>NC_059427.1:34568661-35261161 GCF_021028975.2 Sphaerodactylus townsendi | reverse complement strand
GGGCCTCTTTGTGCAGGGAACCCATGAGGGCCCCGGCGGGGGTTGGGGGGCGGGATCCGAACTCGGCGCCCGGGGAGCTGGAGGGGTCGGGGGTCCCACAGGCGCTTTTCGGAAGGAGACGCAGGAAAGGGGGGAGCCTTTGGGTGGGGCGGCTGAGAGGTGGGACCGAGTGGAGGATTAAGTGGGGGAGGGAGGCTGTGGGGCGCTGGACCCCCCAAATAAGGAGAGCACCCCTCCCCCTGGGAATCCCACCTGAGGGAGGGGAGAAACCCGCGA
Organism: Sphaerodactylus townsendi; assembly: GCF_021028975.2. Lineage (NCBI taxonomy): Eukaryota > Metazoa > Chordata > Lepidosauria > Squamata > Sphaerodactylidae > Sphaerodactylus > Sphaerodactylus townsendi. The sequence continues at coordinate 35,260,885 of NC_059427.1, read as the reverse complement.
GGGGTCGGAGACATTTAGGGTCGCCCCCAGATGAAGCGCGCGCTGCTGGGCTGTGGGGGGGGGGCTTCTCTGTCGGTATCCTATGCCCTCCCACAAGATCTAGGGCAGGAGCCAAGGGGCCAGCTGACATCCCAGCAGATTTTCACCGCCTCCCCCCCTCCCGTGCGGTTTTGTCTTTGGGAAACGAGAGCAGGGACGGGAGACCCCTCTGCACAGGGGGTTTGCCCAAGGGGGGAGGCTTCTGGGAAGGGGCTTGTGGGCTTTTCCCTCCCCTTCCCCACGTGGTTATGGAGCATCAGGGCGCCTCCTCTGGTCTCTTGCTTTCCTGCCAAGCTGGAGGCGGCAACTGACCCGCTTCAGGGGGCTGCCCCTCCCCCGCTCCTGCCAAGGCAACTGCCGTTTTTCCTTCCTACTCCAGGAAAGTGTTTTGGGGGTGGGGGCCTTCCTCCTTTAAAAAAAAAGCTAACAGCTGTCATATTGTTTAACTGTCAGTCAGTGTATACCAAGTGTCTACGCCTGTCCGTGTATCCCAAGAAAAAATATTCAGTTGTTGGTTCAATAAACCAAGCTAAAGAAATGCCCTGGTGCTATATAGGGTGTGTGTATGTGAATGTGGGACCACCCCCAAATACAGTGACTCAGTGGGAGAAAGATGATGGGTCAAACACTCTGGATCCTTCCTAGATCAAAGGTGGTCACCTCAGTTGTGCCCCAAAACCGTTATGGCAAGAGGGTCATTCAAAGAACTTTCACAGGAAACGTGTTTGTAGTGCAAAAAAGGAATTCCCCACCCATTTTATTTCTCACCCTCCCAGGCAAGAGTGAGCCTTCTCCGCCATCTCCTGGGCGTAGAAAAAGGAAGAGAGCCACCATGCAGCCAGCTCAGGTAAGGAGTGAGTGAGAGAGAGAGAAAGTGTGTGTTACTGGTCAGACATTTATTTATTTATTTATTCGATTTGGTAAACCGCCCTACCCCCAAAGGGCTCAGAGGGCAGTGTAGTCGGGGGTCACACAGGCGGGGGTCACACAGGCGCCACAAGAGGGCAGTGTAGTCGTACCCACGAGGTCCCAGGGAAGAGACGGCACACGGAGATTTCGTCTGGTGGAGAGAGCCAGCAAGCAGGAAGCACGGGATCCCGTGATCCTGGCAACTCTGCCGTGCGCTCGCCCTTCACACCTTTTATTAGGGTTTCAATGGGGGCGTGTAAAGGGGTCGGGCAGGCAGGAGAACGGGAGGTCAGGAGAGCGGGAGATCATCATGTGATGCATGATCTCATCGGGCTGCTACGTGCGGGAGGAAGCATCAGCGTCTGGGCCTAATCCTCACCTGAGGCCAGGAGCCCTTTTGTCCCTTTGTGTGGGACACCTGGTGGCTGCGAGTCCGACAGTTCACGACCCGTGACTCATGGGGTAGCGGGGGTTGGGGGAGCGTGTGCACCCAGAAGGCCGTAGCCGGCACCGGCATGCCAGGCGCTCCTTCTACGGTTCTGCGGGGTTCGCGGGCTCACCCCTACAGGCAGGGATGGTTCCTTCTGTTCCAGGGCTCGCAGGATCGGGCTCCTTGCCCTTGGTTCTGGTGCTGCTAGATTTCAAGGCTGCCCATGGCGACCTCCTTCATTGTCTAGCACGGCAGGAGCAAAGAAGCCCAAGCCGGAACTGTGAAGCAAAACTGGACCATGAATTTCCTGTGTTAGTTACCATGTGGAGAACTGTGGCCTCTTCCTCACAAGGCAGCTACCCCCCTACCAAGGAAGACAGCCACTCGGACTCCAGGATGCCCTTAAAAAGAGGGATGGGAGTGGCGGGTGAAATTTTAATGGGGTTTAGTTTTTGTATTTATTGGACCCTGTTTATTTTTATCCTATTTGCTCCCTGTTATATTTTCTGTGCTATGAAATAATGTTGTACACCGCCCAGAGCCCTACGGGGGTGGAGCGGTTAATAAATCCAAATAATAAATAACGGGTTCTGCTCCCTTAAGAACATAAGAACTAGCCTGCTGGATCAGACCAGAGTCCATCTAGTCCAGCATTCTGCTACTCGCAGTGGCCCACCAGGTGCCTTTGGGAGCTCACATGCAGGATGTGAAAGCAATGGCCTTCTGCTGCTGTTGCTGCCGATCACCTCGGATCTGCTAAGGCATTTGCAATCTCAGATCAAAGAGGATCAAGATTGGTAGCCATAGATCGACTCTCCTCCATAAATCTGTCCAAGCCCTTTTAAAGCTATCTAGGTTAGTGGCCATCACCACCTCCTGTGGCAGCATATTCCAAACACCAATCACACGTTGCGTGAAGAAGTGACTTTCCTTTTATTGAGTTTCACCCTTTAATACTCCCCCCCAGCATTTTCAATGAATGCCCCCTGGTTCTAGTATTGTGAGAAAGAGAGAAAAAATGTCTCTCTGTCAACATCATTTTCTACCCCATGCATAATTTTATAGACTTCAATCATATCCCCCCTCAGACGTCTCCTCTCCAAACTAAAGAGTCCCAAACGCTGCAGCCTTTTCCCTCATAAAGGAAGGTGCTCCAGTCCCTCAATCATCCTCAAGGTTGCCCTTTTCTGCACTTTCTTTTTCTATCTCTTTCAATATCGTTTTGAGATGTGGCGATTTCAGAACTGAACACAGTACTCCAAGAATGCGGTCGCATCTACTCTGCTTTATATAAGGGCATGACTTAATCTTTGCAGTTTTTTTTATTATCAATTCCTTTCCTAATTATCCCCAGCATAGAGTTTGCCTTTTTTTCACAGCTGCCATACATTGAGTTGACATTCCCATGGAACGATCAACTAAGACGCCCAAATCCCTTTCCTGGTCTGTGACTGAAAGCACTTTTACCCCTGTAAGCGCAGTAAGTGAAGTTTGGATTTTTGCCCCTATGTGTGCATCACTTTGCATTTTGCTACATTGAACTGCATTTGCCATTTCTTAGCCCACTCTCACTCCTAATGGTTTTCCATCAAGGTCGGCTTGGAGCTCCCTGCAATCCTTTGTGGTTCTCACCACCCTACATAATTTGGTGACATCATCTGCAAACTTGGCCACCACGCTTACCCACCCCTACTTCCAGGTCATTTATGAATAGGTTAAAGAGCACTGGTCCCAAAACGGATCCTTGGGGGACACCATACTCCCCACACATCTCTCCATTGTGAGAATTTCCATTTACACTCCACTCTCTTGCTTCCTGTTCCTCAACCCGTTTTTAATCCATAGGAGGACTCTCCCCTCTTATTCCTTCATTGATGAGTTTTTCTCTAATAGTCTCTGGTGAGGAACTTTGTCAAAAGCCTAACTTTGGAAATCCAAGTAGACGATGTCCACTGGTTCCCCCTTATCCACATGCCTGTTTACATCCTCAAAGAACTCTAGTAAGTTTGTAAGACAGGATTTGTTCTCTGCAAAGTTTCATGCTGACTTCTCTTTCTCAGCAGGTCTTGCTTTTCTACATGTTTTATAATAATTTTATCTTTAATGACAGATTCTACTAATTTACCAGGAACAGATGTCAAACTGACTGGCCTGTAATTTCCCGGGTCCCCCCTAGATCCTTTCTTAAAGATTGGTGTGACATTGGCCATCTTCCAGTCTTCAGGGATGGAGCCTTGATTCTCAAGGATAAGTTGCATATTAAAGAGGTGAGAGAACAATCAAGCAATTTCATGCTTGAGCTCTTTAAGAACTCTTGGGTGAATGCAATCTGGGCCAGGGGATTTGGTAGCATTTAGTTTATCAATGGCTGCCAGAACTTCTTCCTTGTGTACCACTATCTTCGTTAGTTCCTCGGATTCGCCTCCTAAGAAGCTTGGTTCAGGTGCAGGAATTTTCCTCACCTCCTCTTGGGTGAAGACAGATGCAAAGAATTCATTCAGCTTTTCTGCAATCTCCCTGTCATCTTTTAGCACACCCTTTGTTCTTTCTTTCTTCTTTTCTTTCTTCAAAAACATACAACATACAATCAAATGAATGAATAAATAGTACCACTTTAGCCTTCCTGTGTATGTGCTCATACAATGCTTTATACATCCAGTGGGGTGGAATACATGGTCCTAGACCTAGTCGGTCTTTCTGAAACTGGTAATCCTTGGGTGGTTGAGAATATGAACTAATCTGTTTGTTTTATCCTAAATCATTTATTTCAACACAGTGTTGCAAAGGAAAATGTATTTTCAGCTTAGGTTACAATTTAACACTGAATTGAGGAAGGCACTGTAGCTCACACACTGGCATGCAGAAGGTCTGAGATTCAATCCTTGGTGTCTGCAGTTAGTAGATCCCATATAGCAGGTAACAGGAATGATCTTTGCTTGACAGTACAGATAGCTGATGCTGGTATCCATAGATAGACTGAACCTAATAGACTATGGCTCAAATGAAAATTCGAAGGAGCATATGACAGAGTTACATACATAAGTAACTTCAAGTTGCAACAGACTTATGGAGGCTCCAGCAAGGTGATTTTAAGGCAAGTGAGAAGCAGTTTGCCATTGGCTTCCTCTGCAGAGTCTTCCTCGGTGGTCTCCCACCCAAGTAACATCCCTGCTTAGCCTCTGAGATTTGACAAGATCAGTTTATACCATGTCACCTTCCCTCCTCTGTTCTTAGTTACAAATGCCTATTTTTCTTTCTTCAAAAACATACAACAAATTTGCAAATGTGGTTCACGTATCACAATACCTATAGAGTTAGGAGGTTTTCTTCCCATTCCAACTAAAGTCATTTTTTCCCCTGGTATCTAGACATTGCCTGTTTAGGTGGTCCGAGTGCCCAATTTACAGTTCATTTAAGATCCCACATTTGTAGCAGCCAAAGTCTGCACAGTCTGTTAATTTGATTTGGGTTCACGATTAACTAGCAGTAGCAACGTTGCCTCTGAAGGTTTGTGCCAAGAAAAACAGTATCTTTGGTGTCTTACCAAGTACCAAAATGTGGACAACAGATTTCCACCCACCCACCCATCCACCCCGCCACAAGACTATTTTTAACTAACAGCAGCACTTAAAAAAAAAGATTTAAAGAGTTTTTAACAGAACATATAATGACAAGGTGCAAACTTTGCAGAGCGATCCAAGGACTTGTTTTATGATTACTTTTAAAATTAAAGCCCTGGAATAGATTGTAATTGGACAACAACACCATCTGAGTATCAAGTGTACAATGAGCCCTTTGTAGTGGAAGAAAAAGAAAATAAATAGTAATGGGGTTGCTGTGGGAGAAGAAAGCAATCCCAGTATATTTATTTATACATGGGTAAGAAGTAGATTCTTTCTTGTCAACTAAACAGTCAGTAATTATAAACACAGATTGGTTAAATTCCCTGCAACCTATCAATGGACACCAGTTCCTCTATTTTCCAAACATTGTCATTTGTTTATTAAGTCTCTTTGGGAGCTGATTTCATTACAAACTTATTGGTAGTCCACATCTGCAAGTCTCTCTGCTCAGCAATGTAAACCTTGTTAAGCTGGTCCAGGATTGTTATTATCCAACATATACAGGCAAGTAAAGGGCAGATTTGGGGTGGGGGTTTGCCATCAAATCGCAGCTTTCATGGTGACTATAGAATTCTCAAGGCAAGAGACACACAGGTCGATTCCGCACTTGTGTTATCAACCTAAGTTCGAGCTGCGTTCGACCTAAGTGCTCCGCACAACCACTGGGATCGACGTGATTTTGTACCAGCTTTGCCCCGTGTAACGGTCAAATTTCTGACTCCAGTTGGGAACTACTACTTTTTCAGGGAACCACGCTCGAACTCAGCTCGATTCCAGTAAAGTGCAGAATCTCTGGTGCCAGAAGTCCCCCATTCAGCCAATCACAAAAGGCGCACAATTTCCGCGTACCAATGTAAGCGGCCAATCAAAAAACACCACCTTTGTTCCTCCATTCCTGTGGCAGTTTTTTTATAACATGTGTGGGGATGGACGGAACATGGCCGTAGAACAGTAGCCAATCGGAATGGAGCGGAAAAGAGGCACAGGATGATTCCGCCCTCCGAGCTGGGATCAAGCTGGTTGCAGTGGGGAACAACAATGGCTTCGACCTAGGTCAGTACCCTTCTCAGGGAACTGGGTCGAACCTATTTTACTCATGTGCGGAATCGCCCTCAGATGTGGTTTGCCATTGCCTGTCTCTGTGGAGCAACCCTGGTATTCCTTAGTGATCTCTCATCAAAGTCCTAACCAGAGCCAACTCTGCTTAGCTTCAAAGATCTGACAAGATTGAGCTAGTCTGGGCTGCCTAGGTCAGGACAAGGACAGATTAGTCCTAGGATTACGATGCAAAGAATGTGGATTAGTTTTGTTGCCTATTGTAGACAACATACATTACTGCCCAACAGAAGAGGATTAACCAGTAACCACCAGTTTCATTTAATTAGTTGGGTTTCCTAAATCCTCGATAGTGAATATGGAACCTTTGAGGAACAAAACAATTTGAAGAAACTTGGTTACAATTTAAAGTATAAACACTGTAATGTCACCTTTTAAAGCCATTAGCCTTTATCAGTAGAATAAAATGGAGTTCCTCATTAAAGTAATGGGTTTATTAAAAAGGGGGATGCTGCCGCTTATATTAGAAAGTGTCACGTATCAGATCTTGACAAACTTCAGCACGGTAGACACTATTAAACATTATTATTAGAGCCGTCACGCTTCGGTGGCTTGAGCTACAGTGAACTTCGTATATTTTCTTGGAAGGCGGCAAGAGAGAATCCTGGAACCTGGATTTGCAAGAAATGACCCAGAGTTTGGCACCGACTTCAGTAGAAGGAGAATTGGCAAAGGTAACCTTTAAGCTGAATTACCAAAACATTGTTCATGGCGTGAGTCATAACTGTTCTTTTGGCCCTGTGATACAGTTGAGTGTTGAAATTGTCCCCGGTTTCAAACCCACTAGAGATGCTCAAGCTTTGCAATATAAAAAAACAACCCTATAGCATGAACACAGAAGATGAGATGAGCAGGAAGGAGGATCCCCAGGTCCTGTACCGTACTATTATAGCTAAGAAGAGGAGGACCTTAGACTTTACCACATCTATTGAAGTATCCTAACATTGGCTGACTACAAAGACAGAATCACAGCTAAGTCTACCCTCTGATCATACCCTCAGAGAAAGCTGAAATACCATATATGGTAATCAAAGTGAAAGCTGATCTTCTGCTAGTATGACCCACTCTACACCAAAAGGTGACTGCTTCAGCACTGTCGGGCTGTAGTCAGAATGACTCTGACGACTGTCTCACCCGTTCCCATCACATCTCAGAATGGAACCAGCAGGATGGAGTGGGTGAAAATTCATTCCTCCTTTTTGTATTTTTAAATACTCAAATGTTTACCAGCTGACCTTCCTTTTTAACTACAGATCTGGGAATCAAGGTGCATACCGTAAAGTTCAAACCAATCAACTGCTTTCAGCTGTTCCTGTGCAATGAATTTCTAAAACATTTGGTCATTAAGGCCAATCTATATGCAGGTCAGTTTTTTTGAACAGGCTGGGAACGGTTTGGGAGCAGATGCCGGGGCACTGATTCATCAAAAGGGGCTAGTAAAGAAATCTAAAATCTGTTTATGTTGGTCTGTCCCATCAGGTGCCAGCTATTCAACCTCCCGTCTTGTTCTGACAGATGCCACTGCCACAAAGTCTTTCTCATTTCTCCAGTGCTTTCATCGTTAATTGAAATTGGGTACAGGGACCAGATAGAACAGCGTGCATAATTTCACTAACAATCTTAAATAAGTTGGCAAAATCACATGCAGATTACTTCTCTAGAATGTATCATCTGAACTAATTTTCTGGCCTTTTCCAGTCTGGAGTTGTTAAGCGAATGTGTGTGAGAACCCATTGTATAAGAGTAGAAGAAAAATAAAAATTTTGGATTTATATCCTGCTTTTCTCAACTGTAAAAAGTCTCAAGGCAGTTTACAAACTTTCTCTCCCCACAACAGACACCTTGTGAAATAGATGGGACTGAGAGAATTCTGAGAGAGCTGTGACTGGCTCAAGGTCGCCTAGCAGGCTTCATGTGGAGGAGGGGGGGTCCCCTGGTTCACCAGATTAGTCTGCCACTCATGTGTAGGAAGGGGGAGACAAATTTGATTCACCAGATAAGAGTCCGCCGCTTATGTGGAGGTGTAGGGAATCTAACCTGGTTCTCCTGATTAGAGTTTAACCACTACACCACACTGGCTAGAGTATCACTTGGGGGTAGAAATGCACTAAAGAAGAGTTTGGATTTATACCCCACCTTCCTCTCCTGTAAGGAATCTCAAAGCGGTTTGCAATCACCTTCTCTTCCTCCTCCCAGCCCACAACAGACACCTTGTGAGATAAGTGGGCCTGAGAGAGTTCTGAGAGAACTTTCACTGGCCCAAGGTCACACAGCAGGCTTCAAATGTTAGAATGGGGAAACAAATTCAGTTCACCAGATAAGAGTTTGCTGCTCATGAGGAGGCATGGGGAACCAAACCTAGGTCGTTTCCCCACTTACCATCTGCTGCGCGCTACTCTCCCCGAGTAGCGCGGGGTCCCGTGGCACTCCCCACTACAGGGGCAGCAACAACGCAGCCATCCCGACGCTGCTGCTCTCGCACCCCCTCAGCGCTCATCATTCCTGGTGCTCCTCAAAATGGCACCTTTTGATGACCCTGCGGGGTCGTGGGGAAGCCCGGGAGCATGCCAGAAATGATGCGGCTGAGAGTAGCGTGCAGCAAAGGGTGGTCGAGGTAAGTGGGGAAACGACCCTAGTTCTCCAGTTTAGAGTCCACCTGCTCTTAACCCACCATGCTAATGTCAGCAAATGTGGATTGGGAGATCCCAGTTATCACTTTTCTGCTTTGAGGTGGTGGCACTGGGAGGATTTTCAAAGGAGAAACATTCTGCTAGGATACATCACTCTTTCCCTTAAACCACCTTTAGCTGTAGTGGGTGGAGTGCTGGACTGGAATCTGGAAAGGCTCAGTTCAAGTCTGCTGTGAAGCTTGCGAGGTGATTATGGACCAGTCACCCTTTCTTAGGCTAATTTTTCTCACAGAGTTGTGAGGATAACATGGGGAAGAAAGCTCCTTGGAGGAAGGGTACTTGGTAGATTTCCTCCTTTGAAACTCAGACATGCATTTGGAACATGGGTTGAAGGAATAATGTCTGGGAAAGGATTTCCCAGGGAAAGGAAGAAAAGGAAGGGTGAAACATCAGTACATCTAATTCGCAACATGGTCCCATATGTGGATACTTAAACCTGTAGACTTGAGCCATGCACACACAAAACAGATCTTTCTACAAACTTGAGAAATGCAGGTTTTCAGAAAAATCTGAAATCTTAAAAACAGTGTGTGTGAGGGTTTTTTTAAAAAAAACTCCACAAAATAATAGAAACACACCTATACCTTTAAGAAATGAATGCCCCCTCTACAATGGCCGCTGTTGTGTGTGTGTGTGTGTGTGGGGGGGGGAACAATGATGACAGCTGCTTTGGGTTTCCATTGTGGAAAAAAGTGGGATATAAATAAAGTAAATAAATAATAAATATAGCTGAAGTTGGGAGGCAGATAAAAGGAAGGTAAGTGGTTGGGTGGGTGGGAAGGAGAGAAGGAAGCAGGGAAAGGAGAGAGGATATGAGGGAAGGAAAAGAGGAGATAGTGGGGGAGGGGAAATAAGATGCTCCCCCATATGTCCCTGTGGGTCCCCCCACTTGTCCCTCTGCGGTAAGTTGAGCACTACCCAATTTATGAAGGAGAAGGAGCAACCAGGTTGCTTACTGCCCTTAATGTTGTTTCATCCTTTTTCTTGAAAGACTGACTGAAATGAATGCGTGAACTAAGTGCGTGCATAAATATCTATAAGTATGCAAACTTCCACCATTGAAAATAAAATAACAAGGGGAAAAGTTAGTATGTGTGTACATTGCCCCGGCCTGGATGTCCCATTCTATTCTGATTTTGTCATATCTTGGACGCTAAGCAGGATTACCCATGGTTAGTACTTGTCTGTAGGACTGAACCCCCTCTGGGGTTGCCATAAGTCTGCTGGGACTTGATGACAGGTTCTACCACATGCATGTACAGACATATAAGAGTAAATCTGAGCTACATTACCTCCTATAGGCTGTGCGGCAGGTGACAGAGTGGGGATAGGGCTCAAAATCTACTGTGCATGTAGTATGCCTAGAGTGGAGAACATCTGAACAGTCTATAATACCCCAGTCTTATTCCTTTTAGCGTTAGCATTTGAATGTTTTCAGCAACTTTCAGCAACTTTCAGCAATTTTTTGAAAAAGCTTACCATATTACATTTTTTCATCCTGCCCATCCTCCAAGAAGCTTCTGTCAGTTTCTCCTCTGTTATTTGAGCCTCACAGCGATCCTGTGATGTAATCTGAGAGGGAGAGGGTGAATAGACCACTGAGAATGATGGCTAATTGCGAAATGAACAGAGGCCTCCAAAGATACTCTGACCACTATTCAGCACTGTCTGTATCAATACATTAAGGTATGGTAGATCCATCCAGTTTTATCCTACTTTTCCTTCAAGGGGCTCAAGGCATCATACATGGCTGTCCCCTCTTATTCTCCTAAGAACCCTGTACATAGGTTAGGCCGAGAGACAAGGAGAGGCTCAAGGTCATCAAGTGAGATGTATGATTAAGTGGGGGTTCTGAATCTGGGTTTCCTTGTCTAAGTTCATGTGGTGTACTGGTTAAAGTGCCTAATCAAGTCAGACTTATACTGAATCAGACTTATACTTCGTTGGTCGAAGCACAGTGTCATCCTTCCAAATCAATTTACTTCAACAGGCTTGGAAGGGTGTTGCTCAATTTAGGATTGCATGATAGGTTCTCCCCAGCCCTGCTACTTGAGTTTCTTTCATTGGCTATATTAGGGGTTGAACCTTTGAACCAGGGACTTGCTACGTGCAAAACAAATGCACTACCACAGAGCTACGCCCCCCTAACGTCTGTGCAGTTGAAAAGTCTATCTCCTCATTAATAACAGCTGGCTTTCAGCAGAGATTTGTTCATAGAAGAGGAGTATATTGTATGGAAAATCTTGCTGTGATGTGTCTTTGTAGACGCTGCAGAATCACTCTGCTACAGCAGTTTGTGTTCTGGATTGGGGCACCGTACATAAATAAACTGGAATTAAATGCCGTTCCCAACAAATAAACAGGCAGCGTGGACAGGAATGTCTAGCTGTTGGAAAAATGAGACACCACAAACAAACCGCAGCTTGATGATAAAAAGGCTTGGGATTTATATACAGCACAGCTCGTTATGTATAGTGCTTTTATAAACCCATTGCATCTGTTCGCTGATTTGAGCTGTCTGAATAGACTGTGGCCTATAAAGCCTGAGTAAACCTGAAGAATAAGCAACAGCTAAGTGCAAAAAAATATACTTATGTAGTACATGAGAAGAATGTGGCTGAATCACAGTAAAAATTCACCAAGTCCACCAAGTCCAGAATGCTATCGAAAGCCCCAACTTCTGATTTTTCACTAGGTTTTATAATGTGGGATTACCTGGTCCTGTTTCCCAGATGCATTAGGGACTGTTCATTGACAATCACACACAGAATGCGCACCCAGGTGCCACAACCATGGTGGCAAAGTCTAGGTGCCCAAGGATCACCCAACTCCCAAAGAATGCATTTTTTTCTTTTCCAAGAGATCCTGGAGGAGTGAATGTAGGGTATCCAACTTATCCCTTGGCAGGCAAGAAGTGCCCTGAATGGTATCTAACAAAACACCGAGGTAAACCAATTGAGTGGTGGTGGGGCCCAGAGTCTTTTCCCCTGCCAGTGGCACCCCCAGTTCTTTGGCAAAGGCCTGGAAGGCAACCAACCTGGTATTGCTGGCACCAAACCCTGCTGGGCCCATGAATCCAGGTAAAAGAGCCATGTGCTCTTTTACTACTTACTCGAGGAAGGAAGTGAATGCCTCGAAGGCAGCACAGGCAACTGAGCAGCTCATGGGCATAGCTTTATCCACATACCATAGACCCTGGAATTTAAAGCCTATTAGGCAGAAATTATCTGGATGGATAGGAAGAAGTAGAAGTAGAAGTAGAAGTAGAAGAAGTAGAAGAAGAAGAAGAAGAAGAAGAAGAAGAAGAAGAAGAGGAGGAGGAGGAGGAGGAGGAGGAGGAGGAGGAGGAGTTTGGATTTATATCCCCCTTTCTCTCCTGCAGGAGACTCAAAGGGGCTTACAATCTCCTTGCCCTTCCCCCCTCACAACAAACACCCTGTGAAGTAGGTGGGGCTGAGAGAGCTCCTAGAAGCTGTGACTAGCCCAAGGTCACCCAGCTGGCGTGTGTGGGAGTGAACAGGCTAATCTGAATTCCCCAGATAAGCCTCCACAGCTCAGGCGGCAGAACGGAGAATCAAACCCGGTTCCTCCAGATTAGATACAGGAGCTCTTAACCTCCTACGCCACTGCTGCTCCTTTAATAAAACCCCCTTTTATTAGAAAGTGGAAAACTAACTGAATGTCAGACTTTGCCAGGAGGACCGCAGGAGCAAATGGTAGACACAGCGTGGTCCAGGGATGCATAGCGCACAGAGCATATGTCAGGGTCAATGGCATCATTAACAGAGGAACACTTGGGGTAGGATAGATAATGAATGAGGCAGTACTCCCCAGGAGCTGTCTTGGGGACAACCCCCAGTTGGGAGATCCTCAGGTTCACAGGGGGGGGGGGGGAAGGTGTGGATCAGGGAAAGAGCCAGTGACCTGACCAGCCCTGCATTCTTTCTCAATTTTGGAGGAAACTACATGGGGCCAGTCCCGGGCAGATTTTAGGTTGCCGCAACCTGTGGCCACCTGGGCCCCTTCACAAAGGATCCTAAAGCCCTCTGTAAAGTCCTTTAGCAAGTATTTTGCAGCTGCTCTGTTAGGATAAGCCTGCAGCAGGGGCACCAGAGAGCCAAGCCAGATGGGGGGTGGGGGTGGCTACCTTCCCCAAGCCTGGCCCAGCTAGAGAACTAAGAGGTGGAGGTGTCTGACTCCCCTCCCTCCTACTCTCCCCCCAGGTTGGTGGGCCATGCTCTTTGAAAGGGCTGCTGCCAACTCACCTTCCCACATGAAAACCTGGGATGGCAACCAAAGCATGACTCACAAACATGCTCGAATATGCACTGCTGCCACTGACACTTCCTTTGGTTAATTCCCAAGAGACAAGCCAGGATGCATCCTTTTTATTAGGAAGGCGGCGTTTTAAGATGTCACCCTGAGGCTTGGTGTTTGGGTGAGTGGTGACCATCCAGATCTGGTCATGCATAAGATTCCAGCGAGCAGTTTTGTCATGGGGTGTGCTTTTCCTAAAGCCTTCATCATAATTAATGGCAGCAGCATCCCCTGCTATGGATTGGGCCTGTAAGACGTCACACATATGTGCTGCAAGATGCCAACCTATGTTGGGGTAGGCAGAAGAGATTAAGTCCTGATACTGCCCATAACCCTGCATCCAGTTATCAAAGGTGTGCTCAGCCCCCTGCTTTCTGGGTGCCTTGGCAGAAGATTTTCTTGTAGCCCTATGGGACCCATCAGGCTTCAGGAGGGAAAAGATATCCACATAATAGCCATCTAAAGCCCACTCCCTATGTTTGCGACGTAGATGAGATCCAGGGAGTCTCTGGCCTTACTTTCCCCAGAGTTGTGTATGGGGGCTGGCCCTTGGCCCACTGTCAGAGTTGGGCCTTCTACACCTGGCTAACCAATGAGGCAACCCCAGGAACATCCTCCCCCACACTCCAATTAGAGCTGCCAGTGTGGACAGTGTCCTCCTCCGAGGAAGACTCATTGGATGACAAGCTGCTGGGGATATCCGCTCGCCCCATTGCCAGGGGGCTCAAGGCCCACCCCCAGTGGGTGCTCGGGGTGAGGCCAATTGCTCCTGTTCCCCCTGATAAACAGCTGCCAGGTGACGCGAGGGAGAGAGAAGCCGTCGGCACTCTGGCAAGAAGAGGTGCGGGATGGCCCGGCCTGCCCATGTAAGGCCACGGTCCTGCTTCCTCCAGGCATGTCACTCCCTCGCACCAGCAGCTGGGCAGCCCAGCCCCATGCTGAGCTTGATGCCGGGGCTGAGACTGCCGTTCTCCCTGCCCCACCACTGGGCAGCAACGATGGCCAAGATAAATCTCAGCTGCTCTTTCCAGAGTCTAAGGCAGAGATCTTTCACGTCTCTTTTTACCTGATCCTTTTAGTAGTGGAAATGCCAAGAATTGAACCTGGGACCTTTGTATACAAAGCAGCTGCTCTAGATCAGTACTAACCCATGCCCCTCCTTGAAGTCTGCCTTAGTCCAGCATCATACATCAAAAAGAAACACATGTTTTGGCCAGTGGTGGGATCCAAACATTTTAATAACAGGTTCCAATGGTGGTGGGATTCTAACAGTGGCGCCGCCGCACACACGCACCTCCAGTCCCTATTGGGCAGGGAGGTTGCTTTAGTAACCCCTTCTCGGCACTCAGAAAAAAATTAGTAACCACTTCTAGAGAAGTGGTGAGAACTGGTTGGATCCCACCTCTGGTTTTGGCCCACAGCAGCTTGTTATCAGAGGTATGGAGCCTCTGTACAAATTGCTAAACTCTATGTATAATATTACGACAGAGCACATAGTAGCTCCTTTGCAATTAGCACCCATTAAAATAGGAAGTTAGTTTGGCAAGTACTAAATACCATTTGATAACCATTAAAACCACACGCTCGGAGCTTTTGATGTAATTGATGTGATTTTAAAAGTAGATAAGATACATCGTGTCTGTACAACTTGTGACATGCCATGTTGAAGGTAGCCCAAGAGCTATCCTATTCACTGCATGGAGAAGTTGTATTGCAAACATTTTGGAGGATGGGTGTGCAGGAAAATAGAAGATTTATGACTTACTTTAGTAGCTTGCAATCTGCATAAACGATTTCTATTGCCAACTGGAAGATTTTTGATCGCCGATAAGTAGCTGAAAAATCCCATTCACTAAATAGCATTTATCTATTTTTCTAAAATATAATGCCGTTGATTCATATGGGACTTCCCTAGCTCCCTTGTGTTCAGCTGAGAATGGCCCCATATTGATTGTAGGCACTGAGCAATAAGATGAACATTTCAGAGGATTTTTTTTAAAGGAAACAAATGAAGGATATGTTCTTGCTTCTTCATCTATAAAGAGACTGAAATAGAAAACCTTGTTAAAAAGAAAGGAGAAAGCGAAGAACCTTCATGCATTACTTGTAGGGTAATTGAGTCTTCTGTTTCCAGTCCATGGTTTCTCCCCACCCCCTCCCAAATGCTTAAAAGGTACACAGCATTTGACAATGAATTCAAGGAATGCAGATACAAAAACCCTTTAACTCTGAGTCACAAGGAGGAATGCAAGTGATCGGTTTTATTGAAGCTAAGGATAGCACCAGCAACTTTAGCTCGGGTGATAGAAGCTGAAGCTAACGAAATAACTGAAGCGTGTTCTAATGCTAGACTTGAAAGGAGGCTATTTAACAACAGTAGGGCCAGAAAAAAAGGGGTGAGGGGGTGGGTGGGGAGAAAACAAAAGAAAAGTTGTGACTTGGCCATGTAGACCCCTAGGAAAGATCAGTCACGTTAAAACTAAGAGGCGCACAGAAGCAGGAAAGGTAAACAATGAAAATATTAACAGAAACCTTAAGAAAAAGAACAACATAATATCAACAGTCCAGCAGGAACCATAAAGGGCAGAATCCAAAAAATGCAATTTTAAAAGCCACCCTGTTTTTTTTTTAAAGAAGAAATGTGGCTTATATCTGGGAGGGAGTTCCAAAGCCATGAAAAGTCCCCGTTGTGCCTAAAAGCTAATCTAGACCATCCATGTGACAGAATTTGATGTGCGCTTCCTGTCACTATTTCTAATATGATGACAAATCCTATTAGAATAACAATGAGACTATTTTTAAGCGTGTGATCTATTTTAAAGTGCAGAAGTTCAAATACGCTTAACATTACTAAAGTTCATCCTTTACATAACTCGTCATCAAATGAAACAATAGTCTCCTTCTAACTAAAGTTCATTCTTGTGACAGGGTTACCAACCTCCAGGCAAGGCCTGGAGATTTCCCAGAAATCCAACTGATTCCCAGACTGGAGAGATCAGTTTCTTTGAGGTAATGGCATCTTCAGAGAGAAGATTCTATGGCATTTTATGTTGCTGAGTTTCTTTCCCCTCCAAACCCTATCCTTCACAGCCCCCTCCCCAAACTGCCAGGAATTGCCCAATTCAGAGTTAGTAACCCTGGTTACAATTTGTATTGTGAAATATTGTCATTGTACATGTATAACATAATTTAGCCTTTCAGGATTTTCTGTGCATTTAGTTGTCTTAACAAAAACCAAAGGTACATATTTTTGTTCCAGAATCAAAGCTGTGGAAAAAACAGAGACCGCATTATGAAAAACCAAGTGGGAAATTGTTAAAAACAACCCAAAAAATGTTGCATTTTTTTTCAGTTAATGATTCAGGAAAAAATGATTCAGGAGGTTATGTGCTAACAATTAAGTGTCACTTAGGAAGCATATTAAACAAAAGACTGTTTTGATTACTCTCTCCCCTTCCTAGAGTTCCTCTTGTTCTTTGCATCGGTTACCATGCTGAGTCACTTTCCTAATTGCTATTCCCTTAATATAAGCCTAGTCCAAACTTACTCTTCCTGTCACTTCTGAAAATCTCTTACCTAGTTCCACTGCAATTGATACATCCCTCCATTTACAGTTTTACTCTGATGCAAAGGAAAGATATAGGAAAAACCAAGGCATACACAGTAAACTAATATAAAGCATCTGGGTTTGTTTCCTTAGAAGTATTCCATTTCTACAAGTATCTTCAAAGTGGTAGAAGGGGGTGAAATGGTGACAGAGATTGTTAAAGTTAGGGTGGATCCTGCTTGTGCCTTCAGTAACTCCTTGATTAGGAGGTGGCACCATTGGTGATTCAGGGATGACCCTGGAGGGTTGAGGTAATTACAGATGCTGTAAGGGTTAAGAGCTGGAAAGCCACTGTGGTGTAGTGGTTAAGAGTAGGTGGACTCTAATCTGGAGAACTGGGTTTGATTCCCCACTCCTTCAGACTGTTATCTGCTAAATCAGGAGAGAAAGGCTGGGTATAAATCCAAACTCCTCCTCCTTCTCAAGCCTGAGGACTGCCTTGTGACCTCTCTATGATTTTAGTAATTACTCAGTTCCATACAGTCCCAAAGAAGATACCTAAAACTTGATTGATTTATTACATTCAATGGTATTTAAGATAGGGAGCCCAGATTCTCCTTTTAAATCCACCTTAAAGGGAGAATCTGGGGTCCGCAGTTAAAACAAAATTGAAAGTGATGCTGTTTTGGGGTGGATTCTCCCCCACCCTGAAACAGCATCACTTTCCATGTTTAAACTGGGGACCTCAGATTCTCTCTTTAAATCCATGCTGAAGGAGGTGGATTTAAAAGGAGAATCTGGGGAAATTTGGAGGGTGCCTGCTGTCAGGGGTGCAATTGTTAAGCTGGCAGCACCAAAATTTCAGGGTATCTTTAGGAGACTCTCCTGATGATACCACCCAGGTTTGGTGAAGTTTGGTTCAAGGGGTCGAAAGTTATGGACCCTCAAAGGTGAAGCCTCCATCTCCTATTAGCTCCCATTGGAAACAATAGGGGATGGGGCACCCCCTTTGGGAGTCCATAACTTTGGACTCCCTGAACCAAACCTCCCCTCACTTGGGTGATATCATCAGGAGAGTCTCCTGAAAAATCTCTGAAATTTTGGTGCTGCAGTCCAAAAACAAAAAAAAACACACTAAAAATACCAAAAAACACAAACGAACCTGCAATTTTTGCGCCGCCACAAGGGGGAGCCTGGTGCAATGCCCCCCCCCCCCCCCCGGTCCCCTAGTAGCTTCGCCTCTGATCTCTAACACCTTATATGTAACATCTTAGATATTGCTGTCTCCAGCCTTCCAGACACCTGAAACTAAAACAAACTGAAAAAGGGACTGCTAACTAATAATTGATACTATTGTGCTCTTTGCCTAAAGAGGGCTTCTTCAAGGGACGGGATCTAACTAACATTTCCTCTCACTGAATACTTTACAAAAACAATTAAGCCCATTCTGTCTAAGGGTATAATGAAGGCTTAAAGAAATAAAATGGTGAGGGTGTCACTAGGGGCATGACAAGTAGGCCTCAGGCTCCAAACTGTGATGAAACAACTCTTTGGGGTATCATTCAAAATATGTGGCTGCTTTACCTGCTGTGTCATAGCTGGGGAAATGACTGCTGAGCTTGACAATGTTGCTGCAGCATCACCTGAGGCAGGATGTTGTTAGACACTCCAGTGACTGCTGAAACAGGAATCTCCCTCAGACTATGTAGAGAAAGCAAAACAGATGTCCTGTCATAGCTGCTGTGTTTACCCGCTCTAGTCCATACAAGGTACCTTGACGCCAGGTGCTGCTGCCACTTATCAGGTATCTCCATCTCTTGTTTGAACAAACATGAACTTAACTTGACAGGGAAAGGGACCCTGAAGCAAAAGGGAAACAAAACACAGCAAAAGAAGCCTATAATGCTACTTTCATGTTTTTTTTTCCAACTTTCAAAATAACTAAAGGGAAAATACCTGTAAGGGAGCAAGGTTAGCGAGTTAAACTCCTGACCTCCATCTCAATGGAATACAGGTGTCAGTTGGGTTCACTTTCTTTCTGTACATAAGGTTGAGTTGAACAAATGAGTGAGTCTGGGAAGCTCCAGGATGGGTGAGCATCCTGGCATAGGCCATGTACCTTGTCTATATGATATTATTTCTCCTGAGTGCTCTTCAACACAAAGGAATATCTGGCATGTCTTATCTTACTGCAAAAGAAAAAAAGGCTTCTAGCATGATGCCCAGATGTTTTAAGGCGATAGTCATTATTGACAGCACCTTTCCCATGCAGAAAGATACTTTATTTCTGTAACAATGTCCAGTAGCAAAAGATTTTGCTTCATACCAGGTGCTCGGGAGCAGCAGCAACAGAAGGCCATTGCTTTCACCTCCTGCATGTGAGCTCCCAAAGGCACCTGGTGGGCCACTGCGAGTAGCAGAGTGCTGGACTAGATGGACTCTGGTCTGATCCAGCAGGCTCTTTCTTATGTTCTTATTGCTAGTTGCTCTTCACAGGTCATACTACCCCATGCTCCGGTGTTTTATATTTTGCATAAAAAAATAGGATAGACATGGGGAAAAGGGTCACGGTGCTATGGTTGGTAAGGGGAACATGATGTTTCACAGGGCACAGTCTTTGGTAGATTCCGCATGGGCCAAAACCAGGGGTCTGAAAATAGTTTGAAAACGGTGTAAAAGGGTTTACACTATTTTCACACGGTTTTCACACCGCTGTTTTTGGCCCAAGCAGAATCTGCCTTTGTCAGGTGGCCTTCTTCTGAGAATGGAAGGGTCCCTGCAGATCTACAGTTTATTTGTCAACTCTCTCCTTCCCTTTCCTGATTCCCACATTTGGGGTGTATTCTGGAGCTGCCCAGCCCTGATGTTGAAATATCCCAGCTAATCTCTTTCCATACCTTGTTACATGTCCAATTATGTCTCAGAGATTTCAGCTACTCCTGAGGAGTGTGGCTCCTCTTGTAATAAATACACAATGGAGAATGTGGTAGAGCACAGTTATGTGGAACTGGAAAAGCAGCTAAGACAAGGCTAGGCTGCTACATTGAATACTCTAAAGACTTTTTTTTTCTGAAGAAGAGGTAGTCTAAGTAGAGAGGAAAGTGGCTTCATGTATCAAAAGGGGCACCTATTCCATAGCTAAGTGCACAAATGCATAATGTGGGAGGTGGGAGTAAGAGAACTAGACAAAAATGGGATGGATGAGAAGATGCAACAGCAGAGGAAGGAAGTGTCCAAATGAATAGCGTTTACATTCTTTGGCCCATTCCACTCGGCACACACACAAAAACATCTGTGGGATGTCTTAAAAAGAAGCAACTGCCTCTTTTCACTCTGGACACCCAAAATAAGGCTCCTGGTAATGCCATTGTAATTACCACCAGTTTAAAGGTGGATGCTGGCTGCTAAGAGAAAGTTGCTCAACTCTTCCCTAAAACTAGTTGTCAAGGGATGGGGCTGCCTTCCAGCACCCAGCAGCCCTCTTCACACCCCTCCCTTTCATGGACTCCCACCCACAGATGGCAGGACACCCTGCAACTGGCAAACTCCCCCCCCCCCCGACTTAGCAGTGAACAAAGGCACCTCGTGGAAGCCAGAAGCTAGGAGAAGCTGCAGGGAGCTGGCAGGAAGGCCTGGGCAACAGGAGTCAGTCTGAGCAGTTGCCCAGAGCAGGGCAAGGTTGACACAGTTAAGGCCAAGCTGCAACTTGCAGGCCTCCCTTCAGAGTCTATTAGGAATCTCCAACTGGTTCAGAATGCCATAGTTTAGCTATTACCAGAAGCCACACAGAGCATGCACATTATTTACATTCTGCAATCACTCCATTGGTTGTGCATTAGTTATTTGCATTAGCTATCGCATATAAACTTCAAGGCCTTGATAATTGGGGGACTGCTGCCCCCACATGTTCTATCACAACAGCTTATCTCATTTGAGTAGTGGTTCCTGTGATTGGTATTCTGCAAATGGGCAAAATAAACAATTGTCTCTACACTTGTATTTTCTGTGGTGGCCCCTGGACCTTATGGAATGGCCTGCCTGAGGAGGTCAGGAGCACCTTCCTTATGAGGAGAGGCTGCAGCGTTTGGGACTCTTTAGTTTGGAGAAGAGACGTCTGAGGGGGGATATGATTGAAGTCTATAAAATTATGCATGGGGCAGAAAATGTTGACAGAGAGAAATTTTCCTCTCTTCCTCACAATACTAGAACCAGGGGGCATTCATTTAAAATGCTGGGGGGAAGAATTAGGACTAATAAAAGGAAACACTTCTTCACACAACATGTGATTGGTGTTTGGAATATGCTGCCACAGGAGGTGGTGATGGCCACTAACCTGGATAGCTTTAAAAAGGGCTTGGACAGATTTATGGAGGAGAAGTCGATCTATGGCTACCAATCTTGATCCTTCTTGATCTGAGGTTGCAAATGCCTTAGCAGACCAGGTGCTCAGGAACAGCAGCAGTAGAAGGCCATTGCTTTCACATCCTGCATGTGAGCTCCCAAAGGCACCTGGTGGGCCACTGCGAGTAGCAGAGTCCTGGACTAGATGGACTCTGGTCTGATCCATCAGGCTAGTTCTTATGTTCTTATGTTCTTACCTAGGTTAGTAGGGCTGTCGTGTACCAAAAAGGCTGAGAAAGATAATTGGGTAAAAGGTTTGAAGTCTACAGACTATACTACCTGTTGATGTAAGTAGGTTTGTGCATTCGTTTAATGTGTGGGGTTAATATTTACACTTTGCTTCATCTCTGGTTGCATCCAGATTTCTGCAGGTCAAATCCTATTGCATTGACTGCTGGATGTTAGACCTTGTGAACTGTACTGATTTATTCTGTGTAATCTGCCACAAATCCCAGCTAGGGTTGCCAATCTCCAGGTGGAGCCTAGAAATCTCCTGCTAGTCTAACTGATCTCTAGATTACAGAAATCAATTCCCCTGTAGAAAATGGACTCTATGGTATTGAGGTGGACTCTATGGTATTGAGGTCCCACCTCCTCAAACCCTGCCCTCCCCAGATTCCACTCCTAAAATCTCCAGGCATTTCCTCACCCAGAGCTGGCTATCCTATTCCCAGCAAAAAAAAGTGACCTATAAATAAGGTAAATAAATAAATCTCTAGTAAAGAGGAATGTTGCTGGCAAAGCTGAAGCTGGCGGAATCATATAGAGAATGTGGCTCTTTATTATGAGGTCATCATGACTTGTTAAAGATGAGCCAGTGTGTGGTCATTATCCTGAACAAACCAGAGACAGGCAGCACAATCTGCATTTCACGGAATGTAAATGGCTTCCCTGCCATGAAATCTCCTTGCCTGTCTCTTGAGGTGGTGTAATCGCAACTCATCTTGTAGTTGGAGTTGAATTAAATGGCACTGCCACTTGCATGAGGGTAGAACTACGACAGCACATCTTGAAGGCAGAGAGAATACCAAAAGGACACTTCCAATAAAGTTCTGTAGCATTGCCCTTCTCTTTCCCCTCCCAAGCTCTGTCACATCCATCTGAGATAAAGTGCCTTCAGATCTGTGCATGTTCCTGACAGAGGGAGAGGGAGGAAAAGAAAGATCATCTTGCAAGAGAAACTGAAAGAGCAGCTATGCTGACACCAGCACGAAGGTTAATGAAAAAATACTGATAGCATGAGAGTTTTGTTATCGCCACGGAATAGGACAACACTACCAAGACAGAGCAAATCTATATTTGTCATACCAACTGACTCCTTCATGATGAAGAGGGTGTCCTACTTCGAAGGCCCCTATGCTGGCTTTGAGAAACACGTGCCTGAATGTGATTTTTTGTGTGTGTGTGGCTGTGACACATTTATTTCAGGATATCCTATTGTACCAGATACCAACAACTTCATCAAAATGAAGTGTCAATTGAAATGTATCGTCCAATTGGCTGGTGACTTTCCCTGGACAAATCCTCTAATGTACAAAAAGTTCTCACAAAAGCTTAAAAATCACTAGAACTATAAAGGAAATCTAGCATTTGCTTACCTGCATAAATCCCTCTCGGAATGTGCACTATGTTCTATGCTTTGGTGTAAGTCCTGGCAGAATGTCCAGGCTCTTCCTGTTTGTATGATATGACACAGGAATCCAGTAAAATAATATTAGGTGTTTACTCAAGTTTTTAGGACAACAGCATAAATGATACTTTGATCAAGAAATCACATGCTTCACATTTATTTTCCAGTCAGGAAGTCTTTGCAGCAATAGCTTGTTCCTGCTGTAAGATGTTAGAAAGCTAAATGAGTTGAATAATTTCAGAAACACAGGACATGTGGTTACCTGCCCAGCTGTAGAAATAATATTTTATCTTTCCACAAGTATTGCAGCTTCTTCCTAGGGCAAATTAATGGAAATTGTCTCTGTTATAGTGAAATATGGCAGTGGAAATGAACACAAACAGTTTTTCACGGAAAGAGAATAGACCAGGGGTCTGTAACCTGCGGCTCTCCAGATGTTCATGAACTACAATTCCCATCAACCCCTACCAGCATGGCTGATTGGCCATGCTGGCAGGGGCTGATGGGAATTGTAGTTCATGAACATCTGGAGAGCCGCAGGTTGCAGATTTCTGGAATAGACAAAGCAGTTTGGCCTCCAGCCAGGGCTGCTGAGAGCCACTTTGGGCCCCTAGACAAATATTCCCTCGTTTACCCCCATATCTTGTCAACCCAACCCAACCATCATATTAAAGCAAGTCACATGACTTGCCAAGTTACATGATGCCTCCAAGGTCCAGGAATTTTGTCCCTATAATTCCCTGTCTCTTGGCAACCCAACCCATCATTGCTTCTCAGCCTTGATTCAGCTATCCAAGTATTAATCCAGGAACACTGGCTCCCTTTCTGGTAAATTCAGGTTTGTGAAATGCTAGCTGCATATTTAAAACTGGAGTCTCATCCAGAGTTAATACTGAATAGTTAATTCTCTGATTTGGGTTTTTTCCTACACATGTTTCCAGGAGGCAACATCGGGGACGGCTTTGCCTTCTATGTCCTGTTGTTGGCCTTTCCAGAGAAACTGGTTGGCTACTGTATATGACAACTGGCTGTCCTCAGTGGATCACTAGTTTGATCCAGCATGGCACTTCTAGTGTGTGGCGTTCATGTGTGTGTGTGGTGTGCCTGTGTGAGATTTCCTTCACAAGATCAATCAGTTTCCATTCTTTCACTCACACTTTAATTCTACTGTTGGAAACAACACTCTCTTCATGTTCATGTTCCATTTGTCTAATTTTTAAAGGATTTCTCTTGACAGTTTCCCTTCCAATTTTTTTCATGTAAAATATGTATTAACTAACTTAATTTATCTAGATCTACTGTAAGATTATGTGAATCACAGTTGTGTGCACCATTTTGTATGTTGCAGCAGATTCTCCGTGAAGATTCTCCACGGAGGTTTCCTCTTCTTGCAGCTCATCTGTGCACGATTTCGCTGTAAAATGTAGGTGAATAAAGTTTGATCCTGCACACGTGCCGTTTATCTTTTTTTTTTAAGGGGGATCTCTGCAAAGCTACGGTGACACAAATATGTGCCTATTGCAGCTTCTCTAATTGTGACATCGTAACTTCACAGACATATGCCCTAATTAAAAAAACAGGAAAAATGAAATTTGGGCAGGATCGCTAGGCAAAACAAACTTTACTCATCCAGTTGTTACAGCAAAATCACACATGGATGAGCTGCAAGTAGGGGAAACCTTCATGGGGAATCTTCATGGAGAATCTGCTGTAGCTCACAAAATGGTAGGTGCGAGGAACGGAAATGAAATTATGACGTTTGGGTGGAAGAAATAAAGCATTTACTGCTTCTGGTGTTTGCTCAGCAGGCAGGAATCATCCTCAATGCAGATTGGGGGGTGGGGGGGGGAGATCATTAGTTTAGTGGTTTTTGAAAAACGTGGGTGTGGAAAATGTCTTAAACAGACTGCACAGCAAATGAAGCCATTTAAGAATAATTTTTAAAGGGGATTCATTAAAAACATTTTGAGGCTGCAAATAAAACATTTTGGGGACCAAAGGGGGTAAAAATAACATGGAATCTCATGGAGAAAATTTTTTATTTGCTGCCTCAAAAAAAATGTGTCTTTTTTCTGTGTCTTTTTTCTGTTGTGACTGCTGCTAAGAGATAGGTCAAATGATACTGAAATCCTAGTTCAGCAGTCCCACTGACCCCTTACCTGGAGCTCGTCTTTTTAGAAGGTAGGCAGGGCAAAGTAGGACATTTATCCAGCAGGGCTTCTAATATGTCCCTGGAGATCTGATTGATTGTAAAGATTTTTTTTAAATTGCCTTGGCAGCAGCTGCTACAACAACAACAGCAAATCTTTACTGAGTGAAGGTAAGCTGTGTATAAGCAAGAAATGCTGAAGAGTTACTATTAGAATAATAGTATACGAGTATACTATTAAGAGTTTCTATTATGCATAATCTCACTCCTTGACATTTTCTGTTTGGTTCTGCCTTCTGTTGCAGCCATTTTGTTGCTGTCTCTGTCTTCTGTGACAGCCATTTTGGGGGTGTTCCCACCACCCTGTGTCAGAATTCCAAAGGTGCCCACAGGTTGAAAATGGCTGGAGACCCCAGCCGTAGTAGACGTCTGCAGACATCTGGGTGGTGGGCACATGTTCTGGAAGCCAGTGGGTAAGAAGCTTTTTACTCTTGTGATCCTGATATGGCAACGGGTTTGTTCTTGTCACAGGATCTCCATTCCAACGACTGTACTTGCAGTCATTCTACCTACTCCCCCCCCCCCCCTTGCACCAGCGACTTGACAATAAAATGAGAAACATTGGACATTTCTTTGGTATCTGAAGTCCTGAGCGAGCATTGTTTTTGGCTTGCTACCAAGCCAATAAAAGTGGTGCTTAGAAAAATAGGAGATGACACAGCCCTCTGAAAAAGTTGCTGTAAGATTTTCCCGACAGCTTCTAATTTAGTCTGGGCCTATATGGAAAATGTGTGTGTGAAATCATTGCATCGGTGAAGAATTTGAAGTTTTCAAATCTAAAATATCTCTCTAAGCTATAAGCAGCCAGGGCTTGCCCTTGAGAAATGTTTTGGCTGTCTCCCAGAATAATATAGGGTTATGATCCAAAATAGGGTTAGATGATGTAAAGATTTCCTGCCTTTCTTCCAAAATACAGGAAATTATTGTTCTTTAAATAGAAACAGACTAGGTTACCAATTAAAAGAATTTGGAGCAAGCAAAGTGACATGGTCTGCAATGGAAATATTTCCACTTCATACTTTAGGAAATCATATTGCAGAAGGTTGGAGAGATAATTAAGAAAGCACTCTAAGTGAGAATAAGACTTATAGATTGGGGAATAAAATACGATGTGATTTTCATCAGTATGGAGAACCTGCCAAGTATCTAAGAGTGATAATTCTATGCCATAAATTTTTAGTGGACTTTATTCTCTTGCCAAATCCAAGGGTTGTTTTTTTTTTCCTTTTTGAGTTCAAGGCTAGTACACTCACTGGAACCTCACCAAGGACAAGGAGACCTTTCAAGGAAGTGAACAGAAGTGAAATCGGTGGGATCAATAAATAATTCTGATGAATGTTGGGGACATGTTTTGGCACTTTTCAAAGTTCAGAAATTCAAATTGGGACATCTTTGGGGGCGGGGGGGGGGGGAGGATAGACCACTTTTGTTCTCTGCCGATAATATAGAGTTGCCAGCCTGCAACTGGCAGCTGGAACTCTTAGATTACAACTGATCTTCAGGAAATAGAAATCAGTTCACATGGAGAAGATGACTGCTTTGGAAGGTGGACTCTGTGGTATTATACCCAATCGAAGCTCCTCCCCTCCCCAAACCCCATCCTCTTCAGGCTCCACACCCCCCCCCCCCAAATCACCAGATATTTCCCAACCCAGAGCTGGCAATCCTAAGAACATAAGAACATAAGAACAAGCCAGCTGGATCAGACCAGAGTCCATCTAGTCTAGCTCTCGCAATGGCCCACCAGGTGCCTTTGGGAGCTCACATGCAGGATGTGAAAGCAATGGCCTTCTGTGGCTGTTGCTCCCGAGCACCTGGTCTGTTAAGGCATTTGCAATCTCAGATCAAAGAGGATCAAGATTGGTAGCCATAAATCGACTTCTCCTCCATAAATCTGTCCAAGCCCCTTTTAAAGCTATCCAGGTTAGTGGCCATACTGTGACAAATACTTTTCAGGTAGACAATTGAGGTCAGAAGAAGGCAAAGCTCTCTGCATAAGTAAAACCTTCCACTTTTTGTTCTTTTAAAAGCCCCCCCCCCCCAAAAAAAAATGTGTATCGTAAGCAAGCCATACATCTGGGGTGTGTAGAAATAAATATATATTTGTATTTACCATTATAAAAGTTATGATGGAGAGATTGCTCCTGAGCCTGAATTGGATGGCTTCAGGGTCTCTATTGGATCCCTCAGGCCTCCTAGACACAAATCAGTGTGATGGCTGTTCCTTGCCATTCCTATGATCTTTCTGTCTACTGACAGCACCTTTTAAATGCCAGATAAAAGCAGAAACCAGCATAGGTAGGTGTTCTTCTTGGCTGCCAAGTCTTTAAACTCCCCCTAGAAGTGGCAGGTTAGTTCTTACATTACCGAAACAGGGTGCCTGCCATTCCCCAAGAGTTGCTGTCTCCAAATCTCTGTAGATCAGATAAGGAGAAATCATGTAGAAACAGCCCTTGACATGGATGTTAGCCATTTTATAACTTTTTCCTATCTGTTCTTCGTGGAGCATAATGGAATGCTAAGGGAATAGCATCCATTGTACACCTGTGAATGGTTCCACAACTGGCCAATTACAGTTCAAATATGCAAGATGTCCTCAATTTGGGATCTTGAGAATCTCAGGCGGGATATATACTTCACCCTTCTGCTACATCTTAGTGCTGATACAGATGTTGCTGCAACTGGTTCATCCCTGTAAACATCAGCCAATAATTCTGACCCATTAAACAAGACACTGTCAGCCAACATTTACAGAAATGAAGTTATTTCATATGATAATGGAACACTTGACTACAGTTGCCAACCTCCAGGAGAGGTGAAGCTACCAGGGGACCAGGGGGTGCGCGTTCCACCAGGCGCCCCCTTGTGGGTGCGCACAAATTTCAGGTTCATTTGTGTTTTTTGGTATTTTTTAGTCTTTTTTCATTTTTTGGCCTGCAGGGGGAGCAGTTTTTAGGATAGCATTACCAAAATTTCAGAGATTTTTCGGGAGACTCTCCTGATGATACCACCCAAGTGAGGTGAGTTTTGGTTCAGGGAGTCCAAAGTTATGGACTCCCAAAGGGGGTGCCCCATCTCCCATTGTTTCCAATGGGAGCTAATAGGAGATGGGTGCTACACCTTTGAGGGTTCATAACTTTTGACTCCCTGAACCAAACTTCACCAAACCTGGGTGGTATCATCAGGAGAGTCTCCTAAAGATACCCTGAAAATTTGGTGCTGCTAGCTTAACAACTGCACCCCTGACAGCAGGCACCACACAAATTTCCCCAGATTCTCCATTTAAATCCACCTCCTTCGGCATGGATTTAAAGGGAGAATCTGTGGTCCCCAGTTTAAACATGGAAAGTGATCCTGTTTCAGGGTGGGGGAGGATCCACCCCAAAACAGCATCACTTTCTATGTTGTTTTAACTGAGGACCCCAGATTCTCCCTTTAAGGTGGATTTAAAAGGAGAATCTGGGCTCCCTACCTTAAACACCATTGAAAGTGATGGTGTTTTGGGGTGGATTCCAACATCACAGTGGCTGCCCACGGGGCCCCCCCCCCCGCAAAACTCAGATTTTGCACTGGGCTCCATTTTCCCTAGCTACGCCTCTGCCTCCAGGAGGTAGCTGGAGATCTCCTGGGATTACAACTGATCTCCAGGCAACAGAAATAATTTCATCTGGAGAAAATGACTACATTTTTACGGCAATATACCCCATTAAAGTCTCTCCCCATCCCAAAACCCACCATCTTCAGGCTCTGCCCCTGAAATCTCCAGCTACTTACCAGCCAATAGCTTGCAACCCTACACCTAGCACAAGTCCCCCATTTCCAAGAACATGCTATGGCTTTTCAAGTCACTCACTCACTCACTCACTCACTCACTCACTCACTCACTCACTCACTCACTCACTCACTCACTCACTCACTCACTCACTCACTCACTCACTCACTCACTCAATCAATCAATCAATCAATCAATCAATCAATCAATCAATCAATCAATCAATCAATCAAGGCAAGTTACGAAATATTAAGAAAAATTAAAAAGAGAGGAAATAAATTCATGATATCAATATAACAGACGTACAGTTCTATTCAAACTTAGAAAAACAATTGAAGGTTCAGCACAGCAGAAATTATACACCCTGAGGTTTAAGTGAAACAGGCAGATGTGAGAATTTCTTTTGCATCCTTAGTGTGTTTGCATTGTGAATGCATCCCTGGTATTTGCCTAGCATGCAGTATATGAAGGCTCCTGATTACATCAAGAATGAAGATTATATTGTGAGAAATGAGACCTTCAGGTACAACTGCTTTATATTTATGGACGACTGGAATGTATGTACACTGTGTGCTGATTATGAATTTGTGCATTGGTGTATATTAGCCAAATTTGTTTTAGACTAGTTTATTGAGGGTGAGGCCTTCAGTGGTTACTTACCATGATCCACAGCCACTGTGCCAGTTGCTTGGGGTCATGAAACAGGGTTGCTCTGTTGTCTTCATGAGCAGTAAGCACCTGGCTGGCTACTTTTCGATATAGGGTGCATGTTTCCATATTTGACAAGAGCTAGAGTGGCACTTGCAACAAATTGTAAGATGGAAGACTGCCCTAGCTTAGAGAATCGGGGAAATAAATCAAGGGAGCATGCAACAATGGCAAAATTAACGAGCTTGGTCAATAAAAGACCTAATCAAGAATTCCAAGATAAATGGAAAATGTACTTCTCATATTATTCATAAATGTGAAAGAAACAATGAACTGAAAAGTGAATAGTGCAAATGTAAATAGTGGAAATACATTTACAGAATCATTAGTACATGTAGGTGTTAGTATTGTGAAACTCACACTGGAGGATAGAAGTCTATAACTCAACAGATTTTATAATTTTGAAAAAAATATTTAGAATATTTTCTAATATAAATATACAAATAATTGTGACTGAATATCAATTGATCAATTTATGCTCTTATAGAACATCATTTGTAAAACCCTATTGGGAGCAGCAGTGGCTTAGTGGCTAAGAGCAGGTGCACTCTGATCTGGAGGAACCGGGTGTGATTCGCAGCTCTGCCGCTTGAGTTGTGGAGGCTTATCTGGGGAATTCAGATTAGCCTGTACACTCCCACACACGCCAGCTGGGTGACCTTGGGCTAGTCACAGCTTTTCGGAGGTCTCTCAGCCTCTAATTCCACTCCTCACAGGGTGTTTAGAGGTTGACAGAGGGGGGGGGAAGGGCAAGGAGATTGTAAGCCCCTTTGAGTCTCCTACAGGAGAGAAAGGGGGGATATAAATCCAAACTACTCCTCCTCCTCCTCCTCCTCCTCCTCCTCCTCCTCCTCCTCTTCTTCTTCTTCTTCTTCTTCTTCTTCTTCTTCTTCTTCTTCTTCTTCTTCTTCTTCTTCTTCTTCTTCTTCTTCTTCTTCTTCTTCTTCTTCTTCTATTCAGAATTGTAATTAAGTTTCATTCTCAGACTTGGTTTCTATTCTTTTGTTTGTTTTTATAATGTTGTTATGTTTCTATGAAAAAATATTTAAAATAGATATAGGATGCAGAACTAGATTGTTTTTATAATGTTATGTTTCTATGAAAAATATTTAAAATAGACATGGGATGCAGAACTAGATATAAATAAACAAATATTTTGTGCTCTTTATAGGAGTGAGGCATAGGACAGGATCAGATAAGGTGTGTAACCATGTTTGATATGTCACAAGCAGCAGAATTTCCAGCTCGCCTGAAGAAAAAAAGTTCCTTTTCCTTTGGCAATATATGGAAATGGGCAGTTGAAGCTTTTCATGATGTGAAAATAAATAACGTCACTTGGTAAATAGCATCCTATTAAGAATCTATGAAAGGGACAGAACATTTTTCTTCAGACCAGTTGGTAACCCTAGCACAAAGTCATACACTTTCATTCCTCATTAATTCATCCAGAAGAGCACTGAGTTTATTAAAATTCCTACTTTACCTGTATATTCCATGGAACTTGGGCACAAGGTCTGTGAAGTTGTCCTGGTGGCTGTAAGCCACCTGGATATTCAGGCTGTAGAAGCAGTGTTGGTTGTAGTAAACCGACACCTCCTCCTGTAGCAGTGGCGTAGTGGTTAAGAGCAGGTGCATTCTAATCTGGAGGAACCGGGTTTGATTCCCCGCTCTGGCGCTTGAGCTGTGGAGGCTTATCTGGGAATTCAGATTAGCCTGTGCACTCTCACACACGCCAGCTGGGTGACCTTGGGCAAGTCACAGCTTCTCGGAACTCTCTCAGCCCCACCTACCTCACAGGGTGTTTGTTGTGAGGGGGGGAAGGGCAAAGAGATTGTAAGCCCCTGTGAGTCTCCTACAGGAGAGAAAGGGGGGGGATATAAATCCAAACTCTTATTCTTATTCTTCTCCTAGGGGAAATGAAGGCAAAATATGTGCCATTCACAGTCTCCACAATGTTGGGGCTATGAATAAATCACACAGATAGGTTCCAGCACAATCTTCTTTGTAGGGATGTATGGATGATCATACAGGTGGTCCAAAATGGCATCCAGGAAGCTGCAAATGCTCCAGCTTGTCACCGTGGGACGTGTCCAGGACCTCAGCCATGACCACATGGAGCCAGTGACTAGGAATTGGAGGGAAATCAGCACCTTCTCCAAGACTTTTCCATTACCTCTAACTTCCTAGGTTGTGATGTTAATAGCTATGTTTACTTAACCCTTGTGTTGCCACTTTCCAAGGCAGAAGGAAGCTTGAGCAAAGTCTTCCTTGAGTAACCCAGGCAATACTAAATTAGTGAGCCAGACTTCCTCTAAAGCCCCACATAGGCTCCCTCTGACTCCTCGGCATTATTATTTTGTCTTATTTAGATCAATTTTCTTTAACCTAATCACCTCAGACCAGGAAAACATCTCAATTATATTTCCTTTGAATCAAAGCATTGCCTTCCTTCCACAGATCTTTCTTTGACCATCACAGATTCACCTACTCTGCACTGTCTGCTATGAGTTAATTTGCTCCCATTTTCTCTTTTATAAAACCATCTCCCCCCCCCCCTCCCATTTTGTCCAATCTGGGTGTCAATAAACCATCTGAGTCATGATTGTAGTTATAATCAGATGTTGCAAGTAAACTCTACTTGTACATGATGGTGATGAACACAAATTGTTTTTGTACGAACTGGTTCCCTCCCCCTTCCCTATGAATGCAATTGAAATCGTCATGGCTTGGGAAGCCTTCAATCAAACTCTAATCTTCTACAATCTCCAAATGCAGAAGCTGGAGATTCTTTCTTCCCAACAAGCTGGTATGCTAAACTACAGCAAGCTTAGAATTTGGATGTTGACGAGAGGAAACAAAACCTAATTTGTCTAGGTGCTGTATTCTGATGTCATGATGAACTGGAGGAAATTTTAATTGTGCTGGGGATAGGTTATGATAGAGTGGGAGAGAGCATACCAGTACAAGAACAAGTGTTGTTTGTGCTCATGATGGGCAAATAGAGATGCAATGTGATGACTAAGTGCCATTAATGTAACTTCTTGGTACCTTAATTGTCAAGCATGCTGTTAACTACTATTAAAAAAAACTGGGCAGAAGAGCTAACTTTCCAGTTAAGAGGAGTCAATGGCTCCTTGTACTTGGTGAAGTATTTGGTAGAGCTTTGGTTTAGAAAAATATCCTCAAAGAAATCATCTAGTCCATAAAAGGAGAAGCAGGGTTGTTAACCCTACTTAGTTTATATAGGGTTGGTTGACAATCTGATAGACAGTTGGGAGCTTACAATGCATTGGGATGTGTGCCAGAAAATTGTCATGACCTCTGCTCTGATCTTTAGTCACTCATCAGAGTAATGTAAATACATCACTGACATTTTTAAGAGCTAATAGATGTGGGGACAGGCCTCTATTAATAATACTAATGGGCATCTTTCATATATTGTATCCATCGATGGAGCTCAAAGTGCACTGTCTAAGATGTGTCATTCTCTTTTTACGAAGAAGGATATTTCATTGTTCCAGTTATCCAGAAATTTGAGGGATCCAAGTCTCCTGAATTTCAACCCAACATTTTAGACATTAAGAGTCCACACAATGTAATTTGCTGTCATAAGAAGTGGTGATAACTTTAAAAGGGAGCACTGGACAAATTAATAGTCTTTATCAATGGCTCCTAACCATGATGGAGAAATAAAACCTCAATCCATGCAGTTTTCTACTAAGCACAGTGAGGAAACACTGCTCCCTCCATTCTGTCCGATTTGGTTTCTTGGAAATAGGATGCTGAACTATATGGAGCCTTGATATGGTCTAGGGTCATTTCTACATGGTCCAAATATCCCGGGTTGAGCAAGGGAAATATCCTGGTTTGGCCAAGACGTTCACATGGTTCCTGGTCCTAACAAGGGTTTGTCCTACAATATTTCTCTCATCTCGGGACTTTAAGAAATCACCAAGTTGGAGATTCTTTTCAAAAATTGCACAGTGAACCCGCTACCGTGCCAACACCATGGGAACAGAAACAGTATATTTTTCCTGCCCAGCCACCTGATCTCCTCACCTGACATCATGTCAGATTTCAACTCTGCTGAGCCACCGACTGTTGTAGCCTGCCCTTCCCGAAACATTTCCCCACGCACTTTTTCTGCTCATGGTATTGACTGGGTGCCATTTTCCCTGGGTTAATCAGGAGTGGAGTCGCAAAATGTCCTATTTGTTTTTCTGTACATGTACTGGTTGCTTGGAGCGCATAGCTAGGGACATGTGTACTTTTGGCCAAATGTTAGTGGCCATATCATTGCGGGGGGGGGGAAGTCTCTCATTTTCCACAAAAATATGAGAACGTGAGTGGGAATGTGATGTTATGCTGTGCCCCATTGTTTTTTGCTGCCGCTTGCCATGTTGAGGCCTGCACTGGGCCCTATCCAGAACTGGAAAAAGGAGGAGCTTCATTTCCCCCCAAAACGACAGCCAATCAGAATGCGGGACACCGGGGATGTATGCACATTCATGGATATACTTGTGATGTAAATACAAAAGACCCAGGCTTGTGTGAAACAAATTGAAGTATTTCCTCCAGGTCTTCACTCGATTTCTTCACAGAAACGGGCAGCCATGTGAAGGGAGAAACTGGGATAAAATAGACCCGGATTGTAAGATACTGATTGTAACCCAGTATAATTGTGCCATGCAGAAACAGCCTAGAAGAACTTCTTAGGTTCCCTCCAATAGTTGATTTTTATTGAGTTTTCAGATTATTCTGCCCCTGGTTAATCAATGTTTTTGTATTGAGGATACCTTTTTTTAAAAGTGTGATTTCTTTAGAGCTGGCATTTTTCCATTTTAGACCCCTTTCCACGGTCCATACAAGAAAATAATCTGAACAAAGCGCAGATGCATTTTCTCTCCGGCACACATTCAGGAAAAATGTGCCAGATGACCTAAACACCACAGAGTACGCAGCCTGTCGTTTCGCATGTTGCATCTGGTGAGGATCATCTTGCTCTGTTGTTCTTAACATTAAAGAACAATTATACTTTTCTTGTATATTAAACTAAAGGAACAAAAAAAATCCTCTTTGCTTTTAAAATGTGTGGGAGAAACTCTTTTAGAATGTATACACACAGCTATTGATGAGTGTGATTGATTTCCTCATCTCTGCTGGTTTGGCATAAAAACCTGAGTTCCAGTTTCATTTCTTCATTGGGTGAATCAACTCTGTAGGTCTCTGCATTCGGAACATTTTCTGTTTTGCTGAACAGAATTTCCCTGTTAAGACTAATGTGTTTCTGATTTTTGTGGCATCTCAGTGACAAATAGTATAAAAAGAAACAAATGAATTGGGAACACCACCAACAAAAATCCTTGGAGCAAAAAGGCTCAGAGCAACAAATGAAATAACTGAAAAATTGCCTTTTCGTAGATTGAAAAAATGGCATTTTCATAGATTCATACTGATGGGACGACTTGTACATTTCTTTCATTATTAATTACAATTATTAATTATAATAATTTCAAAAAAGTGGGTGTTTTGTAATTATCATAACAAATATGAAAACAAATAAATCCCCTGTTTAAACATCCTATAATGAAAAAATGTTTTTCTTTTGTTTTGGTCTGGGGTTTTTTTTTTGTTATTGCCTGTATTGTGTATCTGAAGAAGTGAGCTGTGATGCACAAAAACTCATATCTTGCCAGAAATTTCATTAATCTTTAATGTGCTGCTGGATTCTTGCTCTTTTCTTCTGCCTCTGTTGGATTGACTGACAAGGTAGGCAGCCTTTTTCTAATAAAAGGCATAGGGACAGCACAGTGTTCTTTAAGGGGGGAGAGAGCTTTCTTGGCTGACTGCAAGCTACAGGATTACATACATGTGTGAGGTATACCAATGATGGTGTGGGACTTTGCCACCCTCTCTCTGCTCAATAGTAGTTGGGGCTGAAAGAGTTCTGTGAGGAGTAGTTCAAGGTCACCCAGCAGGCTTCAAGTGGAGGTGTTGGGAATCAAACCCACTTCTGATTAGAGTCCATCACTGGCCATTTCCGCATGGCACAATCATACCTGGTTACAATCAGTTTCTTACAATCGGGGTCTGTTTTATCCTGGTTTCTCCCTTTGCATGGCTGCCCGTTTTGTGAAGGAATCCAGTGAAGACCAGGAGGAAATACTCCAGTTTCTTTAACACGAGCCCTGGACTTCTGTATTTACATTGCAAGTGTATCTGAGTATGCCCAGTGTCCCGCGTTCTGATTGGCTGTTGTTTTTGAGTGACAGCTTGAATGAATGCCAGGTGGGTAGATCAGGATAGTGGGTGGAGGGGCAGGGAGATCAGGTGAGTGGGCGGGAAAAATAAACTGGTTCTTCTCCCATGGTGATTGCACAGTAGCGGACTCACCCTGGGAATTTGGAAAAGAATACCCAATTTGGCGATTTTTACAGGGAAGTATTGCTGGGCAAACCTGCTTTAAGATTGGGATCCATGCAAACTTCTTGCACAGAATGGGGTATTTCTCTTGCTCAACCCAGGATATTTGGAAATGGCCACTTTTAAACACTACATCATGCTGGCTCACTAATATCTGTAGTCTAGAGATGAATTCTAATTCCAGAAGATCCTCAGGGTCCACACTGCCTGCCCAGATGCCTTACCCTCCTTGTGCCACCAAATACCCTTGCTTTGTCAGTCTACCTCTTCATTGCACAAGTATTTGTCAGGCTAAGTGTCGGAAGTGCTGTGTCTGTTACTGTTTGCAATCTTTCCTATCAGTTCTCCTACAGACTTTGTTAAACATGGGTGCTGTTCATTGTTTTAGAATGTATGTGTGCGGGGGACTTTATTCTATTTGTCTGGAATTTAGCAGTGTGAGTATTCTCAAGGCACAACACAGTCACTTTGAGTTTTGCCCAGTTTGGGTAGAAAGTCATGAAGGTACAGATCCAAGATGTTTGTGTGCCCTTCACTCAGAGGTGTATCAGGGGGAAAATAGCACCTGGGGGAGACACCTGCTCTGGGCACTCCCCCACCACCCCCTTCCACCACCCCTGCGCACCCCCATGCGCCACCATGTGCCCCACTTATTTTAGCCGGCGGCTGCGTCGGCGGTGGCTGTCCTGGGCAGGCTGGCAAGGCCAGGTCTGGCTGGGCTGAGGGGCACCCAGTAGGCCAGAGGCATAGCCGGGCCAGGAGCCTGCGATGGGCCACCCCTCAGCCTGGCCCTGCCGTGCTGCTTCTTTAGCAGGCAGATTCCCCCCCCAGCCCCTGAGCTGTTTGGTGTTGAGCAGTAACTACAGGCTGGCTCCTGCCTGAAAGCTGGCCTGTGGCCGCAGCTCACAACTCAGGCAGGCGCTTGAGACTGGCTCCTGCCTCCCTGACCTCCCTGCTGACAGGGAGGGCAGCTCTTGGGCAGGAGCTGGCCTACAGCCGCAGTTCAGCATCGGGCTTCTCAGGTAGGTGCCACAGCTGCAGCTGACTTCCCTGTCAGCAGGGAGGCCAGGGAGCAGGAGCCGGCCTACGGTCATGGAGCCCACCAGAGCAGAACAGAGGGAACTGGACGCCCCCCACGTGATAAAATGAGGTGCGCCTGGGGACATACCCAATGTTCCCAGTAGCGGTACGCCACTGCCTTCACTGAAACAAAGGGAAAAGAATAATGAAACTGAACTATGAAAACAATAATTATAAAATATATGGAATCACCCAATAATGACACAATTCCTGTTGAAATTAATAAATAAAATGATAGAAACAAAACAAAACGTCCACACACAGCTAATAGATGGCATACTTACAGTTTCCAAATGGGAATTTACATTTAGGCCGCTCTCGCGACGTAGGCGAAGAGGGCCGGGTCGACGCAATCCACGCCGGATTCGGCCCCTCTAATCGCTCGCATGGACGGTCCCAGAAACGGCAGGGACGACGGCGAGAGACTGTGCCGTTGGCCAGAGGCTGACTCTACTTACGTCCTGCGGCCCTCTGAGCATCGCCATCGAAGTTAGGGGACATACACTCTGCCCCGCGCGGACCCGCCAGCAGGAGCCATAGGAGCAGAGGGGGCGTGTCCCCTGGTGCTCCGGGCGACGCGGCAGAGGGCCGCAGAACAGGTGAGTCAGCCCCAGCCCAGGGAGGGAAGGCGCTTCGGAAGCCGCTGCCATTCCCCGCAAGGCAGAAGCTTCTCGTCGGGCGCTTCCAACAACACTCCGGCTTGCTAAAGCCGGAGGTTGGGAAACACCGGCTTTGCGCCGGTCAGGCGGCGCGAGGGTGGCCCGGCTGTGCAGCAGCTGCGCCCCCTGTGCGAATGGCTCCCTGGGGACGGCGTTTTTGCCGTCCCCAGGGTGCCATAAACCGCCCGTGCGGAAAGGGCCGAAGTGGGCCATCCGCACACAGATAGCTTCACCCCGTTTTTGAACAGGCCCTCAACTTAAAATGGGGCTCCCATCAAAAGAAGGGTGTATGTGTAACTGTCAGTAGGGCAGGGCTCATTAAACACACCCTCCTGAAAAACCAATTCCCAATATGCCCCAGCAGTCACTTCCATCAGCAACTGACAAGAGTGATAGTGGTTTTTTGGCATGCTAATTAAACTGGAAAGCTGAAGAAGTGACAGTTTCCATGAATTCCAGGTGGAATTGGTCTATGGATTTGGTTTTTTTAAAACAACAACAACAACAAAAGACCTGTTTAATGAGCCTTGCTCCACTTTTGGTTACTTTTTAGAAATGTTTGCTTGTTATTGTGGGGAGTAGGAAAAACGCAGGGGATGGGGGTAGGTACCTATAAAGGCTTTTTGATTTGGAGGGTGAATGTTCTTTACGAGTCTTCCCAAAGGCCCTTGAGCTTTTTTGAGCACTTAGGAGTGATGCCCACAAGAGACCAATTCTTTAAGGGGAGATTTCAAGCCTCAGAGGAAGAGTTGGTCCATCAGTAGTGACGAGTAAGCTCAGTTTGGAGTGAACTATTTAGATCCAGGTCTCAATTAGCCTATTTTCACCCCGAGCTCTGAGTCTTGCTGTTGCATGCTTAGTGACATCATCAGGAGCATGAGAAACAGCCAAGGCCTTCCCTGGAAACTTTCATTTCCTTCCTACCTTAGTCCACTAACACCATTAGAGCAAAATAAAAGCAATGCCATTATAGAAAGCACCCCAGATGCTGTATTTCCTTCTTTCATTAGAAGACGAAATAATGTTTTAATGAGGCAGTGACACGGAAGCTTTTTAGTCACCAATCAAACTGGCTTTACTGATTCCCCCCCCCCCCCCATGAGTAAATTGATCGCGGCATGCTGAAAAGGATTAGGAATACATTGCATAGCAAGACTCCCTTCTTCATGGTTTTGATGCAACTCTGTTCCTCTTTATATACAACTAGCATAGGTTAATCCCCTTTTAATGTTGGTTATGTTGTCGTGGATGGATTTGAATGGGATATTTCGAGTTGAGTTTGAAGACCTTTTTCCCCGAGACTTGCTGTAGTGTAACAGCTAGGATGTCTATGGTTTAAATCCTTAGTTCAGCCACAAGCTCACAGAGTTGCTGGGCATTTGCCTTACACATACTGCAGATATTCAGATGTGTGTGTTAAACATGACCCTCCCCATAGGGAAACTTACAGCTAGACTAACATGCAGAGGTGGGATCCAGCAGGTTCTCACAGGTTCCCGAGAGTAGGTTACTAATAATTTGTGTGTGCCGAGAGGGGGTTACTAATTGGTGATTTTGCCACATGATTTTTGCCTTAGTTATGCCCCTCCTCTCAGCAGTAGCACGCAGAACTTGAAGCAGTCTAGCAGGAGGTGCACTGGGCGCAGGTGGCAGCCTGCTCATCGCGGTGCATTCGCGTTCCCGCATGGACCGGCGCAGTGGCTGCATCCTTGCCACAGCCCCGCTCAGGAATGCCCCGCCCCTGGAATGCCCGGCCACTTTATACGGGTATTCCCCGCTATGCAACATGCCCCATTGGCCATTTTCACAAAGTTTGAATCAATCACACCACCATGGGAACCTGTTACTAAAATTTTTGGATCCCATTTCCATGGTCAAGATCCACACAATTGGCTACCCACTGTGCAGTTTAGTCAGTTTAATGTTACTCTGGCTATGCAGGTACCACAAAAAAGTCCTATTTTACAATGTTTGTATGAAATAGGAGCAAATTTGAGAAGCAGGCAATGCTTACTCTCTTCCTCTTCCTCTACAAATCTTTCCCCAAGCCTGACCTGTGGTTGCTGTGACATAGGAGGGAGTACCTGGGATGCAGCAGAGTTACAGAGGAAAAGCATCACTGAAAGATGAAATACCATCTTGGCCCACCTGCTTCAAATTGCTTCAGCTATTGAGAATTAAACTGCCAGATCAGAGCCTCAAATGACGTTGTAGTTCCATCCTTAGGAAGGTCATTTTCACTCATCATTGGTCATACTTTCCCGCCTTTTGATATGGGAATTAGAACCCTGACCTACGTTAAAGGATTTGTAATAATGAATATCTACAAGGCACCCAAAAATGCCATATAAATTGCTCAGGATAATTAGATACCAGTTGCATTCGTTACGTTCCCAGACCCGTCAAAATGCAGTTGCAGTACGCTTGGAATCAATTAACAGATCAAATGGATAACAAATGCTTGATTTTTGTGATGAACTAACACAGCCTAAAATTACAAAAGTATTTTGAAAAACCTTTTTTTGAAAAAAAAAAAAGCATTAGAAGAACCTGGCAATATTTACATTCCACTGAGACCTTGCAGCTGCAGCTTTGATAGAACAGATAGAACACACTGAGCACTTACCCCTGCGTTGTTAAAAATGGAGCTAATTTTGATAACGCAACTTCAGAGGTTGTTGCTGTCTTTGCTGCAATTGCTGCTTCTAAATAAAGTCTTGCTGGTGGCAGCGGTTGCGCCCGTGTGTCTGAAACCCTTTGTCATTGTAACAGAACAAATTTGCCCCCTATGGAACATTAGGTAGAGAAGGATAGCTGTATAGATAAGATATAATATCCTCCATACTCACACAATACTGTATAAGTTAATAACAAAATGTACATCTATGTACACACACACACACACACACACATTTTGTTATTAACTTAAGAAGGCTGATTTAGCTCCCAGCCAAGCTGTTAGGAAGAATTACACACTTAAGCATTTCTACCTCTGATGTGTAGTGCCTGGCAGACACTGAACATGCTGAGACAAACAAGAGAGTCCCCAGAGTGCTCATCTACTACGGGACTTATTTCATACTGCATCAATAATGTAAATTGAGATGTGATGATAGCTCCCTATTTCTGTAAGGTATGATTACACTGGTGCGGGCAACGTGCACTTAGATGCAGCGGAAGCACTGAAGCCAGCTTTCCCAGCTGCC
Source organism: Sphaerodactylus townsendi (assembly GCF_021028975.2). Taxonomy (NCBI): domain Eukaryota; kingdom Metazoa; phylum Chordata; class Lepidosauria; order Squamata; family Sphaerodactylidae; genus Sphaerodactylus; species Sphaerodactylus townsendi. Next base: position 35,220,126 of record NC_059427.1, on the reverse strand, counting down.
ATCGTGAGGCAGGGAATCTTTTATTTTTATTTAAAGAAGCAAAAAAGTGGGTTCATCGTCATCCTCATTAACGACAACAATAGCACAGTTAGAGCCGCAGACACTTAAGCCACAGACAGTTAGAGCCACAGACACATTTATCTCTTTGACTTTTTCAGGACTGCAAGGAAGATCTGGTCAACTGCTTTACTGAGGAACGCAAGAGTATGAGGCTGTAGAAGAAAAAAAGAAGGAATACTGATACATTGGACACATGTCTAATGTTCACAAGTCTGAATAGCGAGTTGTCCTTATGAGTGGCCGTCACAGGTTGTGTCCCACAGCTTCTGTAACCCCCATGCTCAGAATGGGTTGACCCAGTAAGGGGTGGAGACTCAGCAAGAAGCGGCAGAGCTCATGTAGTTTGGAGGAGACAAGGATACCATGCTCGGACCTTGATTTCTATAAGCCCTTAACACCTTGTTAAGGGTTCTTTTTTATGTTTGTAATGGGTGAGAGTTCTCCTGGAAACCTTCATCATGTTGAATCCTGTTCATCAAGCCCTTGGAGTCTTCAGGAGCCAACCCACTTGCAAAGAAGAATTGGACTTGACATTACAAGACTGTAAATATAAGGACTTGAAAATGCAACCTGAACAGGACCTTGAAGTGTGATGTTAAATGTTGATGTTATATGTTATATGTTAAGAAAGTAAACCATTTTGTTTTTAAAATTTGTTGTTGCAAACTCATTCCAAGTTCTGCCCCACAGAACCCACAGATAGAGGTTACACTCAGTCTGGGTGTCTATGAAGCCTGTGTCTGTCTCTCCCCTCCTCTTTTGCTGGAAGAAGAAACAGAGATCTTTGCAGAAGCTCATGTGATTCTAGTCATGTAACTTCAGCAGTTAACTCTAGCTTGACTGAATGAAGCAGGCCCTTGTAAAACCCTTACAAACAAGTGTCAGCTTCTGAAGTCAATCAGGCATAATGTCTGACAGAGAACCTCAAATTTTGTCTTGGTCAGTGGTTCTGTCAGTATGTTTGCGATCATTTTTTTTTTTTGTAAAGAGTTAAATTCTTCTTTCACTGCCATCATCTATTTTTTTCTTTTTCACATGGAAGGAACTTCATCATTTCATCCCAGCTGATGGGTTCATTATGGCTTTGCCCATTTGTGTGGTAGGTGTGTCTCTTTGGCGCCTCCCCCTTTGTGTTTCTTCTGTAAATGTGGGTTTTCCAAGAATTGGGCAGGGAAACTGGGAAGGAGGAAGAAGGGTAAGGCATTGATTACAGCTACAAGTTGTACACATGTGCTATTTCTGATGGCACAAAGGAGCAAAAAACAAACTAACAAAATGCCCCACCACTAGAAAGCCCTCCATTGGGCTCAATGGACTTATGCCACCCAAAAGGATGGTGTAAGTCCATGGCTGCAGCCACAGCATGAATGGCAGCAAACCTGGAGTAGAAGTCAATTAAGGTCGGCTTCGCCCCTGGGAAAACCTCCACCATGACCCTGCTGTGGCAGTGTTGCAGGAGTGCTGTGGCAGTGTTGCAGGAGTGCTGTGGCAGTGTTGCAGGAGTGCTGATGTAAAGCTGGGTGCCTCATCTGGGTATTCTGGGTTGCTAAAGCAGGTGTCCACTGGCGTATTTGCTTCTCCACCAAGGTAAGTGCCCCAGGGAGGGCAAATCTGCCAGCAAAGGTTCACACCACCTCCACAAGTTTCTTCAGGCCTCCCGTTCTGCATTGGACTGTAAGACTAGTAGTGCATACAGAAACTACAGTCAACTCACACCCAACCTAAGGCAACCCTTTGCAATTTTCAAGGCAAAGGACTAACAGAGATGGTTTGCTATTGTCTTCCTCTGCATAGGGATCCTGGAATTCCTTGGTGGTCTCCCATCCAAGTACTAACCAAGGCTGACCCTGGTTAGCTTCTGAGAGCTAATGAGATCAGACTAGTTTGGGTCACCTAGATCAGGGCAACGGGGCTAGACAGCCTAGTAATTATTACCTTGGTATTTCATTTGACCTCATTTGACCCCCCCCCTTTACTCACTATTTTTACTATTCTATCTTTGCTTACATCTCCGTCACCCTCCTAGGGAGGAGTCTGGCCGTTCCCTCTTTTGGGGGAGGCTTTTAATGAATTGGGTTATGGGACGCCTGTTATTATTGTTTTGACCGCTGTTTTAATGGGTTTTAATGGATTTTAGTAAATGTAGCAATTGCTTATGTGGTCACTATTGTGATCCTTTGTTATATATTGTATATATGCTGATGCTGTTGTGCACCGCCCACAGCCCCTTGGGGATGGGTCGGTCTACAAATCCAGATACCAACGCATAGATAAACAAAAGAGGCTATGCCCATGCAATTCAGGCCAAGTAGAGACACTGGAGCACACTCTGTTTCATTGTGCAAGATTTGCCAAGATCAGAATGACCCAACCCATCATTGCTTCACTCCTATACAATCATTTAACTGATGCTCTTAGGATTCCTTTAATCTTAGATAATCTTGATCCTTACTTTTGCAAAAACGTAACAAAATATCTTTTAAAGATTATAGACGCAACGCTAGATGGATATTAAGCATTAGATTGCTATCATCATAACAACAACAATGTTGCTCACATTAACTATTTGCTACTGTTATACAGTGCCTACCTCTGCCAGCAACCTTTGGGTTCACGGTCACCCAAAGTCAAGTATCCTGTGGGTGATTCATTGAGAGATGCCGTAGTTTTGTTATTGATTGCCAGATGGAGTGACAACTGAAGGCTGTGGCAACCTATGGAAGTCAAATCAATTGTTTGCCCATTTCCTCGCCCCCTATCCCTTGTTTTGTGTTAGGTGCCACTCTAACAAACTCTGTGTTTTATAGTGGAGTGTTGATACCGTATGCTGTTGTGATGCCTGGGCCCTGTTGGTGGGTTTTCAGTCTGGTCTGTGGAGAGGTGTATAGGAATGGCACTTTTGATGAGTCCATTTGGACTAAACTATTGATAAGACTCTGAATGGCTGCTGTATCTATCTGTCTTTTATGGACAATTGTTTTATTGTATTTTGGAATGCCAATAAAGGCTTGTCTATGTCTATGTCTACAAATCCAAATAATAAATACATACATACATACATACATACATACATACATACATACATACATACATACATACATACATACATAAATACATACATACATACATACATACATACATACATACATACATACATACATACATACATACATACATACATACACACATTATTTATTTATTTATTTATTTATTTATTTATTTATTTATTTATTCCACTTTTATACCACCCTCCCCCGGCATGCATGCATGCATACATACATACATACATACATACATACATACATTATTTATTTATTTATTTATTTATTTAGTTATTTATTTATTTATTAATCCACTTTTATACCGCCCTCCCCCGGCATGCATACATACATACATACATACATACATACATACATACATACATACATACATACATACATACATACATACATACTTGTGAAAGGTTCTCAGTATTTAATCTTTCGCTTGTGCTTGTTAACAGAACAAAACAAAAACACAACACAACAGTAGAGACATTTCACAGATTAACTTTTGTATTTTAACCAAAATTTCATTTTAACCCAAACCAGATGGTTTGCGCTAGCTTACGCTAACTTCTTCTTTCCTGTGGAGGCCTAGCTACTTACTTCCTCTTTCTTGAGTTCTATCCTCGCTTGATTTTGGAGTTGCTGTGTCAGAGCTACCTCTAACATTGTGTTCTGTGAAACAGCAGGGCTGGCAGGAGCTTTTTTGAAGATCAGTAATATTGAAGAAACTTCCCACTTGGATGGCTGGCCTGTCACTGCCAATATTTTCCTGTGGTGTACAGAAGAAATGAGAGTTCTAAAATAATCACGGTTGATGAAAGCAATAATGAGGACAATTGGGCCAGGCCAAAATCTCTTGCAACTTGCCTTCCAAATCCTCCTCGTGGGTTCCATGGCAGATGTGCAGCAAAAGTCTATGCTGAGAGGAGTCCCTGAAAGAAGAAATTTCACTTTCCAGGAGTGTAGAACTGGCCAGTTTTGTTGATCATATCGCTCTCCCATTGGCACACGAAGCAGAATGCTATCAGTTATCTTGTGGTGATTGTGAGATGAAACAAAAGAGGGGAAAGTGTGTACTTCTTGCTTTTACACTTGAGGCCTGTCTTTCTGTGCAGCTCTTTGCACTATAGAAAAGAATTAACTTTGAGATCTGTCCAAAACTGATCCCAAGCCAACTTGAACCGACTAAAACAAACAAAGAACGAGTAAATAACCAAGTAAGCAAGCAAGTAACCTTCAATGGCATATCAAAATGTTTACAACACATAGACTACTAGATCAGTTTTTTTTACAAAACATTCTCAGTTAAATTTCATTAAAAAAACAAAATCAATAATGCAATCAGGACTAGATGAAATCACATGAGACATCAAAGAGTAAAGATGTCATTTAATGATTAAGTAATATGAAATTGCAAGTTGCTTTGGTAGCTCCACCTCCGGGGGGGGGGAACGTTTAAGTAATTATGTAGGCTTTGATTAAAATAGTGACATTTCTAATGGTGTTGATGGTAAGGAATTCCACATATCTCTAGATTATCAGGAACCACCATGACACTGTAACGACCCAAAGGACCCCCAGAATATTATTTATATATATATTTCTGCTTTAAAATCATATTGGCAAAAGCCAGTTGCCAAAAGCACTCCTATGGGTGTAGGTAGCAGCATGTCCAAAGGTCACAGGTCTGCTTTACAAAATCTAATCAATGGATGAGTTACTCCAGCATAACCTGGAGGTCTCATTTGAGTCACGAGAATGCTTGATTACCACACCTTGAATAGAAACTGTTAAAGACAAAGAATATGGAAAGCCAACTTGCTATCAGATACTGTCATTTCCCTATCTCTTCTGGAAACCAAGTCATCAACAGATGGTTGCTTCTCTGCATCTCCTCTTCCCATTGTTATGACTCCTAAACCACTCACCTTATCCTGATCTAAATGTCTCAGCTAAATCTGAATACTGAAGGCAGAGACTGTAAGAGTTACTTTGCATAAAGCCATTCTGTGCTTCCTGACTTAATCTAGGACCAATTGACTCCCATTGTCCCAAGGTGTAGAACAATAGAAGAGTCGCTAATTAGCTCACCCAGCAAGCCCAGCATGGGAAATTCCAGAGAATTTAGAAAAAGGAAACTTAAAACTCACTTGTTCCCGCCTCTTCCTGGGCAAAAGGGTATAAAAGTGTAGTTCACCTACAGCATTTTGCTCATTGCCACATGTTCTCTTGCTGTGGTGTTGAGACATGGATTCGTCCTTCATTGGGTTTCTGTGCTGGCATGGAATCCCTGCCTTCTACTTCTACTCTTCTAAGAATCGTTAGGTAATGTATTACCCCACAAAAAAACCCCTCCATTTCTATCATCCAATCTATCTTTAAAACCTTTTTTATATCTTAGGAACTTGAATGTATGTGCTCTTATGTCTCACTGTGTGTTTGTATTTTTAAACAAATTTATATAAAACTTTTAAACTCAATTTGGACTCTTGCTTCTCTGTGGAATATCCATTGCTAGAATTCCTTCTCCGTATTACACAGTCTAAAAGATCTCCTCTCGGCCCCTCTCGCTGCCAACGTGAGCGTTCATTCCCCTTTGCTAGTTTTAAAATCCTATGTGTGCTGTTTACACTTTTAGCAGCTGGTGGAGAATCCCTTTAATAAAACCCTTGCCCCTGTTAAGGCCGTAACAACACGGTGGCTTAGTGGACTCTAATGTGGAGAACTAGGTTCATCCCCCCCTTCCACATGAAGCCTACTGGCTGACCTTGGGCCAACCATAGTTCTCTCAGAATTCTCTCAGCCCACTTGGAGACAGACAGTCCACTTGCCTTGAAAACCCTATGGGGTCATTGTAAGTCAGTCACACATACACACACACAATGGTGGGATCCAAAATTTTTAGTAACAGGTTCCCATGGTGGTGGGATTCAAACAGTGGCGTAGCACCAATGGGGCTGGGCGGGGCATGACGGAGGCGTGACCGGGCATTCCAGGGGCGGGGCATTAATAATTTCTCTGTTACTGTAAAAAACTCTTACTGTAAAAAAAAGTTCCTAATTTCCAGCTGGTATCTTTCTGTCCATAATTTAAACTCATTATAGCAAGTCCTATCGTCTACTGCCAACAGAAACGACTTCTCCTCTAATTGACTGCCTGTCAAATACTTAATACTTTCAAATACTTAATTTTGTTTCTAGAAATCGAAAGGAGGATACTTTCCTTAAACAAGGAACTTTACCATATTTCTAAAACATGTTTTTAAAACAGCCCAACAGGGAGAATTATCCCGTTTTCTACCTTTGGGGGGGGGTGGGGGGGGGGGGGGGTGGGGGGGGGGGGGGGTGGGGGGGGGGGGGGGTGGGGGGGGGGGGGGGTGGGGGGGGGGGGGGGTGGGGGGGGGGGGGGGTGGGGGGGGGGGGGGGTGGGGGGGGGGGGGGGTGGGGGGGGGGGGGGGTGGGGGGGGGGGGGGGTGGGGGGGGGGGGGGGTGGGGGGGGGGGGGGGTGGGGGGGGGGGGGGGTGGGGGGGGGGGGGGGTGGGGGGGGGGGGGGGTGGGGGGGGGGGGGGGTGGGGGGGGGGGGGGGTGGGGGGGGGGGGGGGTGGGGGGGGGGGGGGGTGGGGGGGGGGGGGGGTGGGGGGGGGGGGGGGTGGGGGGGGGGGGGGGTGGGGGGGGGGGGGGGTGGGGGGGGGGGGGGGTGGGGGGGGGGGGGGGTGGGGGGGGGGGGGGGTGGGGGGGGGGGGGGGTGGGGGGGGGGGGGGGTGGGGGGGGGGGGGGGTGGGGGGGGGGGGGGGTGGGGGGGGGGGGGGGTGGGGGGGGGGGGGGGTGGGGGGGGGGGGGGGTGGGGGGGGGGGGGGGTGGGGGGGGGGGGGGGTGGGGGGGGGGGGGGGTGGGGGGGGGGGGGGGTGGGGGGGGGGGGGGGTGGGGGGGGGGGGGGGTGGGGGGGGGGGGGGGTGGGGGGGGGGGGGGGTGGGGGGGGGGGGGGGTGGGGGGGGGGGGGGGTGGGGGGGGGGGGGGGTGGGGGGGGGGGGGGGTGGGGGGGGGGGGGGGTGGGGGGGGGGGGGGGTGGGGGGGGGGGGGGGTGGGGGGGGGGGGGGGTGGGGGGGGGGGGGGGTGGGGGGGGGGGGGGGTGGGGGGGGGGGGGGGTGGGGGGGGGGGGGGGTGGGGGGGGGGGGGGGTGGGGGGGGGGGGGGGTGGGGGGGGGGGGGGGTGGGGGGGGGGGGGGGTGGGGGGGGGGGGGGGTGGGGGGGGGGGGGGGTGGGGGGGGGGGGGGGTGGGGGGGGGGGGGGGTGGGGGGGGGGGGGGGTGGGGGGGGGGGGGGGTGGGGGGGGGGGGGGGTGGGGGGGGGGGGGGGTGGGGGGGGGGGGGGGTGGGGGGGGGGGGGGGTGGGGGGGGGGGGGGGTGGGGGGGGGGGGGGGTGGGGGGGGGGGGGGGTGGGGGGGGGGGGGGGTGGGGGGGGGGGGGGGTGGGGGGGGGGGGGGGTGGGGGGGGGGGGGGGTGGGGGGGGGGGGGGGTGGGGGGGGGGGGGGGTGGGGGGGGGGGGGGGTGGGGGGGGGGGGGGGTGGGGGGGGGGGGGGGTGGGGGGGGGGGGGGGTGGGGGGGGGGGGGGGTGGGGGGGGGGGGGGGTGGGGGGGGGGGGGGGTGGGGGGGGGGGGGGGTGGGGGGGGGGGGGGGTGGGGGGGGGGGGGGGTGGGGGGGGGGGGGGGTGGGGGGGGGGGGGGGTGGGGGGGGGGGGGGGTGGGGGGGGGGGGGGGTGGGGGGGGGGGGGGGTGGGGGGGGGGGGGGGTGGGGGGGGGGGGGGGTGGGGGGGGGGGGGGGTGGGGGGGGGGGGGGGTGGGGGGGGGGGGGGGTGGGGGGGGGGGGGGGTGGGGGGGGGGGGGGGTGGGGGGGGGGGGGGGTGGGGGGGGGGGGGGGTGGGGGGGGGGGGGGGTGGGGGGGGGGGGGGGTGGGGGGGGGGGGGGGTGGGGGGGGGGGGGGGTGGGGGGGGGGGGGGGTGGGGGGGGGGGGGGGTGGGGGGGGGGGGGGGTGGGGGGGGGGGGGGGTGGGGGGGGGGGGGGGTGGGGGGGGGGGGGGGTGGGGGGGGGGGGGGGTGGGGGGGGGGGGGGGTGGGGGGGGGGGGGGGTGGGGGGGGGGGGGGGTGGGGGGGGGGGGGGGTGGGGGGGGGGGGGGGTGGGGGGGGGGGGGGGTGGGGGGGGGGGGGGGTGGGGGGGGGGGGGGGTGGGGGGGGGGGGGGGTGGGGGGGGGGGGGGGTGGGGGGGGGGGGGGGTGGGGGGGGGGGGGGGTGGGGGGGGGGGGGGGTGGGGGGGGGGGGGGGTGGGGGGGGGGGGGGGTGGGGGGGGGGGGGGGTGGGGGGGGGGGGGGGTGGGGGGGGGGGGGGGTGGGGGGGGGGGGGGGTGGGGGGGGGGGGGGGTGGGGGGGGGGGGGGGTGGGGGGGGGGGGGGGTGGGGGGGGGGGGGGGTGGGGGGGGGGGGGGGTGGGGGGGGGGGGGGGTGGGGGGGGGGGGGGGTGGGGGGGGGGGGGGGTGGGGGGGGGGGGGGGTGGGGGGGGGGGGGGGTGGGGGGGGGGGGGGGTGGGGGGGGGGGGGGGTGGGGGGGGGGGGGGGTGGGGGGGGGGGGGGGTGGGGGGGGGGGGGGGTGGGGGGGGGGGGGGGTGGGGGGGGGGGGGGGTGGGGGGGGGGGGGGGTGGGGGGGGGGGGGGGTGGGGGGGGGGGGGGGTGGGGGGGGGGGGGGGTGGGGGGGGGGGGGGGTGGGGGGGGGGGGGGGTGGGGGGGGGGGGGGGTGGGGGGGGGGGGGGGTGGGGGGGGGGGGGGGTGGGGGGGGGGGGGGGTGGGGGGGGGGGGGGGTGGGGGGGGGGGGGGGTGGGGGGGGGGGGGGGTGGGGGGGGGGGGGGGTGGGGGGGGGGGGGGGTGGGGGGGGGGGGGGGTGGGGGGGGGGGGGGGTGGGGGGGGGGGGGGGTGGGGGGGGGGGGGGGTGGGGGGGGGGGGGGGTGGGGGGGGGGGGGGGTGGGGGGGGGGGGGGGTGGGGGGGGGGGGGGGTGGGGGGGGGGGGGGGTGGGGGGGGGGGGGGGTGGGGGGGGGGGGGGGTGGGGGGGGGGGGGGGTGGGGGGGGGGGGGGGTGGGGGGGGGGGGGGGTGGGGGGGGGGGGGGGTGGGGGGGGGGGGGGGTGGGGGGGGGGGGGGGTGGGGGGGGGGGGGGGTGGGGGGGGGGGGGGGTGGGGGGGGGGGGGGGTGGGGGGGGGGGGGGGTGGGGGGGGGGGGGGGTGGGGGGGGGGGGGGGTGGGGGGGGGGGGGGGTGGGGGGGGGGGGGGGTGGGGGGGGGGGGGGGTGGGGGGGGGGGGGGGTGGGGGGGGGGGGGGGTGGGGGGGGGGGGGGGTGGGGGGGGGGGGGGGTGGGGGGGGGGGGGGGTGGGGGGGGGGGGGGGTGGGGGGGGGGGGGGGTGGGGGGGGGGGGGGGTGGGGGGGGGGGGGGGTGGGGGGGGGGGGGGGTGGGGGGGGGGGGGGGTGGGGGGGGGGGGGGGTGGGGGGGGGGGGGGGTGGGGGGGGGGGGGGGTGGGGGGGGGGGGGGGTGGGGGGGGGGGGGGGTGGGGGGGGGGGGGGGTGGGGGGGGGGGGGGGTGGGGGGGGGGGGGGGTGGGGGGGGGGGGGGGTGGGGGGGGGGGGGGGTGGGGGGGGGGGGGGGTGGGGGGGGGGGGGGGTGGGGGGGGGGGGGGGTGGGGGGGGGGGGGGGTGGGGGGGGGGGGGGGTGGGGGGGGGGGGGGGTGGGGGGGGGGGGGGGTGGGGGGGGGGGGGGGTGGGGGGGGGGGGGGGTGGGGGGGGGGGGGGGTGGGGGGGGGGGGGGGTGGGGGGGGGGGGGGGTGGGGGGGGGGGGGGGTGGGGGGGGGGGGGGGTGGGGGGGGGGGGGGGTGGGGGGGGGGGGGGGTGGGGGGGGGGGGGGGTGGGGGGGGGGGGGGGTGGGGGGGGGGGGGGGTGGGGGGGGGGGGGGGTGGGGGGGGGGGGGGGTGGGGGGGGGGGGGGGTGGGGGGGGGGGGGGGTGGGGGGGGGGGGGGGTGGGGGGGGGGGGGGGTGGGGGGGGGGGGGGGTGGGGGGGGGGGGGGGTGGGGGGGGGGGGGGGTGGGGGGGGGGGGGGGTGGGGGGGGGGGGGGGTGGGGGGGGGGGGGGGTGGGGGGGGGGGGGGGTGGGGGGGGGGGGGGGTGGGGGGGGGGGGGGGTGGGGGGGGGGGGGGGTGGGGGGGGGGGGGGGTGGGGGGGGGGGGGGGTGGGGGGGGGGGGGGGTGGGGGGGGGGGGGGGTGGGGGGGGGGGGGGGTGGGGGGGGGGGGGGGTGGGGGGGGGGGGGGGTGGGGGGGGGGGGGGGTGGGGGGGGGGGGGGGTGGGGGGGGGGGGGGGTGGGGGGGGGGGGGGGTGGGGGGGGGGGGGGGTGGGGGGGGGGGGGGGTGGGGGGGGGGGGGGGTGGGGGGGGGGGGGGGTGGGGGGGGGGGGGGGTGGGGGGGGGGGGGGGTGGGGGGGGGGGGGGGTGGGGGGGGGGGGGGGTGGGGGGGGGGGGGGGTGGGGGGGGGGGGGGGTGGGGGGGGGGGGGGGTGGGGGGGGGGGGGGGTGGGGGGGGGGGGGGGTGGGGGGGGGGGGGGGTGGGGGGGGGGGGGGGTGGGGGGGGGGGGGGGTGGGGGGGGGGGGGGGTGGGGGGGGGGGGGGGTGGGGGGGGGGGGGGGTGGGGGGGGGGGGGGGTGGGGGGGGGGGGGGGTGGGGGGGGGGGGGGGTGGGGGGGGGGGGGGGTGGGGGGGGGGGGGGGTGGGGGGGGGGGGGGGTGGGGGGGGGGGGGGGTGGGGGGGGGGGGGGGTGGGGGGGGGGGGGGGTGGGGGGGGGGGGGGGTGGGGGGGGGGGGGGGTGGGGGGGGGGGGGGGTGGGGGGGGGGGGGGGTGGGGGGGGGGGGGGGTGGGGGGGGGGGGGGGTGGGGGGGGGGGGGGGTGGGGGGGGGGGGGGGTGGGGGGGGGGGGGGGTGGGGGGGGGGGGGGGTGGGGGGGGGGGGGGGTGGGGGGGGGGGGGGGTGGGGGGGGGGGGGGGTGGGGGGGGGGGGGGGTGGGGGGGGGGGGGGGTGGGGGGGGGGGGGGGTGGGGGGGGGGGGGGGTGGGGGGGGGGGGGGGTGGGGGGGGGGGGGGGTGGGGGGGGGGGGGGGTGGGGGGGGGGGGGGGTGGGGGGGGGGGGGGGTGGGGGGGGGGGGGGGTGGGGGGGGGGGGGGGTGGGGGGGGGGGGGGGTGGGGGGGGGGGGGGGTGGGGGGGGGGGGGGGTGGGGGGGGGGGGGGGTGGGGGGGGGGGGGGGTGGGGGGGGGGGGGGGTGGGGGGGGGGGGGGGTGGGGGGGGGGGGGGGTGGGGGGGGGGGGGGGTGGGGGGGGGGGGGGGTGGGGGGGGGGGGGGGTGGGGGGGGGGGGGGGTGGGGGGGGGGGGGGGTGGGGGGGGGGGGGGGTGGGGGGGGGGGGGGGTGGGGGGGGGGGGGGGTGGGGGGGGGGGGGGGTGGGGGGGGGGGGGGGTGGGGGGGGGGGGGGGTGGGGGGGGGGGGGGGTGGGGGGGGGGGGGGGTGGGGGGGGGGGGGGGTGGGGGGGGGGGGGGGTGGGGGGGGGGGGGGGTGGGGGGGGGGGGGGGTGGGGGGGGGGGGGGGTGGGGGGGGGGGGGGGTGGGGGGGGGGGGGGGTGGGGGGGGGGGGGGGTGGGGGGGGGGGGGGGTGGGGGGGGGGGGGGGTGGGGGGGGGGGGGGGTGGGGGGGGGGGGGGGTGGGGGGGGGGGGGGGTGGGGGGGGGGGGGGGTGGGGGGGGGGGGGGGTGGGGGGGGGGGGGGGTGGGGGGGGGGGGGGGTGGGGGGGGGGGGGGGTGGGGGGGGGGGGGGGTGGGGGGGGGGGGGGGTGGGGGGGGGGGGGGGTGGGGGGGGGGGGGGGTGGGGGGGGGGGGGGGTGGGGGGGGGGGGGGGTGGGGGGGGGGGGGGGTGGGGGGGGGGGGGGGTGGGGGGGGGGGGGGGTGGGGGGGGGGGGGGGTGGGGGGGGGGGGGGGTGGGGGGGGGGGGGGGTGGGGGGGGGGGGGGGTGGGGGGGGGGGGGGGTGGGGGGGGGGGGGGGTGGGGGGGGGGGGGGGTGGGGGGGGGGGGGGGTGGGGGGGGGGGGGGGTGGGGGGGGGGGGGGGTGGGGGGGGGGGGGGGTGGGGGGGGGGGGGGGTGGGGGGGGGGGGGGGTGGGGGGGGGGGGGGGTGGGGGGGGGGGGGGGTGGGGGGGGGGGGGGGTGGGGGGGGGGGGGGGTGGGGGGGGGGGGGGGTGGGGGGGGGGGGGGGTGGGGGGGGGGGGGGGTGGGGGGGGGGGGGGGTGGGGGGGGGGGGGGGTGGGGGGGGGGGGGGGTGGGGGGGGGGGGGGGTGGGGGGGGGGGGGGGTGGGGGGGGGGGGGGGTGGGGGGGGGGGGGGGTGGGGGGGGGGGGGGGTGGGGGGGGGGGGGGGTGGGGGGGGGGGGGGGTGGGGGGGGGGGGGGGTGGGGGGGGGGGGGGGTGGGGGGGGGGGGGGGTGGGGGGGGGGGGGGGTGGGGGGGGGGGGGGGTGGGGGGGGGGGGGGGTGGGGGGGGGGGGGGGTGGGGGGGGGGGGGGGTGGGGGGGGGGGGGGGTGGGGGGGGGGGGGGGTGGGGGGGGGGGGGGGTGGGGGGGGGGGGGGGTGGGGGGGGGGGGGGGTGGGGGGGGGGGGGGGTGGGGGGGGGGGGGGGTGGGGGGGGGGGGGGGTGGGGGGGGGGGGGGGTGGGGGGGGGGGGGGGTGGGGGGGGGGGGGGGTGGGGGGGGGGGGGGGTGGGGGGGGGGGGGGGTGGGGGGGGGGGGGGGTGGGGGGGGGGGGGGGTGGGGGGGGGGGGGGGTGGGGGGGGGGGGGGGTGGGGGGGGGGGGGGGTGGGGGGGGGGGGGGGTGGGGGGGGGGGGGGGTGGGGGGGGGGGGGGGTGGGGGGGGGGGGGGGTGGGGGGGGGGGGGGGTGGGGGGGGGGGGGGGTGGGGGGGGGGGGGGGTGGGGGGGGGGGGGGGTGGGGGGGGGGGGGGGTGGGGGGGGGGGGGGGTGGGGGGGGGGGGGGGTGGGGGGGGGGGGGGGTGGGGGGGGGGGGGGGTGGGGGGGGGGGGGGGTGGGGGGGGGGGGGGGTGGGGGGGGGGGGGGGTGGGGGGGGGGGGGGGTGGGGGGGGGGGGGGGTGGGGGGGGGGGGGGGTGGGGGGGGGGGGGGGTGGGGGGGGGGGGGGGTGGGGGGGGGGGGGGGTGGGGGGGGGGGGGGGTGGGGGGGGGGGGGGGTGGGGGGGGGGGGGGGTGGGGGGGGGGGGGGGTGGGGGGGGGGGGGGGTGGGGGGGGGGGGGGGTGGGGGGGGGGGGGGGTGGGGGGGGGGGGGGGTGGGGGGGGGGGGGGGTGGGGGGGGGGGGGGGTGGGGGGGGGGGGGGGTGGGGGGGGGGGGGGGTGGGGGGGGGGGGGGGTGGGGGGGGGGGGGGGTGGGGGGGGGGGGGGGTGGGGGGGGGGGGGGGTGGGGGGGGGGGGGGGTGGGGGGGGGGGGGGGTGGGGGGGGGGGGGGGTGGGGGGGGGGGGGGGTGGGGGGGGGGGGGGGTGGGGGGGGGGGGGGGTGGGGGGGGGGGGGGGTGGGGGGGGGGGGGGGTGGGGGGGGGGGGGGGTGGGGGGGGGGGGGGGTGGGGGGGGGGGGGGGTGGGGGGGGGGGGGGGTGGGGGGGGGGGGGGGTGGGGGGGGGGGGGGGTGGGGGGGGGGGGGGGTGGGGGGGGGGGGGGGTGGGGGGGGGGGGGGGTGGGGGGGGGGGGGGGTGGGGGGGGGGGGGGGTGGGGGGGGGGGGGGGTGGGGGGGGGGGGGGGTGGGGGGGGGGGGGGGTGGGGGGGGGGGGGGGTGGGGGGGGGGGGGGGTGGGGGGGGGGGGGGGTGGGGGGGGGGGGGGGTGGGGGGGGGGGGGGGTGGGGGGGGGGGGGGGTGGGGGGGGGGGGGGGTGGGGGGGGGGGGGGGTGGGGGGGGGGGGGGGTGGGGGGGGGGGGGGGTGGGGGGGGGGGGGGGTGGGGGGGGGGGGGGGTGGGGGGGGGGGGGGGTGGGGGGGGGGGGGGGTGGGGGGGGGGGGGGGTGGGGGGGGGGGGGGGTGGGGGGGGGGGGGGGTGGGGGGGGGGGGGGGTGGGGGGGGGGGGGGGTGGGGGGGGGGGGGGGTGGGGGGGGGGGGGGGTGGGGGGGGGGGGGGGTGGGGGGGGGGGGGGGTGGGGGGGGGGGGGGGTGGGGGGGGGGGGGGGTGGGGGGGGGGGGGGGTGGGGGGGGGGGGGGGTGGGGGGGGGGGGGGGTGGGGGGGGGGGGGGGTGGGGGGGGGGGGGGGTGGGGGGGGGGGGGGGTGGGGGGGGGGGGGGGTGGGGGGGGGGGGGGGTGGGGGGGGGGGGGGGTGGGGGGGGGGGGGGGTGGGGGGGGGGGGGGGTGGGGGGGGGGGGGGGTGGGGGGGGGGGGGGGTGGGGGGGGGGGGGGGTGGGGGGGGGGGGGGGTGGGGGGGGGGGGGGGTGGGGGGGGGGGGGGGTGGGGGGGGGGGGGGGTGGGGGGGGGGGGGGGTGGGGGGGGGGGGGGGTGGGGGGGGGGGGGGGTGGGGGGGGGGGGGGGTGGGGGGGGGGGGGGGTGGGGGGGGGGGGGGGTGGGGGGGGGGGGGGGTGGGGGGGGGGGGGGGTGGGGGGGGGGGGGGGTGGGGGGGGGGGGGGGTGGGGGGGGGGGGGGGTGGGGGGGGGGGGGGGTGGGGGGGGGGGGGGGTGGGGGGGGGGGGGGGTGGGGGGGGGGGGGGGTGGGGGGGGGGGGGGGTGGGGGGGGGGGGGGGTGGGGGGGGGGGGGGGTGGGGGGGGGGGGGGGTGGGGGGGGGGGGGGGTGGGGGGGGGGGGGGGTGGGGGGGGGGGGGGGTGGGGGGGGGGGGGGGTGGGGGGGGGGGGGGGTGGGGGGGGGGGGGGGTGGGGGGGGGGGGGGGTGGGGGGGGGGGGGGGTGGGGGGGGGGGGGGGTGGGGGGGGGGGGGGGTGGGGGGGGGGGGGGGTGGGGGGGGGGGGGGGTGGGGGGGGGGGGGGGTGGGGGGGGGGGGGGGTGGGGGGGGGGGGGGGTGGGGGGGGGGGGGGGTGGGGGGGGGGGGGGGTGGGGGGGGGGGGGGGTGGGGGGGGGGGGGGGTGGGGGGGGGGGGGGGTGGGGGGGGGGGGGGGTGGGGGGGGGGGGGGGTGGGGGGGGGGGGGGGTGGGGGGGGGGGGGGGTGGGGGGGGGGGGGGGTGGGGGGGGGGGGGGGTGGGGGGGGGGGGGGGTGGGGGGGGGGGGGGGTGGGGGGGGGGGGGGGTGGGGGGGGGGGGGGGTGGGGGGGGGGGGGGGTGGGGGGGGGGGGGGGTGGGGGGGGGGGGGGGTGGGGGGGGGGGGGGGTGGGGGGGGGGGGGGGTGGGGGGGGGGGGGGGTGGGGGGGGGGGGGGGTGGGGGGGGGGGGGGGTGGGGGGGGGGGGGGGTGGGGGGGGGGGGGGGTGGGGGGGGGGGGGGGTGGGGGGGGGGGGGGGTGGGGGGGGGGGGGGGTGGGGGGGGGGGGGGGTGGGGGGGGGGGGGGGTGGGGGGGGGGGGGGGTGGGGGGGGGGGGGGGTGGGGGGGGGGGGGGGTGGGGGGGGGGGGGGGTGGGGGGGGGGGGGGGTGGGGGGGGGGGGGGGTGGGGGGGGGGGGGGGTGGGGGGGGGGGGGGGTGGGGGGGGGGGGGGGTGGGGGGGGGGGGGGGTGGGGGGGGGGGGGGGTGGGGGGGGGGGGGGGTGGGGGGGGGGGGGGGTGGGGGGGGGGGGGGGTGGGGGGGGGGGGGGGTGGGGGGGGGGGGGGGTGGGGGGGGGGGGGGGTGGGGGGGGGGGGGGGTGGGGGGGGGGGGGGGTGGGGGGGGGGGGGGGTGGGGGGGGGGGGGGGTGGGGGGGGGGGGGGGTGGGGGGGGGGGGGGGTGGGGGGGGGGGGGGGTGGGGGGGGGGGGGGGTGGGGGGGGGGGGGGGTGGGGGGGGGGGGGGGTGGGGGGGGGGGGGGGTGGGGGGGGGGGGGGGTGGGGGGGGGGGGGGGTGGGGGGGGGGGGGGGTGGGGGGGGGGGGGGGTGGGGGGGGGGGGGGGTGGGGGGGGGGGGGGGTGGGGGGGGGGGGGGGTGGGGGGGGGGGGGGGTGGGGGGGGGGGGGGGTGGGGGGGGGGGGGGGTGGGGGGGGGGGGGGGTGGGGGGGGGGGGGGGTGGGGGGGGGGGGGGGTGGGGGGGGGGGGGGGTGGGGGGGGGGGGGGGTGGGGGGGGGGGGGGGTGGGGGGGGGGGGGGGTGGGGGGGGGGGGGGGTGGGGGGGAACTACAATTCCCATCAGCCTCTGTCAGCATGGCCAATTGGCCATTCTGGTAGGGGCTGATGGGAATTGTAGTTCCTGAACATCTGGAGAGCCGCAGGTTCCCTACCCCTGGTATAGCCCAATCTTGTCAGTTCTCTGAAGCAGGGTCAGTGCTTAAACAAGAGACCACAAAGGAAGACTTCAGAGGAAGGCAATGGCAAACTACTTCTGCTTTCTGCTTGCCTTGAAGGCTCCTTGCTAGGGTTGCCATGAGTCAGTTGCGACTTGACGGCAATTATCTAAATGCATACGCCATAGATGGCTACTTGTTACGTGGAGCAACGAGCAGCCAGGATCTTGTTTAGGTTTGCAGTCTTAATGTGCAATCTTGTGCGTGGACTTGAGAGAATGAGTTTAGCACTTAATGCCTGCTAGGGACTCCTGTGGTTGCTAGCTACTGTTTCATGGGTTCAGATACCATCACTCTGCCTCTTTTCCCACCTTAAATTAGAAGTTACAAAGTACTGACTGATTCCAGTTTATTTTGAGAACAAAGCAAGGTAAAGTATAATCTGACAACACCTTTAATACACTAGTCTTCTGATCTTGGGGTATCTTTATTCTCAATCTTGGTAAAAAAACAATGTGACCCCTTGTGCACATGCCAATAAACATGGGTGTGGGATACTAAAAATCCCATTTTTTGAGGGGGGGACTTCACACAGATCCTGCCCCCCAAACAAGTCTGCCCCATGTTATTTCTCCCAAACTGGGTTTTTTAAAAATTACTAAACTAGAGAGTCTTTTAAAAAATCCTGGGTCGCAACCGCTTGCAAGCAAACGGCTGGGCAGAAGGCGCTTTATTTACCTCTGGTTTCCTTTAAAAAAAATTAGAGCTGACATCTGTGTAGCTATGCAGGTGCAGATGGTTGTATTGTGAGACATCAGCATGCCTGTGGGGGTTCATTTGTGCATGCCTGCGTAGCTACGCATGGGTGGGAAGCAATTAAAAAAATAGATGTGTGTATGCGCAAAGGTGTGACGGCAACCCAGATTGTTTCCGTGGGCTCCAATTGCTGCCTACATGGATACATATGAACACGGAAACAGGAAAATGGGTTCCTTTATCCCCACTGCAACCCATTATACATTTTCTGTGCCACTACATGCCGGGGCTACCGCTTCATGAATTTATAGTAGCAGGTAAGCTGTTATGCGAGAAGCTTTGTTGTGCTTCAGCCAACTTGAAGTGGTTAAGAGCAGTGGACTCTAATATGCAGAACTGAGTTCGATTCCCCCACTCCTCAACATGAAGCCTTCTGGGTGATCTTGTGCCAGCCATAGTTCTTCAGAACTCTTTCAGTCCCACCTACCTCACAAGGTGTCCCTTCAGTGGAGGGCAATTCCAGGCTGTCCCCACAGCAACTGAGTTGGCCCCCTGAGCTGGCCCAAGCTAAGTGGGCGGGATCATCTTGGTGCCTGTTTCGTTCCTCAATCGTGATTCGCACTTGTGTTATGGCGGGAAACGGGAGCGTTCTATATTTTTTTTACAATTTTTACAGTTTACAGTTACATGCACTTTCTGCCCGCCACAACTCTCCCGTTCTGCACATGCCACAAAAGCAGCTCGTGATTGGTTGAACGGATGAGGTGTCATTTCGATGCTTCCCCACTTCAAAGCGGTATCAACCTTGTTCCAGCAGAAAAGTGTAGTTCATAACTGTGACAAGGACGTTGCACTTCTGAGGGGGGTGGGGGGAAACTGAGACAAAACAATGTTGAACTCGGTGGCAGTGGGGATTCACTGAGGCGAACCTAGGTAGAAACCAGTTCAACTCTGTCAGTGGGGAAAGCCTGAAAGTTAACATTTGCCTCCTAATTCACTAAAGTGACTGTTGCTTAGCAGATATATCTTCACAGGTTTGTGATTCCCTAAAACGCTTGTCACTTGTAACCTGACAGTAGCAAGAGTCCTTTGAAAGGAACAGCTAAAATGACTTATCAGGCAAGGATGTGTATTGCATTGCTGAAAGCCAAATTGCAAGAGCTGACAAAACACACAAGTTTAATCATGGTGGCTTTGAATGCTCACCAGGCATTCACAGGAATTGATCATTATTCAACATTTCAGCTTGTGATCTCTTAACATGTTGTCGGGAGTCGGTTTCTCTTTGCACTGTACAGAAAAGCCATGCTCATGAAAAGGTAAAATTATAGGAAACCTAGTAAATAATATAACAAACAGGCTTCTAGCCTGTTTGACGACAGCCAAATGTGAGCCGCTCCTACATTTGCATGCTATTGTGTCACCTAGAAAACGCACATCTCCCTCTCATCCAATATAACTGTTTGTTGAACAAACTGCTGCAGATAAAGTAAAAAAGCCTGCTGATTTCTTGGTGACTCATCTTACCTTCTCAACCTTGAACCATATTTCAAAGGTTTGTTGCACCTTTTCATCTAATACCAATGGCAGGTATGATCCCATTTAAGTCAGTGTTAGTTTGAACTGGAGTTCAAACAGACCAGCATTTCATCCAGGATTCTTCAAAATCCTAAAGGGGGGGGGGGCAGTTATAGATGTTACCAAGTGCTGCTTAGCATTACAATCCTGAATACATTTACTTAGAAACAACCCATGATTATTTCAGTGGAATTTATTTCATTTATTTTAGTGTACAACATTTACATCCCACCTTTCTGACCTCACAAAGGCCACCAAGGCAGCCAAGAATTTAAAACACGCATGATAAAAACCACACTTTAAAACCATTAAACTATTTATGGGAAAGGTAATTGAGCAAGCAGTGGCTGGGCTTGCTCAGGTTTTCCTGGATGAAAGACTGGCATTTGATCCCTTTCAGTCTGGCTTCAAGCTGGGCTTTGGAACTGAGACTGCCTTGGTTGGTCAATCTCTGGCACCATCTTGACAAAGGTGGTTCAGTGCTGCTGATCCAATTGGATGTGGTGGCTATTTTTGACACATTTGGTCCTGGTCAACAACTTTTCTTCCCTGGGGTAAGGAGTACTGTCTTGAGGTGATTCTTTTCTTTTCCTCTTGGGACACTAACAGAGGGTAGCCATCAGGGGTGAGAAGTTGACACGGTGACATCTGAATTGTGGGCTTCCACAAATGTTTATCCTCTACACAATATTGTTTCTCAATATGCACTCTCTTGTGGAAATCATCAGGAAGTTTGGAATTGGGTGCCACCAGCACACTGATGACACCTATCTCTATCTCCTTCTTGAGATGCAATCAGCAGCTAGGATCTCAGTCTTAACCTCTTCCCTGGATGCTATGATGAAATTGCTGTGAAAGAATTGGCTGAAGTTAAATGCATCAAAAACTCAGGTCATGTGGCTGGGGAAGGCCAGGACACAGAAGATGGCCTTTACTACCAATGCTTGACAGTATTGGATGCTCAACTGCATTGGATCCTATAAAAAGCCAGGGTGTGTGGCTTGACTCTTCCCTTGCCCTGGACAAAGATGTATCCATGGTGGCAAAAATGCATTCCAACATCTGTGCCAAGCCCATCAACCGGCTCCCCTCATCTGTCCCATGCCTCAATGATCCATACTATGGTCACCTCCAGATTGGACTACTTTAACACACTCTAGATTGGTCTACCATTGAAATCTGCAGATAGTCCAGAATGCAGCTGCCATGCTGTTGAATGGGTCTCTATGGCAAGCTCGTATCATCCCTATCTTGCAGCTGCACTGGCTCCCAGTTAGTTTCTGGTGCCAGTTCAAGGTGTTGTTCTTAGCCTATAAAGCCCTCAACATTCTGGATCTTCTATACCTGTGGAACAGCCTCTTAAAGTTAAATCCCACACACCCATTCTGTTCAGCATCTTGGGGCTTCTTGCAGATGTCTGATCCTTGGATTATCCATTTATCTTCCAGGGCCTGGGCCTTTTCAGTTGTTGATCTCACCATTGGAACCAACTCCCTGCAGGATCATCTTACTTTCCACAGGTTGTGCAAGGATGCTTTGTTGCATCAGGCTCTTGGCTGCCCACTGGAAAGAGTTGCTTGGATTTGGGAGACAGGGGGGGGGGGGGATTTGCTTATCTATATTTACTGATTTCATGATTTTTTTATTGTAATTGTATTTTACTAGCTGGTGCTATTTTGATATGTATTGACTGTTTGTTGTCAAATGTTTTATTGTAAACTGCTCCAAGACTGTACAGGACAGGTTGTGGTAGAAAATAAAGATATAAATAACTATAGGCAATCCCTCTCAAAACGTATATTATTAAAACAATTAAAAACAGAGTTAAAATATGTACAAAGTCATAAAAACAGCAATCAAGACATTGATAAGGAAGGAAGGAGTTTTATCTGGCTCCACCATAGATAGCTAAGATTCCCAACTGCCCATTAATGATGGGCAATCACCACTTATTGATTCTGCTGCCTTCCAATACTCAGTTTGTCAGCAGGCAGAAGCAGGTCAATGGAAGGGAAAGGTAGTGCTCCAGCACCCACCTCCCAAACCATGGAGGTTTTTGGTCAATGCTAGAGTGACATTATTACAGAGGGATCACTGATCACCACCCCTGAACCTATCTCCCTAAACCTCCATATGGCTGGTTATCTGTGGTAAGGTGCATCCTTTTTGAAAACTACATTTGTCATTTCATTCTGTCAAAATGCTCCATGTAATATGTTTCTAAGTGTCACCGTTAGAGTTCTAATTCTAGTGAAACAACAGGATATAACCTATATCCTTAGAAGAAACCCAGGGGAGGCCAGAGTACATATGTTTGCTTTATTCTCTGTTCAGCTTCACTGCAGAATACGTTTATCCAGATAAGCAACCATGAAGGAAAGCCATCTAACCATGACAGATAACAAAGTCCTAAAACTATAGTAAGGTGATTAGGGTAGCAGAATTTTTCTGCCATGTTATTTTAACTACAAACAATAAAAAACTGCTCTTGAAGCCTCTGCTCATTGCCTTTTCCACACTTGGGAAAGATAGTGCCTGTGGTAAAATGACAGCTCATCCCCCAGGTAATCTTACTGATCACACATCAGGCCTGTTGCTGTTGCTGAATGTTGCTGTTGCTGAATGTAATGGATCCATTCTCCAGGATTTAATACTGGATGTTAAAGCAGGCCTGTGGGGAGGGGTGTAGAGGGGTTGATGGCTCTACCCCCAGGTTTCCTGGTACAGCATCACCCTAGGCTTTGTAGGTAGGGACATGGGACCAACTGTGATCGATAGAGCCTCTGTGGCACACGCCAGGTACTTTGTTACCAAGGTCTCAGTTTGGAGTGCATGAACTTGATGTTAGGAATTTGAACTAGGACAGAGATTCTGTTGCTTTCAAGGTATGCACCCCAAAAATATCCTTTTAATTCTCTATCAGAATAATGGGAAGGGCATTAGGGTTGCCAGGTCCTTTCTGGCAACCAGCAAGAGCTTTAGGGAGGCAGGTTCAGAGGCAACAGTCTGTGTCTTCTGCTTGATGATGTCACTTCCAGTTTGTCATGGAAGCACTGACATCACACTAAGGGATGCTATGGCACTTGCTCAAAAAATGTATGGTTTCTGGGGAGAGTGCTAAAGCATTCCCCTGATATGATGCCAGCGCTTTTGCGTTAAGCTGGAAGTGACATCATTACACTGGGGGGGGGGGGGAGTGCAGATTGCTTTCTCCTTCTGCTGGCTTGCATGTTGGTTGGCAGCAGAATGAATCAGCGGGCAATTGCCTGCCATTAGCGAGCAGCTGAGAACCCTAGAGAGCATGAACACTACATTCATTAAATATTGGGAATATTGGAATGTTGTGTCGGGAAAAAAATTATATTTTAATTACTATTGAATGCCTGACCATAAATTCTTATAATAACAAATGTGCTCTTTCTAAAATGACATAATGAGAATAAAACAATAATTTTTGAAATGCCTGCCAGTCCTCCTCCTCACGAGAGCAAGAATGGAGAGGAAGAGAGGACGCTTGCCTCACATGCTCCCCACTGTACCATCCCTTTAAACACCCTTTAGAATTTAAAGAGCCGATGTGTTTAATGCAGAGCCATCCTCTGCATTCCCAGGCCACATCTACCACATATTGATAAATAATGGCCCTTGAAATGTTAAGGGGCCAATGCAGGACAGGACAGCTGGGTCACACCCCTCCTCTTTGAAGGCAGCCAAACTGTAGAACAGGAAGACCTCCCCAATACGAATCCAAATATTTCTAATATTTCTTAGAAGCGAAATATGTATTTGACTGTGTCTACAGGAATCTGCATCTATGTTTCACTTAGCAGATGGCAGCATGCTGAATCTACGTTTCTGTTGTATCTACCTCTAAGCACAGGATTGAACTATACAGCCCACAAAATTCTATTTTCACAGGAAATGCAACTAAGCTTAGACCATAATATATTTTCTACATACTATAGACAAAACTGCTGAAATTCGAACAGTCCATTAGAGTGGTAAATGTGTGGCACCCATAATTGCCTGTGCTGGATAAGGGCAGTTGAGGTGATTTATTTTTCTCTCACTAAGCAAAACTTTCCCCAACATGTCCACTAATTATCTATTTTACAAGGGCAGGCTCAGGAATATAGTTTGGCTGCTAAAATAATGGAGAGAATTGCATTATAAAGCTGATGTATTTAGCCTCCAGGAGCTACGCCCTTCCTCTGAAAGGGAGTCTTTGCTACTCAATCAGCAGAATAAGATTTGATTCCACTTTGGGGAGGGGGTGGGGTGGAGACAGTTGTCTGACTTCAAAGTTTAAGCATCTTGCACTGAGGATCCCAAGAAGGGAGGTGGATTTTGAAAAGAAAAATAGAGAAGAATAATCTAGAGGGAGCATAAGCAAAAAAAAAAAATATGCATTCTGTCATTTGGCTCTAATTGCTTCAGAGATTATTTATTTTTCTTTTCTTTTTTTTGAAAAATAGCTTCAAGCTTTTAAAACATATTTTTCAAAGGAGGAGCTGGAAGGCATAATAAAAGCAAGCAGGGATACGCTTTTCGAATAGGCTGAAATAATTAATGTGGGAATGGTTCCTCTCGGGCTTTCCTTCCTCTCCCCCCCATGGTGTGAAATGCATTATTTTCTGACTTTTATAAATAGGATAATTTGTTTTTTAGAAGTAGTGATTTCCTTAATCCTGGAATTATCTGACTACTAGTGGTACTCCAGAACTGTAAGGTGGGAAACCTTATTCATAGCTGTGACCTGCTGGCAGAACTTCTCCCTTTCTAGAGGTGGAGCTGAGCTTATCTGGTTTAGTTCTTCTTCCACCTTTGCTTTTTCATTCCTGATCTCTCCTGCTGCTGCAACTCACCATGTGTGGTTTCCCATAAATTTATAGCCAGCTCATCAGCAACATTATTTATGTCAGTACTTTTCTGCCTGCCACATATGAACCATCTTGTGGCAGCCTGCTGTATATATTTTTTTTCATTCACAAAAGAAGAAGAAGAAGAGTTTGGATTTTTATCCCCCCCCCTTTCTCTCCTGCAAGAGACTCAAAGGGGCTTACAATCTCCTTGCCCTTCCCCCCTCACAACAAACACCCTGTGAGGTAGGTGGGGCTGAGAGAGCTCCGAGAAGCTGTGACTAGCCCAAGGTCACCCAGCTGGCATGTGTGGGAGTGTACAGGCTAATCTGAATTCCCCAGATAAGCCTCCACAGCTCAGGCGGCAGAGCGGAGAATCAAACCCGGTTCCTCCAGATTAGATACATGAGCTCTTAACCTCCTACGCCACTGCTGCTCCAAAAAAAAAGCCATGCATATGGCAACCACTTGACAAAAAAGAAGCATGGACCTTTCCTCCTGTTAATAATATTTATTAAATATGAATTTCAAACCCCCCTATCAGTCATCATTCCAGTATGAAACCAGGACAGTGATGTGGTTAGTGTGTTGGATTAGGAATAGGAAGAACTGGATTTACATGTCTGTTTGGGTATGATGCAAGCTGGGACACTCAGTCTCTGTCAGCCTAAATCACCTCGCAAGATTGCTGTTTGAATAAAATGAAAGGGGTGAGTCATGTGTTTATTAATTAAAGTATTTGTATCATGCTTTCCATTGTGGCTCAAGGCAGCTTACATTCCAAAAATCAAAAGGATTCAAAATATACAACATACATTGAATCATTTCCCCACCTCCCCAAGAATATTCTCACAGCTCAATTCTTAATCAGTGCTTTTATATATGGCTTCACCATACTTCTTCAGAATTTCCATAGGTAGCACCTACATCACCTTTTCAGTCTGTTTCACAGGGTGGGAACATAGGGTGAGAAAGAATGGGCTCTAGTAGATACCAAGCAGACACCCTTAAATCGGAGACACTGTAAAGGTAACAAGTAGAACAGCATAATCATGAAAACTGCCCGGAGCTTATTGTTTGTGGATGTTTGTGGAAGAGTTCTTACAGCTGGGAACTTCAGTAAACTTTTATCTTCAATGGAGACATGATTTTGCTGACTGGGCAGAAGAAGCATTCTGGATGGATTAGCTATCGTGGGTGGCACCTGATATGATTATATCACAGTGAAATCCTGAGCAGATTTATACCCTTCTAAGGGTGATGCCGCACAGCACATTACAAGCAGAGCTCCACTTGTGTCTGGCTCGTGTAGTCCGCACAGGCAAAGATCTCGACGCAAGTCCGACTCACCTTCGACTCGGCTAAGCTGGGTCTTCTCGATCCCTGCTCCGACCAAGTACTTTTTGAGTGAACTCGTGTCCAGCTAAACTTGCGCGGACTGTCTGCTGAGCTCGACTCGCCCCTCCAGCCAATTGTGTCGTTCCTGTCTCTGCCCAATCAGGGCTTCGTTTTCCTTTAACCAATCACGGGGTGCTTTTGGCCAGCCAATCATAATTGACCATTGAGAGCAGGTGTACAGCCGGAAACCTGCGGCACCCAAAAAGCATTTGCTGGACTGAAATGAAGCAGGGGACTGTGACTTGTGACAGCTTGTTCTGTGAGTTGTTGGTTCAAACAGAAATCTCTGGAGGAGGGAATGCCTATATTAAATGATGAATTGGTGTTTAATTCCAGATTAGGCACTGCTGCCAGTCTTCCACACTCACTTTCTCATGGGCACTTTCTCACCGGCAAATGAGTCCTGTCTCTTTACTTTAGTTTATTGCTGGAATGCTGGGTACAGATTAGAGCAATTTGAGTTGATAGCGAATCAAAACATGCTTTTGTGTCACATTAATTCCCATTCTTAAAGGATTAAAGTGTGTACACATGGTACAGAGACTTTGGGGGCGGGGGGAGCTGCTGTTTGGCTGTTGTTTCCCATTCAGACAACAGCATCCTTCCCGAAAGGGGAGGGGAGAGGACACCAAGGAAAGTGGTTGCAAAACCACCCAGAATGGCCAGAGGATGATTACTTCAGAAGGGATAGTTGACTTTGAACAGGCAGCAGCACTGGGAAGTAATAAGAAATGCTGAATTGTGACAGTGCCTGTATTTGCAAGAGGATCAGAGGATCCATGTGCAGGGAGGCTTGGTGGTGGTGGTGGGGGAATCAGTGAAAGGTAACCAATTGGGGAAGAGGGGCGGATGATGCACAGCAGACTAGGAAGACACTTCCTTGATAGAGCTATTAAATGACAGGAGGGAGATGCATCAAATGAGATGTGAGATCAAGGGAGGGAGGGAGGGAGGGAGGGAGCAAGAAAGGAAGGAAGGAAGGAAGGAAGGAAGGAAGGAAGGAAGGAAGGAAGGAAGGAAGGAAGGAAGGAAGGAAGGAAGGGAGGAAGGAAGGAAGGAAGGAAGGAAGGAAGGAAGGAAGGAAGGAAGGAAGGAAGGAAGGAAGGAAGGAAGGAAAAGGCATGAAAGGGTATCACAAGGCAGCAAAGAGCTCCTCCAATTCAGGATCCACAATGGTTCACCAGCCTGTTTGTGTGACGGTGTCCAACCTTGCGACACGCATGGAACAAAAGGATTTTCACATTTCCCATCATGGGAAAGGGAACCAATCGGGGCAGAGGGGTGGATGGCGCACAGAGTTGACCCCACCCACTGAGCTCAGGTAAGGAGAGCCGAGCACGGCAATGTGCGGATTAACCAACTTTTTGTGGCAGCATGAGCTCAGCTGCTGTGCGGACAGACAGCGAGTCGAATTCATGAAGAAAAATTCAGGCAGATGCAAGTTGAGCTCAACAGAATATAGATTTCAATTATTGAAATCAATAGATGTAGGCGGCAATCTGTTTCTGAGGTATTGTCAGTCCTGCCTTCTTTATTTGTTTGATTTTTAAAATACTGCTCTCCCTGTTGTCATAGTCTCAGAATGGTTTCCAATATATGTTTACGGTAAACATATAAATATATAAAATACTACAATACTATAAAATACAATAAAATACACTATAACCAATCATTGTGCCTAAAAACAGTCCCAGCAAAAAATGGGCCTGTTAGCAATACAACCTGGCCTAAAAGTGACTCAGAAGAGATAAACAGGAATATTGTTGATACAGAAAGCTTCAATGACATAATAACATAAGAAAAGTGATGCTGAATCAGACCAAGACCCATCAAGTCCAGCAAATCAAGTCCAACACAGTGACCAACTAGGTGCCATGGCACGTGGAGGTGCCTTCGCATGGAGGTGCTTCAATTGTGCTTGCCAATTTACTTTCTCTTCCCTGCGCAACTTCGCAGGGATGAGGGGACATGCCCCCATGGCTATGGCAGTGCCTCAGGGGTCAGAGGGCAGGAGGCATGTCCCCTCGTCCCTGCAGAGTTGTACAGGAAAGATAAGGTAAGTTGACAAACAAAATGGAGGCACCAGTTTTCGGCGCCTCCATTTTGTTTGCCAACTTACCTTCTCTTTCCTGTATAGCTCCACAGGGATGAGGGGACACGCCTCCTGCCCTCCGACCTGGTGCCCCGACCTCCAACCCGGTGCCATTCACTCAGGTTCAAAACACTGTTTTTGAAAAGACTCACTCATTGAGCGAGTTTCAAAAACAGTGTTTCTCTGCTGTTTGGGGGGCAGTGTTTCTCTGTCGTTTGGGGGGCAAAAACACAGTGCTGCCTTGTTGCAGAGGTGGCAGTTGTGCGAACTGTGCCCCTGGAATGGTGTTTTTACCATTCCAGGGTGCAGATTTTGACCTGTGCAGAGTGGGCCCCTGTTTTGTCTTTCCATACCACACATAATTTTATAGACCTCTATAACATCTCTCCTTATCCTCAGCAAGATGAGTGCTGGAGTCCTCCAGTCATGCCTCTGACAAGAAAAGCTCTATTGTCTCTATCCGTATATTCACTCAGACTTCACAGAGTACTTATTTTTCCTCCCTTTCAAAGCCTTTCATTGCCCATGAGACCAAATTAAACAGAGACTCTTTACCAAGTCAGGAAAGCCCAGGGAGACTCTATTTAGGTGAATGATCTGAAGAGCAAAGCTTGGCCTTCTTTAGACAACTGCAGAGTATTTTTCTTGGCAGGGAAGCCAACGTTCATTCACTAGACAACTGAACATCCCTTGGCTCTACTCAAGGTTTTGTCCGCAAACAGAAACAATCCAGAGAAAGCAATAGACAGGCGCTTAATGTTCTGTTCCGCAATCTTCTTTCATTATTCAGCATATATTTTCCCAACAATATTGGTTGCGTAACAAGACAGGTTTGCTTGTTTTTAAATGATGCTCTCCCTGCGGACCTTAGAAAGCTTAGTATCTCGCACACGTTTTCCGGTTTCTGACCACAGAAATAAAAGTTTGACTGATTCACACATACCATAATGAACGATATTGTTGCCAACCTCTAGGTCTGTGGTGGCGAACTTTTGGCACTCCAGATGTTATGGACTGCAATTCCCATCAGCCCCTGCCAGCATGGCCAATTGGCCATGCTGGCAGGGGCTGATGGGAATTGTAGTCCATAACATCTGGAGTGCCAAAGGTTCGCCACCACGGCTCTAGGTGGTGGTGAAAGATCTCCCAGGTTTTACAACTGATCTTCAGGTGATAGACCTCAGTTCCCATGGAGAAAATGGCTGCTTTGGAGGGGATTCTATGCCATTGTACCTCACCCTACTCCCCACAGTCCTCAGGCTCCACCTGCTCCAAATCCCCAGGTGTTTCCCAACCCCAGAGCTGCAACCCTATGAAGGCTTGACCCTTAACCAATAATTGGAAGACTTTTAAGTCATTTCACTCAAAAGAGCATCTGGCTCTGATAGCTACCTTGGAAACTAGCTTTTGCACAATCCCAGGAAGTACCCTCTGTGCCCCCCCCCCCATATTTGGCATCAGGTCACAGCTGACTTATGATGACCCTGTGGTTTTTCAACACAAGTGATGTTCAGAATTTGTTTACCATTATCTGCTTCTGCATAGCAACCCTGGACTTCCCTGGTGGTCTCCCATCCAAATACTAACCAGGCCCTACCCTGCTTAGACTTCTAAGATCTGACAAGATTGGACTAGCCTAGGCTATCCAAGTCAGAGTCTCTCTGGCATTTTCCACATGGTCCAAAAATCCTAGGATGGGCAAGTGAAATGTTCCTGTTTGTGCAAGATTTTCACATGGTTTCCAGTCCTAAATTGGGTCTGCTCTGGGGCTGCCCCGCGATATTTCCCTTATCCCGGGATTCAAAAATTGCCAAATTGGATTTTAAAAAAACCTAGGGTGTGTCTGGTAGAGCCTGCTACCATGCAAAAACCAATCAGGAGCAGATCCGGTTCATTTTTCCCACCCAGCTACCTGATCTCTCCACCTGACCTTCATTCAAGCTGCCACTCAAAAACAACAGCCAATCAGAACGCAGGATACTGAGCATGCTGATAGGTACTTGCAGCTGCCACTAAAAAAAACAACAGTCAATCAGAATGTGTGACACTGAGAATGCTCATTACTGTACTTTCTACATTACAAAATGTGACTAACACAGTCAGTATTAATGCTGATTCCCAAAATCCCCTGAATACTGGGCTTAACTAAGGTGGCTGATCACTCGGCTACAAATGTTGCTGTTTCACAGACAAGAGGAGATTACAGTGCGCTTATGGTCTTGTGAGATAAACTGTCACTCAAGAACAACAGCCAATCAGAACATGGGACACCGGGCATAAGAGGCTTTCAGCTTGCAGCTGCCACTCAAAAACAACAGCCAATCAGAATGTGAGACACTTGCAATGTGAATACAAAAGTCCCAGGCCTGTGTGAAAGAAGTGTGAGTATTTCATCCTGGTCTTAACTCAATTCCTTCATGGAAACACGCAGCCATGCGTAGAGAGGAGCCAGGATAAAATTACCCTGGAAATTACAATCCCAGTCCTATTCCGGTGTAATTATGCCGTGTGGAAAACACCTCTGTCTCTCTCTGGCACACGCACACATGCACATTTTATATTTAATATCAAAGCAAACTTTCTAGCAGATATTAATCCAAAAAAGGTTGGCTTAAATTATGCAAAACTGAGTTTGATAAAGGGTCTTACATGAAGTTTCATGAAGGGACTTACTGCTGCATTGGAAAACCAGATTTCTGGGGTTGGTTGAAAATGATGATGTGGTGACTATATATGAGATACCACAAACCTCTCTGTAAGTGTGATATCTCTTTTATGCACAAGAGATGTCTTTGAAACTGGCAGAAACAGCAAAGACAGAAGGCTGCCATAGCTCAATAGGTCCCAAATTCCATTTCTGGTATCTCCGACTGAAGCATCATAGATAGCAACACAAATTGCATTTGACAGTTCTTGGCTTAGATGGTTTTATTATGAAGCAAATCCTTACAAGTGAACTAGAACTGATCTGAAGCTATTAATAGTTTCTTTCAATGTCAAAAACTGCCTCCCCTTTTGAGTGATTTTTAGCTTGCTCTTGAAAACAACTATCCCTTGGGTTTAATTTTCCTTGCTTGCCTTCAATGCTGCCATCATGTAAGCAAATCCGATTGGCTATCTAGTGCAGAGGCAACAACCTATTTACCACTTGATCCCTAGCATGATGGGAAGACCCATGTGACTGATCTAAGAAGGATGAAGCAGGGAAAGAAATAGAATGGAAGCCACAACAGTTGGTTGAAACAGGCACCCTAAACATTCCAACATCTCCTGCTGTTTAAGGTGTCTACCGGTTAAACATTTGACTGAACCCTCCTCCAAACTTCAAGATTTCCGAGCTCTCCAGGAACTCTAACTTGAAAAGGGAACAATGGGTTTTAATATGGTTTTATAGAAAGCAATTGCAGGAAACATCAGTGGAAAATAGCCATGCCTCTACATTGTGAAATGGTCCAGAATGAATTTTGTCCTCTTCACACACCACTTCTCCCATCAGACAGTCAGATCAGCAACCTGTTCCAGCTGAGCATAAGAGCCAACATTCCTTATTTCAGTTTTACTATTAGCCACCGAAATCTCTTCCAGCAGGCTACTTGGGCCGTGGCGCATTAATTTAGCCAGCCAGCAATTGTCGCAACATGCCTGGTTATGGCATCGTAGTGGAATCATTAGCTCCTATTCTAAAGTGGCAAGAGATGACAGGGGTTCTACAATCAAGGATGATTCTGGTGTCAACTAACTGTGACACTCCATCAAACCTTGCATCCTTAATGTCATGGAGAGTTACATCTCTTCATGGGTGATAAAACATGGGCTTTCTGACAAGCCCTGGTTTAACTATCCTCATTGGCCTCCCGAGGCTCATGTTACTTCATTGTTTTATAACCTAAATTGTCTCACACTGGAAATGAGGGTTCGTTTGAAGATTTTTATTGTTAACCTTTAAGGGCTTTGGAGTTCTTAATCTACTCTATCTACAAGAGTTAAGTGAGGTTTATGCTCCAAATCATAATCTAACTTCAGTTATAGATTTCTGCCTGCATGCTCTCTGCCTGGCCTGATAGCCTGATAGACATTGTAAACTTTGTTCAGGTGTCCCCACTGGCCGAGTGGCAGCTTCAGAGTCTCAAAAATCAGATTCGTATTTGCACATTTTTAGGTGTGGGCTGTACCTTGAAACACATAGGTCTGAGAATGGATATACAGTTTCAAAAAACCTGAATATAATACGGTATAGCCCTCTTGGGAGTATGTCATTCCAGAATCTAGAAGAAATGTTTAGTTCTTTTAAAAACAACATTCGTTGTTTTCATTTTGAGCTGTGTTTAAAAGGATTGGGTTCTCTTTTCTTGGTTTGCTTTAGAATTTTAATTTTTTGCACTTTCTGTGGGTCTAATTTTATTTCCCCCCCAAGTTATTTCTGGCTCATTCCGCACATGCAGAATAATGCACTTTCAAACTGCTTTCAGTGCTCTTTGAAGCTGTGCGGAATAGCAAAATTCACTTGCAAACAGTTGTGAAAGTGGTTTGAAAATGCATTATTTTGCATGTGCAGAAGGGGCCACTGTTTTTAAAAAGCTTATCTTTTAACATTCTTCTGGCTCAGGTTTTACAGTTATTCTTCTATAGTTGTTTTAAAGATCTTCCCCTGTTGTGTTTTTTGGTGGGCAGTGCTTCCATGGTGTTTCTGCTTGGTTACATTTTAAGAACAGTTACCTCAGTGGGCATTTAGGTTTTTTTTAAAAAAAACACAAAGCTGATGTGACTCAGGCCCCTTCCGCACACGCAAAATAATGCATTTTCAAACCACTTTCACAACTGTTTGCAAGTGGATTTTGCCATTCCGCACAGCTTCAAAGAGCACTGAAAGCAGTTTGAAAGTGCATTATTCTGCATGTGCGGAATGAGCCTTAGATTCTCTGGTTTGATGTTGGTTTTGTTGGGCTTGTTGGTTCTGTTTGCATTTGGAGGCTTTTTTCAGTGGTCTCTCTTGTGTGTTGGACTAATGGTTTCTTTGATTTTTTTTCCATGTAGGGGACAATGGAGACAAGTAGGGTAGCTGAGGACAATCCCTTGTTTGGGGCCTGTAGAATCCCCTTGT
The DNA here is from genome assembly GCF_021028975.2 of Sphaerodactylus townsendi. NCBI lineage: Eukaryota > Metazoa > Chordata > Lepidosauria > Squamata > Sphaerodactylidae > Sphaerodactylus > Sphaerodactylus townsendi. Next base: position 35,187,821 of record NC_059427.1, on the reverse strand, counting down.
CCAATTTGCTGGAAACCTGGGGGATCTTTAGTGGACTGGCAGCATGAGGTTCACTTCAAGTTTGGTGTCAATTGTTGAAAAACAGCTACTCTAACCCTTGAAAAGTCCCCCATATGAAATAATGGAACCTGGACAATCGCAGCCTCCAAAATCCCCAACCTTACTCTTGAAATGGTATTGGGGAACTTGAATTCCCCCTCCCTGAATAACATTTCTTATGCCTTCCTGAAATACATTTTTTTAAAGGCACACATCCCTATTATTGTTTCTACCATCAATCAGGAAATAAATATGAAATGCAGAGGATTAAAACCATTCATCAACTGGCTTTAATTTAAGATAGTTTTATGCTGTCTTTCAAAACAAGGCAATAACACTTTAAGATAACGCTTCCCTGTACCTTTCATATGGCTACTGTTCTCCCCACGATGGTAAAATGAATATACAAAATGTGAAATCCATCTATCTGGAAACGAAGAATGCTTTTGCTGAGGCTGTATTGCAGGTTCATCAAATATGATTGTCCAGAGAGACCTCCTAACTCTCCAGTTTACAAGATTCCATCTTGAGTGAAATTGTCTTTCCTTTGTCCCAGGCCCATAATAGGCAAATTCATAAAGAATACATAAGCAGATTTATATGGAAACTATTGCTCTTAGGAAGGAACAGGAACGATCTTATTAAACAGGAACACACCTATCTTCTCTGTGCATGTAACCTAGATTCCTTTAGGCAAAGGCTGGCATCCAGCATAACATTAGTTATGCAAAAAGGTCTATTGTGTTCCACGTTGGCAGAACACAGGCTATAGCTGTGGTGGAACTCTGCCAACTGTGCTGTCAGTTTCCATGCTCTTTGACTAGACCAGAATAACCGTGTTTTTGGGGGGTTTTTTGCCTCCTGCAACATCAAGGGATAATACATTTATTTCCCAGTTTGAACTCTGCATCAGCTGCAGGAGGCAAAAGCAAATACAGATTTTAAAAAAACTGCTCCAAGATATTCATCAAATGCTACCAGGACACGGTGCAGCAGCACCGACACAAAGGATTGCCTTGATTCCATCATCACAGAATTTCCATAACTAGTTTCTGTTAATTCAAAGCATACAAGTTGTTCGGGGACCCAGAGCGTTTTCATGTTAAGATGATGTGTTGTGTGTCCCCCCCCCCCCCCGCCCCACAAACACAAAACTGGCCTCTCTTCTCTTTGAGCAGTGTTGAAGAATTTTGGGAATAGGTTAGTCACAAAATACCAAGCCAGTAGCATTCAGACCAATGCATTTACTCCATTCTTAGACATTGATTTCAGTGAGCTTAAATTGAAGTAACTGAATGGGATTGGGGTTTTTTTTAGGCACTATCCTTCCATTCCTCATTTGCACCACTTAAAAAATTGAAGTATTTGTCTTATTTTGTCCTGCTTTTCACCCCTAAGGGACCCAAAACAGTTTGCAACCAAAGGATGAGGTTATAATAGATGTCAGCAGACCTAACTGCCTCTTAGTTTGAAGAAAATGCTGAACAGCAAACTCTTATCTATTTTGCTATCGGTAGCTTAAACTAATTTTTTTAAGGATTTGGAAATTATTGTGACCCTGGAAATATGAATTTTATGCAGAGGGAAACAATACAACATTTTGCTACATTGCCACTCAATAGTATGGCCAATATGGCATATATGCTACTATGCTAAAATATTTCATTCTAAACTACCTTCTGAACTGCCTACCTGAACCATCTTTCCAGCTCTTGACAGATTTTATGCCTGGTGAGGGTGAAGTAACGTGTGAAGAATGTAAGAATGGGCCATCACTGGTTGGTCAAATGCCTCAGCTACCAGACTTAATTCCCAACATCTTCAATTAGTTATTTAATTCTAATCCCATTCTGCTTCCAAGGAGCCCAGGTGGCATATGTGGTTCTCTTCTCCTTCATTTTATACTATGAGGAATATTAGATTGACTGGTCCAAAGTCCTCCAGCAAGCTTCATGTCACAATGAATGTTTATTTTGGGTCTCCCGACATTCTAACCACTATACCACACTAGCCACTATACCACTATACCACATCAGATAATAGGCCTGGAGAAGAATTGCAGAATGCCACTGTCAGATTAGACAGTACTGGGCGAAACGAACCTTGCAAGCAAGGGGGTTATCTGTAGATTTATTTTGTTGGTTTTAAATTATGATGCTTTTATTATGATTTGTAAGTTACTCTGAGCACCAAGAAAAGGAGGAATATACATTTGGGTGCTGTGTGATTTCCGGGCTGTATGGCCGTGTTCTAGCAGCATTCTCTCCTGATGTTTCGCCTGCATCTGTGGCTGGCATCTTCAGAGGATCAAAGCCTTCGACAATACAGGAATATACATGTTTAAATTTTGAAGTGAGCTGACCTTTTGTAAGGTGGTTTGATATTTTTATTTAAACAATATCTATGCCATCTTGTTGAATGCTGCTTTGAGAGTCAACTGGCAGAAATATGGGACAAAAGTATAATAAATAATTTTGGCCATTGGTTTGTTTGTTTAATTTCTATGCCCCCTTTCCACCCAAATAGGGCTGCCTGTGTGTCTAACATCAAAACATTTCAACATTAATACCGCACTGTATATAAAATAATTCAATAAAATATAAACACACCACCAAAACCAGCGAGAAGGACCACTAACAATGTTTGGGGTTAGGCGAAACAAACAAAAAAGTCTTCACCTGTGGCAGGATACAACAAAAGATGGAGACAGACAGACCTCCCTGCTGACAGAGTTCCAAAATTCTGGTACCACAGCCAAGGAGGCCTTTTCTTAGGTTGTCACCCACTTAGCCTTAGATGATGGGGTCACTCAAAGCAGAGTAGGATCTTATGGGAGAAAGCAAACCTTAAGGTGTGCTGGTTGCAAGTCGTACAGGATTTTGAGCTGAGAAGCAAGCTGGGATACAATATACATGAAACAAGATTGGAGTAATATGGTCCCTACAATCTAGCCACAGTATTCTGCACCAAGTGTAGCTTCTGGATAGTCTTCAAGGGGAGCCCCATGTAGATTGCATTGCAGTAATCTAGATGCTAGCAGGGCATGAACCATAGTGGAAGGATAATTTATATTTGCCAAGGAAATGCTACATTTGGCTCATTAATCAAATCTGGTGAAATCACTGCTTCAAACTGTTTGCCTACTAGTACATTACACCCAGGTCCAGCAGCACCTCCAAGCTACAAACCTCCTACACAAAACTTGCACATTCTTCTCATGTCTCCATATGAGTAACGACCTGGACACTGGCTCCCAGGAGCATTAGCATTTATTTTATTTTTAGCAGTCATGTACAAACCTTGGTCATGTCAGGACCATGCCTGTCCAGTATCTTGATGTCTTGCTGTGTGTGATTTGCAATTGTTTTCCTGTTTCCCTCTTCCCTTCCTAGCCATCTCCTGTTGGCAATCTCATGGCGTCAGCCCATCTTCAAAGAGGTGTGAAAGGTTCCCAGGTCCTTTGTAGCTTTGTAGTAGAAACTGTAATGGACATTGGGTGTGGGGCGAAACGGGGGGGATTAAAAGATGTAAGTCCTGGGTCTGAGCTCTCTAGCTCAGATCCTGCTTTACATTGTTACTCTTCGCAAGGAATAAACTGCTTTTGGACTTTCCTACGGTCTCTGTTATTTCCACGTTCGAGAGTCTGACAGGTCACACATTAAATTAATACAGGGGGAACAGGTATGAGCATGCTGGCCCCACCCCTTCACCTCCACATGATCACTAGCTTGTGAATTTTAAAAAAGCACTGTTCCTGGACACCATGTCTATATGTGTTTCTAAGCATGTTGATTCAACAAGTAATCAGAACATCTTGCTTTATTCCCACAAAGAAAATATTTCCCATATACTTTCATCCAGAAGTCCAATGGGTATCATGCCCAGAGGTGGGATCCAGCAGGTTCTCACAGGTTCCCAAGAGTAGGTTACTAATTATTTGTGTGTGCCGAGAGGGGGTTACTAATTGGTGATTTTGCCATGTGATTTTTGCCTTAGTTACACCCCTCCTCTCAGCAGTAGCGCGCAGAACTTGAAGCAGTCTAGGAGAAGGTGCACCGGCGTGCGTGGCAGCCTGCACCTGCGTGCATTCATTTCCCACCCAAGGACCAGCGCAGTGGCTGCATCCTTGCCACAGCCCCGCCCAGGAATGCCCTGCCCCCGGAATGCCTGGCCACGCCCCTGTCATGCCCCGCCCAGCCCCAATGGTGCTACGCCACAGTTTGAATCCCACCACCATAGGAACCTGTTACTAAAATTTTTGGATCCCACCACTGATTCATGTCCCACATATACATACTTCAATACCTAGATTTACTGACACAGTTCACCAAACAATTCATTTGTAGTCAGTAGTAAACTCATTCTTAATGTGACCAGGTAGAACGTGAATATACTGAGCACTTTACAGTTTTGGAGGTACTTTGGAGGGATGCTGTAATCACATAGAAAGATGCTGCTGAGTGTGTTTCTTATTGTATAATTCAGCATGTTCTGCTGCTTTACATAAGATGCTTTGTGGACTCACCCAAGGTTGATGAAAACTGATGTGTTTGTTCAGAAAACGTGTCTGCTGCTTCAGCAGATACTAGATAGAGGAGGTTCTTCAAGTAGAGATGATACAATAAAATCACAGAAACAGTAACACAAAGATTGATAATAATAGAACCAGACATAAAATAGCATAAAATGACATTCAGTAACCTAACAGCCCTTGAGTTAGAATCAGACCATAAAAACAGCTGGAACCCATCAATGAAAAGCCTGGGTTAAAAAAAAAATGCTTTGGTCTAGTGTCCAAAAGACAGTAAGGCAAATGTCAGGCAATCTTCAAGGAAAAGGGCAGTCTAAAGGGAAGGTGATACTGTAGAGACGTTGTGTTTCTGGTCATCACCTGCCCTGTCTCTGTAGATGGGGCACAGAAAGCAGGAACTGGGAAGAACATCTTAACCAGTGGGCTGGACAATATGGTGGGAGGAATTCCTCCAGGTAACCTAGCCACAAGCTGTTTAGGACCTTAAAGGTCAGAATCAGAACTTGGAATTGTGCCTGGAGGCAGGTTGGGCTAGCACAGATATGACCCCTTTATCCAGCTCCCAACAATAGCCTGCCCACTACATTTTGGACCAAGTGGAACTTCCAGACAGTTTTCAAAATCAGCCTCACATTAAGTGCATAAGAAACATTACAGTGATCTGTAGGTGACCAGAACATGGATCATATCAAGTTTTTTTTTTGAAGAATGCCCTCAGCCAAAACTGATAAAAGGTGCTTCACGTTAGGGAAGGATTTAACATTTTAAGCATTTTGAAAAATATGTCTATATTACATGGCTATGGAAATGTGTTAATATGTGTGAACTATTTCTACCAAAACATCAAACAAGACTTGTTAGTCTAGAGATGTGTGGCCTTCATTCTTCTCATCCTCTCCACTAAATCTAATTGAACATAACATTTACCTGTTTGGTTTGAACCTACTTAATCCAGCATTCTGCTTCCAACAGCAGTCAGTCAATAACTTGGCTAACAGAACTGGTGGCCGTTCAGGGGAAGGTATCTGATTCAGTAGCATGACAAATACTTGACATTCAGAGGGGCCTACATTAATTTCATAGTGTCTCTTATTAAAGGATCTCAAGTACGAAGGCTGAGAAAGGCCTTTGAAGAATCTTGGGTGGTAGGTGTTGAGAAAGACTTTTATCTGCCTGAGTTTCTGGAAAGTCATCAGTCAGAGTAGACAGTACTGAAGTAGGTGGTTCACTGGGCTGATTCTATGTAACCAGCTTGATTTATTATAAGAAAATTATAATTAAGTAGTAAAGTATATGCAGGTAATCTCTGTGATCTCTAGGTAAACGAGTCCAGCTGAAGATGTTGAGATGATCCTTTCCCACTTGAGAATTATATATCAGTCAGAGTAAACAAGGCAGATGGTCTTTCTTTATGTAAGGATTTTTTAAATTATTGTTTTTTGTACTAGTATCCACTGGTGTCTTTCCTTGGAATACTTCGTTTCTGTTTAGCTGCATGTGTTAGATGCCATGAAATTGTTTCTGACTTCTGGTGACCCTTTGAATCCAAAGCATTTTATCATGAACAGCCTTGCTTAGATCTTGTAAACTGAAAGATGTGGCCTCGCTTTTGTGTCAATCCATCTCATGTTTAGTCTTCCTCTTTTTCTGCTACGTCACATTTTTCTTAGGATTATTGTCTTTTCTAGTGAGTCTTGTCTTCCCATAATGTGACCAAAGTTCAATAGCCTCAGTTTAATCATCTTAACTTTTCTGAAGAATTCTGACTTGATTTGATGTAGAACCCACTTATTTGTATATTGGTGATCCAGAGTATCTGTAAACGTATCCTCCAACACACTTCAAATGAATCAATTTTCTTTCTGTCACCTTTCTTCATATTCTAACTTTCACATCCATCCATAACAATGGGAACTACCACAGTATGAAATGTTCAATTTAGCTATAATAGTTGAAAGCTGACACATATATTGTTCATCGAAGGCATAGTGCTTGTTTAAAGTCATTTGTAACGGTGACCATCTATCACCACATCTTTTGGTTGCAAATTCCATAAGTTAATTATGCATTGTATACAGAAGTCATTTCTGCTTTATCTGCCTTGTATCTACTGCCAATCAACTTCACTGGGTGGTCTTGAACACTTTGCGAAAGAGACAGGTTGTTTTTCCAGCATCTTCATCTTCTTTCTTAAGCAAACAACAATCAGAAAGCTTCCAACCTGTTTTCACAAATACCAAGAATTTACAACTGACATCTTTGCAGATAAACAAAAGAACAGCATCTATTTCTTTTCATTCATTCCTCTTTGTAGAATCCATTGCCCAAAGACCAAGAGAGGATGCCAGTAGATTATAGATTAGTTGTAAAACATCTTGTTTAACAGCCATTAAAAACCAATTAAAGAGCCAACTAACTAAACATTCACCAACTTAACCCTAGCCTCCAAATTTAATTTAATTTTACCAGTTGCTGTGTGTTGCAAGCTGAGCTTGAAATTTAAAATAAACAAAGGAACAGCATCTTTACTCTAAAACAAAAATATCTGGAGCAAAATAGGGGGATATCATAATAGGCATCTGGATCATATCCGTGATAAAATGCCAGGAAAATCAACTTTATTTCTATTATTATTATTTACAAGGTTTATATCCTGCCATTCTGTCCTCACAAGGCCACCAAGGCAAAGCATATTTAAAATCATATCTCAAAACCATTAAAATCACCACCATCACCACCTCAAATACACACCCTCCAAAAACAAATAGATCTCAATTCCTGATCTGCACAGTTCATCTAAAACGTTTCGAGGCAAGAAAAACATTTCCACCATAGAGTTCTGCATTGTTCTCATCCCCAAACGTTTTGTTTCCAGCCTCAAAATGATTTAAATGAATCCCCTTTTAAAACGATTCCCTGACTGAAATGTTTTGAAAATACCTTCAGTTGTGCGATCTACTGACTAAACTCTCAAAAATCTAAGGCCCTTTCCGCAAGGGCCAAAAACAGCTCCCTAGGGATGGCAAAAACACCGTCCCTAGGGAGCTGTTCACATGGGGGACGCCGCCCTCACTCCCCCACAGCGGCGCAAAGCTGCTATTTCCCAACCTTGCTCCCCGAGCAAGGTTTTCCGGAAACAGAGGCTTCCAAACGCTGCCGTGCGAACAGCAGCGGCTGGAAGGTGCCATGTCCCCCGCACCATCCCTAAAAGCTTACCTCGCCTCCTGGCTTCCGGCTCAACACAGAGCCCAGGGGACACGCCCCCCTGGCCTGCGACTCTAGAGCCATTGCTCCAGCCTGTGGGGGCATGTCCCCTGGCCTCTGCAACAAGCCGGAGGCCAGGGGACAAGGTAAGCTTTCAGGGATGGTGCAGCCTGTGTGAAGGCTGTGCCGCCGCCTGCTGCCCTCCCGGGACTGTCCATGCGAACAGTCTCAGGGGAGTGCGTCGGCATCTTTTACGCTGAGACACCCCCGCACCGTTGCGGTGCGGAAAGGGCCTAAGATTGTAGTGTTTTCAAGATCTTGGAAGCCGTCTTGATGGCTGTTGGAGGCCACCAGCTGGAACAGGTCAAAAATTTGAAATGCCTGGGCCTGCAGCTTCAGTATAGAGCGGGTTGGGCTAGTCACAGAGACCATGCAATTACAAATTGTGTGGCCAACGTCTCAGCTATCATGCGTTTCTTCTATAATAAGGGCAAACAATGTATACCCTCAGCTCTTAAAGTCTTCAATGTCAGGGTATCCCAGCAGCTTTTATATGGGGTTTCACTTTGGATAAGCTCCTGGTCCAATTCAGTTGAGCAGATACAATCACGATTCTTGTGCAGACTCCTGATAATGCCTTATTGGGTGCCCTACGCCGTTTTGTCCCTTGAGACTGGGCAGCACCTCTTGGAGACAAGAGCCTGCTTCACCACATTCAAATTGTGGTTATGCCTCTGCTTTAACTATGAAACCACATCTTTGATTCACAAATCCTTACAGCTTTTTTTTTATCACTCTGAATGGTGGGGCCATATTGAATCCAAAATCCTCATGCAATGCTACTCTTTGGATTCCTTGGCCATGCCATGCTTTCATTTACAGAGATATTTCAATCCCTGAAAAGGAGGCTGCTGGATCAAGAACACCCATTCTTAACCAAAAAGGCAACTAGGTCTTGCTCACCTCAAGCCCTGGTTATCCCCTGCATGGGAAGCAGGGGGGCTAAATATCTCTATCAAATAATTTCACCCAGGTTACGTAGAGCAATGATGTTGGCTCGCTGCAATGCTCTTCCATCACCTGCACTAACATGGAGATTTGCCAAAATTCCTTACCACCAAAGGCTTTGTACATGCAATGGGGACTGTGTAGATTCCATAGTGTATATCTTGCTCTGCTGCCTCCTTTATACTGCACTTAGAACAAAACTGCTATCACCGTTGTTAGCTAAAAAAGAGCATGCTTCCAATTCACAGAAGATCGACTTCATATTAGACAATACTAGCAGTGATGTAACTGATTCAGTAGCCAAATTTCTTGACTTATTTATAAGGGTAAACTTGACTTAGTCCTAAGGGTAAACTTGACTAATATCTCCTTCTTTTCCTTCCTTTTTATTTTTTATTATTATTTCTCTTTTCTTTCTCTTCCTTTATCTGGCCTGAATGAACCTATTGTTTATGGAAATGCACTGTTATGCCAATAAAGGTTGTTGATGTTGATGTTGTTGACTACGTTCCATTGACTGCATTTCCCACGCTTCTCTGCTTCCCTGAAGTTCCTCCTTGGTGCCATTTTCTGAGCTCACTCAGTTCCCCCTCGCCTGTTTATCTGCAGTTTGTTCTTTTATTTTGGGGGAGGCCAATCTTTGAAGCATCAAGTATACACGGAGTATAGAATGAAGCACAAGGCTGCAAGGGACTGAAGCATCGATTCACCACAAAACTAAAAAAAAGAGAGGAAAAATCACGTAATGGTTGCCAGAAATCAATTCAAGGGGGTGAGTGTGGATAAAAGGGGGGATTGAAACTGTTTTACAAATTCTTCTCTAAAAATAATGTAACCAGAATAGATTAGGTCCATAATGAAACAGACTGGTTCCTAGTTTTATACAGTTACATTCTCGTCTGCAATATTGCTATCAGGCCACCATTTTGTTAGCGCCTTTCATTTCTTCTCCATCAAGTTACTGAGACCACATGAGGCCCAGAAAGTGAATTTCTGGCCATCTGTAATACAAAGGCCAACAGAGAAGGGACAGGGTCAAAAATATTGCCATGTAACCTCATTGAATTTACACACAGCTGGCACAAGGTTTTTGGTGTTCTGAGGAAGCTGTGAGCTGGGCACACCTCCATGTAATCCATCTTCATCTTGAACACACAGGCACACCAAACAGTTGAGGACAGTGTGGAGCAACTATGTGGTGGGACACATGTTTTGTCCACCTCATGTGGCTGAGGCAAAATATATACCCCATGACACAATCATTCCACACTGGTCTGTGGAGAGAAACACATCTTGCCATGACATAGTCCTGCAGTTGTCAGCCATAGATGTGGGCAAAGCATTAGTAGCAAAAACTACCAGACCATGGCCACCTAGTTTGGAAAACCACCAACAGCCAGTTGATTCCAGCTGCGAAAGCCTTTGACAATACCTGTGAAGTAGGCATAGGCAGAGCTACCACAGTGTGGGGTGGGGGACAAATGTCCTGGGTGGTGGTGGGAGGCAGAGAAATGCTCCCCCCTACCCCTCCCACTTGGGCCGCCCTATGGGCCAGAGCAGCCTAGAAAAGGCTGGACGCCTGATGGCAGCCCAGTCAGGCTGCTTTTTAAACCTTTTAACTGCTTTTTAACTACTTTTAAGTCTTTTAAGTACAGTAAGTAGGGTGTAGGGTGTGTTTGGGGTGGTGGTGGTGGTGAGGGCTTGGGTGCCATTTTGCCTTGGGCGCCAGTTTCCCCCTTATGTCACTACATACTACAAATGTCTCCATGAGCTTCATACAAGAATAGAAAGTTGAATCTGGTCCTCTGAGGTGCCTGTGGCACAGTATAGGCTCTGTATCCCTCCAGGAATCTAATCTTCAGGGGGAAAAGGTGGAATGAAGCCATTTCACCAGCCACTAGCTGTCACTATGTAAAATGTTTCTCTGTATATCATTATAAGGAATCTTAAAATAGCCAAAGTCATGTATCTGTGTATAATTGAACAGGATTTATTTTTTTACAGTTCAGAAACCCGAGAGAACAGACTGAGAAGCGTATGGCTTAACATACAAAGATAGAAATAGTAACGATTATAGGTTACACAATGGAACTTTTGGCAGAGTGTTCAGCCGATCGGTAGAAAAGAATACACCAAGTGGATGAATGTGAGGCATATTAAGCTATGTGCTCGGCATTCAGTAAACAATCTCCTCAAGTTCAAAAATAGTTTTGCTGCATATATAGATCTACAGCCGCTGGCAACTAAAGAGGCAATCCAAATGTTTGCATATCATTAGACAAATATACATTACACATTTTTGTTCTAGTACCATTTAGTAAAATCAACTGTGTGAAACAGTTCAGACTTGGTTCCATATGTCTCCTAAAACACCTCTGGAACAAATTATAATATAAGCAATTAAAGTGAATGATCATTGGAGTACTGATTGTATTAAGCACTGGGCAGCCCAAACCTGAGGCCCAAGAGGGAAAGGCAGCTGGGTTCCAGCATGCCAGTTGGGCCCCTAAGGGGATAGCAGGACAGATGAGGAGTGTTGTAGGGTGTGTCTGGCTACTGCAGCACTGGACCACCCCTTGCCTTTATTGACTAGCCCTGTTAAAAGCACAGCTACAGCAAACCCAAATATGCAAACAGAGGGAAGGGATAGGATTTGCATCCCAGCACGGTGTAGCCAAAAGTACACACACACACCGACAGTGCCCATCACAGAGCACTGGGCCAGACACAAAGGACAAGGCAGGGATGCATGGTGCTCAGTGCCACCATGGAAGTCAGTGTCTTGGCTGTGACTGCAATTACAAGGGTGTCCTCATGGGATGCCCTGGGTGACCCCAGCACCTCATGGTGATGCAGTGGAAGGAGCTGTTGGGGCAAGGGAGGCATGATAGTGAGGTCAAAGAGCACTTCTTGATGTGTTCCAGCTGCTTAGGCCTCAGTTTGCTTTTGGTAAAAATCCCCCTCCCCCATCAGCTGGCTGAATGGTGCAGTGGGAAGGGGGCCCATAGTGGAAAATCCCCCACCCCTAGCAGGAAGTATGGATTGCCCCAGCCTTGGTCTATTCCTTGAGAATGGTGATTTCTCTGTCCTACTCCTTTTCCCATGCAAGATTACCCACTTCCCTTGTCTTCCAGCCACTTATCCTATTGGCTGTGCCCTAGGGCAGGCTGAGACAGGCTGCAGACCCTCTCGGCTCACCCTTGCTATCCATGAGCCTGTCCCTCTCAAGGCATAGTGTCTGGGCTGCTGTGGGGCCTAGCTGAGCCTGGATGACTCTTCCCAGTCCCACCCTGCCTCTTTGTGGCTGCTGGTGCTGATACCTTGTTGGGCCTGCCCCAAGGCTGGACCCCAACTGGTGCCATCTGCAAAGGGAGCCTCACCAGTGGGGATGGCTCAGAATCTGGTGCCATCCCTGGACTGGGGTTGGCAAGACTGCTGTGCCAGCTTAACATGGGGATATGCCAACACAACAACTGTTAGAATCTGAAGCGTTGTGCCCTGCCTCACATGCAAAGCTATCCCACTGTACCTGGAAATAATGAGTTTGGATTCTATTAGAAACCTACGAGGTTATAAAGAATAGGGTGAAGGCAGCCAAAATATAATAGATTTCTACCTCTTGGCAGTGTTAAAGGACACTGAAAGGGAGGAGTCAAAAGGAGGCTACAGAAACCTATGTAGGCTACAATCTGGACCATGAAAGACTGCCTCCATCCCCACGAAGGACTCTTCATTCAATGGAAGACAGCTTTCTTCCATAGTGAGAGGAAGTTGTCGACTGCCAACCAATGTGTTTTAAGAGCATCGGTTGTGGTTATATTTTTATACCTCACAATAACCAAAAAGGCTCCTTTAAAATAATCACAGGGCTTCTGAAACCCAGGAAATCGAAGGAACTTCTCAACCCTCCCTAAATGGTGCTCCTGATTTTCCTGGATTTGCCCACTACAGTTCTTTTATCCGGTCTCAAAGATGCAAAGAACAGAGTTTTTTTTTTCTCCAGTAGCAGACTGGCTTTCAGTGCTACAGGTGCAATTGCAGACAGCTTGGAGGAGGGCAATTTTGCCTTGCTAAATATATTAAAGGCTTTTGGTCTTCAGGAATCTTTAATACATTATTGTTATAATTCCCAATCACCACAAACAATAATACATTAAGCCATTTGCTCCGTAAGCAGTCTGGCAGTGCTCAGGGAGATAGTCAATACTTCTTCTGCCAAACTGTGGCTTAAAAGCTGTCTTCCACCCTCAGTAAGCACAAATGACATTGAAATTTAATAGCAGGTTTAGTCTGGGGATTGATTGTCTTTTCTTTGGGAAGAGATTGCTGAGTCAAGCATCAGAAGCACAATAGCTCCGGTCACTAGAACAAACTACAGAGGAGTATCCGTATTAGCAGCCATCCATCCATTCTTCTAAAGATCTCGTCATTAATCTCTTTCTGTCTCCTGCCGTAAATCAAAACTAGCTTCATTTAGGCAAATGGAGATACAGAGTCTTGACCTGCCAAATGATTAAAAGATTGTTAGTTGATGAAGTAGGCCAGTCTAACAAATTAATTTGTCAATTAATTAGTCAATTATTGATTAAAAACTCAATACACCCTTGGAAGATGTCCCTTTAGATATCCTTTTTTTTTCCTGTTCAGCGATTGGGGAATCTCTTTACTACTATGGTGTGCCAGACTGAGACAACACTAGCGCCTAAGGAACCACATAGTCTTAGTATGTTGGATAAATTGTGTAAATCGAGAAACTAGTTCTTGGCTGTTTCTGCATGGTCAAAACATCCTGGGTTAAGAAAGAGAAATGCCACGTTCCGTACAACAATTCTGCACGGTTCTCGGTCTTAAAGCGGGTTTGCCCCGTGATATTTCTCTCATCCCAGGGTATTCAAAAACCACCAAAGAGGTTCCTTTAAAAAATCTCAGGGTGAGCCTGCTAGAGCTTGCTATAGTGGGAACAGCAATCGGGAGCAGGACCAGTTTATTTCTCCCCCCCCCCCAGCCGCCTGATCTCCCTGCCTGATGTTCATTCAAACTGCCACTCAAAAACAACAGCCAATCAGAATGCGGGACACTGGGCCTGCTCAGACATGCTTGCAGTGTAAATTCCGAAGTCCTGGGCTCGTGCGAAACAAGCTGGAGTATTTCCTCCTGGTCTTCACTGGATTCCTTAAAAAAATGGGCAGCCATGCGAACGAACACCCCAGGATAAAATAGACCCAGGTTAAAAAAAAACACGGTGGTACACAGGTACAATTTTTGCTGCGAGGAAATGACTCTTGAGGGATCTGACTGTTGCTCTCATTTTGAATAACCATGAAAAGGCAACCAGGTCCATGTTCATTACCTTGCTCAGTGCTGGCCCAGCTCTTGGGCATTCAACACCCACACAGACTGGGTCCCCTTACTGGCTGCCCCATTTGGGCTGTTGCACTGATTTCAGAGTTTACACAAAGTTAGGAGTTAGGAGGTCTACAGCAGGAGCAAGGAATGTTCTGCATTTTCTGATCGTTTGACCAATTACTCAAGTTGCAAGGTCATACACCAATAAATCTTCCTGATACTGAATCAGAATTGTATACTGTGACAGGCAGCAGCTCTCCAGTGCTTTAGGCAGAGGTCTTTCACATCATCTATGGTCCTCAACTGTAGATGTCAGGGTACTCTGGAATGGTTTGAATTAGGGATACCAGCCTCCAGGTGAGGTCTGGGATCCCCTGGAATTACATCTCATCTCCAGACTACTCAGATGAAGAAAATGGATATGTTGATTGGGGGGGGGGGGCTCTATAGCAGAGTACCCTGCTGAGGTCCTTGTCCTCATCAGGCTCCATCCCCAAATCTCCAGGGGTTTCCAAACTTGGATCTGGCTGCCCTACCTCTCCACTGACCCATCATCTGCCAGTGACTGAGGGGACCTGGCCAGAGGTGGGATCCAGCAGGTTCTCACAGGTTCCTGAGAGTAGGTTACTAATAATTTGTGTGTGCCAAGAGGGGGTTACTAATTGGTGATTTTGCCCCATGATTTTTGCCTTAGTTACGCCCCTCCTCTCAGCAGTAGCGCACAGAACTTGAAGCAGTCTAGCAGGAGGTGCACCGGTGTGCGTGGCAGCCTGCGCCTGCATGCATTCGTTTCCCGCCCAAGGACCGGCACAGTGGCTGCGTCCTTGCCACAGCCCCGCCCCCAGAATTCCCGGCCACGCCCCCGTCGTGCCCCGCCCATCCCCATTGGCGCTACGCCACAGTTTGAATCCCACCACTATGGGAACCTGTTACTAAAATTTTTGGATCTCACCACTGGACCTGGCCACCCTATTTTGAAGCAAAGCTGATGTCCTGACACTGGGATGTAGCTCCCCTGCAAGAAATTGGACTTGATAGGATCCTGTTGTAGTACTAGTATTATCTTTCCTTACATCATTATTCCCATGTCAGCCCAAGGAGCTGGTCTTTAAGTGCTCATGTATTCGTATAATGCATAGAGTCTCAAAACAGCACCGGAGCCGCTATTTTAAACGAGCCTTTTACAATGCATGGAAATGATAAGTTTGGGAATAGGTGTATACCCGTTGCCTCAGTCTTGTTTATGGTATTTTCCACAATTTCTCATTAGAGGTTATCTGTTGAGTGAAAGAAAGGGAGTTATTGCCTGTGTTTATTTTCTCTGGAGAGTATTATTCTAAGTAAGTGCAATCACTGTTTAGGAAAGAAATTGTCTTTGCATGATATAACGTGAAAGGAATAGCCTTGTCAGAGGAATTGCTCTGACAACTCTTACCATGGTTTATTATGTGTCTTTTCTCTCCCCCTGAATGTACTTTTATTTAGTGCATTCAAGAGATGTGTTTAAAGCACAAGTGAAATTGGTAAATAGGGTATAAGTCTTCCTTTTCAATTTTACTGGGTTCAGGAAAATTAATAAGTAATCTATAATGGTTTTCTGTGTATATCTTTGCCACAGGTTGGCAAGTGATATAAAAAGAGGATGTTTTGGAATTAAATCTTTCCTTCTGCTCTAGTCTGTACTTCTTCCATGTTGCCAACAGGTCTGGAGAAAATTGTTCAGTCCATTAAATAAAGATATGGTGTTTCCCTCCATGTCATGCCAAGCTATAATGGCCTGTTTCCTTAACACACATTAAGTTGCGGATTCTTGCCCAAATGACACAACTCTTCCTGTCTCTAGAGCATTTGTTGTGCCTCCAAGAGTTTCATTTTCCTAGTTCCCCAAATCTTTCCCTTACAATTTCCCCCTTTCACAGGCAGGGGCATAGCTACAGAAAATGATGCCCGGGGCAAGCAGTGAAATTGCATCCCACCCCCCAGACACTCATCTGTTAGATTGTTGATTGTACTGACTCATTATGTGTAATCTGTTTTGAGTCCCTGTGAAAAAGATAGGACTGCACCTTTTAGAAATGCTGGTTTCTTTAGGCCTTAAGACACACAGGTGGGAGTTTTTTGGGTCAGACCTCTCAGCAGTGGGAGTGAATCCTCCAAATGCTCCCAATCAAAACTTTTTTTGAGGTAATGCCCTACCCCTGTGGCTCTGAAGCGTGGCTGGAGGGATGGGAGGAAATAAGACCCTCCTCTCCCATGGGCAGAAAAGCTGTGATCCCAGTGGAGCGAGCTTGGCCTCCCCTTCCTCCCTGCGTGCCCGTGGATGGGTCCAGATTGCGGCCCTGCCCTTTCGCAGAGGAAGATGATGGTGTCAGCCCTCACCTTTGGGGATCCTCCCCCCTCCACCTTGGCAGGCAGCAGTGGAACATGGATCCCCTGGGGTCTGGGAGACACTTTTTTTTATCTGCCCAAGGCCTTGAGTGAGCTGTCCCATGTGGAAGGGGGGACTTGTGCCCAGGAGTCAACTCTGAGCCTGAGAGAGTAAGTGAGAGTGCAAGAAAGAGAGAGGAAGAGAACATGAGTGCGAACAAGAGCAAGAGAGCAAGCAAGAGAGAGGGCATGAGCGAGAAAGCCAGTTAGAGCATGAATGACTGTTAGAGCGAGAGACAGTGAGAGAGAGATGGGCAGAGAGAGGCATAGGGAGCAGCAAGTGTGACCAGGCCCCTATGCCTCTCAGATGGATCTTTCTAGGGTGAGGGCTCTAGGCTGCCTGGCAACTCCCTCAAGCAACACCCGTGGCATACACTTCCCCCCACTTCCCCCTAGATATCCCAGTGTTCCCAGGCCTGCATGATCCCATCACAAGCATCCAGACTGGTTCTCTGTTATTACTCCACTTCTTGAGCTGGACCAGTATTTTAGACTGTCCTGGATTAACCATATGCTAATCCATTTCAGAGTTTATTGTGGGTTAGCATAATAGGAAAAAAAGGAAGTTCTAGAAGCTCATTGTAACTATTTTCTTTGTTGGGAAGGCACCTTTTATTAAACTCTCCTGTATAAAACCATACTGCCTCCCAGTGTTCAAGTCTGCCCTTTAGGATACTAAAAAAAGCCATAAGTTTTGAAAGAAAAGAATCTTTATACTGAAAAAATAATAATCTGTTTTGATATGCTAATTGACTTATTGCATGGCTTGACTCTTTTCCCCAGCCAAACTGCAGCCCGGTTAAGCAGGGGAGAGGCGAGGTGGACCAGCATTGCAACTCCGTGCCCTCCCCTGGTTCACCTACGGAAGCCTGCTGGCTTGGTTTGTGGGGCCCTGCCCCTTCCTGAACCACATGCTGCTGGTACAGCAGTCGCTGAAGGATTTTTGAAAAAACAATATCCAATATATAGTATATGTAGCATGTATCATTGCTGATTGTTTTCTGTCTGAGTCTGAATATAACTGCATAAATCTACTGTAAAAAAAAACTATTCAGAATTAGGAATGAACCCTAAGTTGCTTAGAATTTGGCTGAGATTCAGCAGCAACTCAGCTCACCTCAAAAGGCTTGTGAACCTTCATGAACCTGTCTTGAGCACTAGGTTTGCAACAAAAGACTGGGAAAAAACCCAAGTTTCACCTGTTAAGGTTCATTTAACCAAAATTGATCTTAGCTCTAGGGTTAACGTTCCAGAAGTGCAGAGGTGAAGCAAAAGTTATTAAAATAAAGCAGCAAACAGGAAACTCCCTCAAAGCTACTTGGTTGTTTAGGTCTCTTTCTTCCTTTGTTCCTTCCTTCCTTCTTTTGGACTGAATGTGGGGGTAGGGGGCGGGGACGGGAGAATATACATAAATAAAACATATCAGTTTTGGATTTGGCACTGAAGTGTTGGCTGTGCTCGGGATCCCAGAAATGTACTGAGTGGGAAAATGCACTGGGGGAAAATGTGATAGGAAGGTTTAAAATGTGTACATCTGTTACATCCAGGCAATGATTTATGTCTACAAAATTGGCTTCATTTGCTCAAAGTATAGCCTAGGGTAAAACTGAACACACCTTTAATGCTCTACTTTCCAATGCTCTTTGGTATACAGTACAAAAGGGCTGCTGTGGATGTTAGGAAATGAGGGCCAAAGAGCAAAATGTGTGTGTGTGTGTTTTATTGTAAACGTTAGCATATTTTACTGCACCTTTTTTTAAAAAAAAAAGTCAATGTTTTCAAGATTTCAGCTAAACTAATTATTAGGGGATGAAATCACCTTGTGGCACTGGAGAAAGGTTCAGGCCAACCCACGCTGAGTATGAAAAAGGAGCTTTTAATTTAGAGTTATAGCAGGTAAAACATATAGCACCGAGCAAAACACAAACATTCGGAGACATGAAAGGGCAAGAGCCTTATCAAATATCCCTACTTCACTTAACACTGAACTCACATTCTTTAGGCAGCTAATGCTTTCAGTAGTTATTGATTCACTGTGCTGATAATTACAGAAAGATCGATCAGTGTCTCCTGTTTATGCATGCTATCTGGAGTGTGTTGGGAAGTGAGAGTCTGAGAGGTTTTAATAGTAATCTACAAATGTGAAGCAGTCACTGGTACAATCAAATATTCAAGGTAGACTTTTAATCACTGGAACAGTTAAATATTCAAGATAGACTTTTAATTACTGGTCAGATCTTCAACGTAGACTTTTACTCACTGGTACAGCCAAACGTTCAAGATAGACATTTAATCAGTGGTACAAACAAACATTCAAGATAGACTTTTAATCACTAGTACAATCAAATATTCAAAGTAGACTTTTAATCACTGGTTCAGTCAAAACCCCCTCAAATTCTCTCACCTAAATTTGTTATTCACCAAATATAAAGGCCTAACTGCGAATTATATTTCCACAGGGATGTCTCCCAACAGGGTGGAGAGACATGCTCTGAAGTTTGTAGTCAATTGTCATTATTTCACTTTCCCAAAAAGAACATGTTTTTATACAGCATGAATTTATGTTGAAGAAATAAAAATGAATTTCTCTGTAAAGAAAAGAGAAACATATTATTTCTTTCACTAACGTTCTTCTAAATTAATGCTAATATATACAGTTGCAGTGAAGCATATTTTGTTTGATTATGTTAATCTGTAATGGTGTTAATTTTCATACATACGTGTTTATATGTTTTTCAAAAGTTTTGCTGCATCATTCTAGATTATGTGAAGGTCTGTTTGCTCCTCTAGGATGTGGAATTCAAACACAATAGTAGGGGGTGGGGGAGCCAAGCTGAATATATATATTTCCTTGTTAAAGTAGTTACCATAAAATAAAACAAAATAGATATGGGACACGGTTTAGAAATAAACATAGGCACTGCCAGGACTTTCTAATAATTGGGAGGCCTATGAAAAGCCCTCAATGGAAACTGGATGTATTCACCAGTTTCTCTGTGTAGAGAGGCTTGTTTTATACTTTGTCATGGTCGTTATCACACTGTGGTGCAAGGCTAGCTACTGTTTTACCCCCTTTACTGTTGCTGCCACCACTTTGGGTAAAATGTATCCCCCCTTCTCTCATGTGGGCTGCCGAAGCCAAATACATAGGGGTGTCACTCAGTAGCATGGCAGACTCCCTCAAATTAAACCTTATGTCTACTTGATACAAACTCAGGCTCATTCCGCACATGCAGAATAATGCACTTTCAAACTGCTTTCAGTGCTCTTTGAAGCTGTGCGGAATGGCAAAATCCACTTGCAAACAGTTGTGAAAGTGGTTTAAAAATGCATTATTTTGCGTGTGCGGAAGGGGCCATAGGGTATTGTAAAGGACAGAATCTAGGTATACTAAGTAAAATAAACCAAAAAGGCCATTGCTTACTAAAGTACTTATATCCGATCACTGTCAGTTGCAGGATGGCCCCAATTCTTGGTGCATCTGCAATTCTCTTTAGCATCATTCTCTTCCATCATCCTTCATGGTAAAATATATACTCAGTCATAGACTGAAGAATTTTTCCCAAGAGTCTCTTTCACCAAACAAAGGAACAGCTGTCTTTTTCAGACATGTGACAGACATGGGGCAGACATGTACCCGACATGTGATCTGGGGCTTTCAGCTAATCTTGGTGCCAAGCCTGGGGCTCCAGCCTGCCAAACCTGGGCCCTCCAATCAAGGGGTTGGTGTTTTGTCCCTCTCAGTTGGAAAAGGATGCTCCATCTGAAAAAGACCACTTTCTCCCCATCTTCCCAACCACCAGGACATCTGGGCTGCCTTCCATCACATAATTGTCAAGGCATCTCTTGCCACCCTGCCCCTCATCCCAGCACTTGCCTGAACATACAAACACAAAAAACTGCCTTATGCTGCATCAGACCATTTGCAGTACTGCTCTAAGCAGAGTTACATCATTATAAGTATCTGGCTCTGCACAGGATGACACTGAAGGTCTCCCAAACACTCACAAATTTGGTTTGCCAGTTGCCACATCTGGTCTGTCACTAATGTGACAGTGTAATAGTGTAATAATAGGATGAAAATATGATGGACAGACTGACAACTGCGTAATAGTAGGATGAAAATATGATGGACTGACTGACAACTTGAATGATAGCCCCAGGATTCTATGGTAGATCCTGATAAAAACTTCAAAGCCCGCAAAGGTGGAGGCACCAGTGGCAAAGTTGACAGACAAATCGCAGTGCACGACACTCTGTTTGGATGCTGGAGCTAAGGTGGGGCAGAAAAAGAAAAGAAAAAGAACTTGTCACTAATGGTCTGAATTGTAACATAATGTTTCTCTTTTACAGGTAACTGAATTCTTGTGAAAAATGGTGGCCTCTCAGAAGTAGTCAGTGACACATACTTGTGAATTATAGAAGCTCAATAGGGCACAAAGAAGGCCTAATTTCTAACTGACAAGTTTAATCGTTTCCAATATTAAGGTGTTTTATCCCAGGTTTTTCCATCATTATATTATTCTAAAATTACTTTTAATTACATGGCATTGATCTATTTTTGTGACGGCAATATGACAAGGGTCCAAAATTAGAAAATAACTGCTTAAGGAATATAAAATGAGGAAGACGTCAATGTGTCAGGAACATCAGGGTGTAGATTTTAGACAGTGGCATCAAAAAAATACACCATCCAGGTTGCTGCTGTATATAGATCTTTACTTGATTACAGTTTCCTGAGGTGTTTGTGTGCATGCATATGTGTGAGAGATTTTTCAGCTTTGATCACAGAGTGAGATCATATATCTAATTAAGTAGGCTTTGGCCCACATATGCAGCATACTTGAGGCCCATCACATGTCTCCAAGGGGTCTCCAAGTCCATTGTAAGGACAGAGGGAAAGTTTTCATCTGCATACTGCTAACTTGAAAATAGAGCCTCCTCAGTGTTTAAGGAATTGAGACAGGAACCCGTTGGTGTAGGGCAAAAGAACAGGATATGCTTCTCCTCTTACAATGGAAGATCATAAACCTACTACCACCCACAGTCACCTAGCTACTATATCACCTCAGATCACTAGCCAGAAAGCATGATGATTCTTTGTTTTGAACCTATAGGTCAGCCCAAAGGCATAGCTACAAGAGGGTGGGAGTGAGGGGTGCCGATTCACCAGGCATGTGCCTTTGAGGGGGTTGGTGAGGGCATTCTGGGGCATGGCAGGGGCATGATGGGGGTGTTCCGGGGCAGGACGGGGGCATTCCAAGGTGGGATGGGGACAGAGGACCCACCAATGCACCGGGAGCTTTCCCCCCTTGCTACACCCCTGGCTCAGCCCTAAAAACTCTAATGGTGGCATCAAACTTACATATTCCAAACACAGTTTTCACAGTTCAATTCCTTTATAGTTCCTTTCCTCCCCACTTTCCCTTCCTGATTTGCCCTTCGTTTCTTCTCCTTTCCTCCCTCCCCTTTCCCTGCCTCAATATATACTTGTCCTATATGCATTTTTCCACCTCTCCTGCCCCTACCTTATTGTCCCCTATTGAGTGAGCCCCATCCAAATTTAAATAAGAGAGGCTGTCAAGAAGAGGGGCTCATGAGTACAGAAGAGGCCAAATTGCTGACTGAATTTCTATGCGATTTTTAACCCTAAATTGTAATCCTAAATTGTAATTATTTATACTGTATT
The DNA here is from genome assembly GCF_021028975.2 of Sphaerodactylus townsendi. Lineage (NCBI taxonomy): Eukaryota > Metazoa > Chordata > Lepidosauria > Squamata > Sphaerodactylidae > Sphaerodactylus > Sphaerodactylus townsendi. The sequence continues at coordinate 35,165,577 of NC_059427.1, read as the reverse complement.
TATTATGTCCCGTTTTATTGAAGTTGGAAACCACCCTGAACCTGCGTAAGGGAAGGAAAGGCTGATATTTTAAAAAATCTCTTAATCAATCAATTCCAATAGAAAATGTAACTTTTAAAACTTTGTTCTCCAATGCAAAATGTTTTAGTATGCAGACAGAAAGACAGTACTCTGTATCTACAACAATAGTCAACTGTGGGCTTCAGCTGATTATCAGAAATTCATGTTTTTTGGTGACACTGGTTCTTTTATTTCTTTGCATGGCTGTCAGTATTTTTCTAGCTTTCCCCCCATTCCTGTTCTGCTAGTTTCTATTTAGTAGTTATTAACTAATAAGGAAGTTTCTTGCTGTCTCCAATACAAAGGGCAAAACTAGATGTTATATTTTGTCAAGCGTTGGGTCTGGCTTCCACAGACCCAACTTTGTTTCTGTGCAGCCACCCAGCAGCTGTACAGAACATCATTTTAAAAATAAAGCAGGGTTCAGAACATCACCGGGTGTGTGTGTGTGTGTGTGTGTGTGTGTGTGTGTGTGTGTGTGTGTGTGTCTGCTTCCCTCACAATTTTTTGTGCTGGAAAGGCGCTGTGTAGGGCTCATTCCGCACATGCAGACTAATGCACTTTCAAACTGCTTTCAGTGCTCTTTGAAGCTGTGCGGAATAGCAAAATCCACTTGCAAACAGTTGTGAAAGTGGTTTGAAAATGCATTATGTTGTGTGTGCGGAAGGGGCCTAGGAGATTTTCCTGTTTTTGCTTTTGTGGAATATTCCTCTGCCCCTTCCCCAAGAGCTGCTTTGGTGTAGAAAAATGGTGGCGGGGGGGGGAGAAGTCCCCCCTGCCCCAAAGCAGCATTGGGATTGTGTTTATATTTTAAACTGATGCCCTTTGCAGCTTTGGGGAAACAGAGTTGAGTCTGGGTAACCTGGACCTCACTCTTTAAAAACTATCATATCCAGTTTGACCTTTCCTCTTCTAATCAAGGGGAGATATTATGGCCTTCTCAGTTGTAGCCTTGTAGAATCAGTTAATGTCTGAGGCCTGACCTTGAAAACCATGCACAGACAATACAACATTTAAAATTTAAAGTGTAGCTAATACGGTTCTCACTGTATTATCTTTAGCCTGTGAAAAATCAGCCTGGAAAGTTACTCATCCTGGCGTTATGTTACAAAGATTGCCATCGGACTGAAGTATAAATATTAATAATGCTCTTCAACTAAAATAAGTGTCAGCTGGATAGTTGCAAATACTTATGTGTTCAGCGGGAATATTTCCAAAATTACAAGTAATCCAGGATTAAATATAGGGGTGTTTAAGAGTCAGCATGGTGTAGTGGTTAAGGTGTTGGACTAGGATCTGGAATCCCCACTTTGCTGCGGAAACTTGGGCCAGTCACATACATTCAACCGCAGTTCTGGGGTGTATTTGGATGTGAGACCTCCCAGGAATACCAGGGGCATGAGGTGGAGGTAGGCAATGGCAAATCACCTCTGAATGCCTTGAGAACCTGACAGGGTCACCAGAAGTTAGCTGAATAGGGTGTTCACCTATCTCTAGACTCAGTTCAGTGAGGCTTATTTTCCAATGCAATGTGCATAGGTGTATTAATGTTGCAGTACATCCTTTATATATATATATATATATATATATACCTATATATATATATATATATATATACATATATATATATATATATATATATATATATATATATATATGTATATGTATATATATATATGTATATATATATATATATATATATATATATATATACATATACATATACATATACATATACATATACATATACATATATATATATATATATATATATATATATATATATATATGTATATATTGTATAGAATATGTATACATTTTTACATTCAATATCTTCATTTCATCTATACATTTTTTCATTTTCCCCCCTCCCCCCCTTATCTATTGATTGTTTTATGCAAGCAGCAGGAGATTCATTCTTCTTATTCTCTTATTCCATAGTTCTTTGTTAAATCCGGCTTCTTCCATCCATGTTTCATAGACTGTCCATAATTTCATGATATCTTCCATCTTTTCTTCCCATATGTATTCCAACCATTTTGACACTGTCCATTTTTTATTATCTTTCCAGCCCAACGCCAACACTGCGTGTGCTGCTCTAATCATTATTTTATACATTGGTTCCAAGCTTCTATTCACTCTTTTATCATCCATTATCCCCACAATTAATAATTCATTATTTATATCAATTTTTACTTTTACTAACTGTTCAACATATTTCAATATATTTTCCCAAAACCTTTTCACCATTTTACATTCTATCCACATATGAGAGTAATATGCTCTTTTTCTCCACAATGCCAACATTTTGGGCTTAGTCCTTTTATCATATAGGCTAGTTGTATTGGGGTTCTGTACCATTTAAGTAAAATCTTTCTTTCTAGTTCCACATATTTTTCAATCTTTAACTTCTTCATACTCTCCATGATTCTTTCTATTTTTTCAGGATCTAAGATATTTTCTTTCTCCCATTTTTGATTTAAAGTTCTTAATGTTGCAGTACATCCTATGCATGTTTTAATTGTCAATCTCCACAGAGTTTCATGGAGCTTGCTACCAAGTATGTGTGCATTAAGGAGCTTTAAAAGGGGCTTGGATAGATTTATGGAGGAGAAGTCGATTTATGGCTACCAATCTTGATCCTCCTTGATCTGAGATTGCAAATGCCTTAACAGACCAGGTGCTCAGGAGCAACAGCTGCAGAAGGCCATTGCTTTCACATCCTGCATGTGAGCTCCCAAAGGCACCTGGTGGGCCACTGCGAGTAGCAGAGAGCTGGACTAGATGGACTCTGGTCTGATCCAGCTGGCTTGTTCTTATGTTCTTATGTTCTTAAGGATGTGTACTAGCACCAAAATCTGGATTCTGAATTTGGATTCAGAGTTTGGAATTTCCAAATATTCAGAATTTAATTAAAGTCAATAGGAATAGCCGTTTTCTTCTCAAAAACACTTTTTTAAAATGGACTCCCACAGCTCTCTCTCACCCTTTCTCAGTACCTATGCCAACCCCTATGAGTTGAGCAGATTTGGAAAGTGCTCACAGCCACAGCTACCAGTGTCAGGCAACAGTGCCAAGCACTACTAGTGAAATAATTTCATTGTGGGTATGGACCCTGAACAGTGCAAATGCCACCAAGAAAGCATTAGAGTGCAAGAGATGACAGCTGGTGCTAGTTAGTGGGCAAATACCCTGGGCAGCACTGGCAGGCAGATGGAGGCAGCAGACAGACAGGTAGACAGCGGTGGGTGGGGACTACCCCAGCAACATTGGGCACAGGTCATTTAAGTGAGTGAACAAAATCCAGAAGTTGAAAGAAGAGAAGGGACAGCAGGTACAGGACTAGAGTGTGCCATTCACTCTTGTTCAAAGGTATCTTGGGGAAACCCAGTGATATTCCCTCCCCATGTGCCTTCCCCATATGTCCATGTTAAATATGAAGCAGCTGGCAGGATGTATGTGTTGTGTGTTATCAAGTCTCTTCTGACTCATGGCGGCCCTATGAATCAGTGTCCTCCAAAATGTCCAATCGTTAACAGCCTTGGTCAGGTCTTGCAAACTCAGGTTTGTGGGTAGCAGACCCCCCCAGCTGACAACCCCCCCCCCAGAAAACAGTATCTGATTCTGCTGCAACAGAACACATACTTTCCCCCAAATGAAAATCACATACACAAACAAAAGATATTGTCTAAATCTAATCTAAATTTAACAAAGCTTATCCTCATGCCTGACATACCCTCCAAAGTGGCCTAAACTTAAGATAAAACTTCCTTATTAATCTGCAATCTAGTAAATCTAGTAAATATGATAATATTCCAAATACACACTAAGTGAGGGGTAGAGGGGGAAAGAAATCTAGGTTGAGGTTCTTAGAAAGGGATACAGATAAGATCGTTTTAGCATGTAGAGCACCAACCAACAGCAAATGGTCAGGGGACAGCAGGACAATTATTTAAACAGTTCCGCCTGCCTTTAAGTTGGAAAGGACCAATTTAAAAGTGTCTTCTAAGGCCTGGGTCCACTTCAAGTTTTCATAAGAGTAGACAGACATCACTCAAAGGCTTCTCTATCATTCCCCTTTCTTGGCAAAACCATGACAACAGCTGTAGTAATGCACTGCTGACCCAGCAGCACCGTAGTAGAACGTTGGCACACCAACGGACCTACGGCCTTCTGGTTGCACCGCACCCCCACTCCTCAACCCCGTATGAGTCACGGGTCATGAACTATCTGGCTCAGTCACCGGGCGCAGGGACAATGGTCTTGCCCCCAGGTGAGGATTAGGCTTAGACAGCTTACGCGGCAACCTCTCAAGACGTAGCGCCAGGTGAGATCATGCATCACATGATGATCTCCCGACCTCCCGCTCTCCCGGAACTTCCTCCGTTCCTCCCTTCTACACTCGGGTAGAATCATCACAAATAAAGGTGCTAGGAACCAGCACGCTGGAGACTCTCGCTAGGAACATCGCAGACTCACAGCCCTCGCTGCTGGCGCATCTCCACCAGGTATGTTATCTCCAGCGTCTGCGTCTGCGTTCTTCGCTGACCACGGGTCTTCCACTACAAGCTGGCTGGTGCCGAAACCCGGGAATCTCGAACCTCCACCCTGCTCACGATACGTGCATACCTGGGAAAGAATGCGGGTATTAAGTGACATCGAAGTCCGGCTGGATCGGCGGCATCCAGGGACCGCCGTTTCGGTATCGCCTGTCGTTCACTCTGGATCGGGCGCGATCCAGAGACACCTTGGCCAGTCTCTAGGACACTCTACTCGTCCGACGGAACGCACCGGTGAGTATGGGGAGCTTGCAAAAGCAGGAGCTTATGACAAGCACGTTGGACCGAACTGAAAGCTGCTTGGCCCGAAATGCGGCAGGGTCCCGTAGAAGAGAAGAGGAGCTGCGCCAAATTGGTTGAGGAGATTGGAAGCCTCAGTGTCCATGGTACCCAGAGGGGACATTGAATCTTTTACCCAGGACTGGGAAGAAACATCGGGCACTTCTTCGCGACAGAGCCTCGCGCGCCGATGTCACTGCCTACTGGCGGTCTGGGAACAATGTTATGTCGCCATCAGCCTGCAGACCTGTAAATGGCTCCCTTGCTTAACGTAGGCCGCTCTCCTTTCGCCGATCTTTCACCTTCGAATTTCAACCCCGGAATTTTCTCTATCCGCTAAATTGGACGCCTGTCCTCCTTCTGCCCCTTTTGCTGCTCCTCGCCCATTCCAAATTCTCCACAGCGGCTCAGCCGCCTCCCTTGCTACTCGCGGCCTTCATTTTCTCCTCGAGAAGCCACGCTGCGCACCTCCGTCAGCGCCATACGTGAATGGGAACGCTTCGGGTTTTCAGAAAACTCTACGCAGAGCGTATTAGCCACGATCTGCAAAAGAAGGAAACCCTGACGGAAGAGCGATGCCCTGATATCCTCGCATTGTGCCCGTCCCACTTCACAGATACTGGCGAGGGGGAGGGTGGCATAGGATTACGGCGGGTTGTGCGAGAATTACCGCCCTTGAGCTATAATATCACTCACCGAGCTCCACAAAGCCATCGCGGGACGTAGGAATCCACTAGCCCCTACGAGAGAGAGCATGCTGGAGAGCAATCGCTGAGGAATCACCCTAATAGTTCCGGACGACTTGGAAAACCACCTTTCGCATGCTCCTGGAGTCCTGCACAATTTGTGATCTGGGAAAGCGAAGTTCCGCCAACAGTGCATCAGCAGGGGAGCCGCCTCGGCGGCGCCTACACAGCCGCATTTTCTCAACTTCACCGGTTTACCCGATGCTTTCAGCCAACCCCAGCGATCAGATTGTCCTCGCCTGGAGGGCCACCGCTACGATCGCTTACTCTGAGTGCGCCTATAAGGCATTTATCAAAGTCCCCAATGCCCGGCCAGCCAACCCAGAGTTTCTCTGCACCATCCGGCAAAAGCCCCAAGAGCCCTATGCCGAAGTTTGTGAACAGGCTCCAGGAAGCGCTCAAGAGGCGGGTAGATAGCGAAGAGGCTCCAAAGCGAGGCTCCTCATGCGGCCTGCGCTAAAGAGAACGCCTCCACGGAGTGCCACAGAGCAATCACAGGCCTGGGCAAAGATCCTGAACTGGCCGACATGCTTAAGGAAACTTTGCCAGGACATCGGATCTTCCCGGGCCCACCAAGCTAGCCTCCTCATGCCTCTGCACTCTCCACCGGCGGGAGGCAGCCTGGATGACTGCTTACCCAACTGCTTTGGCGAAGACCCGGACACTCCTCTCGAAGGCGAGTGTAGGCAGCCCGGTGGGGGGGAGCCTACAACCCCGATGGAAGGAGGAGGTCCTCCCCCAGGAGGAGAAGGCCACCTAAAACCCGGGTGCCCACGATGCCAGAAAGGCTTCCACTGGAGGAGCGATTGCACGCGTCGGGGAAACTTCCCGCCCGGGCATCTCCCCAGCACCAGGACCAAGGAGGAGAGTACTAGGGAGCAGACCCAGCCCCAAAACACCAAGGCCCCCTGCCAAAACCACCCCTCCCTCTAAGTGTGGCATCTCCGGCTGCGCATGCACCCGGCCTATCTCGCTTTAAGTTCCCCCACGAAGGTTCCTTCTTGTCGCCCCTAACCCAGTATAGCCGAGCCCATCCCTACCGGGGACTATTGGGCTGGAGTGCTGCCAAAACCTCTGCCAGTCAGCTGAACAGGGACTGTTCATCGTCCCCGGAGTGATCGGGACTCCACGCACCAAGGACCCGGCCTCCGCATCTCCAGGTCTGGACAAAGCATCCCACAGGAATTCGCCTGCCGGAGCCAGCTGGCGCTCAGTTGATTCTCTTGCCCCATGCGCGTTGCCACGCTGCCGACTCCAATAAAGGCTACAAGCCCCAGCAGCCCAACATGGAAGCGCGAGGCCCGCACACCACCATCGCAGCAGTGGAAGGCGGCCCTATCGGGGAGCTCCCGCCCATACCTGGAGCGGCTTTCGCCATAGAAGGATGTATGTTCAAGGGCCTGGTGGACACCGGGCAGCCTGATATTTACCGTCATCAAGAGCGGCCCGAGTGGCTCCGACCAGTGGCCCGCACGAGGGCTTGCGCCGCACATCTGGGGGGTGGGGAGACAAACCGGGCTGAAGACGGAGCATCCGCCCGTTCACGGTCAACAGCCCAGACCGACTTTCGGCGGCAGCTCACAGTCCGGCCTCCCCATGCGCTTTTAGACATCCATGTCAATCTCTGGGGAAGGGACCTTTATGAGTCCAGGTCAAAAGCGACCTTGGTCTGCAGGATGGGTAAAGGCCATCACAGATCATTGATCCCAATTGTGCCTTCCGAAATTCTTGCTTTCTGAATTTCCGTAAGAGGACAGCTGTTTCGCTTCCCTCCCCTCCTCTCTTCTCCTCTTCTGTTTTACGACCAGTAAAGGCGGGAGTGGCCAATTAACTGACTGGCCCTCCCTGGATTAAAATCTGGGCCCGTCCTGATACCGCAGCACTGCCAGGACTGGCCCCAGTTTAAAAGGGAGGCTGCCGCATCAAATTCAGGCGCCCCCAGTGGTGATGGCATCATAGCACCATCATCACTTCTAAGACGCTTTGGCGAAACCGCCTCTTTAAGGAGGTGGTTTCGGGCGGGCGGCATCTCCCAAAGATAATTCGATCACAAATTTCGCCGCCCACTCCAGCCTTCCTGCCATTAGCCACCAAGGTCACGGTAAGTGCAACTCCCTTTGCAAAGACCCCTTCCTTTTATTGTGTGTCGGCGAAGAATCTTGCCCCTAATCGCCTGATTGCTTCATCCCCGGATGCACTCCATCCCCAAAAGAGCGCTTCCAAAAGCCCCTTTGTGTTGCTGATTAAGCATGCATACCCACAATCCCCCCCCAGGACCAGGGCCTGTCCCTCCCCTCGAGGTTTCCCCTCGGACCCCCGCCTTGGCGCACCCTGATGATGGCGGCTCTGAAGCCAATTCCTACGCAGGGTAAAAGCCTACCTCCTGCCACTCCCCTGTCAAACAATTAAAGAAAGAGGAGTAGGCGGCCCCCAGTAGGATTGCATTAAAAGCAACAACTTCACGCAGGCTGCAAAACAAGCCTTCTTATATTAAACTCCTAAACCCCAACTCAAAACAAAAAAACTTCGATCTTTGATCTCCCGCCACCCGGCTCTAGAACCGAATACCTGGCGGGACTCATTATCCTATAACCTGGGGAAGGGGTGTGTTTCAGATCCCTATTCCTACAGGCTCCTGTGGATTCCGACTTCGCCATCGGCGGGCCAGCCCATGGAATGGCGCCAGGAGGAAATCAACCCCATCCCAGAGATGGAACACATCTCTTCTGAAGGATCCAGCCTAGCGGCCTCTGCTAAGCGAGGAACGCCCGACGCCGACGGCTTCAGACCCGGTCCAAAGACCGGATGACCTGGGAAACGTCAAAGCAACTATGGCCAGCCAAGCTCAAGAGCTGCTGCATGCCAGCAAAGGCCACCACCGAGACGCCGAGAACCTCTTGTGCCGCTCTCTTTGCGACATCATCACCGCCAACTTCGGGCGGCCACCATCCTTTTTGCACCTGCTCTGCTGCCTCCTACCGACGTGTGGCATAATACACCACCCCCTGACGAAGCTTTTCACCAGACCAACATCTGGGAGCAGTTTGCTGTCACGCTGCCAGCGTCTCATCTTTCTGCCTGGGCCAGTACCTAGGGAGTCGGGAGCCTGCTAAGCTCCTGCCTGCTCCCCGTTTGCCAAAGCCCCCGGAGACTTCCACAAAGCCGGAGGTCTGGCTTAAGCCCTTTATGAATGCTTCTTCATCCATCAGAAGTACTCTACTGAGCGCCTGACTGGGGACCGTCTGTCCAAACCCTTCCGGCCGGCGCTCTCTCCCTTGTCACCAAGACTGTCGCTAATCCGCGAAGTCCAACACCTCATAGCCCGCATCTCCGGGCGCGCTGAGGCGAGATCGAAAGGAACCGACCGGGCCCATTCACCGGTTCCCGGGGCCATTAGCTGGAACTGCACGCGCTTTTACCGAGGACATTCCCCGTGTTCGGGAACATCTTGCTCCCCGGAAGGGTTGAGTTTCCTGGACTTGCGCGGGAGAGAACTTTCAACTACATCCCTGCTTTCGGCTCTCTGCGGGACTCTCTGTTGCCTTGAGTCGCCTCACCATCGTCCTGCCTCAGGCTCCACCCCCGAGAGCCCGGGCGCCGCTGCCGCCGCTCCACTCTGCCCCCTCGACCCTCCTCTTGCCGGAGCCGCATCGCGGTTGCCCTCTCCAAAGAGGAGTTCGGTCTCCTGCGCGCTTAACTTCCCTAGTGGGAGTCCCGGACTCGCTTCTTACAATGCTTAAAAGACTTATTGGCCGGCTGGCCTGTTACGCCCCTTGGCGAAGTCCATCAACTTCTACCTCCACTGCTCCTGGGATGCCCTGGCCTCCGAGCAGCGAAGGAATTTCGTCAAAGCGTTTTACCCTAGATAATCGTGGCCGCTATTGGATTACTTTATTGTTGTTGCATCACCAAGGTTGTGAAAATGTACGTAACGTATGTGTTTGCTTTAATCTCTCTGATAATTCCCAATTTGTAGTTCATATATGAAAGTCGCGAGATTGCAGGAAGTTGTATCTAATCTGAAGTATGATGTTTTGCCCCAATGGTGGTCAGCCACTCTGGAGCGGCTGGCTGGCTACGGGAGTGATGGTTAAAGATGCTATTGTACAGCTCTGCATTGGTTTAATTGTATGCCTCTATTATCGGATCTTGTTTCGTTCAATGTATGTCTAATATTGCCTGCTTAACCTATGTAAGAAGCCCCTCGACTTTCTCTTTACCTCGCGAGCCAAGATTCTAATGTTGCTGATCAAGCAGCTCGGTCAATCCTTCGACCAAACAGCCGGAGGAGACTAAGCATCCCCCCTAAATCGCGCTCCCTTAGCGAATTCGGGTCCCCAGCTTTTCTACAAAAAATGTAAAAAAGGAGGAGATGTAGTAATGCACTGCTGACTCCAGCAGCACACCGTGAAAGTAGAACGTTGGCACACAACAAGCGGACCTCACGGCCTTTCTGGGTTGCACCACACCCCCACTCCCTCAACCCCGTATGAGTCACGGGTCATGAACTATCTGGCTCAGTCACCGGGCGCAGAGACAATGGTCTGGCCCCCAGGTGAGGATTAGGCTTAGACGCTTACGCTCCTCTCCGCACGTAGCCAGGTGAGATCATGCATCACATGATGATCTCCCGACCTCCCGCTCTCCCGGAACTTCCTCCGTTCCTCCCTTCTACACGCCCCCGATAGAATCACAATAAAAGGTGCCAGGAACCAGCACGCGGGAGACTCGCTAGGAACACGGAGCTCCGCGCTCCCACTGCTGGCGATCTCCACCAGATGTTATCTCCGCGTCTCGTCTCGTTCTTACGCTGACCACGTGGGTCGACTACAAACAGCAGCGAGGGGATACTGAGCACTCTACCCACCCCCACCATTTGTGCCAAGCTGTCTGAGGAATACATCTCTCTTTCCTCCTCTTGTGTGCAGCCTAGTCTGCTTTTGACAGAGGTTAATGGGACTCCAAACATTAAGAATTATTCATGGCATTGGGACTGGTTACCTGAAGGACCATCTACTCCCATATAAACTTGCCTGTTTATTAAGACCATCTGGCAAAGGCTCTCTCTCTATTCAACTGGTACATTTAGTAGGAACCCAAGAGAGAACTTTCTTGGTAGTGGCACCTGGACTTTGGAACACCCTTCATTGCTATCCTTCTGCCACCTGATGAAGATATTTTTATTTTGGGCATCATTTAACATAGATCTTAGCAAGCAGTGATCTAGGTTTTGTAGGTACATTTATGTAGGGATGAGCCAGCTTAACCCAGCAGAGCCTCAGACAGAGCGCAGGAATGCCTGTGCCATCTGTTGCCCTCTGGGCAAGTGAGCTCACCTGTCACAAGACCTCCATGACTCACAGGTCACAAGATGCCTGAGTCATGGGTCACAAGATGCCCCAGACAAAGGGTCACAAGACCCAGGTGTGGAATTGACCCAGACAGAGACGTTTCTTCCTGCACGTACACTGCCCCCGCAGGCCATGAGCTGTACAATATTCTCCCGCTCTCCCGCCCCCTTTGGAAACCCTAATAAAAGGTGCCAGGGACCAGCACACGGGAGAGTTGCCAGATCCACGGATCACGCTTCCTGACACTGGCTCTCTCCACCAGATGATATCGCTGCGTCTCGCCTCTTCCTCGCGACCCTCGCGGGCTGACTTCACATTTTATCATAGTTTTGATTTTTTTTTTTTATGGTACTGTGTGATTTTCCTGTATTGGGTTTCATTGTTATTGGATTATTGTATTATATTGAATTTTATTGTATTTTGTAAACTGCCTTGAATATGTACTATAGAAAGGTGGGGAATAAATACCTCTAATAAATAAATACATAAATAAATATATAAATACAATCTGGTATTATAAAATTTGGCTTTGGAATTATTTGTAACTATTCTGAACAGGGCCGGAGTGAGAGGGAACTGCGTCCAGGGCACGCGTGCACCCTGGGCCCCTGCCACGCTTCCTCCTGCCCCACCCCGGAATGCCCCTGCCGTGCCTCCACCATGCCCCCGCAGTCACCTGGTGCGTCACACCCACCCCTTCCCCTTGGCGCTACGCCACTGATTCTGAATATAGTATTATTCAGTGCTTCTGAATGTTTCTAAATCCAAACTGCAAATTCCTAGTGCTGTGGTGGAGGTATTGGCCATGCTGACAGGAGCTGATGGGAACTGTAGTCCACAACATCTGGAGTGCCAAAGGTTCGCCACCACGGTCCTAGTGTGTACAGGAATGCAGCCAAATGGTATATGCGCATAACCATCTTTTTCTCAACAATGATGTCAGTTTTATCATTATTTCTGTTTTGAAAGAGAGGAACTTAAATTTATTTATGTAGATCTGTGACAAAGGTCTTTTCCAAGGTCAAATTCATTACCTATCCACTGGACTAGAAAGAATATTTCTGTGGAGAACTACCTTATATCTTATGTACTCAATTTTCTACCACCATATTTTTCAGTTTGTGGCAATATAACATCTGGGAAATGCTGCTAATTGTGTTGAAATATTTTAACCTCCCATTCAATGCTGAACATGTTCCTTGATGGACCCACCAAACTGCCATTAATTTTATTTTAGGCAAAATTAAGTGGCAACTTATTCTTGATATTAAATGACCATCTGGGCAAATGACTTCACAAGTTTGCAACTGCAAGTAATGGTCATAATGTCTCAATTGTTAGTACAGTCTAGTCTGTTCTGTTTTTTAAACACCGGCCAACTAGATATATGGAAAACACATGAATACATAATTGTAACAGCTGAATATATCTGGCAAGCTTTACCTAATATATTCCCCTTAGCAACACTATTTCTGGATTATTTGAATTAGCCCACTGGTGAGTTACAATATATTGTAGGAGCAATGTTTTATCCAAATTCCAAGTTAGCCTTTCCATTTATAGTTAGCCCAAAAGAGACTTCTGAAATGGAAAAAGAACAGAAATAAATCCAGAGTCAGTTTTTATAGAGAGCTGCCAAACATCTGTTGAAAGGCAGCAGGGTCTTTCAACCCAATTCCCAGTCACCCAGTTACCCAGTTCTGGAATTTGGAATGGTTGATTACATTTCTCTAGCAGACACACACTGCATAATGTCATAGCTGGATGTGTTCACTGTGATCAATCCAAAACACATAACAGCCGACCAAAAATTACATAGTGTTGTAAAGTGAAAGAATCCAAACCTACTGCCATAGAGACACTAGCATTTTGTTGTTTGTCTAGCAGAGGCACTAGGAGCCTTCCAGGGGGCACAAGCACCAAATAGAACATCTTAGCACATTGCAGCATTCTTTTCTTATTTCTTCATCTTTTCCCTTTTGATAATTCAGTCATGGACAGCTGTTAAAGGAGAAGTTTCAGAGCTTTCCTTCAGGTTTTTTTTTACACTTGTCCCTATTGTGAGCTTTTATTGGATCCTACAAATCCAGTATAGTTAAGTGAAGAATCTTCCCGTATGCTCACAGGAAAGGAGTTGCATGCTTCAACTCATAATTGTGGTAAGTTGTCACTTAGACTGTGCTGCTATACATCTCTACTAATATCAAACACCACTGTGTTCATCAGGGCAAACTCCCCGGTAAGTGCCTTGCTTATTTTTTTTTCTAAATTAAAAGGCAGTTCCAACCTCTGCAGATGCCCTCCATCCCCTGCACTGATAATTATGGTCACTTTCTCTGGCAGGCCCTGGCCTATGATATCATTTGTGGTATAAGTAATTAGAAGTAAAATTACTCTTCTATATATGGGATTATCCTAGATCCATGGTGGCGAACCTTTGGCACTCCAGATGTTATGGACTACAATTCCCATCAGCCCCTGCCAGAATGGCCAATTGGGGCTGATGGGAATTGTAGTCCATAACATCTGGAGCGCCAAAAGTTCGCCACCACTGTCCTAGATATTTATAATGGCATCAAAGGATATCCCAAGAAGAATGCTTAAGGTACAGTTAGGTAGGAAACTGCTAGCAATTATTTCTGTTGAGGCGGGGCAGGTAAGACCATAGCAGCATACAGAAACTGGTCTCTGAGAGAAACCAGTGTGAGTGTATGGGTGTGTACGGGCATGCAAAACTTAACTTCAAGGAGATGCCAGCACTGTTAGCTTGGATAATAAAAGGGCCAATTGTATTCAGTTTCACATGGATCAAGGGATCTGCAGTGCCACTATGCTAACCCTTCCATACCTAGTGACAGTGCCAACCACTGACAGAAGTCAGGACTCCTCTGTCTGCTCAACCCTGATTTTATAGGCATGGCCACCAGGACTCTAAGCCCTGAGCTGTCAGCTCTGTATGGCTTGTTCCCCTCATTGCCCAGCATTTTATTGCTCAAAGGAGGTGTGTCATTACCTTTCCTTCTAGCCTTGAGCATTATGGGGCAAGGATAATCCCTCAGGGAAATCCTGTCCCAATTCCAAAGCAATGCTAAGACCTTAAATCCAGGAAAACCTGGACATTGTTGTGCTATTTCAGTACATAGCCTGCCACATTTCAGCACTTAGCCCCCCACCACTTTAGACCAATGGTGCCAGAAGGTCAAAAATACTTACTTGGTCTCAAACCAGTGACCAGCTTGCATCTGCTCTGCAATGTATGGACAGGTGAAACAGATAGAGGTAGAGGTGAACATTGACCTCTTCATTGTGTGCGTCTTCCACCTGCACCTTCGATGCAGCATGCAATGCATGTCATCTCTGTGAGGAAAAAGGGAGATTTAGGCTGCACCTCAACTTATTCCTTCTAATTCATATACTTTAAAATGTTTGAAAAAGAACTGTAGACTGTAGTGATAGAACTCGTAATTTCAAGGTATTCCCGTTTATTGGTTTAGTATGCAGAGGCACAGCTTGCTGAAGCAGTGCCTGGGGCTCACCCCAGGTGCTGCATCCCCTCCCCCAAGTTGCACCCTGTGAAGTGCAGCTGGCCAGTAGGGCCAGCCTGAGTAGCTCCACCCCTAAACTGCATGTGAATTCAAGTGTGGGGCCTGTTCCCCAAATTCCATTTGGAGTTTAGAGCAGGCCGTTTGCTACTAGCCTTAGCTGAGGCCAGCAGCAAACAGAGCTCTGAAGACTGACTGACTCTCGTTTTATACAGTTGACTCTGCCCCTCAAGTTCCACCTCTGGTCAGTTTAAAGCTGGACCCTACCAGCTGAGGCCAGCAGCAAATGGCCTGCTTTGAATTACATGTGGAGTTTAAGGGCTGGGCTAGCCTGCTTGGTTTCCTCTCAAGCTTCACATGGAGCTCAGTAGTGGGTCTAGCCCTACTGGCTGGTGTTTAATTGTGTCCCAGCCCCAAACAGGACTGGGGGGCAGGTGCAACAGGTGAATGGCAGTGTGTTCCCCAGGAAATGGTGCCCCCACTATGTCCCTCATGCCCCTCATGCCGCTCCCTATACCAGTGCCCGTGTATTAATGTAAAGACCTTTCCTAAGGTCACATGGTTAAGCAGGCAGTTCAGCTTGCATGAACCTATTGGTTTTGCTCCTGACCGTAACAATTGTTTGACTAATTTCTCTTTCTTCTGGTCTCTGTTTTGGAACCCAGAAATCATGACATGGGCGAAGTAATGCAGAACTCTGAAATCTGAGGGGAAATTCAGATGAGCAGAATCTCAGAAGCGTCATTAGAAGGAAGAGAAGTGTGTTCTACATTTTTCTCCTTAACTCTTTATCCTTTCAAAAAATAAAGGCCTTGCCTAGTAGAAATGATCATGGGAAATGTAGGCCAAAGGGTCAGTGTCCATTTATCTTCTTGCCTTTGACTGGATTAAAGTGAAGCTTTTTAACAGTGAACATCACCTCTTCTGGGAAAAGCCTTCTTACTGAAATAGTCCTGGGTGTACAGGTGTTTTGTGCGAAAGTGTGAAACTGCGTTAGTTTCCCCATCCCAAGCTGCTTGCTATTATTCTTTCTATGTTTGCATACAGCTGTTATCAGTCTTTCTTTCTTGATAATCTGAATATCCGAATATTTTTTCAGGGTGGCACATAAAATCCACAAGGACATTTGTCACTATCAAGTGAGAAAAAAAAAATCTGAATTCCGACTTAGCTGCAACAGGAAAACAAGCTGCTACAAACGTCATCTGAAGCAGATGGTTCCAGCTACTTGGAATAATCATTTTTGCATCATCCTGAAATAACAGAACTCTACAGAAATGTGAAGTGAAGTGAGAAAGTTGAATATAGTGTTGAGTTCTGCTGCAACATAAATGTAGCAGTTCATCGAGAAACATCATGGAAAGCATCAGTGACACAACACATGTATAAGGGTTAAAACTGGTCTGTCATTTGTCAATCTGGGGATTTGGTTTGTAAGTGTCCTTACCACATTTAGGGTTGAATCCTGGAAAATTTCTCAAGAGGAAGATGTCATTGATTCCCCGCTCCCATAGCTGCCTTGAGTCAAGACAAAAGGTGAGATATAAATATTTTAATAAAGTAATAAATAAAGGGAAAACTTGGGTGCTGTGTGGTTTCCGGGCTGTATGGCCGTGTTCTAGCAGCATTCTCTCCTGACGTTTTGCCTGCATCTGTGGCTGGCATCTTCAGAGGATCTCTGAAGATGCCAGCCACAGATGCAGGCGAAACGTCAGGAGAGAATGCTGCTAGAACACGGCCATACAGCCCCGAAACCACACAGCACCCAAGTGATTCCGGCTGTGAAAGCCTTCGACAATACAAAGGGAAAACTTCTGACTCTTTTATGTTGTTCCAAGGGGGGGGGGGTTCCCCTCTTGCCCTAAGAACATAACAGAGGGTAGATTATCCATGGGATCTGAGTCCCAGTGGGGTGAGTCCCATTCCTTGTCATCATCAAGGCCGAACAGCAAAAGAACAAGGTCTAGCAGTCTGCAGTGAATGCAAGTGCTAGATGGCGCCGTTTGGTGAGCTCCCATGTTGTCATCGAGACATCTTTCCCCCCTTCAAACTCCAGATCAGCTTATAACTGTGTCTCTTTTTTCTTATTTTGACATAAGCTGAATAAAGGAATGCAGAAGCATATGGTGCTAAA
The DNA here is from genome assembly GCF_021028975.2 of Sphaerodactylus townsendi. NCBI lineage: Eukaryota > Metazoa > Chordata > Lepidosauria > Squamata > Sphaerodactylidae > Sphaerodactylus > Sphaerodactylus townsendi. The sequence continues at coordinate 35,148,906 of NC_059427.1, read as the reverse complement.
CAAAATTAGGCCAGGGCATCTGAAGCTTGGGTGTTGGCATGACTGATTGGATGACCTAGTGCTGTGGTGGCGAATCTTTGGCACTCCAGATGTTATGGACTACAATTCCCATCAGCCCCTGCCAGCATGGCCGATTGGGAATTGTAGTCCATAATATCTGGAGTGCCAAAGGTTTGCCACCACTGACCCTAGTACTTATATTACTTCTCTTTTAAGGATTACATCGGCTGTCACCCATGGCAACCATAGAGGGAAACAACCCATACTGAGAAAATATTGATTTATTTAGAAACTGTATATGCCACCTCTTCAGAAAACTTGCTGCTGAATATTTGATTTAGCGTACGCTTATAGCCAAAAAAGAGAGCAGGGCTGTGCCCTTCGTTTCAGTGAAGGAACCTGTTGGATGTAGCCTGAGGAGACCCAGATTCAAATCATCATCAGCCAGGAAGGTGAGCAGGTAGTTCTGGACCAATCAATCCTTTACAACCCCATCCAATTAGGGGGAGGGCAAAAAAGGGCTTTAGGGAATGGTGCAGTCTTGTGCCGGGACATTTGCTCTCCCCAGCAAGGTGGCAGATGCATAGATGGCTTCTCAGCCCTGCACCAGAAAACCCGGAAGTCCAAACTGTGATGGGGCTGTGCTGGCATCTCAGTCAGATGCCAGCATGGGGTGGGGGGCAGGTCAGTGGGTACCTAGGGGGCAGTCAACATTAGTCGGCTCCTTCCTGGGGTTTAGGATATGGAGCATTGCTCCCAGACCCTTGGACTTATGCCACCCTATGAGGATTTTCAGTGGCGGGGAAGGGTGTTTCTGAGCTTTTTCTTGTCCTCCGTGCTGTTAGAAAACCCTCTTGGGAGGCAGCGGGATTGTGCTGCATTGGCGCTGCATCATGCCGCCTCCGGCTTTGGATGGGGCTTTTAGCCTCACTGTCCTTGGAGAGTGGTTAGGAGAATAAAATGAGGAAGGAGACGTATGGGCAGTTCTGACCTGTTAACAGGTTGGTGACCTACAAACCAGATAACAATCTTTAATGACAACTTGCGTGTGTCAGTATGTGTGTGTTGCTTTCATTGGCATTGCTGTCCACTGAGCAGTCCCTGCACTTTCAAGCCAAATTAGTATCTCACAGAGCGTCAGAGCCCTCATACAAATGGAACTTGCTAGTGTTGGACAACCCATATCCCTTTCCATGTGCATGCATGGGGCGGCAAGAACTGAGGTTCAATAGTGGCTTGCTGATAACTCCATCCATGTGTGCAGGTCTGCAGCTATTTTGTTTATGTAGTTAGTTCACTTATGCTCCACTTTTCTGCTCAGCGGGGACCCAAAGAAGCTTACATCATTCTCCTTGCCTCCTTTGTACCCTCACAACTCTGTGAAATAGGTTAGGCTGAGAGTATGTGACTGGCCCAGGGTCACCCACCAGGCTTCCAAAGCACAAGCAGGGATTCAAACCTGGCATTCAGATACTAGTCCAGCACTCTAAGGAGCAGCAGTGGCGTAGGAGGTTAAGAGCTTGTGTATCTAATCTGGAGGAACCGGGTTTGATTCCCAGCTCTGCCGCCTGAGCTGTGGAGGCTTATCTGGGGAATTCAGATTAGCCTGTACGCTCCCATCTGGGTGACCTTGGGCTAGTCACAGCTTCTCGGAGCTCTCTCAGCCCCACCCACCTCACAGGGTGTTTGTTGTGAGGGGGGAAGGGCAAGGAGATTGTAAGCCCCTTTGAGTCTCCTGCAGAAGAGAAAGGGGGGATATAAATCCAAACTCCTCCTCCTCCTCCTCCTCCTCCTCCTCCGCCTCCTCCTCCTTCTTCTTCTTCTTCTTCTTCTTCTTCTTCTTCTTCTTCTTCTTCTTCTTCTTCTTCTTCTTCTTCTTCTTCTTCTTCTTCTTCTTCTTCTTCAATAATACACCACACGATCTCTCAGCCTGAGGCAGAAAGGCATAGAAGTAGCTCCTCTGGAGATCTTGCAAACCTGCTGCCAGTTTTAGTAGACAGCACTGTGCTAAATGGACCCAATGGTTTGACTCGATATAATGTAGGCTCATATATTCATATATTATTTGGCAAACGTCTCGTTCCCACATTCAAATGTAACTGAAAATGTTAGCTAGCAGATTCATTTGATAAAAGCCTGAGTTTGAAGTGCTAATAATTCATTCTATAATAGCTCAATCTGGCCCAAGAAGGCATTTAAAAACTCTTTATTTTTATATGTTATTGATTGCAATGCCTAGGATACAAATAATAATAAAAAAACCCAATCACAATTATCATGGTGAGGCAAGAAGCATAGCGCAATGAAAAAACAAGGGGTTTATTAACATTATTTTCCTTGTTCTTGATCTAGGTCATCAAGTAGATTAATATATATTTGCAAGCTGTTCATTCATTGTACAGGCGCATGTACATCACAGTAAATATCTCCCATGGCACTGATAAACTCTCAGAGGCTATAGGCCAAGGTGTTTATGCTCCAGTGGAGACATTTGTGCCAAGTACATGCTCCTGGTGATAGAGTTAAAAGCATTAAACTCAAAAGGCAACTTTACAAGCCTATTAAGGTCTATAACTTTTATTATTTCCGTGGTGGACAACTTGGTTGGTTATTATCAATATGTTGCAAATGGGAGGTAGCACGGTGCTGGTGCTGGGTGAGAAAAAGATTGAGGCATGGAAGGGAGGAAGAAAGAGCCAGATCGCGTCTCCGTGTTTATGCAAACCAAACTGTTTAGGTGATGGAAATATTACTCTTGAAAATAGTGGTTTTCTTCCCTCCGAAGACCATAATTTAGGAATTGCAGTTTATTAACAGAACGAGGTAAAGAGACAAAGGCATGTTACCGCCGTTCTAAATGCTATTCTCCCAACTTTTCTGCTTCGAGAGGTTTATTTGTCTTAGTTGCTTTCTCATGCTCTGCTTATCTTCGGTTTTGTCTTGGGGCCTTTTCGACGTCTTGTAAGTTGTCAACATTCCTACTGGCTCTGAGTGCTTTACCACAATGAGGCATTCTTGTTTTGCTGCCAGAACTGAATACTTTTTTCTAGCACTTCCATTTGCAGGTATCAGTTTGTCTTCTGGTCTCGGTGTTGCTTTGAAAGAAAGCCTTCCTGGCTTGAGTGACTGGACACCCTCCTTCACCAATTAGTAGTGCTATCCTAAGGGCAAATGCTCAGGCAGGCAAGCATGCGTGCATTCAAATAAGACAAGGAACATCAAAGGCTTATCTGCACACTAGAAATATATGTTCAGTGATATACTAGTTTAACTGTGATGAGAAGTGAGTATGCTCAGATAGACATCTCAAAGTTCCTGCAGTGAAAAAAAGTTCCAAAGTTTCCTTAGGCTGATTCCGCATGGGCGAAAAACAGCAGTGTGAAAACGGTGTGAAAATGGTGTAAAAGGGTTTAAAATGGTATAAAAGGGTTTATACTGTTTTCACACTGTTTTCACACCACTGTTTTTGCCCCATGCGGAAGCAGCCTTAGAGACAAGGAATGACTATGGCTTAGGTCCTCTCTCCTGCTTCTCCTATCTCCTGCTTGCATTCTTTTGTGTCCATTATGGCCCTAGTCATGTTTACACATTAAGACCAGCCTTTCAGGGAACCAAAATGTGCCTATCCCATTCACACCTATGCATTTAGCTATCAGGGCTGCTGAGAGCAACCATGCTGCACCCCCCCCCCCCGCCCCCGGTAATGACCCTGATTCAAATTAAATATCATGACAAAGAAAAAAATGACTTGGCTGGCTGCTACCATGCATCTATAATGATAAAAGAATTCGCATGACCATCTGTCTGTACATTGGTAGCTCAGAAAATAAAACTAGGAATTCCAAAAACTGGCCAACAGTTGCAGGATGACCATGAGAGTTCAAAAGTGAAAGGAACTGCAATATGTTGGGCCAGGTTACCTTCAGATCCCCTCTCCATGCTCTTTGCAAACTGGGCTAGTCACAATTCTTTGGAACTCTCTCAGCCACACCTACCTCACAAGGTGTCTGTTGTGAGGAGAGGAAGGGGAAGGAAAGGAGTTTCTAAGCTTCTCTGAGTCTCCTTACAGGAGAGAAAGTCTTCTTCTTCATGGAAACACCGAAACATTTCAGATGCCACCCCTCCCCACAGAGATATCCTCTAGTGGCTTCTTTCCTACAACTTCCACAAGTCCAGTACATGTCTTTTTCTCCTCTCCAATAATATTGGGACAAGGGGATAGGGCACTATAACAGTTTTCCTGTAAGATTTTAAAGAATAACCCTATTTTAAACAAGAGAATGTTTTCTGAGGAATTTTCCTTTGGCCAAGGGTTTTATGGCTCATGATTCAATCATGCCATTGTTAATATAACACTGACAGGCGCACATGTAAGGTAAGTAGTTATTTACGCTCCAGCCACATAAACAACTGAACATTAAGCCTCACTGTTGATCACAGCGGGAGACTCTGTTATTATAATAACCTTTAACTATTGTTGATAAATAGTAATATGGCACCTTATTTCTTTCTAAGCTGCAGCTTTACGAGGAAACACTATAGAAAAAAATGAGAATTTTAATTCCAGTTTAAAAATCTGTCAGTCAACATGCAATCTAATATAAAATGACAAAGATTGCTAAAAGGTATATATTAATGTTAGACGGCCCAAACTCCTACGATTAATATTGCAGTGATGAAAGAATGAGAGCGCATAATTTTAATCCACTTGTTTATCTACACAGAGTAATTTTTTAGATCACTCGACATGTTTTAATAGCAGGAATAAGGCGATATCCTCTATAGTCACTTGGTTGCAAGCCCTGACTTTTCCCTTTCATATACAGAAAAAGTGATAGTGGTGTTTGTTGGACAGGTATACAAACAGGTAAGTCACCTGACACATAGTTCATAAAGCATTCTTTATTTATGAAGAGGCTCCAAAGACATTGGGTTTTTATTGTCTAATGGCATTGTCAGGTATATCAGATACTGTGCAGAGCATTTCTTTTTAATTTTTGTTAGATTAATATGATAATCATTCCACATCCATTAGTATACTCTATTTCTGACAGCTATTATCATTTATTGTTTATTTCTTAATAGATTAAAGTGTGTAATATTACATGTGCAATTTATTTTCTTTTTCTTGGTTTGCTGATATAACTGTGACTTGTTTTGATTTTCATTTCACTTTCTTGTCCCGTTTGTATCTATAAAAAATTAAAAATTAAAAAAAGACCCAAAGACATCAGGCTTTTTAACATTTAGGTGGAATACCCAGTGTTTAACTTTAAACAGAGCAAGAGCTCACAAAAAGTGGTCAACACATTGATTTGGCTGCCAAAGACAGTTTTTGCAATCATAAATCTTCATCTGACAACTCCACAAAAGCCTTCCTTACCTAAATACTGCCAAGTTAGGGTTTTTATTCCCTGATTGGCTGATAGTCACTATGACAACTGATGCCACAATTAGACAAGTCCTATTCCACTTTCAAACATGCGCACAGTTCATTAAATCAGCAGGACGTTTTGTTGACAGTATGTTATGAGGGAAATATTTGATGCCATGTTGGGGATGATAGAGCCTCCTATTTTTTTAAAATAACAAAATGGATTATAAGAACTGTGGGAAACAATGGTTTGATTAGTATGCCAAACAAATTAGTAATTTTCACCTTGCTTAAGTTTATAGGTGAGTTATGGTGCTTAGAAAGCACAAAGGATTACACGTTAGTCATAATTCTGACAACAGCTCCAAATGGAAACATTGGTTACTTTAAAAAGTAACCACTCTAATCCCTGTTACACTTAGAGATATCCCACTCCCAGAAAGAACAAGAGCAGCTGTGCTTGATCAGACAAATGACCTATCTAGTCAGCACACTTTTTCACACACTTCCCAACCAGATGCCTCCAGAAGGCATTTAAGAAGCACACAGAGGACAAATTCTTACCATTCAGCAGCAAAAAGCAAGGAGGTCTTGATGCTGCAGAAAGTAAAGGAGTGGTATAAAGCCAGTCGTCCTGGGGATAAAGCAGCTGTTCTCAACAGTACCTGTGGGTGCCATGGCTCTCACGAGTGTCTTCCCCAATGTCCACTTGCTTCTTCCCCGAAGCACCTGCAAAAAAAAGTGTCAGCCTTCACTAATTGGAGTAGGAGTTGCTTTGGAAGAGCCTGAGTCTGCAGGAAGCACTGATTTGGAAATAGCTGCCTCCACCACAGGAAGATGCTTAGCTTGGAGTCTCCTAGATTTGTTGTGGAACTGCCTGACATGACCCAGTCTCTATATCAAGCATTTTGTGATTGGTCTCATTCCCCAAGGAAGCTATTTTTTTCTAGATGTTTTCAGAATTCTAGACGTGCCCACAGGCTCAAGGAGATTGGAGACTCTTGCGTTAAAGCACTTGATCAGTAGCAGTTGCCCTGGCTGAGCCTCAACATGGGAGGAAGATTCCTCAGTGGAATGAAGGCTAAGCCAGGACAGATCTACTGAGATCGAAGGTCCGTCTAGCCCAGCATTCTGTTTGCAATAGTGGCCACTGGCCAGCTGTTCGGTTCCAGAAAGCCTACAATCAGATCATGAATACTGTTAAGAGAGCCTATTTGTCCTTTAGCAGCTGGCATTCAGAGGAACACAGCCTATGAACTTGGGGGTTTCTTTTGACTTTCAAAGCTAATAAACCATTGATAATCCTATCCACCCTTGATTATCTTAGACAGAGGCCATCATTTCATATTGTGGTGGTAAATTTGCAATGTAATCACATGTAACATTACGAAATCCTTTTGTTTTGTCTGGTATACATCAATTGCTCATTCACTAGATGTTCCTACATCCTCTCTTGGTAGTCTAGTGGTCATCCCCAATGATCAAGTATTGAATTCTGCTTTAGCATTTGAAAATATCTGGTCAGTGTGAATATTGCTGCACTGTGTCTGACCAAACTATGCACATTAAACATACTCATTAAGCATGGGTCATGTGGTCAGGCTGCATTACAGCCAGAACTTTTGCTGCATGACACATGTGTGTATTTTTTGTAAATTCTCTTGCAGTGACTTTAGCTTTGTTTGCATGTTAAGTTGAATGCATCTACCTCCTTCATGTAAGTGCATACAGTTGTTTGTAAAAATGACCCTATGCTCACTTTACAACTGAAACTGAGGTCTAGCACCTGGATAAATGTGGGGGTTTGTATCACATGTTTATACATTTGTGGACTGGATCGTAAGAATTACGCAACACATACAAAAAGCAATCAAGTGTACACTTTACACAGATTGTGTATGCATTCACTTTCACTGTCACTTGTAAATAGGGCTTTGGGGAGAAAGGAAATGAGTGCATGTGGGGGAGGAAGTGAAGCAACTCCCTACTGAAAAAAAGACAGGCTGGCCCATGCAGATCTCCGCGTAATTTGATTATGAGAAGTGTGCAGAAGTCAGCATTCAGTTTGGCTAAATAACAGGTTTTGCATTGGAGCACACTAGGAAAATTTGTCCTAAGGATTTGTTTTCTCTGATTAACTAATTACTGTTTCTTCTTCTCTTTACTAATTTAGAAGCCTCTAAAAGCATGTCAGGGGGAATGCAATGTCATTTGCCGTGCTTTGTGTGCCCAACAGGCCTATGTTATATCTTGACACGCCTAAGCATGACACTAATGTGGTGATCTATATTTTATAGGCCATAAACCAAGCAAGTTTAGAATCTCCAATGATTCGCACGCATTATTTGTCTGCTTCCATCATTCTAATCACTTGTCCCACTGAAGGCTTCAGTGTCCAAAGAATTATGGGAGCAGATGTAGAGTATAATCAAAAGAAGCTGTCATGAACCATTTTTAGAAAATGAAGACCCTCAAAGCCTATTTCCTTAAGTAGATGTTTAATTAACAATGCCACACACAGGAGCCTTACAAAGTTTATGTCCTACCTTAAGTTTGGACAGCCCATTTCAAATCCCTCTGCCAGGTGCCTCTCCCCACAGCTTCACAAAGAAGAGCAATCGGGAGTGCTTCTTGGTGGATATTTGCGACCATAGTGGTGTTATTTTAAAAATAACAGAGCACTCAGGCAGCACACAGTATTAACGCTCTGAATTTTTCTTGTCAACTCAAAGACTACAAATCTAGGGTTTTCTTATAAATTATGAAAAAAATGTAGGCTTTCTGCTCCTTTTCTTGCTTCTGAAAGTAATGCTGAGACTGTGAGTAACCCACCTAAATTCCACCTTCATGCCCCCGGCTTCCATGTCACCGAATGGAATCAGATCATAATTGCTATGGACCAGCTGCCTAATGAAGGTGGCCATCATCCAGTACACAAACACCTGATTTGTAAATCCTCTGTTGGCCCTTCTTTGAAAAAGTTATGGGAAATGTATTTCGTATGTAGAGAAAGGTGTGAGCTCCAACTATATCTCTTTTTATGCATGCAGTGTTTACCTTGCAGCTGTTTGCTTCTCAGTGGGATTTTGCTGTTTTTTTTGTTGGATCAGGATTCTCCTGCTGCAATGTGTCCACAGCCCAGCCAAGCCACCATTTGGCCTCCCCCTCCCTTGTTCTATCCAACTGAGAGGAACTGCGGTTTTGTGTGGGAAAAGCCAGGAGGAGTGAGGAAACTCAAAGGAAGCGAAATGCATGCTGATTCCTTTCACTTTCCCTTAAATGTCATGCTACCCAGTTTCAGAAATTGCAGGGGGAGCTTGACCTGAGAACACTGTGAATTCTGAAGAGGGGAAAACATGTGCAAGACTGGGAATCCAACCCAAAGGGAATGTATGCTGAACGTGAAGGGCACCAATGTGCATAACGGACCTATATATGCATGCAAAATATAGATATTCACCCTTCAAACGTTCTTCAGAAATAAGGAATGCAATACCTTCTCTTGGTGTTTTCTACACAATATCGAAAGCCGGGCTTGCCATCTAATCTTGGGAAATTCTTGGAGATTTGAGGGTAATGGCTAGAGAGAGTGGAGTTCAGGATGGAACTCAGCAGGGACATGGTAACATAAAATCTGTCCTCCAAAGCTACCATTTTCTCTAGGCAGACTGATGTCTAGAGATTAGCTGTAATTCCAGGAGGCTGGTAACTCCAAAAGCTGAGTAACCTGTTTAGAGGATGAACATTGTATATTACTTCTCTAGCATGGAATAAACTTCCCAGTTCCCTCTTCCTTCCCCTCCATAAAAACATAACAACACTCTGCAGTAGCTTCTACGGATGGCAAGTACAGGCTAATATAATATTTAAATCTGTTAATAATTTAAATGAATATTTTAGAATAAATCATGATGCCTACTTCTGTGCCCTGACTGGGCTGCCATGGGGTTTTATCCCATGCCCCCCTCGCACAGCACTTCAGTCCTCCTTGGCCAATTAATACCACAGGATGAGATCCAAAGAATGCCTTTGCTCTCTGGGCTGGCTAGCTGACTTTCTAAACTTGGCTTGACAAAGAAATTACAGTAAGTACATCTTACCAGAGCCAGTATCTTACACAAAGAACTTCATCCTTTGTGTGATTCAAGGTGTTGATTTCAACCAGTGGTGGGATCCAAAAATTTTAGTAACAGGTTCCCATGGTGGTGGGATTCAAACTGTGGCGTAGCGCCAATGGGGCTGGGCGGGGCATGATGGGGGCGTGGCCAGGCATTCCGGGGGTGGGGCAGACCTGGGAGGGGCTGTGGCAAGGACACAGCCACTGCGCTGGTCCTTGGGCAGGAAACGAATGCACCCAGGCGCAGGCTGCCATGCACGCCAGTGCACCTCCTGCTAAACTGCTTCAAGTTCTGCGCGCTACTGTTGAGAGGAGGGCGTAACTAAGGCAAAAATCACATGGCAAAATCACCAATTAGTAACCCCCTCTCAGCACACACAAATAATTAGTAACCTACTCTCGGGAACCTGTGAGAACCTGCTGGATCCCACCTCTGATTTCAACCTTTAAATGCCTTCAGATGTCAAGCTGAGATAAGGAAGCAGCCACGGCCTCTTCTGTGGGATTTTAGTATCACTGAGAATGCCTTTTTGGTTATACTTTTTATGTAAAGTTAGGAGTGGGACATGAGAAACGTTTTGACAAAGACTTGCCAAGCAAGCCTCTTTGGGACCACAGTAATGCAAGATGTCTGCATCTATGCTGGGCCTTGTTACTCTGAGCTAAGCCAATTTGATTTGCTGGGGATCTTTTAGCATTTGTGATCTTTTGTCTGCTTTTTAATATACATTTAATACCTGCTTTTGTTTAGAAGTATTCTTATGAGTCCCAGATGTTTGGGTTGTGGCGAGCTGGAGGTTTGATTAAATACCACACAATAAAAAGTTTACATTCAAAGGTCCTCAAATGGGATTTGAAAGAGGCCTCTTTGTTCTTCACACTTCTCCCACCTCTTCCTTCCACTAAAGGACAGCTACAAACAACTCGACATGCATACTTCAAGGGAGTGTGCCGAACAAAAGCAACAGGCTTAATAATATATGTTGGGTTCTTACATTTTGTGGCCCTCAGGGAGGCCAGTCTACAGGGATTTTTAAAGAATTTCAGATCAGATAGGTAGGCTATGTCTTTCCCTCCCTGGACCATTGTCTTCCTTATATTTAACTTGTATTCTTTCTCTCTGGTTATTTAATACAGATGAGCAATTTTTAGCCCTTCAGACCCAGGAGCTGTCTTTGATCCAGGCTAAGCATAAAGCCTAGTTCAAGGATGTAGGTAAGGGTTTAAACCCCCAATTACATGTCCTAAGCTCCATCCCATTTGTGGTTTTTTTGTATTTTTAAAGTTTTTTCAGTTTTTTGCCTGCAGGGGGCACAATTGTTAGGCTAGCAGCACCAGACTTTCAGGGTATCTTTAGGAGACTCTCTTGATGATACCACCCAAGTTTGGTGAGGTTCGGTCCTGGGGGACCAAATTTATGGACTCCCAAAGGGGGTGCCCCATCCCCCATTATTTTCAATAGGAGCTAATAGAAGATGGGGGCTACACCTTTGAGGGTCCATAACTATGGACCCCCTTAACCAAACTTCACCAAACCTGGGTGTTATCATCAGGAGAGTCTCCTAAAGATACCCTGAAATTTTGGTGCTGCTAGCTTAACAATTGCACCCCTAACAGCAGGCACCCCCCAAGTTTCCCCAGATTGTCCTTTTAAATCCCTTTGGCATGGATTTAAAGGGAGAATCTGAGGCCCCCAGTTTAAACATTGAAAGTGATGCTGTTTCAGTGGGGGATAATCCACCCCAAAACAGCATCACTTTCGATGCTGTTTTAACAGCGGACCCCAGATTCTCCCTTTAAGGTGGATTTAAAAGGAGAATCTGGGCTCCCTAGTTTAAACACCATTGAAAATGATGCTGTTTGAGGATGGAATCCAGCATCACAGCAGCCACCCATGCCCCCCCAAAACTCAGATTTCATACTGAGCTCCATTTCCCCTAACTACGCCTCTGGCTGGAGGGGAGAGCAGAAGGGACTGCCAACTGCCGTCTGGGACGGGGGGGTTAGGGGAGTCTGCTGTCCTTAGCCTTGGAGAGCTGCTTTTATAAGCACTGAAGGGGCGGGGCTTGGGGAGGTGTGACCATGCCCCCATGGGAGGGTGGGACGTGGCCCCACCCCCGAACCCACTCCATAAAAATCTATATCTATGTCCATGGTCTAGTTACTATCTGTTGTATATGTCTGTCTCTCATTTTCGTCATTAAAAAGCCAATGGTCCATCTGTTTTTTTAATAATGACCAACTAGATACCATCTGGAAGACCTATAAGCAGGGAATCTGCCATCCCCACCAATTGGTATTCGAAGGTACAATGGGTGATTCCACACAGGTAAAATATAATGGGTTAAGGAATGTGAAAAAAGTGTTATGGGAGAGAAGTTCTCACAGAACTTGCCCTCCCAAATGCTTCTAACCCGTTTTGTTTTGTTGAATCCAGGTTCAATGAAAGTTGCCAAATTAGCTACTTTCTCCCTTTAACCCGGGTTTCACATCCTTCCTGCTTGCCTGGGCAAACTACGGCAAGGAGGAAGCAATCTGCGCCCCCCCCCCTCCATCCACCATTATAATGGATTCTGTAAACATTGGCCGTTAGAGTGGATTCTCTAGGCAGCCACCATTTTGTGCCAGTATGTTTGTGTGTGTGTGTGTGTGTGGGGGGGGGGGGGGATTCTCACATTATGCACATTAGAAAGCTGAGCAATCATGCAAATTCAATATATACATTTTGCAGATGAGGCAGGCTGTGTTCTGAATTTTTTTTCCTAGGGTGATTAGATCTGTAAATGGAAACAACTTCACCAGCAGATCTCTGGTGATATATATATTTTCTCCAAGAAGATCCACTGCACTAAATAAATCTACACTAGGAGATCCACCATTTTGCCTCTTGGTTCCTTGTTTCAAGGAATTTTTCCTTATTTAGTATTAATCAAAACACTCATGAGAAAAGAAGAGATACTCCAGAAGTGCATAAAACTACTTTTAATTTAACACATCGGAAGGACGATATGTTCTAATAATGTACTGTCAATGTTCTGGCATGCATAATGTGCCATTTTCTTGTGTTCTCACAATGTGTTCCTTTGTTTTTTTTAATGCTTCAGGTGGCAACTCTGAAAAACTCCAAAGTTTTAACAAGTCACTAAAGATAATTTTCTTTTAACAGCTTTGAAAGTTAAATAAACTCACTGTTTTACTTGGTTACTGGACAACCCCATGCAAAGGGGGGATGGGTCTGAATCTGCCCATAGAAGTGGCGTACAGCCATGCTGGCAGATTTGCCCTCTCCAGGGCATTTGCCTCGGCGGAGGGGTGAAATTGTTGGCATGCAGTTGTCATGGTGGCATAGCAGAAGTGGGGTAGGGATGGCCGGGGCAGGAGCCGACATTAGTCTGCTCCCTTCCAGCATTACGTTAGCATCCAGGACTTGAGACTTACGCCTCCCTTTTGGGTGGCATAAGTCTATTGAACCCCATAGAGGCATCTCAGCAGTGGGGAGGCTTTTTCACTTTGCACGTCTCCAAGAAGCCTCTTTGGGAGCTGTGTGACCATGTGACCTGGCCTTTTGGATGGCACTGTCTGAGTTTAAAACTGATGCGGATATCCATGGTGGATTGTAATTTCCATGCATTTGAGGGATTACTGTTTTTATAGATCACTATAAAGCACCCTAGGCACCTCATGGTTGAGCCAGATAGGTATTTGATCCTGAAGTGATCTGTACCTGGCCAGTATTAGCTGGACAGATTTGTATCTCATTCTAGTTGATTAAAATCCCAATGGCGCTAAAGAGTGGCTGAGATTTACCTTGACCACTGCAACTGCCAGGGAGAGGGGAAGGCTCAACGCTGGCATCCAGCCCAGCGTGGAGCTGCGGTGCCCAGCTGCCAGCATCAGCGAGTGGAGGAGGCGGGTCTGTGGCCTTATATGCCTCTTTTAGTCCGAGCACCAAAGGTTTTTCGTGCCCTCCCTCCCTAATGGGTCTCAGTTTCTGTTGCTGACATTCTGGTTATGGTGATTGTTGTTATTTGCATTTCATCTGTCACAGCCTGGTAGATTGCGCATGGGGACTGATCCATTCAGGGGAGGAGGAGTCTGTGTGCCAGTCCTCCCCATTTGGTGGGGGCTTCCATAAGAGGCCTGAGGGGGTGGAGCCAGCCTGTGAACCATATGACCAGACAGGGGCTGCTGGTGGCTTGCGCCCCCTGGCAGCAAGGGGAGTTCATCCAGAGGCCAACGCACAGGTAGCTCTCACTATCTTGTTGCTGCAGGTGTTGGTGTTATCCCCCATGCATCGGGCTGGGGGAAAGTTATTACTGGGGGACAGCAGACATGCTGCCCAGTGCCGGACCCATCCCCTGTGCTGCACCTCTGCTTCCTTTTGCCAGCACACCGATAAAACGGCTGTTGCGAAATTTTATCCACACAATATGGGGTTTTCTGTGTCTTCTTCTGCACCCTTGGACCACTTCCTTTCCTCCTCGAGCAGCAATATCATTGCTAGTGCAGTCACACTGTTAACATTGTGACATGGTTTGTCTCATGTTTCCTTGTAAAAGTGGATCATCATGATATTGTTATAATCCCAATCTCCTGAACAGCTCTGATGTGCTCTTTTGTGAAACTGTTGCAAATTTTATACTGGAAATTAGTAATTTTAACTGCATTTCTTAAACTTGTTTTGCTTTAAAATATTGTCCTGTTTTGTATGCCAATAAAGGCTTGTGTGTATGTGTGTGTGTATGTGTGTGTGTGTGATATTGTTATATTTTAGCTTTGCAGATCTTTGGACAGTTTTTTTTCCAATTGTGTAATGATGCCATACAGCAGAATATGTGTCCTTGAGATAGGATGAGACACGTAAAAGATATATTTTTCTGTATATGAAAAACATAAACAAATTTTCCGGATACAAACTTATTGATGGATACAGAAGTGTCCATCAGTTGGTTTTCATGATTCTAAAACGTGATACCGTGATAGTACAGTCTTTACATGCAGTACTGTAATCCGGCAATTTTCCTATGTTTGTGAGAACGAATGTTCATTTTTCTCCCTTAGAATGTGCTTTGTTGAGCTTTTGAGCAAAAGCATTATGGTATTGTCACTCAGTTAATGCCGAGCTATGTAATGGTTATGGCACTATTTAAGCAATAATATTTAGAAGCCATCTATACAGTAAATGGCTGTCAGCTGTCATAAAGGCCAAAGCAAAACAGAGATGTTTACTTGACCTGAAAGCCTGTATTACATGTCTAAAATGCTAGTGCCACTGCGCAGAGAAGAACATTAGAAAATAAGAGAACCTGGCTTTAAAACATAATCCTTTCTCTCTCTCTCACTGTTCAGAAAACATTCCTTGGATCAAGTTACAGTCCTTACCAATCCACCCACATGGTAATGTGGTCCTTTCATTGATTTCCTACTGGCCTAGCACTATTTGATCTTTCTGACTGGAATGCTCCTGCTACCCTCAAAGAGTTACACCTAATTGTCTAGTCTTTATTGGCAGGCACACATTTTCCAAATAGTCAATAGTTCTTGAATGAACTGACTTCGGTCGAATCCCCACTTGAAATTTGCACACAGATCCAAACCTGTTCGTTGTAAAACCATGTCCTCTTCATTGGAGTTTCTCCCTCCCCACCGCAGCGAGCACACAGCAGACACACCCAGTTGCAGAACTCTTAGCAATCCCCACTACCAGGTTAGCTCGCTTCGCCGGTCTCCCCTGATTGGCTGGTGTGCCTTGATGGGACGGGACCTTTTCCCACTGCAGAAACGTACACTATAGGGATATGATCAAAAAACCAGCGTGTAAAAGTTTAATGTTTAACTGTTTAACTGTGCAAACAGTTAATCGTTACCTGTGTAAACCATGAACAATTCAAAGTTACGCATTTGACTGTTTAATGTTTGCATCCCCTTCTGCTGGCCGATCGCAAAAGCGGAAATGAAACCAAGGAAAGGCTGCGTGTGCATCGCAGTGCTGATTGGTTGCCTAAATTCTGCGTCACACTCCAGGGCGGGAAACGAGTCAGGGTTTCAACCCTCATCCCTCCCCTCGGATCAGCTCTGAACCGTGTCAATGGGGGTCTATGCCACTTGCAACCAGGTCCTGCCGGAATGCGGATTAATGGGGAGAACGAGCGCCAGAAATGGAATCTGCCACACAAGCAATGGGGAGGTCATCCCTCAAACCTGGTTAGTTTGTGTTCTGAAACCTGGCTAAGACAGTAGTGGGGATTCGACCTTCTTCAGGTAGCTTCACTACCTTCATACCCACCCTGTAACATCTACCAAATGTGTCAGTTGCTTCATTGGTATGAACAACTCTTCTGCCAAGTTTGTTGTCAGCTCAGGCATTCTCATTCCTTAAGATGAGACTCATCCCTTAAAGATTCCTATTTTGACTCCAAAATCAGCAATATTCCATTCATGGTCAAAATGAGCACCTGCAACAACGGATCGTTCTCTCTAGGTACAGAACCATTTGACAGGCAGGTTAATGGACTTTTAATCCTGCTTTCTGAAGCTTCTGTAGGGGATAGGATTTTAAAAAACTCCTTTTCATTTTTCCTTCTCTTGTGACAGCCACAGCCCAGTATTCAGATGGAAAAGACAGGTGCAGTCATTTCCCTAGCAGGGAGAGCTCAGGCCGCATAGACATGATCAGACTGCAGCACGTATCCTTTATAAAGAAAATTGGGTTAATTTTGAATAAAAATGAGCCAAAAGATGGAGCAAAGGAGAGCTTTTTATAAAGAGAACCCAGTCCATTGCTATTAACTTCTACAACACTTTAATTTTAAAGAGCCCACTTGTGAGTTAAGGTTGTAGTAACAGATTATGAATATCAGATTTTAGAAGGAATAAGACGATTCTTTAAAAATTCTGGACTGTAATTGGCTGATGGAATCTCATCAGTAGCTAATCCAAGACAATAGCGATGATAACTGTTGGATGATCATCCATAAAACCTGGGGCAAAAGTGATAAATTTGGTGATAATATAGCATTTATTACTGTAGTAATGTCACCAATCTAACATTATTCTTGTGATATGATGCTGGGAAAAGAGAGCACGTGAAAGGACTCCAAGCTTTCTAGAAGCACTAAGCTGCTATGTATTTGATGGTTTGCTGGAAACACTTTGTTTCTTCCATACAGCAATAGAACAAGCCAGTGCTATTAAACTATAATGTTCCTGTTGCTTCTTTTGGTGTGCGTGTGTGCGTGTCTGACAAAATAAATATATTCTGCAACCTATTTTCCAAAACAAGTGTCGCTTCTCGCTAGGCTGGCCTTGTTATCTTGCATCTCTGCACATTAAAAGTTAAAAATTATTTAGTCTGATTTGTTAAAATTTTCATTAATGGCAATTTATGTCACTCAAACGAACCTCCTTAGGAAGAACATGGCATGCTTGTACAAACCTATTACGAGAGTTGTCAGAAACATTTGTCCTTATGAAATATAAATAGACAGTGTGTTAGATGATTTAGTGCGGAATCAGTTATTCATTTAAAAACAAACATGTTTTTTTAATTTCATCTTTCAACAAACCAGGTCATGTCGCTTTCAGGCTAATGAGGGTGCATTTGTAAATATCACTGGGAAAATATATTCATTTTCTGGTGGGGGCTGCTTATTGACAGGCAAGAACACTGTTGGCTTTTGGAGGATGTAACATCTTTGCAGAGATGTTCTTCCATGCTGAGACTGTGGGCGGATACGGAAGATTGTGGGGCCCCTCAGTAAGGTGATTGACTGAACATCCCAGTGATCTACTTTAGCACAGATTCAGCCATTAGTACCATACTTGTGGTAAACTCTTCCAAGTAATTCAGTAGAATGATACTGATGCCAACACTATTCTAGAGTTACAGAGCTCATCTGAGGGTAGTTTGGTCCTTTCTATGATTTCCCTCTATAATGCTGCCACTTCAGAGGCAAATGAAATGTAGGACAATCGGGTAGACTGCCATAGTTTCATGGTGCTCCAAGGTCTGCATGTCAGTTTTATATTCAACATAACTGCATATTTTATATTCTACACAACTGCACATTTAGGTTAAAGTTCAGAAGACATGCAAGTGCTAATACAGTATGCTATAAAGTTGACTAAGGCAGTGTCCACCTACCTTGGACTAATATACTATCATTGTGCTGTAGCGGTCATTCAGCTCCTATTTTGTTCACGCAGAAAAATCCAGTGTGAACGACTGCTTTAGTTCAATGATAGTACAATAGCTTGCAATGTGTGGATGCGGTCTTAGCTATCAGTCTTGAAGTCCCAGGTTCAGATTCCATCTGAAGGGACAACTAGTCACAATTAGGAGCAGCAGTGGCATAATGGTTAAGAGCAGGTGTACTCTAATCTGGAGGAACCAGGTTTGATTACCAGCTCTGCCGCTTGAGCTGTGGAGGCTTATTTGGGGAATTCAGATTAGCCCATGAACTCCAACACACACCAGCTGGGTGACCATGGGATAGTCACAGTTCTTCTGATCTCTCTCAGCCCCACCTACGTCACAGGGTGTTTGTTGTGAGGGGGGAAGGGCAAGGAGTTGTAAGCCCCTTTGAGTCTTCTTACAGGAGAGAAAGGGGGGATATAAATCCAACTCTCCTCCTCCTCCTCCTCCTTCTTCTCCTTCATTGCAGGATCCCTGTGGACAACCTGGGGAAGCTACAGCCATTTTACTGCAGGAATTATCTTGCTTTTAACATACCACATGGTCTTGATCCTGTTCAGGACTACTGAACAGAGGGAAGGAGGGACTCCCATCTTCTGCCCATGCTATTTTGCAATCGCTTCAAAAACAGCACAGAGATAGGAGCCTCTCCCCTGATGCCATAATCCTGAGTAAGAACATGCCTCCACAACATTTTAAAAGCAAGAGAGTTTTTGCAGTTAAATAGCTCTGATGTGCCTGGGTGGTGCTTGGGATGTCACACTGTCTTGTTGTGCCCTGAGTCATAAACTCATTTGGCTTTAGGCGTACCTTTTATTTCCTTTAGACTGTTGCTTAGAAGTATCATATATTCAAAGACATTCTATATGTTCATAGCTGTTGCTTCCACATTCAGTCTGGAGAAAAACAGAGGCTGTGTTGATTTGCATATGTTAATACTTTAAAGCTGTAACCACATTTTCTGGTGTCATAGCTCTTCTACAATAGTCATAATAATTATCAAGTAATTTGCGTATGCTTCTTAATTTACATAGGAGCAAGTGTCAAACAATTCATTTTCTATGATAAGCTTCAAGCGTTGAGCTGGTGTGATTAAAACTGGCCTGGTCACAAATATAGCTTCGTGCCTAAAACTGGTTGTTTCACAGTACAACAAATGATGTTTAGATTTATCTGGCAATTTTGGAAGTTCCAAAGTGTTATTCTGAGAGAAGGGTGAGGTTTTTGGATTTCTACTCTACCTTTCTCTCCTGTAGGAAGTCTCAAAACAGCTTACAAACTCCTTCCCTTCCTTTCTCCACCACAGACATCTTATGAGGAAAGTGGGACTGAGAGAGGGCTAAGATCAGAGGTGGGATCTAGCAGGTTCTCACAGGTTCCCAAGAGTAGGTTACTAATTATTTGTGTGTGCCGAGAGGGGGTTACTAATTGGTGATTTTGCCATGTGATTTTTGCCTTAGTTACGCCCCTCCTCTCAGCAGTAGCACGCAGAACTTGAAGCAGTCTAGCAGGAGGTGCACCGGCGTGCATGGCAGCCTGTGCCTGCGTGCATTCGTTTCCCGCCCAAGGACCAGCGCAGCGGCTGCATCCTTGCCACAGCCCCGCCCACGAATGCCCCACCCCCGGAATGCCCGGCCACGCCCCTGTCGTGTCTCACCCAGCCCCACTGGTGCTACGCCACAGTTTGAATCCCACCACCATGGGAACCTGTTACTAAAATTTTTGGATCCCACCACTGGCTAAGATAACTGTGACTAGCCCAAGGTTATCCTGCGGGCTTCAGGTAGAGGAGGGGGGAAACAAATCCAGTTCACCGGATAAGAGCCGACTGCTAATGTGGAGGAGTGGGGAATCAAACCCTCTTCTTCAGATAAAAGTCCACTGCTCTTAATCACCGCACCATGCTGACTTTGTATTACAGGCTGAGGCCAGACTATAGTTGTCATTCTCCAGGTGGATCCTGGAGTTCTCCTGAAATTACAACCGATATCCAGACTACAAAAATCAGTTCCCCTGGTGGAAATGCTAGATTTTAGTGCAGTAGATACTTCTAAGCAAGATTTTTTGAGGCATGAGCATTCAAGAGTCAAAGTTTTCTTTGTTCTGTGGGTCTCTAAGGTGCTATGTTATGCCCCCAGAGAAGCTCTTATTATTTTCTCATTAAGCATCAGTTATCCGTATAGTTATAAATGGGTTTAGTTCTTTGTATAGTATTCTAAGGGAGGGAATTTTAGTTGGACCCTGTCCCTTTAAGAAATTTCCCTAGAGACAGTCTTCATGTTATTACCCAGAAATCCCCTTGTTTAGCTCAGTCAACCTAAGGTGCCTAGGGTAGTTGGAAGGGTGCAATATCTGTTACATTTATGGTGTATTGAGATAGCATAAAGTTATGGTGTACAGAAAGTAAAATCTGGACAAAAGACATTCAAGGAACCCAGAAGAAGCACTGACAAAGTGGACTTTCTTGGAAGCAGTAAAAAAAAAGAATAAAAGTCTCAAGCTTCAAACTGTTCCAGTCAAGCGAGTACCTTATCTTAGTCAGACCCTGGGAAGAGTTAGGTCTCAATTCTTCTAAGCAATAAACCTGATTTTTGAACACCTTGCTTGTTTGTCTCCCACTCTGTTCCACCCAAAGAACAGGGCACTTTTAGATTGTTTTACTTGGGGGACAGAACATGCTAACTTGGCTCAAATGTTGCTGATCTACTGCAAACCAACATGACCGACCTCTGAAATCTGACAGCTTTGAAGGGACGGACCAAATAGCATTACATTTCTGATAAGCTCCCTACGTTCCCCACACTCTGCTCTGCACAGACCCAACCCCCAAATGTCCAGGAATGTCCCAATCTGAAGTTGGTAACTGCACAGACACTTGAAAACGTTTTCAGGCAGAAAATGAAATGTTTTCTCTGAGGGGTTCTGCAATGTTTTTATCCCAAATCTTTTATTTCCAGCCTGTAAGCATTTTAAATGCATCCTCTATTTTAGCTACTTTTTTGCTTAATACGTTTTCAAAATGTTTTGGCTTGCTGTGTGATCTCCTCAAGATGTTTCCCACGCCTCTCAGCAGTCCCTGGACTGCGTCCTTGGCACCATCTTCAGAGCTTGCTCCGTCATGTTGCCAGTTTATTTTGTCAATTTTTTTGGAGTGTGTGACCTATGGAGAATTACAGCAAGAGGCTTTGACGCATCCAAGCATTGAATCCATGGAGAATTTTTTAAAAGGAAGAAACACAAATGGTGTCCGGGAATCATTCTGAGGGAGTGAGTGCAGACAAAAGGGGGAGGGGGAAGGAACTGAAAATGGGGTGCTGTGTGGTTTCCGGGCTGTATGGCTGTGTTCTAGCAGCATTCTCTCCTGACTTTTCGCCTGCAGGCGAAACGTCAGAAGAGAAAGCTGCTAGAACATGGCCATACAGCCCGGAAACCACACAGCACCCCAGTGATACCGGCCGTGAAAGCCTTCGACAATACATTGAACTGAAAATGTTTTACAAACTTTTTCGAGGACTTCTGTGGAAAAAGCCAGTGAAAGGTTGAGATGATGCCTGCACCACCAGCACATATAAATGTGGATAGAAAATAACATCCCAAAGCAGTGAATTGTTTCTAATTGTTAGAAGACTGATTTAAGCCTCAGTGAGCTTCTAGTATTAGACCAATGAATAGATCATTCATGAAACTTTACCCAGTTTTAATAGGTTGTGGCTTCCCCAAACAACTTGCCCTGCCTTCATGCAAGGAATGAAATAACAGAGTGACCACAGCTACATGGCTAGCGTCCTTGTGAAAATAGAAAAGGTGCTTTCCAAACTCTTCTCTTAAGAGAGCATTGCCACATGCCAAGGAATACACATCTGGTGAAATTTTAAAAAGCTGCAAGAAGGATCATAATGCAAGAAACGAAGTCAACAGGCAAACATAACAACAGCTCTTCCTCCACTACTTTACAGAGCCCTAGATGGATAAGGAAAGCTGAAAAGTATGCAGAGATGGGAGTGGGAACAGTCAAATAGAAAGAACACAAGGCCATATCAACCAGCTGACTAGAATTAATAGCTAGCTAGAGATTTCTGGCACAGCTCAAGGCAGGACTTCCCAGTGTGGTGCCCATGTCATCCTGCTACCCATTGACTCCTTTCCTGGTACCCACCAGGTGTTTTTGAAAAGTAGGTAGAGGTAGGTGTGGCCATTGCCCAGCAAGGCTTCTGATTGGCCATTGGAGATTTGATTGGCTGTGTAGATATCTTTTTTAAAAAGCTTTGGCAGCAGCTGCCACTTGAAGGTAAGCTGTGCAGCCATTTTCTGACAGCCATTATGTGGCTGCATCTGCCACCCTGGGGCTTTCCCCACTCACCTTCTGCTGCGCGCCACTCTTGCGCCCCCTCAGCGTGCGTCATTCCTGGCGCGCTCTCGGGGTTCCCCACGACCCTGCGCTCTGCGCGGGGTCATCAAAAGGTGCCGTTTCTTCAGCGCCAGGAATGATGCACGCTGAGGTGGTGCAAGAGCGGTAGCGTCAAGGCGGCTGCGAGGTTGCCGCCCTTGCAAGTGGGGAGTGCTGCTGGACCCCGCTCTACTTTCCCGTAGCGCGCAGCAGAAGGTAAGTGGGGAAAGCCCATCTGTGTCAAAATTCCAACAGTGCCCACAGGCGGGTTTGGGAGCTCTTGGGTGTCAAACTAGGGTCTCACACTAGGAATCTTGGATATCCAGGTTTGGATCCCTGCTGCATTATGGAAGCTTTGTGAGAGCTTTGTCAGCCTAATCTACCTCACAGGTTGTTGCTGTGAGTAAATAAACAGGGGCAGAATGGTTTTATAGACTATTTTTGGTCCCCACTGGGGATAAAATTGGAGTATCAAAACTAATACTATTGATTGGATAAGTATTTTAAAAATAGAGATGGAGGGAGGGCATTTGAGCTGTAGAGTACCTGATGGGAATGATGCAATATAAGATTCTGGTCCTTATTGTTATTATTTATTGAATTTAATATGCCTTCCCTCCCTTTCAGTTTAAGGATGGCTCACAACATACATCCACAACATACATCCTAAACAACATACATCCTAAAACATTCCAATAATAAAACCAGTTAAACATTAATATTCTAATGATTTTTCTAGATAACCATATTTCCAAGATGGCAAAAAATACACCCAAACATGTGAGGGTTGACAGCTATCTGAACACAGCAAGGTGGAGAGGAGAGGGGGAGGCCAGATGTTATCATGGCTGCCTCAATCGTACATCTGGTGGAACAATTCCATTTTACTGACCCTGAGGAGTTGTTTAAGATCCCACAGGGCTTGGTTTTATTAGACAGAGTGTTCTACCAGGCTGGAGCCACAGCTGAAAAGGCCATGGCTCTGAATGATACTTAGGATGGGTATTGGCCAAGAGCGCTGCCAATTAGATCTTGATTTTGTATGCTGGTTTTGCTTGTCTGACAATTTAAAAAAAACTATACAAGGTATTTGTATTTCTTCATGTTCCTGGATATCTTGGAAGAATCCAAGAATTAAATAGATAAACTCTGGAACACAATCTCCAAACACCTTTGCTTTCAGTAGACCTACCAAACATGCCTGGACAGTACCTGAATGAGAACTTGCTTCTCACGTTTGCTCTTCAAAATCCATTTCAGCTAGATGTAAAACTCCAGCCCAATATTTACTTGCTACCTGAGGCAAATATTAGTGACTGAAGCCTGCATAAGTGTCAGAGAGGTCGATAAATCCTTCAACTTTGTTAAATGTGGAATAAAGGAAAGAATAACTTGAATTAAATTCGTGTGCCCACTTGAAATGGTCTCTGGCTGTGCTTCTGAACCTGTGCTGGATTTTTGCATGAAAATATTCTCTTTGTCCCTAACTGGTGTTCTTCTTCAAAAAGGAGTCAGGTTTAAAAAGCTGGCAATAATGTAAGATTTTTTAAGCAAACAGTTCAATATTTCCTTTAAAATGATCTCTGTATTCAACAGCTCTTTGATTTCTCTCCCTTTTTTTTCAGGCTTTGAAACGGTACCTCTTCTCATAAAAAAAGGCTATCCATGATTTTGGTCCTTTGTTCCTTTATGAGCTTTGTCACTGGTTAAGCGGCATGTTGTGAAAGCCAAGAAAATATTTTTTAAAATAAAATTAGAAAATTGCAAACTGTGCTAAATACACCTTTTGTTATGTTTAATATAAAGTGCGCCAAGAAGACCTGTACTGAATTATACATTAATTTCATTGCAAAATAATTCTTCAAATTAAAAAAATAAAACTTAGTTTTCCACACAATGTACAATAATTAAAAGAGAACCAAAAAGAGGCAGCGATAAATCAAGGAGCACAATACAGTAAAATATTATAATTAATATTTTAACATACGTTTTGATTACTTTCAGAATAAGTACAAGAAATATCAATTAGAATATATATTCAAACACAGCTGCTTTTGCCCCTTATGCTTGGGAAAGGGGCTATTTTTAATTCTGGATATTGCATGCAAAATAATACATGGTCCCTAATTAAATATAAGGCTGCAATTCAATCGAGAGCTTCTGCTGATGTCATAAATAATAAGAGCACAGCTCGAGGTACCGGTGAATGGCAGTCGAACCCAGAGATTGAATTACAACTTCAGCGTTCCGTCTGTGGATCTGTATTGTTATTTGTAATAGATGGGAAATGATTATTATTATTTTTAAATACAGACAAAAAGAAGGAAATTTGACTTCAAAATCTGTGACTAGGTGGTAAAAGATTAGAGTGCATGTGATTATAGAGAATGCAAGCCTATTGGAAATTGAAATGTAGAATTGTACAGGGCTAATGCCAGTCTTTTACAGTCTGTATTCTGTTAAGTATATAATGCGGTATATTTTCCCCTTTCCTTTATTTCTCTCTCTTTCTCCCCACCACTTTTTTTTTTGGCTGAAGGCTCGGCTTTCCTTTGGGCTTCAATTCTATGCACCCCAACCCAGGTAGGGACTTTGTAAGCTGTGTAAGCATCTAGCTTCTACATATTTTCCCCTAGATAGCTGAGAAAGTGTGCTGTTCAACCTGTATGCTTCATTATTTCACAGGTTTACATCCTGCCTGTCAGTCAAAAGCTAGTAAAGTGGTTGGCATCATTAAAACCATACAAAATAAAAACAAAAACAAACAACATTCAAAGATATTATATAGGTCATATTGTCACATATTTGTTGCACTGTAAAACTGGAACAATGGACTCTGACATGAAAACCAGAACCAGTAAGTAATAAGGCTATGGGCAAGTTGAAAAACAGAAACATACAGAAAACAACCAGCGTAAATAAAACAAAACAATCAACAATTTTCCTCTAGGCCAGATTGGCCAGGGATTTGAAGGTTTCCCCCCATCTTTTGGACATGGAGCAAGAGTCAACTAGGTGTGAATTGCCTGCACTGTGCAGGGGGTGGACTAGATGACCCTGTTTTTTTAAAAAAATGTTTCTATGGTTTCACAGGATGTCCGTGGAAATAGGAATGTTTTCACTTGATGCCTGAATTTCAAAGGCATGGGGGTCGAGACTGAACGGAACAAATTAAGGACTGCAATGCGATAAAAGCCAACACAACACTGCACTTCCCTTGCCCATGGTAATCTGAATGATACTTCAATAGATTATATTGAAGACCACAGTAAGATTTAAGATGACCAATGAAGATGAACACGCCTATCAGTCAATTAGCACAGATTGTCTATCAGAGAACATAAGAACATAAGAACAAGCCTGCTGGATCAGACCAGAGTCCATCTAGTCCAGCTCTCTGCTACTCGCAGTGGCCCAACCTTTGGGAGCTCACATGCAGGATGTGAAAGCAATGGCCTTCTGCGGCTGTTGCTCCCGAGCACCTGGTCTGTTAAGGCATTTGCAATCTCAGATCAAAGAGGATCAAGATTGGTAGCCATAAATCGACTTCTCCTCCATAAATCTATCCAAGCCCCTTTTAAAGCCAGAGTATAGTTATTTATCTCTATAGCATCTAAAGATGGTTTCGAGTTCCAGCTATGGCCTCTTTTAAAACCAGGAGCAGCCCATCGTAGCTCAAAAAGCAAATTTTGATAAGAAACATCGATTGGATCACATTGGAAACATCAATTGGATCACAATCCCTGATTGTGTAATCTGTGAAGGGCATGGACCAGGAGGGCACATGGCAGTCTTCACACTTCTATGCATCTTGCCCACATCTTCAGGGTTCATAGCTGGGAAGATAGCACTAAGGAACATTCAGTGTAACTGTCACTAATACAGAGTTTAAGCTGTACCAGGTTTAAGGGGCAAGGTGTTTAGCAAACTGGTCATTAAGTGATCCATTATTTGCCCCTGGGCTCCCAGTAAAAGATTTCTTACATCACTGGGTAGCAGAGGCATAGCTGGGCCAGAGTGCGCCCGGTGCGCACTCTGTGTTTTCCGCCCCCCACCTCTGCAGTGCCTCCCCCCGCCCCCTTACTGTAGGCTGAAGAAGCGGCCTGTTCCCTTCAGGCTGAAAACGGCCTGGTGGGAACTACACTTCCCATGAGACCCTGGGACTCGCAAGGTCTCCTGGGAAGTGTAGTTCCCACCAGGCCGTTTTCAGCCTGAAAAAACAGGCCGCTTCTCCAGCCTGCACTGTTTCAGGAAGGTAAGTGTGTGGGGGGGGAGGAGGGTGCCATGGGGTGTGTGGGAGGGGGTGCTATGGGGGGCGATTTCCTGCCCGCCCAGGCATGCGCCTGGTGAAACATGCACCCCCCTGTCCCCTGGTAGCTCCACCTCTCCTGGATAGACACAATGAATGAAAAGGTGTCTTTAGCTACTTGGAATTTTCCAAGTTGGAGTTGACAATCTTAAAACAAGACAAGGAGTGAGTGTACAAAGTCGAAATCAGCTAAGCCAGCTGTGTCACTTAGGCAAGACAAGGCAGCTAGGTAGGGTAGCCCAGTTCAAGGTATACCTGCCCTGCTGGGAAACAGCACACAAATTATGTCTCCAATACTAACTACTTCAATTATTTCCTGCATGAAGTGAGAGTACACGTCATATTAATGTACCGTAACATTAACCAATCCTTTTCAGCAGTGGTGTAGGAGGTTAAGAGCTCGTGTATCTAATCTGGAGGAACCAGGTTTGATTCCCAGCTTTGCCGCTTGAGTTGTGGAGGCTTATCTGGGGAATTCAGATTAGCCTGTACACTCCCACACACGCCAGCTGGGTGACCTTGGGCTAGTCACAGCTTCTCGGAGCTCTCTCAGCCCCACCCACCTCACAGGGTAAGCTTTGTTGTGCGAGGGGAAGGGCAAGGAGAGATTGTGTTTTCCCTTTGAGTCTCCTGCAGGAGAGAAAGGGGGGATATAAATCCAAACTCCTCCTCCTCCTCCTCCTCCTCCTCCTCCTCTTCTTCTTCTTCTTCTTCTTCTTCTTCTTCTTCTTCTTCTTCTTCTTCTTCTTCTTCTTCTTCTTCTTCTTCTTCTTCTTCTTCTTCTTCTTCTTCTTCTTCATATGTTGTTGTTGTTGATTTTAAATTGTTGTTTATACTGATTTTACTGAGATATTGATATTTGCTGTACACTGCCCTGAGCCTTCAGGGGAGGGCGGTCTAAAAATGTAAATAAATAAATAAATAAATAAATAAATAAATAAATAAATAAATAAATAAATAAATAGGGAAGAACCAAATAAAAGCCAGACCTAACTGGAGCCAACAGACTGCCAGTGCACCATCACAGTTTCGGAGTTGGGAAATTCCTGGTGATTTTGGGTAGATCCTGGGGAAGGCAGGGTTTGAGGAGAGTAGGACCTCCGTGGGGATGTGATGTCATAAAGCCCGCCCTCCAACGCAGCCATTTCCTACAAAGAGATTAATCTCTTTAGTCTGGGGATCATTTGTAATTCTGGGAGGTTTCCAGACCCCTCCTGGAGGTTGGCATTCAGACACAGCCTTGGACCAGGCTTTTTCCTTTCAAAGAACTGTATTCCTGCTTCTACCTTAGTTGTTCTTATAGAACGAGGTTTTGACATAGCACAACACAACTGAAAACTTGAAGCAGCAAAACTGTGGCTGTAAACTTTAACTGCAGCCTGTGAAATGTATTCCCTGTCTTATGGTAATTCCATTTTAAAATGGCATTTTGAGCGACAAACATTGAGGGTTTTTTTCCATTTTTGAAAAAAAGTCTATTTTTTTAAACACAAAGGACAGCAAAATATAAACAGTCATGGTCAAAACCCTGCAAGCAATTCTTACTGATTTAGCTGCACGCTCAGGTGACTCACAATTTGTCTACCTGCCAACATCTGAAAATAATAAGTTATAGTAAAGTTATTAACTAGAACGACGTGAACTTTGAAGTAGCTAAACCTAAATTAAATATAAACATTCCAAACAGCTGGAGGCTAATGAATCTAATACAGACTCAGTCACCTGACTCCATCTTTATTTGTTTCTGGTTTTACATCCACCCTTTCAACGGTGTCGCTCATCATATGTGGTCTTAGAAAAAGGAACACCTAGAAATGGTGTGTGTATATGGAGAGTTGAGGTGGGGGTAGGAATGATAATGAAAACGCTTAGCTACATCTTTCCAGGAAAACACCTCTAAAGTCAGGGTTGATTTAAGAAGCATGCCATGCAGAATAAAGCTTCCATTGGCTAAAATACTTCCAGTCCATAAATGCTGATTTACACCAGATGAGAATGGGGTTCCAGAAAGCTTTTTCACTTAGGCAACGCATATGGGGAATCCCTTCATACTCTTCATTGTCCAAAATCAATTGCGGGCTGGCTGCTTTGATACTGACATGATGCTCTCGACGGGAGGTTCCTGCCACCTTAGAAAACCCAGGCTGCAGCCTCTTAGAAGAAGCAATCATTATTGTCCACCATTGAGCCTTAAAGAAGCATTCATCTATTTTCACCACTTTGCCTTCCTTGGGCAACAAATAGCTTGTGCGGGACTGGCGGGAAAACGGTATGGCAAATGGTGGGCGGATCGCTGGGCTTAATTTTAATTTGGAAACCCCTGAATGGCGGAAAAGGCGGTTCGGAGAGAATGGATTGAATGCGTTAACATGCGGAAAATGGAAAGAGTGTCAAATCAAGGTATTTGTGAATATGTCCAAGAAGGGCTTCCTGTATTCTACTACCATTCTCCCTTCCATTGGTGTTTTGACACACTCTTTTGGTAAGTTTCAACTCTTGAGATCCTTATTATTAAAAAAGCATACAAAACTGCTGGTATTTTTGTATGAGGCCAGTTTGAGAAACGACTGTACTAAATGTTGCTTACACATAATAGGATTTCAAGGCTATTCATAGGTTGTTTGGGGTGGAGGGAGGAGTGATGTTATCCCAAATCAACAGCTTAATGTTGGGTTTGTTTATATGGGCAGTCATTCCCAGGGAATTTTAGTTACATGCCCTACCTCCCTTTGTACATATTTACAAGGTCAGGGATAGCAATTTCCTTTCAAGAGGATGCAAATTGGGAGCTGTGATCCCAAGTCAGCTTCTTTCCTCTGAATTTAGGCTTTTCCCCCTAAATTTGTTTATGCTAAACCAAGGTTCTAGTTTGGGCAGTGCACAGGCGATCTAGAAAGTTTGGGAAAGGAGAGGCCCTTTTGCAAAGTTTCAAAAATTGTTGCTTCAGTGCAATGCAATCAAGCACTGAAGATCTTTTTTTCATTTCATAAATAAAAATATGCACCATTTGTTATTCTGCCGTTGAGTTGTTTGTTGAAGAATGTTTCTGGCAAGCTGGCTTCTAGAATATGGAATCTGGTCTTTAAACAGAATCTGTCAAGTTTCCTGAGACTCTTGGGAGGCATTATTTTTTCCCAGACATTTCCTCTCGCTAAAATAAAAAATAAGGAATTTCTCTTAATGTGAACTTTACACTTAATATGCCAGCATTTCAATTTCTTTCCCTCCCTAGAACTGTAGAGCTGGAAAGGACCATATAGCTTGTCTAGTCGACCCTCCTTTTTAATGCAGGAAATCTGAAGTTAGAGCATCCTCAAAAGATGGCTGGCCAGTCCACCCACTGCCAGAAGACCTCCAACAAAGGAGAACTCCCTTGCCAGTTAATCAGTTTCTTTGTCAAACTGCTCTTACTGTTAGCAAGTTTCTGGTAATATTCAAGTGACCCCTGTCTCTTTGTAAATTAAGCTCATTAGATCTATCTTGTGCTTCCTTTTTATATGCTACTTTTATATGTATCTGCCTTTCAGTATGATCCCATCCGTCTTCAAGCTTCTTCACACACACACACGCACACTTTACTGGGTCAATAACAATAATATTGACACAGAGGCCGTTTCCGCGACGGCCAAAAGCAGCGACAGTACGATGACGTCGCCAAATTGCGACGCGCCAGAAAAAAAGCTGTTCACACAGACAGAGGCGGAGCTGCGGAGCGTCCGCAGCCCCAAGAAATGTGAAGCGGTTACGCACTGAAGAAAGCTCATGAAGCGGGCGTCTCGCTGACGGTGCGCTTCCTGGCGCTTTCAGCGAAGCTTGATGCAGGCCCGACGATCATGCCTTGACGCAGTCAGCGATGGACAGCACGTGAGCTGCCCTGATGTCACTGCCCGTCCCCCATTCGCTGTGTCAGTGCCTCCCCTCCCAGCTACTGTCAGTCCCAGTGCGTATGGAAGTCTGGGAAAGGTGCTTTGGCCATGCAGGGAAAGCACCAGGGACAAACGATGTTATTGTTATTGTGGGGGGAAAAGGTGACCAGCACGCCGTCTGGCGAGTCGCCATTTTGAAGACGGCTCCCTTGCGGCTGTTCGCAGCGAGTTGAAAAGGCGTCGATGCGTCACATGGGGAAAAAAAAGAGTGGTTTAAAAGCGTTTTCTGAATCTCACAGGCGTCTTGGCGCCCGCGTTTAAGCTGTTTCGGCGACGGGCGCGAATAAATACCTCCGCCCGCTCTTGGCGCGTCGCGTTTAACAGCTCTACGCTATGGCCGGTTCTTTTACCGTTTCCACGACGTTGCATAATGGCCCCAGCCCGTCGCGAGGAAACGGCCAGAGAGAGAGAGAGAGAGAGAGAGAGAAATTCTGCATAGGATATCTTGTATTTGGTCATTGACTGTAAATAAATACTACTACTACTGCACAGAATATCTTCCAGACCATTGACCACCTTGGATGGCTCTTGTGAACCTGTTCCAGTTTCTCTATATACTTCTTGAATTGTGGCACCTTTGTTAAGAGCCAGTGAAGTGTAGTGGTAACAAGCAGCAGACTCTTATCTGGAGAAATTAGTTGGATTAGGTTTGATTCCCCACTCCTCCACATGCAGCCTGCTGAGTGACCTTGTGCTAGTTACAGGTCTCAGCATTCTCTTAGCCCCACCTACCTCACAAGGGCCATTTCCGCACGGCCTCCTTGCACCCCCACGCCTCCAAGAGTGCTGGGCCTCACAAGGGCCTCCGCACGGAGCCGCCTCTTCGCCCTCCTCCGTTCTACTCACGATGTCGCAAATCGTAATTAAGCCGTTTGCTGGCCGTTGGAGCCTTCCACGCTGCCCTCCTCGACCCCTGGAGGCCTGAGGAGGACAGTGTGAAGGCGGGGACTCCGACGGCCAGCAGGCTCCGACGAGGACATCGTGAGTAGAACGGAGGAGGGCGACGGCGTCTTCCCGGTGGCGCGGTTCGCACCGTGCCACCGGGAAGACGCTTCCTCCCCAACAACAACCCTTGAAAGGGTTGTTGTTTAGGGCAGCCTGACGCCACCCTGGGGGGAGGGAAGCGCATTCAGGTCGCTGCTGCTGCGTTGCAGCAGCGGCGCCTGTGCGAACGGCGGCCTGGGGGCGGCGTTTTTACCACCCCCAGGCCGTCGTTTATGGGCCGTGCGGAACCGGCCAAGGTGTTTTTTGAGGAGGGGGGAGTGAAGGAGATTGTAAGCTGCTTTGAGACTCCTTACGGTAGAGAAAATTGTTTCTAATGATCTGAGTTCTATACTTTGCTGCAATCTGTTCATTGTAATCAAGGCATCTATCAATAGCATAACCCTAACCCTTGGTCTCTTATAGGGAAAGTTTACAGTTTTTAAGAGGGAAGTGCCCATTGGAAATCAAAGGATGCTAAATGATAAACATTGTACAGCTCTTTGCACTGTAAGTGATATAAGTAAATATCTTCAGAGACAGCCCCACAGTTACACAATTTCCTTGATGAGCTTAATAGAAAAATAAGCATTTATATCCAGCTTTTCTCAACCATAAGAAGTCTTAAAAAACCTTACAAACTGCTTTCCCTCCCTCTCTCCACACCAGACACCCTTGTGAAGTGGGTGGGGCTGAGAGAGTTTTGAAGAGCTATGACTAGCCCAAGGTCACCCAGCAGGCTTCATGTGGAGAAGCAGGGAAATAAATCCAGTTCACCAGATGAGAATCTGCCTCTCATATGGAGCAGTGGGGAATCAAACTCGGTTCTCCAGATGAGTCCACCTCTCTTAACTGCTATACCACCTGAGACTGAGTTTCTTCAGGAAAGTTTTTAAAAACTTTTCTGAAAACAAAATATTTATTGTATGATTATTTTTTCACAATAAGCCCTGTCAGTTTTGATGGAAGCGGGTACGGGGACTGATCGATTTGGTCCTCTAAATTACTCATTGTGTAATTACTCATTGTGATAGTCATCATTGAGGCTATTGCCAAAAGCAGAGGAGTAAGTAGAACAAGGATTTTCTTGAGCTTGCCCAATGTTCCCAAGTTGAGTACTGTCTCTGGCCAGCCTAGCCGCACACACATGTAAACAAAGGATACAAACGTTCATTCAGCTACTTAGCATTACCGTGCACAAAGTTTCAGATTTCTTATTCATATGACTGCATATTCTCTGCCTCTTTGCCTTTCATATAAGAAAACTGTGTTTTGGTTGCCCTCTTCTGCACTATTTCCAAATCTAACATATTTCCCTTGGTTAAATGAGTGAACATATGCTCTCTCTATGAGAAATAGATAGAAAGACACATGTATTAACCCCCTCCCCCCAAAAAACAACCTAAATTGGCTGAGATTTGACACCATTTTTCCCACCCAAAGTGTGAGTTTAATGCTTTGCTTCAGAACAGAACAGGTATCTTATGGCTCCTTCACTAGCAGGGTGCAGTTTCTTTTGTATTTTGAAGGCACATTTGCCATGCACATTCATAGCATTATATCTCATCCTTCCGGGAAATTAAAAGTCAGACAAGGTGCTATTGAATGGGAGCATCTTGCCATTTAAATTATAATTAAGACAGGGCAAAAATGGTTTCTCAAAGTTAGTACCTATCATTTTACAGAAAGCAAATATTTCTTTAAATGTTTCCTAGGGCACCTTAATCTTGGCCCAAACATACACCTTTCAAAACTTTGCAAATATTCCTAAAGCAAATGTGGTGTGTTTCGAGCCATGAATCCACATATTTGTATGAGATCGGTATTGAAAAATACTGTAGAGCAGTCCCGTGCAGGGTTATCCCAGTCATACCCCCTGGAATTGATGGGCTTAGACTGGAGTCACTTTACTTAGGATTGCACTGTTCAACTGGATTCCAAAAATGCTGTAAACTTCCAGATGACACAAAGGGGAATTTAAATTTAAAAAATTAAAAATCCCCTTTGTGTCATCTGGAAGCTTACAGCATTTTGGAATCCAGAGGAACTGTCCTATATCAATTGAGTCCTACCAAGTATTCCCATGAATCCTTGATTTTCAGTGTATATAGCTGCTTACTTTCCAGTGAGTAACATTGCTCCAGTTCCAAGTAGGCATACTTTATGCATCTCATACTTTTGGGGCCTGCCACAAAAAAAGGCCTCCTGTGTGCCCTCTTCCGCTGCACCTCAGAAACAGAAGGGACCACCAGGAGGGCCTCTCCATTTGACCTCAGTGCATGGGCCGGCTCATATGGGTGTAGGCGGTCCTTTAGGTAGGTGGGACCAAAGCCATTTAGGGCTTTAAATATGATTGTCAATACCTTGAATTGGGCCTGAAAATCTTTGCTTTCCATCACCTAGGCCTCTCCCTCCAACCTTTATCAACCTATGAATCAGTTCCATTAGGACCCCTTGGTGTTCTTGTTATGTGTATTTATTTAAATTTTTTACTAAATTGAAATTGAATACACCACAAGGTTTTATTCTACTTTTAAAGATGCTTATTATTAGATGCTTCTTATACTTTATTTCTAGATGTTTCCTTATCATCATTATTAGGTGTTTTCTTACACTTTATTGGATGTTTTATTGGATATTTTAATGGGAGGGTGAAATATTAAATTCAATAAATCAAAAATCAAAATAATTGAATATAGCCAAGTAAATTTCTTGCTTAGGGTTGATATCTGAAGAACAGAGCCAGACAGGTAGTTTAAAAAGTGAGAGTCATATTCCTAGGTCACACAGAAGAAACAAAAGCACGAAGATACAATGAGATGCTATAAGAAAAAAAAACCATTTTGGATTCTGTCAACCAGAGCCCATTCCAAGGCTGCAAGAATTATTGTGTTCCTTTACCCACACTGGTAATGAGTTACCTAGAGACCCAGTTCACAGTTTTGAACACTGCTGTTCAAGAAGGATGTTGCAAAATGGAAAGGATGCAAAGGAAGCATCAAGGAATGATAAAGGGTTGAAAATGTCAATCATGCTTGCCTGTTGGGAAAGTTAAAGAAAATGTTAAAGAAAAATGGTTGAACTGTCAACCCATCTATCCTTTAATGTTGACAGTTTAAATATCTTCTTCAAATGAACATCAGAAAGGAAAGGGTGGACAATTATCAGCAGTATTCCCTGAAGATAGAAGAAGAAGCAATGAATTTAAACAAAAGTATATGCCTTGACTTCCATTCTTTACTTTATTCTGTTAGGGCTTTTCAGTGGTGGCACCTTGCCTCTGCAATGCTTTCCTAGATGAGTCTCTGGCTCATTCTGCACATGCAGAATAATGCACTTTCAAACTGCTTTCAGTGCTCTTTGAAGCTGTGCGGAATAGCAAAATCCACTTGCAAACAGTTGTGAAAGTGGTTTGAAAACACATTATTTTGCGTGTGCGGAAGGGGCCTCTGTTTTCATGTTGTGTCCAGTTTCCAGTTAAGATTTTTTTTTTAAGTGAAGGTATGTTCTGGCTTCGCTGTTTCTATGCCATAGTGCTGCAGCTTGAATGTTGTATCCTTGCTCTTTAATTTATGTTTGTAAATAGGATTAATAATATCTATGACTTTGGTTGATTTTCCTTTTTAATGTTATCAGTGATCTGTTTCTAATTACCGCTTAATTTGATAATGATTATATGGCTTGATGACTTTTTGCTGGTAGATTGCTTTGACGGCTTTATGTGCACAGAAAGCATCTAATATGTTTTATACACATATACAATAGGGAAAAAAAACCCAGCTTTGTTGGAAAAGGAATTCCCAAATGAATTTTGTTAAACAGAAGAGCTGGAAGGTCATGAACTGGCGGATAGGATGTCCTGGTTAAGATCAGGGGGTTTAGACTGTGCCAAGCAGTTACACTTTTCTAAGCTTGTGACTTCAGTGGACTTACGAAAAATATAATTTCCTTGGGTTGTGCAGGAAATGACCCACTATATCATTTCCAGTGCAGTTGTTTCTCAACAGTATCCCCTCTGCTTTCTAAAGGCAAAGAGGTAAATGCTTTTATATTTTCAGAACCAAGTCTCTGTTCTATTCCCTAGTAAGAGGGGGGGGGGACTTCATTCCTGCCTTGAAATTGGGAGTCATCCAGAACCCACAGCTCTGCAGAGCTGGAAATCTTGCAGTCTGAACCCCACCCAACCACCTAATCAGGCACTGAGCTATTAATAAAAGCCATGAAAAACAAATATGTGAAGGCTAGGAAACTGTTTGTTATGTTTCTTCCATTCTCTTAAATACTATTTATGACTTAATGGACTTTGCAACCATCCCCTTTTTGTTTCCAGCGGAATTTGCTTGGTTGAATGGTTATTTTAATTTTTTAAATTTAAATTTTCCAGTTAAATATAAAGTTTAGCATGCCATCACTCTTTCTGTGGCCTTTAGGTAATGTCATATCCCAGTCCCAACCATACCTCAGTCATATTAGCAATGGATTCAATATCTACTTCATTTTTACAGTATACATTTAATGGCTGCCATAGGAGAAAATGGTGACTCAGTAGTGGATTTACTTCAAACGTTTTCTTTTGCGATTGGGTTTCTTTTTGAGGTTGGATTTCTTTTTGAAGTTAGTTTAATTTTCAGATGATGAACTGTAAGTTTTGTAGGGTTCCGTAGATACTCATGTTAAGACAGAGGTGGGATCCAGCAGGTTCTCACAGGTTCCCGAGAGTAGGTTACTAATTATTTGTGTGTGACGAGAGGGGGTTACTAATTGGTAATTTTGCCATGTGATTTTTGCCTTAGTTACGCCCCTCCTCTCAGCAGTAGCGCGCAGAACTTGAAGCAGTCTAGCAGGAGGTGCACCGGCGTGCATGGCAGCCTGCTCCTGCGTGCATTCGTTTTCCACTCAAGGACTGGCGCAGCGGCTGCATCCTTGCCACAGCCCTGCCCAGGAATGCCCCACCCCCGGAATGCCCAGCCACGCCCCCGTCGTGCCCCGCCCAGCCCCATTGGCGCTACGCCACAGTTTGAATCCCACCACCATGGGAACCTGTTACTAAAATTTTTGGATCCCACCACTGTGTTAAGAGGTTAAGAAAAGTGGCAGAGTATCCAAACTGATTTGAGCTAAGTTTATAAGAGATGATAGAAGAAGATGGGGATATCCTCATGTGGTATAGTTGTCCTGTTCCCCAAGTAAAACAGTCTTAGGTGCCCTGTACTTTGCCAGAACAGAGTGGGAGACTCACAAGCAAGGTGCAACAGTTAAAAAAAGGTTTATTGCTAGAAGAATTGAGACCCTAACTCCTCCCGGGGTCTGACTAAAATTGCTTGACTGGAACAACTTGAAGCTTGAGACTTTGATTCTTTCTTGACTTCTTCCAAGAAAGTCCACTTTGTCTGTGCTTTCTCTTGGTTTCTTCAGTGTTCTTTATCTGGATTCTAATTTCTGTCAACACCTTAACTTTTATACTCCTTAAACTATACACCATAGACTATATACCATAGACGTAAGAGATATTGCAGCCTTTCAACTCCACTGGCACCTTAGACTAAATTAACTAAACCAGGGCACTATTAGGTGATGAAAAGAAGACTGCCTCTAGGGGGCTTCTTAAAGGGACAGGGTCTAACTACAGTTCCCTCCCAAAGAACACTATACAAAAGAACTAAACCCATTGTAACTAAAGGGACAACTGAGACTTATAAAGAAATAATAAGAGCTTCTCTGGGGGCATGACAAAAGTTGTGTAGTTTCCTTTCCATCTCATTTGCAAAAGGAATGAGGGTAACAGTGCAGTCCAAAAAGGAATAATGCACTGAAGTCAGTATGTATCTAATAAATTTGTACATTAATATACTCTAGGCTCAGTAGGAAGGCTTAGAAAGGCATAAGTTTGCTTATGATTGCCTTGAAAAGTCTCCAAACATTTTATAAGTGCAGCACAAGTGGAGTCCCAGGCGGGCTTTGTATTATTGTCTAAATAGCATATTGGTTATTTAGGGAGGCTATCTTAGCCCAGTCCTCAAAGTGGATATAACGGTGTGATAAAATCATCACAAGACGAGCTTTTACTGTAATTTTTTTTCTGCAGCCAATCTTTCTATTTACCATTTCAGTGAGAACAAGCTTTTAACTGGTTTCCCTGACATAGCAAATACCAATCCCTGTTGTGAGTAGGTATATTCAAAGACTATATGACAGGAAGGTTAATTTGTGGTGACTTTATTACATCGAACACTTAAATCAATATGAAAAGAGGTTTTACGGGTTGGAAAATGGGACTTTCATTCTGAAGGACTCAGCAGCGGGGCTATCATCTGAGATGCACTACAAGACGCAAGGAAATATGGTTCAGGACAGAGTCCATCCACAAGAGCTGTATTTGAGGAAATGTATCAATCAGAGACCCCTGTCCTTACACAGAGATGAAGAATCAGAAATCACATTAAACACACTGGACATCTTAGCCCAGCACAAAGACCAAGCAGAGACACGGTAGTCACTGAAAATACCAGTGTAGGAAGGTCCTGTCGTGTGTGCCAAGAGCTGTGCTGTGATTTGTACTTGGCAAACTACTGCTGCGTTCAAGGTATGCAGTACTGTGTGGGAGGAAAAGGAGTAAATAAATCCGGTTCAAGCAGCCTTTTTCATTTCAGGTATAGGGAGGAAATGCGCTGTATTTGTTAGGCACTTAAAGACTTGACTTCCCAATTAATTTCAGAACCATCAGATGTCTTCGAGGAACTCAGCTGCTTGGCAGCTACTGTTTTCTCTCAGTGAACATTTAGACGGGGCTGGCCAGTTCAGTGCTGAGGCTGATGGCTAAACTAGAAGTGAGGCTAGCAAACTGTTTATCATGATTACAATTTTCCACTTTTTTTAAAAATTATTTGTTTCATTTATACCCCAAGGGGAGCCAAACTGGTTTACAGCATTCTCCTCTTTTCTGTTTTATCTTCACAAGAGCCATGTGGGGTAGATGAAGAAGAAGACGAAGAAGAAGAAGAAGAAGAAGAAGAAGAAGAAGAGGAAGAGGAGGAGGAGGAGGAGGAGGAGGAGGAGGAGGAGGAGGAGTTTGGATTTATATCCCCCCTTTCTCTCCTGCAGGAGACTCAAAGGGGCTTACAATCTCCTTGCCCTTCCCCCCCCCAACAAACACCCTGTGAGGTAGGTGGGGCTGAGAGAGCTCCGAGAAGCTGTGACTAGCCCAAGGTCACCCAGCTGGCATGTGTGGGAGTTCACAGGCTAATCTGAATTCCCCAGATAAGCCTCCACAGCTGAAACTGTATGACTGGCTCAAGGTTGCCTGGCCAGTTTCCATAGTAGAGCAGGGATTCAAACCCAAGTCCCTCTGATCCTAGTCCAACACTATCAACTACGCCACACCAGCTTTTTTTTTAAAAAAAAAGTTCAAATAATATATGGTGCATATATGAGTCAGGGTGAAAAAAATGGTATGGGTTAGGGTGTTTAACATTCCCCGCTCCCTTTTTCCTAAATTACCTCTACCCTAAAGCTGTTTCTTCTTTGGGGGCAAAACATAATGACTCAGAT
This sequence comes from Sphaerodactylus townsendi, assembly GCF_021028975.2. Taxonomy (NCBI): domain Eukaryota; kingdom Metazoa; phylum Chordata; class Lepidosauria; order Squamata; family Sphaerodactylidae; genus Sphaerodactylus; species Sphaerodactylus townsendi. The sequence goes on along the minus strand of NC_059427.1, from coordinate 35,110,070 downwards.
CAATAGGTTCCATTCCAGCAGTGTAATGGCAGGCCACTGCCAGTAGTGGAGGACAATTTGTGCCTATTTCCCTTTCCACTGCACAGCCCCACTTTGCTCCTTTGTTCTCTCCCCTGGGGGTCCTTTGACCTCCCAGAAATAGAATTTTGATGAGCAAAGTGGGCTGCCGCAAGGAGGGCGAGTGAGCTCTGCCAGCTTCCCGCTGCTTGCAGTGCTCAGGATTCAGCCCAACTATTTGTGAAAGATGTCTGTGCTTTCCCACGCAGTAGGCTGATAATATCTTTGATTGGCCAAACAGCACAAGGGTAAAGGATTAAATGTTCCTCCCCAGTGCTGTTTCTCTAGGTCCTCTTTTGCTGACAGATCTTTCACGTTATCTCCCAGGATTTCTTGTTCTCCCATAGGAAGTCCGGAAATAATGATAGAATAGAATAGAATAGAATCTTTATTGGTCAAGTGTGATTGGACACACAAGGAATTTGTCTCCGGTGCATATGCTCTCAGTGTACATAAAAGAAAAATACATTTGTCAAGAATCATAAGGTACAGCACTTAATGATTGTCATATAGGTCTAGTAAGCAATCAGGAAACAATCAGTAGTAATGAAAACATAAAATGTAAAATCATAAAATAAAATAAAATAAAATGTCAGCACAGGCTATAGTCATACAGTCATAAGTGGGAGGAGATGGGTAATAGGAATGATGAAAAAAGTAGTGCAGTAATTATATAATAAGTATATAATAAATAGTTTAACATTATCGAGGGAATTATTTGTTTAACAGAGTGATGGCATTCGGGAAAAAACTGTTCTTATGTCTAATTCTGATTCTGAATTATGTCTAATTCTAATTCTGAATTATGTCTAATTCTAATTCTGAATTATGTCTAATTCTAATTCTGAATTATGTCTAATTCTGATTCTGGACAGAGCACCACTGAGAGACGAGGTAGCAATTGCACATAAAGCAGGATACCAAAAAGATCTAAGCTGGAACACTCAAACCACTAGGCTTGTGCTAATTGTTCTGTACAGGACACAACCTAGTTTTGAATGCAAAACAAATCATGTTCAGTTGTAGATGCCAAGTTTACTCTATGGTTTAAGTATAGGTATAGTTAAACCTGAACCTTCCTTTTTTTTTCTTAAGCTACTTAATATTGTGGGATTTGGCTGCGCTAAACAAGATACATTCCTATCCAGTTCTGAAGAACTTCTGATAGCACACATTGAAAGGAATGGTATTTAATCAAAATGCGATGCTAGCTTTTTTCTAGATACTGACTCACCAATTAGCCATAGGAAGTATCTCTGCTTCCCTCTCCAGAGTGAGTTCTGATTTATGTGTATGATTTCCTTGCAGATATAGGTAATTGTGGTCCCCTGCTAAAATCAATATACTAGTACCACAGGTAAGATCCCAGGTCTTAAACTGTTAAAAATCAGCTGATTTTTTTTTTTAAATAAGCAACATGATCGTGGATGTTTCCATAATTGCCATTTAAGTTCAGAATGTCCTCCGTAAACATAAAAAAGGGATTCTTGCTCTGACAGAAGACTCATGAAGCTTTAATTCATTATCAGATTTTTAAAAATACTTCTCAAAGTCTTGCATAACTAATGCATGGGCATGTACATATTAAGTATGTACCTAGGCCATGAGATTATCGAAACTTAAAACTAACAGTCGAAAGGGCTTATTTAGTCTGCAACTCAGGAAACCATCCATTCACTTTATAAACCCCAGACAATCTTTTCTCTTTAGCTTAACATTTAGTACCATTCTGCACCTGAAACACACATCAGTCCATATTTTTATATTTTCCTATTTAGAATTTTAATACCCTGCCTCTCTTCTGTGCTTTATTCTCGGTGCTTTATTCTTGGTGTCGTTAGATGCTGCACTGGAAGATATGGTTTGGAACTGGCATTTGTATATCAGAAAAAAAAGTGAATCAGAAAAAAACATGGGACAAGATCCTCTGAAGATGCCAGCCACAGATGCAGGCAAAACGTCCAGAGAGAATGCTGCTAGAACACGGCCATACAGCCCCGAAACCACACAGCACCCAAGTGATTCCGGCCATGAAAACCTTCGACAATACATGGGACAAAAATGTTTTTTTCTGGGTTTGCAAATTTTTTTTTATATATCACGAGCACTGTAAAGTCTGGTTACTACATGGTGTGTCCCATATGGAGGCTTTGAACCATTTTTCTGCACTTCACGATGCAAAAGGAAGCATGAAAAAGTTGGGTCTGAGAGTTTCTGGAGAAAATGCTTGTAAATATGACACCAGTGTATGAGCAGCACCACGAGAAACATCTTGTGGATGGAAGGGTCTCTACTGCCGCCTTGTGGGCAATCCTGACTTCTAGAGAAATGCTGCTGACTGGTGTGAATGGATCCCTACCAAAGTTCAGCTGCCACGCACTGCCTTTTTCAGGATATTTCTGCAATGTTTGTATCAGTGAAATGAACTGGGGAGAGGACGACAATTTTGTTGTACTATGTTCCCTTGCAGCAAGCCAGACATCACACTATGCATGATAGATGCTGCCTGTAAATTTGCTGGGCTTGTAATCATGAATGGTTCTGGTGGTGGGGACGTGCTTCCTTCCTAGAGCAACCACCAATATAGAAATCAAAATATCGGGCTCACCCAGGCATAAAAAAAAAGAGCTGATGTCTGATTAGGTCAATTTTGACTTCGTTGTCGGACAGATATAACTCAAGACACATTTTGAAGCGAAGTGTCAATTCCTTGCTGGTTCCTATTAGGCTGAAATTCCTCAAGGAGACTCACAGAGATGATTCTTCCCCATTGATTAATTAAGACTGAAGAAGCCAGAGGGTTATGAACAATAATTGAAGTCAGGTTTATTTTTTATTTTTTATAGCCAAGCTTCTTTAATAGAAGCTTAATTCTTTGTTATCTGTATGTCGCTCACGTAGGTAGCCCCCCTCCCCCATCTATCCAATGTAAAGAGCACTCCAACGTACAAATGAGGTTGTAGTGGATTAAAAAAAGAGTTTAATCTCAAAAGAAGACCCAGCTTCATTGAATTAGATATTGTGCATATGCTGGGCAAAGTCCTGTGTTTGATTGAAATCGGTCCAGGAATTCTTCGGATCTTTCCATAGTGATCATGCAGTCATTTGATTCTACTAGAGATTTGCCAAAAAGACTTAAGTATACCTTGTGGCTTTATGGAGAACCTGTGGTTATTATTTGTTCACACGTTTGATTTATGGAAGGGGGGGGGGAACTGTCACAACTGATTTATATTTACTAGCAGTACACATGGAATTTTAAAATATAGACAATTCCTTTTCCTTTTTCTTAATTTACTTCCCATTCATTCTCAGTGTATTAGACCAGTGGTTTCCAAGTTTTTTTAGTAGGAGGACCTCTTTTTAGTATCAAAAAATGTCACAACCCCCCCCCCCCCCATGATAGCATTTGTACAATTAGTATCCATTGATTGAGAAAGTACATAATGACAACGTGATCCAAATGACAATGCTTAATGCCTATAAGGATTCAAACACCTTGCAGAAATTCCATGCCCCCAGGTTCCCTGGCTCCTAGATGGGAATCACTAGGAGGGAAAACTGCATAACACCCATACAGTTAAGACCTCCCACATGTCCCCTTGCTAAACCCATACAGTTAAGACCTCCCACATGTCCCCTTCCTCCCCCCCCCCCCCGAGGTCTTCAGGGATCCTTGGTTGGGAACCATTGTAATAGACTCTAGGAGGGGAAATGGTGTAACAATCACATAGTCATACTTATTGCTTTAGCTAGTAGGGATATATAATATAAAATATTAAAATGTATATTTCTCAGATCAGCAACTAGAACGCTAACTTGTGCCTGACAGTAGCAGTTTTCGGCCCTGAAAGATAACCGGTGACTATTGCTCCATATCCTCCTGTCTTTTCCTTACATTGGATTGGATCCAGTCAGCATTTCGGTTGGCTAAAAAGGAATAATGGATCCCCACTGACCCCCCAAAAATGTTATACTGTGGATTATGGGAGCTGTGTGGACAAAAGGTATGCTATCAAAGGCTGTGGTAAGGAGGGAAATTAGGCTGGGTTGAATTGAAAAGCGGGCTGGATTCAACCCTGTGTCTACTGCAATACAACACAGGATGAGATGATGTCGTCCCTCCATCATCCTGCATCTATAAGTTTGGAGGGTGATGTTGAGGCATGTCTAATGCAGCAACACCATGAAACATTTTGTAATGATACCAGTGTTATAAGGAAGAGGGAAAGAGACATAGCTTGACATGCAGCTATAACAGCCATCCTATGTCAAACTACAGCCTTCTTAGCTCATTGACTTCAATGGATTTAGAAGGGCATAACTCTGTTTAAGACTGTACTGTATGCCTCTTTTAAGATCTAATCCCAGCCATGCTCTCCACTAATGCTAAGTAACTATTCGAAGATAATGGAAAATTCATAAATAAGTTCTGTTGAAAGTAATGGAAATTTAACAAAGACTGACGGTGCAATCCTATGCATGCTTACGTCTCATTTGTTCAATTGCATTTACTTCCTGGGAAGTGTTCTTGGGATTATGGCCTACTTCAAAATAAAGATCCCTTCTGGAGATGAGTGGTTACGATTCCTTCTGGCTCCTTCCGCACACGCAGAATAATGCACTTTCAAACTGCTTTCAGTGCTCTTTGAATCTGTGCAGAATAGCAAAATCCACTTGCAAACAGTTGTGCAAGTGGTTTGAAAACGCATTATTTTGCGTGTGCAGAAGGGGCCTCTGTTTCATTTTGAACACCTATGTTGTCATTGTATCCGTTTTTGACCATCCTCATTTTCATTGCTGCTATGGAGGAGTCTTTTGCTCCTTTTAAAGAGCATTGTTATGCCATTCAAGTGCTATTTCTGAGCCATTTATAGGAACATGCTATTTTTACACAACATATTCACAATTAACACAATAATAATATTGAAATAATGTGAAAATAAAGATTCGTAGGTTTATAGATTATTAAAGTGAGATTTGGCCTTGTTGCTTTATCCCTAGAAAGCCCTTGAAATTCCAAGGGCCGCTATTTTATTATTATTTATTTATTAGTTTAATATCTCTCTCCTCCCCTTTTGGGCTCAGGGCAGTGTCCAACAATCATAGTACAATAAAAAAGAATTAAGTTCCAGGGCAGGGAGTTACCGCTACTACATTCAGATGAAAACAAAACATGCACGTTTTGTACCAGTGTGCATCGGATAATTACAATAAATACAACTGTGAAGATCACTGGTGCATAACCACCTTTCTCCAGAGTGCTGGTAAAATCAAGGCCAGAATAGGAATGGCAGACCTGTTTAAAAGTTAGAGCAGCGATTCCCAACCAGGGTTCCGTGGTAGCCTGGGGTGCCGTGAGCATGTCCCAAGGGTACCGCGGCAATGCTACTGGCTCCCTTCACTTTTGCAGTGTCTCCCTCTGGCACCAGTAAGGATATGGAGCTGGCCCAGGGGGCAGGGCCTGCCACAAGGTCAACAGCAACTTCCCACCCCTCCACCCCCATGCTTCCCTTCATCCTGGGAGGGGAAGGTGGGGGTGGCAAGCAGGGGAACTGGAAGGGGAAGGTGGTGGGAGGATGGCAAGGGTACCGTGAGATATGAAGAGTGAGGTCAAGGGTACCGTGACGTCAAAAAGGTTGGAAAACACTGAGTTAGAGTGAACTGAAGTTTAATCTGTGTACAGTATACACTTGATTTGTCTTTATATATGCATTGAATAATTTTCATGTTCATGTATAAATAGCTGAACATCTGATTGAAGCCCCAGATTTATCCAGGTATTGGCCCCCGGTTTTATTTGTAAAGTGAATGCTCGTCAGCATTTTTCTTACAAATAGATGGATGCATATGCAGGTAGGACCTATGTGTGTTCATTGTAATGTGAACAGAGGTTTTTGTCTTACCAATCTGAGATCTGAAAATAGAAGGGAAGGAACACTTGCTAGTTATATGGATGATCCCAGAATTGAAATCACATTGGAAACTAACATACTAGAAGAAAACCTACACATTTGATTCTCTTTTCTGTAAAAATGAAATGCTGCAATATGTCGTTAGTAAGCTATAGAGTGCAATCGTACGTATGCTTTCTTGGAAATCAGTACCAATTAATTTGATAGGGCTCCCTCTCAGTAAAGTATGCCTGGAGTTGCAGCCATAATCCCTTATATATTTTTTAATCTTCTAGGAGCTTTCATAGAAAAAAACAGTGTCAAGATATCTTGGCATAATATACAGTACAGTAGCAATAAAACACAAATTTTGAGAAGTGCTGGCATTTGAGAAAAATGTCACAGTTTCCCAATCATATCCAAGCTGATAAGTCCTCAAGATGTGTTTCCTATTAGAAAATGATTTCTTAGTGGTCTTCCTGCTGAGTCACTACAACTTGGATTGAATTGGTCATTTTCGAGAAAACCACTATAGATTTCTGGCTCCCACAGAGTCCTAAACATGTTGCTTGAAAAAAACACAACAGTATTCAAGTTGAATAATGGAAAGCTGTAGCAGGAACAGGGTCTTCCAGCTTCATTTTCTACTTCTTCTTGCTGGAAATTAATGATAGGCATTCCACTCTGTAATACTTGCATCTGTGAGCCAATTCAGATAACCAGCTTACTTCTCAATAGGATTTTCTACTATGTGGTTGCTCGGTCCTTTGTAATCGTCGTGGTATTTTTTTTTCTTGCTGTGCAGTCTCATGCGAGCTGGAAGTATATTTCTTTAGCCAGTGATCAGGCACCCTCACATTTCCAACGTGGTTGGATAATCATTTATATTAACAATCTATGGATAGTTACATTGAGTGGGAGGGAGGACAGCATGATACAGCCCAGTTTCATCAAATCTTGGAAGCTAAGCAAACATAGACCCCCCCCCAAGGAAGGCTCTACAGAGGAAGGCAATGGCAGACCACCTCTATTTCTCACTTGCCTTAAAAAAAAACCTTGCTGGAGTTACCATAAATTGGCTTTGACTTGGTGGCACTTTACATACATGCACTATGACACTGAGTGGAGAAAATACTCTTTTGGGGGGCTTTCCCCACTACAGAAGGGAGCTAAGGTCGACTCGGTTCCCTTCAGTGGAGGGCGATTCCAGACTGTCCCCACAGCAACTGAGTTGGCCCCCTGGAACCGAGCTAAGTGGGCAGGATCATCTTGGTGCCTGTTTCGCTCCTTGATCATGATTGGTGCTTGTGTTACGGCGGAAAATGGGAGCGTTTTTTTTACAGTTTTGTCAGTTTACAGTTTACAGTTACATGCGCTTTCTGCCCGCCACGACTCTCCCATTCTGCACATGCCACAAAAGCGACTCGTGATTGGTTGAACGGATGAAGTGTCATTTCGATGCTTCCCCACTTTGAAGCTTCAAAGCGGTATCAACCTTTTTCCGGTAGAAAAGTGTAGTTCATAACTGCGACAAGGATGTCGCAGTTCTGAGGGGGGGGGGGGGGACTGAGACAAAACAATGTTGAGTTCGGTGGCAGTGGGGATTCACTGAGGCGAACCTAGGTAGAAACCAGTTCAACTCTGTCAGTGGGTTTAATGGTTAGAATCTTATTGGAAAAAAGAGTTTGCTTCCCCACCCCCCACCCCCTGGCCACTTTCCACAATTTTCAGATCCAACACTACAAAATATTTATGCCAATAGAAATATTTGAATAACATTTTTGTGAGGTATCTGCTGGGTTTGTTTAATTTTCATTTATGTTCTAGTATTTGAGAGGCTTTCTCCTCCTTACTTAAGAACCATGTCATAATATTTCTGTTATATTTATTCATTTGAGGGGGGAGGTATTGAGTGATCTGTGTTTATATACTCTTAATTTTAATTTTCATGGGCAAAACAAATCTTTAGGAGAAGTTCCTCGTCTCCATTCTGTTTGCATTGCCGGGGCGGAATGCATAACAAAAGCACCATAAAAAGTTAAATCAGGTAAAGAACCCATGGAGAAAATGGGGAAATTTCAAGATCAGAAGAGCCTAGATCATTCTCTTCCATTTCAAAAGTTGAGCAATTGTGGGGTTGAGTTAGACCTGTGTTTCTCCACAGAACCCTTCCCCATACTCCATGTAATCTAATCAGTTTTCGTAAGTTCAAAAAAGTTTTTGTCCATTGGACTGTTAGCAAGCAACATATTGGGGCCTCCTTAGGGATGAGGGTGGCCAGATTCCCCCTGGTCATGGGCAGGGGGTGGGGATACAATTACCAGATCCAGGTTGGGAAACACCTGAAGACTAAGGAGAACAGGGACCTCAGTGGGGTAGAATGCCAGAGGTCCATTCCACACAGCAAATGTATAAAGGGCTGCTGTCATTATAAAGGAACCATTTTTCCTTTTTCCTGTTCACCTGTGTGCTGTGCTAGCAGTGATTGGAGCCCCTGAAAACAATCCATGTTCCTTTTGTGCCTTTGCACGGAGACACTTTTCTTTTTAAAAAAAAAAAAAAAATTCCTGCTACATATGTGTAACTGCGCAGGCATACAGAAATTAGATAGATAGTTTAATACGGCCAAAGGCCAGCAAAGACAAAACAAAACAACAGCACGCATACAGAAATTAACCCCCTTCGCCTTGCTGATCGTCCCACAATGCAATCAGTTGCACCTGCGAAGCTGTGCATGTGCAACACGCAACATTAAAAAAAAGAAAAAAGGGGCCTCCCTGGAATGGCAGGGCAATAATGAACGTATTGCTGTGGCAGGCAGATTCTTCCTGACTGTGGACAACGCAGTATACGGGAGGGAAATAAAGCACCTCCTGCCTGGCTGTTTGCAAGGAAACGGCTCCAACCTGGGATTTTGCAACAGAATCTCATGTTTAGTGATTTTCAACAATCCTGGCTCTAACAGGGCAGACTCGTTTTAGGGATGGGACCTGTGTGAAGTCCCTCCCCAAATAGTTTGTATTGCATCCCACACCCATTACATTTGCCCTGTGCAGAATTTACCATAGAGTCCACTCTCCAGAGCATCCATTTTCTCTGGGGGAACTAATCTCTATAGTCTGGAGAGGAGCTGTCGATTTTGGGGGATCTCCAGGTCTCATCTCACCTGGAGGCTGGCACTGAAAAAGGCATCTCTGTGGTGAGTTCTTCCATGTATCCGGGAACACTGACAAGGGCAAATCCCTTAGAAGTTTTTTTACATACACAGCAGCAGTTGCTGCAATATTTGAAAATAACATGGAATGTCACTGGAGAATTATACAATGAGATAACACTATCTCTCACAAAGAGTACTCTTGGAATGAAGAAAGGAGGTACTTGCCATGGGGTTGCCCTTTTCAGAAATATCCTTGACGCAGGCATAATACCTAGCTTAGCTCTGACTTGAGTGGTCTTCACAAGAGTAGGATGCTTGAACAACCGAATAGTTTTGCACGCATCCAAACCTCAAAACTTTCAGAATCAAAAGCTTTTGAAGACGCTCCTTTTGTCGCTACCCAACATTCGATAAAACTGAACGACTTAGCTCAGCAGACAGCCATAACTCATGAACAAAAGAGATGCATCAACTTTTCACAGTTACTTCAGCGTGCAACAGGTTTCTTAAGAAGAAATATTGGTTCCATTTGCCATTAAGCATTACTCAGAGCTTCATTTGGCTTGCCGATTTAAAAAGGTTTAGCATATTCAACACTCAGACAGTTAGGGTTTCGGGAAGGCCTCAACATAATGTCATTAAATGTTCAACAATGACTTGAAAATAAGTAGCTTTTGGAAGTTATATGTCTTTGAAGTCTCATTAATTAGTCATATCATCAGGAATGTATGGCTAAAGTAAATTACAGTGTTTAAAATATCTGCTCTTTCAATGTGAAAAATGAAAGAATCCAGCTACCTTGTCTTTATACTAATGAAGATATTATTAATTGGTTTAGCAAAAACATAGATCTAACCATAATGTGCAACAGTTATTAAAGATAATTAACTACAGATCATTGGTTTGAAACATCTAGTCCAAAATGATTTCTGAAGGGCACATTATTCTATGAGATAAAATAATTAAATTTCTAACTGCTGCATAAGACAACTGTGGCATATCTAGTGTTTTAATTTCTTTTGTTCTATTCTCATGGCGCTCTTCTGTTTTAGATTTTGAAAATGCTACTCGTGTTACACTGTGAACAGTCGCTACAAGTGTGTTAGACCCAGATGTTTCATGTTGGAGGAGAAATGATTGAAAGAAAGGATTAAAAATGACAGCCTTACTAATGAAACACACACACACACACACACACACACACACACACACACACACACACACACACACACACACACATGTACACGTACACGCACACACACAAAGAGAGCTACTTCTTTTTTTCCCCCTCCGAGAAATGAAATGAAGATAAATAGCGGGTTGGAGACAGTCTTGCCCTAAAATATTTGATATGTAAAATGGCCACACATCTTGCCCGAGCAATCATGTTTCAAGCAAAGAGAAAGCCAGGAGTATAAACTTTGCCAAATATTTGTGCATTGAAAGATACTGGAATTGCCCAATGGAATATGCGATAAAATAAAACAAGCAGTGTATTTTACTGACTGAGGCCCTAGAAGTGAAGCAAGCTTATATAAATAATACATTTTAAGCCCTACCTTTCTAAATATATCCACTCTTCATAGCCATTCTCCAAAACAGTCATATATTTTATACATTTAAAAACCATTGCTTAAAAAAAGCATGCCCGGACTGTATAGATTACAGATAATTATATCTGCCTATTGCTATATTAATTAAAGGATACAGTTTTGGCCCCAATCTTACAGCCACCTTGAGCCTTGGGAGAAAGGAGGCATATATATTCATTTAACAAATACGTGTTCGTATAAAACACCATGTCTACGTATTACTTGATAGTGACTGTAATTGAATTTAGAGTCACTTACTTCCACCTAATGACTCAGATCAGCACACTGCTTCATATGCACGCAAGGAAAATTGCAGGGAGAAAAACATCTTCAGGTTCTGGATATTAAGGACAAGAAAATACCATATCCAAATATCAAGCAGTATTAGTTCCAGAAATTATCTTACCAAACATGTTCCTTTGATAAGCAGCCCGTGAGGGCATTACGAGTGAGGAACTGGCCAACCTACACACTGTTGCAATGAGGGAGACCTTTTAAATAATCTTTTTTTTAAAAAAAAAAATTAACAGCTTTCTTTGACATTTTCAGAGCTGTGTGCATACTTGGAAAATAACAAGAAGGCTAACAAAGAGCCGAGAAACCATGAAACTGTGTGTGGCTTGTGGCTGCAGTGGACAGTGCAGCCGCTCACAGCTTCTTTCCCGTCAAGCTCTTGCCCGTGTACCTGCAGCCAGGTTGTGTTGGCAAGTTGAGGAAACAAGGGGCCTTTCCCCACTTACCTTCTGCTCCGCGCTACTCGGGCCGCGGCACTCCCCACTACAGAGGCGACGACAATGCAGCTGCCCCAATGCTGCCGCTGTCATGCCCCCTCAGCACGCGTCATTCCTGGCGCTGGAGAAAACAGTGCCTTTTGATGACCCCGCACAGAGCGCGGGGTCATGGGGAAGCCCGGGCGCACGCCAGAAATGACGTGCACAGTGAGTAGCGCGCAGCGGCGGTGGCAGAAGGTAAGTGGGGAAAGGCCCCTTGTTGTCAGGGACTGGCCCTCAGGATCACCCTGCCCTACAGATGGCGACATTCCCCAATTGTTGCAGGTGCAGTGTGGGACTTGACATAGGATGGGGGGACAGTGGTGTGTTAGGGTGAAAGAAGAAGAAGAAGAAGAGGAGGAGGAGGAGGAGGAGGAGGAGGAGGAGGAGTTTGGATTTATATCCCCCTCCCCTTCTCTCCTGCAGGAGACTCAAAGGGGCTTACAATCTCCTTGCCCTTCCCCCCTCACAACAAACACCCTGTGAGGTGGGTGGTGCTGAGAGAGCTCCGAGAAGCTGTGACCAGCCCAAGGTCACCCAGCTGGCATGTGTGGGCGTGTACAGGCTAATCTGAATTCCCCAGATAAGCCTCCACAGCTCAGGCGGCAGAGCTGGGAATCAAACCCGGTTCCTCCAGATTAGATACACAAGCTCTTAACCTCCTACGCCACTGCTGGAGGTAAGATAGTGAGACCACACTCATCCTATGGTTACTGGGCCATCCCTTTTCCAGGATATCAGAGGCTGCAGCACCCCAAACCCTACAGGGAGTGAACTAGCAGTGCCATAGTTGTGCTGTGGCTAGCCACAGTGAAGCAGGATTGGTCTGGCTGTCATCACCCTCATGATCAGACTTTTAAATGAGGGAGCTTGTGTTGTTTTGTGCCCCTGGCTTGTTTTATTATTGATCAATGTTAGGTTATTTTCAAAGTCTATTATTGTTTGTTTGTGTTTTGCCTCAGGGGTGGCTCTGGAGAAGCAGCAAATATATATACGTAAATCAAGTGTGATCTTCAGTTCTCCACTTTTAAAATATGGTTCCAGACAGCAACACAGAGCAACAGACATTTTAAGTAATGTTGAATGACTGCCTATTTTGTTATACTTTGAGAAGTTCAAGTAACTTTTGTAAAAAAGACAGACAACTTTACTTAGGCAGACCAATTGTGTTAACGTCTGACAACCCCTGGGGTAAAATAATGGTCGACAGCACAGTTTCATCGTGTGCTTCTGTAAACAATAGGCACCCATGGATTCCATTTGTCACCAAAACAGCAGAAAGATTTTTCAATAGTTTGTTCTCACTGTCTTATCTAGGAACAAAAAAAAAAGATCCCAGCCAATGGCTGAGCTACAGCTTCACTCCTTCGCAACCCTCCAGGTCACTTGGTAATCCTCCAAGATAAACTGGAAAAAGCCTGCCATAGCTGCTGCCCTCCTGGTTATGTGGATCTCTGGCATGCACTAAATATGGGCCACTGGAGCTCTTTCAGTATACCAGATGATGTACACATTAGTGTGCCACAGATTTCTATTCAGAAATGGATGGCGATAAATATAAACTGAACCTAGGACAGAGGTGGGATCAAGCAGGTTCTCACAGGTTCCCGAGAGTAGGTTAATGATTATTTGTGTGTGCCAAGAGGGGGTTACTAATTGGTGATTTTGCCACGTGATTTTTGCCTTAGTTACGCCCCTCCTCTCAGCAGTAGCACGCAGAACTTGAAGCAGTCTAGCAGGAGGTGCACCGGCATGCGTGGCAGCCTGTGCCTGCATGCATTTGTTTGCCGCCCAAGGACAGGCGCAGCAGCTGCGTCCTTGCCACAGCCCTGCCCAGGAATGCCCCGCCCTCGGAATGCCTGGCCACGCACCTGGAATGCCCCGCCCAGCCCCATTGGCGCTTTGCCACAGTTTGAATTCCACCACCATGGGAACCTGTTACTAAAATTTTTGGACCCCACCACTGACCGAGGATGCTCATTGCTCTTTTATTTTCTGTTAGTGACAGAGGTGTTCTTTATACCTGGATCTGAAATGAAGATGCATTTAGGAAAACGTTTTGAGGGAAGAAAGCAAGTTGGGCAAACTATAGGAAGGAAGTTATACTTACAAGTCCTTTGTTACAAAGAGTCTAAGGAAAAATGTCCTGATCAGGTAAATCCATGCTTTATGTATTAGAGCAGCGGTTCTCAACCTGTGGGTCACGACCCCTTTGGGGGTCGAACGACCCTTTCATAGGGGTCGCCTAAGACTCTCTGCATCAGTGTTCTCCATCTGTAAAATGGATAAATGTTAGGGTTGGGGGTCACCACAATATGAGGAACTGTATTGAAGGGTCGCGGCATTAGGAAGGTTGAGAACCACTGTATTAGAGTCTTCCTAGGAGCAAATAGCTTAATTACAAGATTTATGCATCAAGACTTTGTGCATTGCTCTTTAATGCATCATGCATAGATGGTGCTTTATAAACAGACAAATAATTCACTCTTCATAGTATTTATGTATATAATGGTGAACATTATGCATACAATGGTGAATAGGATTTAGAAATGATCTGGTCTCTGCTAGGCCTGCTGAGAACTTTGAATTAATATGATCTCTAAGGTTACCTGCTCTAGGTTGGGATATTGGAGATTCACTATAATAGTGGGAAATCTCCATGCCCTACCTACAGACTGGCAGACCCAACAATCACACAACAAATGTAGGCTACTCAAACTCTCTTGAGGATATCTGAGGTGAGCTACTGACTGGACTACCAGGATATGTCCTGGAAAGGTTGTCCAAGCTTAGAGCCAAGCCAAGCAGCTTTTGTACCTGTGAGGTAACCACTTGTTCTAAAGAGCTACATCATTACAGATCCATCTGTCTGTCTGACTATCAATACCTCACTTGAATTCTCAGATGAGTCCCTAGGGAGTTACAGTTACAGATTGTCATGCCCTTATATAAAGCAGTGGTGCGACCGCACTTGGAGTACTGTGTCCAGTTCTGGTCGCCGCATCTCAAAAAGGATATTGAGGAGATAGAAAAAGTGCAGAGAAGGGCAACAAGGATGATTGAGGGACTGGAGCACCTTCCCTATGAGGAGAGGCTGCAGCGTTTGGGACTCTTTAGTTTGGAGAGGAGGCGGCTGAGGGGGATATGATTGAAGTCTACAAAATGTACCATGCATGGGGTAGAAAATGTTGACAGGAGAGAAATTTTTCTCTTCACAATACTAGAACCAGGGGGCATTCATTGAAAATGCTGGGGAAGAATTAGAATCTAATAAAAGGAAACACTTCTCATCACGCAACGCAGATTGGTGTTTGGAATATGCTGCCACAGGTGAGGTGGTGATGGCCACTAACCTGGATAGCTTTAAAAGGGGCTTGGACAGATTTATGGAGGAGAAGTCGATTTATGGCTACCAATCTTGATCCTCTTTGATCTGAGATTGCAAATGCCTTAACAGACCAGGTGATCGGGAGCAACAGCAGCAGAAGGCCATTGCGTTCACATCCTGCATGTGAGCTCCCAAAAGCACCTGGTGGGCCACTGCGAGTAGCAGAGAGCTGGACTAGATGGACTTTGGTCTGATCCAGCTGGCATGTTCTTATGTTCTTATGTTCTTATGTCATTACACATGACATTTAATACCCTTTGGATTATTTCTAGTCATGCTGAAGCCACTTATTCGTGAGCAGGTGCTGCGTTGCTGGGAAAACGGCCCAACAACACTGGTTAGATCTAACCACATGGGGCTTTCTATGGACAGACACCGTCCCTCTGGGTAAGGCCCAAGCTATGGGCCATGACTCACTGGTTGGATCACTGAAAAGCCTCCCAGACAAGGTGCAGGGGTAGAAAATGTTGACAGAGAGAATTTTTTCTCTCTTTCTCACAATACCAGAACCAGGGGGCATTCATTGAAAATGCTGGGGGGGGAAGAATTAGGACTAATAAAAGGAAACACTTCTTCATGCAACATGTGATTGGTGTTTGGAATATGCTGCCACAGGAGGTGGTGATGGCCACTAACCTGGATAGCTTTAAAAAGGGCTTGGACAGATTTATGGAGGAGAAGTCAATCTGCGCTCACTCAATCTTGATCCCTCCTGATCTTCTACAGATTTCGCAAATGTCTTAGCAGTGACCAGGGTGCCTCCAGGAGCCAAGCAGCAGCAGAAGGCCATTGCTTTCACATCCTGCATGTGAGCTCCCAAAGGCACCTGGTGGGCCACTGCGAGTAGCAGAATGC
The DNA here is from genome assembly GCF_021028975.2 of Sphaerodactylus townsendi. Lineage (NCBI taxonomy): Eukaryota > Metazoa > Chordata > Lepidosauria > Squamata > Sphaerodactylidae > Sphaerodactylus > Sphaerodactylus townsendi. Next base: position 35,094,357 of record NC_059427.1, on the reverse strand, counting down.
TGGACTAGATGGACTCTGGTCTGATCCAGCAGGCTAGTTCTTATGTTCTTATGTTCTAGTGTTCATAATATACATTATTTTAACTGATAAGAGCGGGGAGGGGCCACAGTTGCTTTCCAGTTGCACAACTGGATCATTATCTTGGCTAAAAAAAGGATTGGTCTTTCAGGGGGTATTTGATTCAGGGATGTCAATAGCTACAAGACACATAGCTGCACAGAACCTCCACATCTAGAAGCGGTAAATGCCTGAATGCCAGAACTAGGAGGCAACATCATAGGGAGGTCTTGGTCTCTATGCCCTGTTTGTTGGCCTTCCAGGGCAACTGGTGTATCACTGTGTGAAACATGATGCTAGACTAAATGGCCCACTGGTCTGCTTCCTTTTCTTACATTATCACATTGTTTTCTGTCTGAAATGGGTCTTAATTTCAGTACTCAGACGTAACTGAAGAAATCTATGATGGCTGATCAATCTGTTTCTATATGTCCCTCTCTTCCCTGTTACATTTGTTTGTTTGTTTGTTTGTTTGTTTGACTTTTAACCTGCCCTTTCCCGACCAAGTCAAGCTCACAGGGTGGCTCACAGCAGTTTCCAACAGCAATGTAAAAATCATATTAATTTACAATTTAAAATTCTCAGTATCTATTAAAATTCCAGCGTTGCCCTTAACCATGTAACAATATGGTTATTGTTGCCTTTAACCATGTAACAAACTCTATGCTGGGGTTAATTAGGAAAGGAGTTGATAACAAAACTGCAAAGATTGTCATGCCCTTATATAAAGCAGTGGTGCGATCACACTTGGAGTACTGTGTTCAGTTCTGGTCGCCACATCTCAAAAAGGATATTGAAGAGATAGATAAAGTGCAGAGAAGGGCAACGAGGATGATTGAGGGATTGGAGCACCTTCCTTATGAGGAGAGGCTGCAGCATTTGGGACTCTTTAGATTGGAGAGGAGACGTCTGAGGGGGGATATGATTGAAGTCTATAAAATTATGCATGGGATAGAAAATGTTGACAGAGATAAATTTTCCTCTCTTTCTCACAATACTAGAATCAGGGGGCATATATTGAAAATGCTGGGGGGAAGAATTAGGACTAATAAAAGGAAACACTTCTTCACGCAACGTGTGATTGGTGTTTGGAATATGCTGCCACAGGAGGTGGTGATGGCCACTAACCTGGAAAGCTTTAAAAAGGGCTTGGACAGATTTATGGAGGAGAAGTCGATGTATGGGTACCAATCTTGATCCTCCTTGATCTGAGATTGGAAATGCCTTAGCAGACCAGGTGCTCAGGAGCAGCAGCAGCAGCAGCAGCAGCAGCAGGCCATTGCTTTCACATCCTGTATGTGAGCTCCCAAAGGCACCTGGTGGGCCACTGTGAGTAGCAGAGTGCTGGACTAGATGGACTATGGTCTGATCCAATAGGCTTGTTCTTATGTTCTTATGTTCTAATAATGGGGACCCATCAAAGAGCAGAAAAATAAAGGAAGAGAGACAGCATGGTACTCTCATTAGGGAAGGGATGGGGGATGAAAGTAAGTTGATACAGGCAAACAGAAAGAACAGAAGGAAGGGAATGAGAGAGGGAGGCCAGTTAAGAATAAAACCATTGCTGTCCTCAACTGTAGGCCTGGTGGAACATCTGAGGCTTACAGGCCCTGCAGAATTGCAAGAAATTCTGCAGGGCCCAGGTCTCACTTGAGAGAGAGTTCCACCAGGCTGGCGTCAGACCCAAGAAGGCTTTGCTTGAGGACAGATGGATGCTCTTTGGGCCAGGGACTACCAGTAAATTGTTCCCAGCGAAGGCCCCTTCTGCACAGCAAATGTATAATGGATTGCAGTTGGGATAAAGTAATTCATTTTCCTGGTTTTGTGTTCATTTGCATCCATGCAGATTGGAGCCCACGGAAACAATCCGTGTTGCTGTCGCGCCTTCACAAGGAGATGCATTTATTTTTTCATTTACTTCCCATGAATGTGTAGCTATGCAGGCATGCACAAATGAACCCTCACGGCCATGCTGATGTCTCACAATGCGACCATCTGCACCTGCGTAGCCACACAAATATAAGCCATTATTATTTTTTATATAAAAAAGGAAAATGAAGGCAAATAAAGCGCTTCCTGCCCGGCTGTTCGCTAACAAGTGGCGGCAACCCAGGATTTTTTAAAAGCCTCACTACTACTGCACTTCTCAAAAAACCCACTTTGGGGAAAATAGCATGGGGCAGACTTGTTTTAGGGGCTGGATCCGTGCAAAGTTCCTCCCAAACACTTGCCTTTTACCAACCTACACCTGTGTTTATTGGCCTGTGCAGAACAGGAATAAGCGTAGAGCAGTGGTGGCGAACCTATGGCATGGGTGCCAGAGGTGGCACTCAGAGCCCTCTCTGTGGGCACGTGCAAACAGAGTGCCCTCCTCACATCTAGGCTGGCCTGGGCCACTGGGCTCAATTATTAGCATTAAACCTAAGACCAAGTTTTGGGGAAGCAGTGTAGGTAACCCTGTTAAGCGCTGTTAAACCCCACTGATTTTTATGCGAAAAACTAAAGTGGGATCCTTTACCTAGGAGTAAGCTCGGTTGCTGGCAATGGGGCTTGCTTCTGAGTAAACCATCCTAGGGTCATGATTCACCCATTGGAAGAGTTGCATGGTTGATTCAAAGCAAAGCCACCGACTACCACCAAGCTTACTCCTGGGTAACATATGCCTTGGAGCCAACCGTTTTTTCTAAACTAAAACCTCAGTATTCAGGTTAAATTGCTGTGTTGGCACTTTGCGATAAATAAGTGGGTTTTGGGTTGCAGTTTGGGCACTCGGTCTCAAAAAGGTTCGCCATCACTGGCGTAGAGTATCAGGAGAGGTGGTTCTGCCGAAACAAAGGTCCCAGATGGTTTAAGTTCTACTATACAACCTATTATGTGACCTATGGAAAAAAGTCACTTTCAAATATATTTTCAAAAAATAAAAGCTTATATATGTGACCTCGGCGGTCTGTGTTTTCATTCACAGTTTTATATTGCGACACTTGCAAAACTTTTCATGTTAAAAAAAAGGATTTACTATCCCCTAATTAAAGCTAGTAAGCATGCAGGGATAACAAATGATTATATATGCTCTATCAGTACAAATTCTGTTGCCAATTTTATTTACATTTTCTAAACGTGTATATTTTAATTATGTTTCACTGAGGTGTTGGGGGGGGAGGGCTCATCAGGCAATCCTAAACGTTGCAACTAAGTAACATTCTCTCTTTATCGTTTTAAAATAACAAGTTAAAATTAACTGCTTCATCTTCATCCTGCTCACTCCTTAAGTAGTTTAAACTTACTTTTAACTGTTACATGCCAACAAAACAGGTTGCTTAATTGATTTGACCTTTCACAGTATTTTTTAATTTTCAATCTTAGTTTCATTGTTCCATCTGGCACTTTAAAAACGACATCTGGTTAACTGTACTTAACCAGCTGATCACTGTACAGTTATTTTTAAATGTAATGTATGCTTAAACAGATGTTATTTTTATAGATGTAGATCGAAACCACACTCGCATACGTGCAATGTCTGCATAAGCTCTTTCGGCAATTTTAATGTTGACACCAAAAATGACAAGCCAGGATACTTACGAACTCCACTGTTCTGTTACTGCACTTTTTTTTTTGTTAGATAAACAGCAATTTCAGTTATTTTCTCTCTCTTCACTGCACATAAATAAAACATTAGCATTTAAATGATAAAGAAAGGAACATTTGTACATATAGATGCTGTCAGCGAGTAAAAGAAAAAGAATTTATTGAATGAATAATAAGTGAGCTGAATGGGGAATGGGAAGGATATATGTACCACTATCCAAGGAAGCATCTTCATATGTACAAGAAGAACTTCCCCATCCTTCCTTCCTTCCTTCCTTCCTTCCTTCCTTCCTTCCTTCCTTCCTTCCTTCCTTCCTTCCTTCCTTCCTTCCTTCCTTCCTTCCTTCCTTCCTTCCTTCCTTCCTTCCTCCTTCCTTCCTTCCCTCTCTTTCTTTCCCCCCCCCCTTTTCCTCTTTTTTCATGTCAAGTTAGTAAATGCCTAAGAAACCAAAGGGCGACCCTTCGGGGTTTCACTTCATTACTTATACTATATAAGACCGAGATATAGATTACTACAATACTAGATTTGTTTGTTCAATGTACAACAAGGGGATGGCTGTTCATACCCTACTATGTTTTAAGTGTGTTTATCTTCTAATGTTTGCCTGTGTTTTCTCTTATTTTAAACAATAAAGACGTTATATATATATTTTTAAAAGGATCTGTCAAAGCCAAAGAGCACAATGGAACCCATGACAATGCTTGTGATCGCTGTCAGACCGTCTGCACATGTGAGCTTTGCATAATATTCAGAATGTGTATTCTGTCCACTGATCGTCCAGTGTGCCAGTATCCAAAGGCATCATATTATTTCATCTACAGGATATACATATGTCCCCTTACAGTCCAGTTTTAAGTACAATCGAGCCTTCCTAAAGCCCTGTTCACAGGCTATTGTAAGCACAGGTACATCTTTCATGTATGAGCATAAGTCCCTTTGTAAGGAGCAGCCAGCACACATTCACTTCATTAGTGAAACTGGTGATCGGTAGCCAGATAAATGCAGGGTTTAAATCACACATGCACTGAATGTGCCATGAGAATGACTCAATGCACATGTTTTTTTTAAAAAAAGAATCAAGTGTGTATTATACATAGATTGCTTCGTGCATTCACTGGGACTCATGAACATGGCATAGGCCCACTCACTTCAAAGGATTTAGAAAGATGTAACTTTCTAATTACTTAATGTTTGCTCTGCTTGCTCTGCTTGAATAGTACTCACATGTTCAGAGTGCACCCCATTGGTTCTGGCCATGTCTCTACAGTCACTTCCTTTAATTTATATTGTATTGGTAGTACGATCCTGTTTTTTTCTTTATTCAGAGAAGAGTTGGTTTTTAATACTCCACACTTGCGGATTCTGCACAGGCCAAAATCACCAGTAAAAATACAGTTTAGAGGGGGAACTTCCCACAGCTATCGCCTCCAAATTGAGGCAGCGCTGCTCCCCCCCCCCATGGTGTTTTGTTGACTCACTAAATGAGTGAGTCTTTTGGAAAGCAGCAGCATCCACCTGGTGCCGAGTGAATGGCACCAGGTGGAAGGCGCCGTTTTCCAGCGCACTTCTTTTTTTTGTAACTCACCTCCTCTTCCCTGTGTAGCTCTGTCGGGACAAGGGGACACGTCTCCTGCCCCCAATCCCCAGGCCATTGCCATGGCCATGGGTGTGTGTGTGTGTCCCCTCATCTCGATGGAGCTACGCAGGGAAGAGGAGGTGAGTTACAAAAAAAGTGACACACCTAAAAAACTGAACATGTTGAATAAGTGCTGGCAAACGTGAGCAAGGATAAGAGACAATCCATCCTAACGTGACCCAGAACTCCTACACTGAGTGATTCCACTTACAGTGCAATCCTATATAGATTTACTCCAGTCTAAATCCACTGAAATGAACGGGCTTAGACTGGAGTAATTCTTGGAGTAATTCTTGGGCCCCTTTCCACACATGCAGAATAATGCATTTTCAATCCACTTTCACAATTGTTTGCAAGTGGGTTTTGCTACTCTGCATAGCTGCAAAGTGCATTGAAAGTGGATTGAAAGTGCATAGTTCTGCATGTGTGAAAGGGGCATTGGGAATTCTTGGGAACATGGCTGTCATTTCCTTAAGTGTAAACAGTTGGGAATGTGCCAAAGGGCTCTTGGCCTTTCTACCCAATTATTTACAACCTATGGCCGAGTGGATCCAAGACCAGCCCGAGATGTGATTTATTGTACCCTCTTTTTTCTGTTGATATATTTACATTGTATTTAGCAAGTGGTTTTTCCTCCTACATCACTTTAGTTGATTTGCAAAATAGTAGCCTAATTGCTTCATTATACCATATAGGGATAATGTTATAATTAATTATATTTAATTATTGATATAATTGTTATTTGGGAATACTACTGAAGACTGTAATGCATGTAAAATTCTCGAAACCCGCAAAAACACCATGTAAATGCTAAGTATTAATATTTATTATTAAATTTTGTTTAATACCACAGCTGCCAGTTCTTTAGCTGGCTGTTAACCTTTCATTACAATTTGAGCCTCACCCAGAGGCCTAGGATGTTGTAAGGTATTGGCCTAGTTTTCATGCAGATCCCACCAGGGCTGCCTTCTGAATCTGAGAGATGTTGATGTTGTCGATTTGAAGATGTTTCAAGTGTTTTCAGAATGGCACCCAGGGTGCTGATTACCACTGGGACAACCTCAGCTGGTTTGTGCCATAGTCGCTGAATCTCGATTTTCAAATTGTGGTATTTAGTGACTTTTTCATGTTCTTTTGCATCAACCCTGCTTTCACCAGGTATGTTCAACTGCTATGTTGTTGATGGTCACTTTCTTGTCTTCAATCACTGTATTATGTGTCAATGTAACCTCTATCTGTGGGTTCTGTGGGGCAGAACTTGGAATGAGTTTGCAACAACAAATTTAAAAAAAACAAAATGGTTTACTTTCTTAACATATAACATCAACATTTAACATCACACTTCAAGGTCCTGTTCAGGTTTCATTTTCAAGTCCTTATATTTACAGTCTACTGATACTGCCAAGTCCAATTCTTCTTTGCAAGTGGGTTGGCTCCTGAAGACTCCAAGGGCTTGATGAACAGGATTCAACATGATGAAGGCTTCCAGGAGAACTCTCACCCATTACAAACACAAAAAGAAACCCTTAACAAGGTGTTAAGGGCTTATACAACCAAGGTCCGAGTCTGGTAGCCTTGTCTCCTCCAACTACATGAGCTCTGCAGCCTTCTCCTGCTTTGAGTCTCCACCCCTTTCTGGGTCAACCCATTCTGAGCATGGGGGTTACATCAACACTTGTCTGGATTCGAAAATCCCACAAGGTATTTATTGTTATTATACTATTCATGCACTTTCCCCCATGAGATATCTGAGATATCTATATCTATATGTATATCTATATATCTTTCTATCTAGATAGATAGATATAGATATAGATACACATACACATACATGTATATACACACACAAAAATATGGAAAGGTTAATGGATTCTGCAGCACATTGAAAGTTCTTTCTAAGTAAATGCTCTGTATGCAATAAGATGAAACAATATTTTACATGTTAACATAATACACAAAGCCATATATTACTTTATACAAAGCAAGTGGTCACAATCGTCAGGCTTTTTCCAGAGAACTTTAAAGTATCATTCTCAAGGTTAAAAATTGCTGTTATACATAATACCTCAGTAATTGATAGACATTTTCTCTCTCCAGAGTCCATTTTCTGTGAAAAACACCACATAACATCTGTTCATAAACAGTCCTTCTGTGAGAACACTGACACAGGGTCTTAGGCTTCTACCAGCTCAATTCCCCTGCCATATACAGATGGCATGGTATATTTATACAACTGAATTTCTCATAATATGAGGCCAGCTATATCTTCAGGTAGAACTGTAGGCAAATGTGCTTAAGCAAGTTCTGCTCACTTGCATCAAGACTGACACAAAGACAAATTGTAGCATCACTCTGTTATGTAAGGTTGGTGTCAGAATCACCTTCAGAAATCAGCACATAATTCTACAGAGACAATGACATTGATTGAGATAACAAGACCTCCAAGCCTTACTTTAGTGTATTATATGATTTAACACACGGGGCTATTCAGGATAACGACCCTGTGTACATTTGTCCTTGCAGTTGTAGTAGGTTAGATTGGCATTTGGTTAAAATGAACGAGGAAGAAAGACAAAGATATGGTAAGATGCAACTCTCCCCACATTAAAACCAGCTGTTATGATCCTAACTAGACAGTACAAACTACATGAATTCACCATAACTATACTATGGCTGCTAGATCCTGGGTAAATAGGAGTGCCCAATTTGGATTGAGATAACTGTGTAGGAGAAGAGGAATTCTTGCTGTTTTTGGCAGCTGAAACAGCCTGGGGCCATGAGGGGGAACATGATTTGCTTTTTGGGGAATGAACATGTGCAAGAATACAGTGCACATATTAGTAACCATGGAGCAAAAAATGGTCTCCCTGGATTGTTTCATCCGCAGAAAACAGCACAGAGAAGCAAGCAAGAATTCCTCCTTTTCTCACACAGTGGTCCTGATCCAAATGGCTTGCCATTAGGAAATAGCAACTACAATATAGCCAAAAGTCTCTTTGGTGAACTCATGCAGTTTGTAATGTATAGTTAGACTCTACGATGAATATTATTTAATATTATTATTAAATAACAACTGGTTATTTACAAGCACCATTTTAACAACCGGTAACAAAATTTATATAAACATAACAGATGTGGGTTTCTTTTTTGTATGTTGCAAGAACCTTTGAATGGCCTGGGAAATTGGCAGGACATGGGGGAGACAGGAATGTACTTTTCAGGAGGGAAATCAGCATCCCCAGTGTAATGACATCATATATAACACAAGTGGAAGTGATGTCATTGTGCTGGAGGGACACTGCCATTCACAGAAAATTCTGTGGTTTAACCAATAGAGTTTGGGCAATTGCTAGAATATCATCTGATGTGATGTATGGTAAGAACAAGCCACATGAACAAAGATAAAGAGCCATCTAGAGGAAAAGTGTTCCCAAGGGAACCACTGACCGCATAGGAAAACTGATGAAGAAGCATAACCTACAAACACTCTACAGACCCACTAAGAAAATTCAACAAATGCTACATTCAGCAAAGGATAAGAGGGATCCTCTAGCTACTGCAGGAGTCTACCACATACCATGTAGCTGTGGACAAGTCTACATAGGAACCACCAAATGCAGCGCTCAGACACGAATCAAAGAACATGAAAAGCACTACAGACTATTTCAGCCAGAAAAATCAGCAATAGCAGAACACATGATAAACCAACCTGGACACAGAATATTATTTGACAACACAGAAATTCTGGACCACTCTGACAACCACTACGTCAGACTACACAGAGAAGCCATTGAAATCCACAAGCACATGGACAATTTCAACAGAAAAGAAGAAACCATGAAAATGAACAGAACTTGGCTGCCAGTGTTGAAAAACACTAGAGTCAAGACAGTGACTAATCAGCTCCACACAAACACAGGATGATAGACAATACACAATCAAAGGGAACAAAGGCCAGGCTACTTCTATTCATATGCCCTCACTATTGACCTTGCTATCTTCATTGTTACTCACATGCTACATACTTCATTGTTACTCACTTGCCAGACAACTTCTATTCAGATACCCTCACCTATTGACCTAGCTATCTTAATTGTTACTCGCAGGTATATATACTCCACTTGCTTTCCTTTCCTACTATCAGATCCTCTGAAGATGCCAGCCACAGATGCAGATGAAACGTCAGGAGAAAATGCTGCTAGAACACAGCCATATAGCCCGGAAACCACACAGCACCTCTGTGATTCCGGCCGTGAAAGCCTTCGACAATACACAGACCTGTGATTGTCCAAGGTCACCCAGCAGTTTTCATGTGGAGGAATGTGAAACAAACTTGGTTCAAACCAGATTAGAGACTGCTGCTCATATAGAGGAGTGGGGAATCCAACCCCGGTTCTCCAGGTTAGAGTCCACCGTTCTTAACCAGTACACCATATTCACCAAGGGTGAATAACAACTTTTTTTTACAGGGGGCAGAGGGACTCACTAATTTTTTCTCTATATTCGATAGCTTGGGTCAAGAGTTCCGGGGGGGGGGGGAGGGGGTAACACTGAAGCGTGTTACTTAGTTGAGCCACTGGATTATTTTACTGAAACATTTCTGAGAAGTCCTTTGGTACTGCGTGCTATTCTCTTTTTTCCCCTTTAACAGCAGAATCACAGCCATGATAGGTTGTAGATAAATGTAACTGTACACAACCTGATACTTTTTGTTTATGTCTGTTAGGAATTTGGGTTTGTAGAATAGTGTCCTTTGTGACCTTTCACTGCAAGGCTAGCAAAGAGATAATTCAAACAATCACACAGTTAAGCAGCTTTCCAGTCTGATATTGTTTCAAAAGCTTGCATTGTTATTTGCATCAACAGGAGCCGGTCCAGTAAAAGGTATCACCTTACTTATTTTGTATGATAATTATACCCTATAATATCAGTGATGCATATAAACCGACACTTGAGAAAATCTTTGGCTCGCTTTGATGGAACATGATAATTATGGGGGGGAAAATACACTAGAACCAAGCATTGTGTAATAAAGACAAACACCCTCGAAAAAAAAGTTTAATACTAAATCCCAGCAGCCCTTTCTCAGAGCTGATTTGCATAACTATCCTGCAGCAAAGTATGTCCCAATAGCTACAGCTATGGGGAAGTTCATTTCTGCAAAATTAGATGTTTGTTTTAATAAATGTATTTTTAAAACGATTGGCTCCCTCCAGTGTTATTGAACAGCCTTATGAAGATTCCATGCTTCTGGAACAATGAAGTCTATTTGCAAGGGATGGCACCAGAGTTAGATTTGGAAATTATTTTTACCTGTTTCGCAGTAGCTAAACTCTCTGTCACCACACTGGAAGAAACAAAAGCTACATCCCATTGGGAAACTCGCTTGGGGGCCGAGTTTTTTGGAATACGCAAACAGCAGCGGGTGGAAGCCGGCTTATTCTCGTGGCGCTCCCGAACAGCTGCCTACCTTTTCCCTGCCTGTCATTGCTCTGAGGAGGGAAGGGGACACGCCTCCTTGCCTCCGTCGCTTCAGCCATCACTCTGTCGTCACGAATGGCCCCAGAGCTTGCATTGGCATTAATCGTGCCGATAAAAGCCCGCAAGCCTGAATGTGCAGAAACCACCTAAGGAACTAGGAATGGTTTGAGGTAAGGTTTAGAACAAAAAGACAGAGGATGATGTCAATATCTCTCTAGACTGTGTAATATGTTAACCTATATGATACTTTAGATGTTTAGATAAGCTAGAACACATTCATGTTTATAGGTAAAGACTATGAATAATTGTATATACACCTTGTTAGACGGGTGAACTGTATATCTGTTTGTGAATGTTTATTTGTGAGTATAGCTAAAAAATACATATGAATGATATTCATGCAGCATTGCTGTGCAACGTCATAATGCATATTTTGTGCATTTCCCCTGACCTTTGGAATTCTGACATAGCATGGTAGACTCAGCAACAAAATGGCTGCCACTAAATGGCTGCTACAGGAGGGGGAGCCAGCCTCAAAATGATTGCCACAGCTTAACTTTAGTAACACACTGTAGATCCTTATGTTGTGGAGGAAGCTGCTGCCAAAACAACCTTTAAATCCACGCAGCCTTTCAAATCTCCAATAGTCAATCAGAAGACTTGCTAGGCAAAAGCCTTACTTGATCCCACCCACTTCCGAACCACACTGGGGCCGTTTTTGCATGGTCAAAATACTCCGAGGTGAGCACGAAAAATATCCCTGTGCAGCCAGGAATTCCGCACGGTTCCTGAAGCTGCGCAGGTTCTGCCCTGGTATTGCATCGCTATTTTCCCTTTGCCCTGTGACTTTCAAAAACCGCCAAAGTGGTGGTACTTTTAAAATGCTCCTGTGTGATCCCGCTGCCGTACAAACACCACAGGAGCAGAACTGGGACAGAAGTCTATTTTTCCCACCTCGCAGCTCTGGCTCACCCCACCAATCAACAGGCGCTGGGAGCAACAAATGTTTGTGTTGGCTTAGGAAATGCTTTCAGTTGCTTGAGAGACTTGCTCTTCTCTTCTTTTTGTCCACCCTTTTTCTGTCTTAAATCCACAGCCACTTGAGAGACTTGCTCTCCTCTTTTCGTTCTCCCCCTTTTTTCTGTCTTAATTCACAGTTTCTCCCTCTGTGTGTTTTTCCCACTGCAACCAAAGCCATGTCTTTTATTAGAAGAAGAAGGAGAAGGAGAAGGAGAAGGAGAAGGAGAAGAAGAAGAAGAAGAAGAAGAAGAAGAAGAAGAAGAAGAAGAAGAAGAAGAAGAAGAAGAAGAAGAAGAAGAAGAAGAAGAAGAAGAGGAGTTGGATTTATATCCCCCCTTTCTCTTCTATAGAAGACTCAAAGGGGCCTACAAACTCCTTTCCCTTCCCCCCTCACAACAAACATCCTGTGTGGTAGGTGGGGCTGAGAGAGCTCAGAAGAACTGCGACTAGCCCAAGATCACCCAGCTGGCATGTGTTGGTGTGCACAGGCTAATCTGAATTTCCCAGAATTAACACAGACGGAGTTTTGGGTTCAAAGTCATTTAAAAATAAGCTAGTGAAAGGGAATGGGGGAATGGGGGGAGAATCAGCCAATCAGAACATGGGGAACGGAGGTTGTCCAATGCGGATGAGATCACAGTGCAAATGGAAAAAGACGGGTCTGTGCAGAAACATCTGGGGCATTATGTCCTGGTCCTTCTTCGACTCCTTGGAAGAACAGGGGAGCCGTGCGGAAGGAGAAACTGGGACAAATCAGTTGCGGTATGTAAGATCCCGGTTCTACCCTGGGATATTTTGATCATGCAAAAACGGCCTGGTTGAGTACCAGAAAAGGCGTTGGTAGGTGGCACCTACGAGCAACATATTGGGGATTCCTACTCAAACCACTATACCATTGTGGCTCATCTGTGCTAGAATGGTGGGTGTAGGCTAAGAAGCTAGTAGATCAATAATGTTGGGGATTTAATAGCATTCCATGTGTCATACTCGAACTACTTTCAGAAGAGGGGCTGTGGCTTGGAGGCAGAGGATCTGTTTGGTATGCAGAAGATCCCAGGTTCCATCGCAGGCATCTCCAGATAAAAGGAAAAAGTAGTAGGTGATGTAAAAGACCTCCGCCTGAGACCCTGGAGACCCACTGCCAGTCTGAATACGGACTTCAATGGAACAGTGTTCTGATTCCGAATAAAGCAGTTTCATGTGTTCATGTCTGCCTGTGGGACTAGTTCTGTGATGCTCTGCATGTATTCAAAGGCTGTTCTTAAATGTATCCTGTGATGTCGAGCAGAGCCTTGACATTGAAAAAGAAGGCTTGGTTCCTTTAACTGGCATACTGAAAACTGATTCTCATTGGAATTCTCTCTTTATTTGTGGGATTTATTGTACCCTCTCTGCCTTCTTTTCAATTCCGCACTAAGGGCTCTTTAGTTAGGTAGGCGCTCCTCTTCAGAATCAGGCCAATATTATACGAGCTGAAGGATGAATTCCTCCCTCTGGCCCTCCCTGCTTCTCTGGGATTATATCTGTGAATAAATTTCCTCGCCAACTTAAGTGTTTTCAGGATCAACCACTTAGCCTGTACACGTTCCAGGACAGGGACCTTGCCTGCATACCGGTCTCTAATGCACCCAGCACAATATTAGTGCTATAATAAATAACAATCTCTTAGCATTAGGTGGGCATCTCTCTCACAATCAATTTCCTGATGTTGCAGAATGGCGGGCCTCAGTGGACTTTGATCCTTCCGAGATTTTATGTTTCTATCATAAGAGAATCATAGCGCATAAGCACATTTTTTACTAAGGCAATAAGTAAGGTGCCAATATATATTGCCCTGACATAAAATGAATATTAAAAAGGATGGAAAACTGTTTGGAGACCAGGAGATGGGAAAGAATAGCCAGGGTGTAGCTTGACAATTGGGGCCATGAAAGGAGGAATGGAGGGTGTTAACTGGACCCCCTCTTGCAGGTTCACTAGCTGAAATTGGCACATACTCCTTCTACTATCTTAACACAAATTGTTCACCTTCCAAGGAAAATGAAAATGATTGGCATCCCATCTTAGGCCTGTCTTCTTCCCTTTAGCAATGAATAAGATCAAGGAGGTAAATTTAATCAGCAAAGGTGGGAGCGGGGGGGGGGGGGAGATAACCACTCCATCTTGATTTGTCTGCACTGCTCCCCCCCCTTAAGTACTTATAACAGCATAAACAAGGGGGAGGTTTCAAGCAGCAAAAATGCTTTGGGGAAAAGATCCGAACACCCTCTTTTCCATCCACAGGTACAGATCTGAAATAGGCCGTATACACTGAACATGTTGGATGGTTCTGATAATTACCCCCCACCCCCCCACACACACACTTTAGCTTCTCCTGCACATGACCCTTCTTTTTGAGTTCAGAAGCACTGATGCATGCTTGGAGTCGTCCCTGTCACTGGAAATAGCTAATCTTCATTTGCATTCCCATTCATGGAATGACTTTTTGCAATGAAACGAATGGGGGGTGACTGGTCATGCAAGGAAGATTTCTGGACAGGAGCCATGGAATTCATTTCAGCACAAATGCACAAATAAGCAAGTTCAGTGATTACTGAAACATAAATAGCTAATGAATGCTTATATACAGCACTAAGATTTTCTTTAGTCGTAGGATTTTCACAATGCAACTGTCTTTATATGATTATGCGGTAAAGTGTGTGTGTTGCAAGTCCCCCTGTTTTAACACCCAGAATCTCCTGTTACGAAGATCTCCAGATGAAGGAGTGGAAATGTCTTGTTCCGGAGGTTTTGTAGAGCTGCTGCCAAGCAGATGAAACAAATATTGAGTTAGGTTTGATCGTTGGTCTGCCTCAGTAATTCATACTATTGTACAGCAAAGTGCCTTACAACAAATCAAAGCATCTGACACAGGAAGGAAACTGCTGTTCTTGCTGGCAGGGTTGCCAGCCTGCTATTGGTTACCTCAGGAGATTTCCAGGAGCAGAGCTCTGGAAAATGGTGTCATCAATGCAATAAAGGCTTTTGGGGGGCAAAAACCCAGAAGTGACATGACCCCCACCCACTTGAAGCTCTAGAACTTTCACAAAACTCTATGATAAGGTTCATAGACTTGGCGGGAATTCCTAGACTATTGTAGGGGCTCTGATGTCACTTGTGGGTTTTCACCCAGAAATCATATCCTGGCATTGGCAACTTTTGTTTTCCCCCTTTCGCCACGCATGACCACATTAATTGGCAGCAGACATGCGGGTACAGTGGTACAAGATTGCTATGCCAGGATTTGACAGGAAATTCCAGGGCATGCAACACACTGACCAGATCTTTTCTACTCAAGAAATGCTGCAGCTGGCTAACCATTTGAAATTGGTAAAAGGCACTCCTGGTAATTCTACTTGCCAGTGGCTTTTTCTGTCTTGGCTTTTTTGTCTGCATAGCAGTTCTTTCTAGTTTTTTTTTTAAATTTCCCGTGAAGCATCTTTGATTCTACAGAGACTTGAAATCTGTGCATATTGCTGATTTTCATGTTGTATCTCCATAGCTTCGAAGATGCCTCGCAGAAAATTTTAAAAAGGAAAAATGACACGTTCTCGTAATCAGCACGAAATACTGAGTTTATGAATGTACATTCATGATGGAAATGGTGGGCAGACATGATACCAGATAAGTAAGTGTCCCTGGGAAACTTCAGCAAATGGTAACCAGCACAGAAACTCATGGAAGTGGAAGAAAACGGTGGGTGCCGAGCAGTGGAGAAAACTAAAGAGAGAACTTCAAAATCGGGTGGGAGAAATAAAATGTATTCAAAACATTTTGGCAGAAAAGATCGCTAGTTTAACAGATCCAAATAAAATGTTTGAGGATTTTCAAGACATTTTGGGGGTTAGCTGTTCAGAACTCCATCCCAAAGTGAATTTATTTCAGCCCTGAGGACTTTTTATTTGTGTTGTGCAGAATGGGTGTTGTATCTGAGCCAAAACTATTGTATTACTTCAAACCTTGCAAGTAAACAAACAAACAAACAAATAATCTGCTCTCCAATTTTCTAGAGTGGTACACCCTGTCCAATGAGACCTGGGCCCTGCAGAATTTGATGTTGTTCTTCAGGACCTGCAAGACAGAGTTGCTCCACCAGGCTTACGTTGAGGCGGAAACAGTATAATCAGTGACCTCTACTAACTTTTGGCCTCCCTCTCTCCTACTCCCTCTCCTCCTATTACCACACCAAGATTTTGGTCACCATCTACTTTAGAGTTTCATGCTAATGTTTGTAAGAATTTTAATGAATTAATGAATTAATCAATGTATTTATTGTACTTTACAAGGTGGAAACTACCCTGAGCCCATAATGGGAAGAGCAGCATATAAATATAATAAAACAACTAATAAATGTATAAAAATAACTGATATGGTTCCTATGACCATATCTTTCTGTACCAACTGAAACTTCTAAACCCTTTTCAAAGGCAGCACCATGTAGAGCATGTAGCAGGAATCTAACCAGGACATGCACCACAGTGACCTGGTCTTTTCTGCCCAGGAAAGGTTGCAGCTAACCATTCAAAGCTGGTGAAAGGCACTCCTGGTCTTTCTTTCTTTTCTCAGGCTTCTGGCACAAGTACCTCCCTATCAGGGGTGGAGCGAGGGGGAATGGCGCTTGGGGCACGCGTGCGTCCTGAGCTCCTACCACACCACCACCCACCCACCTTGTGTAAGGGTGGGGGCTAGCGCGCTCACCCAGCCGACTCGTCCTTGGCACATTTCTCGTACTGGGCTTACTGCCCGGAGTATTGACCTTGCTATGCTTATGCTTATCATGTCTGTTTGAAACTCACTTTTGCTTTTCCTGTGTGAAACTTTGCTTGGGAACTGGGCAAGGGGGAGGGGCAGTGCTCTCGTCTGTAAAAACGACGAATCTAGCCGAGGGGGGTCAGTTCTCGCATGGCGTGTATTGAGACCGTTGAAGTTTATGGAATAAATGAACTGATTTAAGTTGCTTTGTTTCAAGTCCTTCTAAGTTCCTTACACCTTGCCCTGCCCCTGAACGCCCCTGCCACACCCTGGCCATGGCCCTGCACCAGGGCACGCCCAGGGCATCGCCCCCCACCCCACTTGCACCCCACTTGCTTTGTTTCAAGTCCTTCTAAGTTCCTTACATTATGCGAGAACTCCTCAATCACCACCCAAGTTTGGTATGAGTTTGAGCCTCCATACTCAACCACTCTGTGAATCTCTGGTGTTCTTCAACATGCAGAGATTGCCGTTCAAGGGTCCGTTGAACGATGAGTACGAAGAGATTGCGGTAGCCCCCATAGAGGGCTCCCTTTCTGCCACTCATTCGACGGTCCCTGTAGAGGAGCCAATGGAACCAGCTTCCCTGGTGACCCTCTCCAGGCCTCGGCTCAGCCGAAGCGTAGCCTTTCTCCAACTACAAGAGCAGATGGAGGAAGCCCCACTGATGGCTTGACGCACGGTTTCGGCCGAACGTCTCGAGGTGCGTCAGGAATTCTTCGATCCTGGTGGAGGAGTGTCGATGGATCGTGCCCCCATAGAGAGATACATCACCACCCGCCACCATGTGGATTACAAACCAGTAATGCGCACTGTTAGGGAGGAAATCGGAGTATCAGCCATCCACGGAGATACCCAAGAAGCGTTGGAGAAATATATGGATCAATACTTCGAGGACCCCCCACCTACGCACCACTGGCAAAGCACGGGTGCGCGCCCAAAGACGGCATCGGGGTCCCGACAGTCCGTAGAGAGTATCTTGGACCTACCCGGAGGGTCCCAACGCAGACTAACTGTTGCGGAGGATGCCCGTGCCCACGACCCCCCCGACCTACGTGGACTCCTGGGGGCAACTGCTGGACCCACAGAGGATTCGCAGCGGGGTTCGGATCTAGACCCAGACGATTGGGAAGAACAGCGCGCAGCCTTAGCCAGAGCCAAACAGGACTGGGAGCTGGAACGTGAGACTCTCGAAAGGGAGCAGGAGGCTCTGGAATTGGAACGGGAACAGTTTCGCCGCGAACGCGATGCTGAAATAGCCCAGGAGAAAGAAATGCTCCGAGAACAATTCCTGAAAGACCTCGAACGCTCCCGCATGGTTTTGGACCACACTAAACAAGACCTGGAGCTCCAACGCGAATGCGTAAAGGCACTTAAGACCCCGGGGGAAGTCGAAGCAGCCTTGCAACGACAGGAACGCGAGAGGCTCCGACAAGAACGGGAAACACTTGCGCGCCAAGAGAGAGATTTGGCGGACAGGGAAGACACTACTCGACATGATGTCAGAGCACCGCCGGCAACCGTCACCAGGACCGACGGAGCTGCTCGCCCACGCTCACCCCTTCCTCGCCCTTCAGTTGGGCCACAAAGGGGAGCCCCCGTGCCACAGCGAAGAATCCTTCCCCCGCCACAGCCTCCGCCACCCGTGTTCGCAGCCCAACCGCCTCCCGCACCTGCCCCGGTTCCTGCGCCCCAAGCGGCCCCGATTGCTGGTAGAGGCCATCCTCGACCCCACATTCCTGCACGTTTTGATGGCACTGCTTCCCGATTGCCCTATTTTATACTGCAATTGGATGCACACATGCTCGAGTTTGATGACCTTTACCGATCCGAGGCGGAAAAAGTGCAGGACATCGGATCGGTATTGGATGGAGACGCTGCTGAATGGTTTGTGGAACTCCATGAAATGGAGGGAGCCCCTGAACTTCAAACTGTAGCCGCCTTACTCCAAAGCCTTAGACTACGTTTTCAGGACCCCGAAGAAGTAAACAAGGCCAGCAGGACTATTAAAACCATCAAACAAGGGAACAGACCCTTTGCCGACATCGCCCGTGAGTTCCGATTAGCGGCAAATAAGCTTCCAGACTGGCCTGAGCGTATGAAATGCGAATACTTCCACAATGCAATCGATCCTGAGATCCGCACCTGGGCAGACTTGGTGCGCCAACCCCAAACCATCGCTGAATGGATTACAACTGGTAACTTCATTGCATCCCGACTTAACTGATCCAAGACGGGAAAAGCCCCACCAACCAAGCCAACGGAAAAACCCGCAGCAGCCGCCGCCGCCACTCCGCCAAAGAAGACCACAACGGGACCCCCCCCCCAACCGAGGCCACATCCGACCGTTGCCGTCGTCTTGGTTTATGCTTGGTTATGCTTGTATTGTGGGGGCCAGGGCCACTTCGCAGCCAACTGTCCAAAAAAACCCAAGGCTCCCGTCCCCGCGCCACGAAGATCCACAGCCAGGACCCCCCCGTAAACCGGGTCCAAAAGAGCCTCAAGGAGCTGCCCGCAGCCTGGCTGATGATGACCAAGATGACAGTGAAGAGACCGACTTTGGAGGAGTAAGCCTGTCATCAGGCCCAGCAGAACCTGTACATGTCGATGTAGTACATGTCGATGCTTCAGATAAAGCCTTGGGGGCTGCCCTCTTGCAGAGAAATAAAGATAATAAACTTGTCCCGTGTGCTTACTTGTCAAAGAAACTTTCCCGCCCTGAACTGAACTGGACGGTGGGGGACAAGGAGACGGCCGCCATTAAAGAAGCTCTTTCTACTTGGTGGCACTGGCTGGAGGGGGCTGCCACCCCGTTCCAGGTATGGTCCGACCATAAGAACCTAGTTGCCTTGTCTACCCCCCTCAAAATGTCGGCTAAACAGCTGCGGTGGGCCGATTTCTTCTCTAGGTTTGCATTTACAGTCCATTTCTTCCCAGGCAACAGCAACAAGTTGGCCGATGCTTTGTTCCGCCAGCCGAAGGGGGTGGACACCTCCTTGCGTAACACCCCTCGGACTATCCTTTCACCCTCCCAATTGGGGCTGGCGGTCACTCGATCCCAAACGGCTGCCTCCCCGCCTTCCCCCCAGCAGGTATTCCAGACGTGGTTTCGCCGTTTCTCCGTCAGTTAGAGGAGGCGGGACAACAGGACATCCCGAAAGGGGAGTCGGACCCTCTTTTGCAGTTGCGAGGCGGAGTTTGGAGGTGGGGTGACTGCTGGTACGTGCCGCCTTCCCTACGCAAGCAGGTTCTGCTGGCGGGGCATGATGCTTTCCAAGCGGGACACTTTGGATTCTTGAAAACCCTACACCTACTTAGGCGGCAATTTTGGTGGCGCTCTATGCGCAAGGATATTGAGTCTTACATTAAGGGGTGTCCTACGTGTGCGGAAGCCAAGGGAATCCCCGGAAAGCCCCACGGACTGTTGCATCCCATCCTTCCAGCTGCCAGACCTTGGCAGATCATATCCATGGACTTTATAACAGATCTGCCCGAGAGTCATGGGAACACGGCGCTCTGGGTAGTGGTAGACCTTTTTTTCCAAGCAGGCTCACTTCGTTCCTTGCCCCACCATCCCGTTGGCGCCTAAGCTAGCCAAGTTGTTTATTCAACATGTGTATCGTTTGCACTCAGCTCCGGAGAGAGTAATTTCTGATAGGGGTCCCCAATTCATCTCAAAATTTTGGAAGGCGTTTCTGGACATTCTGGGAACCACCTCGGCTGTCGCCGCCCCCTACCACGTTCAAAGTGACGGCCAGACCGAACGGACCAACAGAACACTGGAACAATATCTACGTTGTTACACCAATTACCATCAAAACAACTGGGTCGAGCTGCTCCCCTTCGCGGAATATGCTTACAATAATGCGGTGCACAGTAGCACCAATAAAACACCTTTTGAAATAGTGTCTGGTCGCTTGTTCCCCCCTCTACCTGACCTCCCCGACTCTGCGTTGCAGCCCCCAGAATTTGGAGACTGGATTAAGTCCCTAGCGGAGGGTTGGAAATCTGTTTCCACCTCCCTTTCTCAAGCGCAAGAGGCTCAAAAGTTCCAAGCAGACAAACATAGAGTTGATTTTCCTTTGCACGTGGGTGCCTGGGTTTATCTTTCTACCAGAAACTTGAGAGATGTGCACAAATATTCCAAGCTAGGCAAGAAATTCATAGGGCCCTTCAGAATCTCCCAAGTAATTAACGGGGTGACCGCGCTTTTGGAACTGCCTAACTCATTAAGTAACATTCATTCACTCTAGTCTACTCAAGCAGGCTCCCGCTTCAGATGCCTGGCACGACCCAACGGAGGTTCCCCCGCCGGTGATCGTTGATGGCCACAAGCATTACGAGATCGACGCTATTCTGGACTCTCGTTATGTTCGCAATCGGCTGCAATATCTGGTCTCCTGGGTGGGATACCCCTCTGGTCATAATCAATGGATTTACGTGGAAAATATTGATGCCCCCCCTTGATTTCTGCTTTCCATAAAGCCTTCCCTGGCAAGCCTGGGGGGGAGGGGGTTTTCTTAGGGGAGGCGGAATGTAAGGGTGGGGGCTAGCGCGCTCACCCAGCCGACTCGTCCTTGGCACATTTCTCGTACTGGGCTTACTGCCCGGAGTATTGACCTTGCTATGCTTATGCTTATCATGTCTGTTTGAAACTCACTTTTGCTTTTCCTGTGTGAAACTTTGCTTGGGAACTGGGCAAGGGGGAGGGGCAGTGCTCTCGTCTGTAAAAACGACGAATCTAGCCGAGGGGGGTCAGTTCTCGCATGGCGTGTATTGAGACCGTTGAAGTTTATGGAATAAATGAACTGATTTAAGTTGCTTTGTTTCAAGTCCTTCTAAGTTCCTTACACCTTGCCCTGCCCCTGAACGCCCCTGCCACACCCTGGCCATGGCCCTGCACCAGGGCACGCCCAGGGCATCGCCCCCCACCCCACTTGCACTACACCACTGCTCCCTAATACAAATCATGGTAATCAGAGACAATGCTAATACATATTACTCTTTTGGTTACTGCAGTGAACTCTAACATGGTTTCCTCTGGACTCCATGGTGCCCAACAACACACTTCCTGGTGTCTATTTCATTTCCTCACAATAAATCTCTTCCCTAGAGAAACAGCCAATCCCACAAGTGCTTTAGGAGACAGTAAGAGGTGTCACTTTTGTATCTGCAGTGAGCATCCATTTGGAAATAGTTCTATCCATGATAGAAGGATAGGCAGGATCTTGACCTAGAAAATCTGCTTTTTTCTTTCTTCATTTTTAAATGTTTGTAACATCTAGCATGATGGAGAGCTCTGATGAGCTTAAAATGCACAAAGTTTGGTGTCTTTTTGGTTGATCCTCATAATTTTTAAATTTTGTTTCTTGTTTATGACCATGCATAGGCTTATACGATTGTTTATGGCTCCTGGGGGACCTCCCAAACTTCATAATTGCCATCCCCATAGCAGACATTTTTTTCTTAGCCTTGCCTCTCATGTCCGCCATTTTGTTGACACACCCACTACTCTGTCAACATTCCAAAAGTGCCCACAGTATCATGGAGGTTGGAGACTCTGGGGTTGGTCTTTCTTTCACTGCCCACTTTGCTTCAATTGCATGATGTAGTCTAGGAAGCGAACAGATCTCATGATAACTGCCATTATTCTAAAATGGAACAAAGATGTACATTTATTTTGAAATAATGGGGGGGGGGGAAATCTTCTCTGCCCGACTCCTAGGAAGAAGCTCAACATTTCACTATTGTTTATTCTTAAATAACTAATCATCCCTCCTTGATCTTTCAAAAGTTCCTGGCATTTCACTGGTTTACACATTGATTGAATACTGTTCCCAGAACTGCAGGTGGCATGGTGCCAAATGCTGTGATAATCAGTTGTAAGATTTATTCCAGTTGAGAAGTATTATAAACATAAGGATTCATAAGGTTTAGTGTTGAAGATGAATACTAATGCTTTCCTTGAGATGGGTGAAAATTCTTTTTTCTAATCTCTATGAGCTAGCAATAGAAGGCAATGTTACTCTTAGCAGTCTCATTCTGCAGATAGAATTCATTTTGAAAGACAACCTCATTAAGCCTGGTTTGATATATGCATTAATAATTATCAGAGCTTTTCACAAATTAAAATACAGCTTTACCGTGACATAGGCAGTATTTTTTAAAAAGGACCTTAAGAAAATCCATGGATTAAATACTCTGTACTGGATCATCAGATATAGTTTCTGAAATAGCATATATTATTATCCCTATAGAATGATTTAGGGGGGGAAAGATGCAATGGGAGATGAAAAGATTTGGAAACAGCAGCAGGTAGATAAATTCAATGAACCAGAATGTGGTGAAGAACAAGCTAAAGACAGGGGAAATTCACAATGGTATATGGGTAGAAAATGGAAACGAACAAATCAGTTGAGGTAGATTGGTGATGCATCCTGGTAGTAACATAGGGATTTTATATGTCCATATCCCAAATCTAATTTATGGCCTTCTGCTTTAGAGGATTTCAGGAAGCAGAATTTGGAAAAACCTATTCCAACCAACAGTATCAATGTTTAATCAACACTTTGTTCATTTCTATCCAGTCCATCAGTATATTGAAGGGTTGGTTCAAGATTTCCATTACCCCTCTAGGATGTTGAAGGAAACAGAAGTATCATTATCATATCGATATTTCCACATCTTAAATCACCTGATGATCTTCTATATTTTCATGTAGATTTAACATTCAGGGTGTAGTCAATGTCCTCAAGACTATTGAGCAAAGCAGTGATCCGCAGCACAACCTTCTGAGAACAATGCTACAAAGGGCCTAGAACTTGCTGAAATTGCACATTCCAGATCTAATGGGACTAGAATGGTCCAGGAGAACACTATGATCAAAAGTCACTGAGAGACATTGGGGAGGGGTGAGGGCCAGGAAAGAACTGGACACATTCCCGCTGTTCATATCCTCATGCAGCCCATCCACTAGGCTAACCAAAATAGATATATGGTATACAATCCAAGTAAGGGAAATAATTATAGCCAAGTAGGGGAAATAGTTATAAAGTCAACGATCTTGTTCTTTGAACATTTTCCTTCTTACATTGATGTGGTGCTATCTAGAAAGATGAACAAGTCAGCCAGGTGACTCAAATCCAAATCAGTCCTTTATTGGCATAAGCAAAGAGTAGGCACAACAGCTAATAAAAGAGAAATACAAATCTGAAAACCAATAATGCAAAATTTAAACTTGGAGGTTAAACTCCCGTAGCCTTACAGCATATTGTAACAATTTTGCAACCTTGTTAATCAGGATGTGATTCTGACTAGTCAACCAAAAAATACCTTATGCTTTTTGGACAACTCATTCTTTCTTCTTAAAAGTGGAGGGAAAAAAATTGATCAAATATTTTCATAAAGCAGGCAATAAAGCAAAACATGAAAAAAAAACCCATGCTCACAAGGACAAAACACCCATGCTCACAAGGACAAAATCTACTAAGTAGAGGACTTAAGATATCTCCCTTCAAGGAGTGCTAAGGGTAGAACATTAAACCAAGTAAGCATAAAAGCTCTTCACTGTTATGGATTTGGTAGATAACAAAAATATGAAGCAATTTGGTTTAGATGAGAAGGGATTCCCATGCTCAAAGGACAACAGATTTCCCAGCTATGCTAATATCTTGTTTTTCTATATCTAGAATTCTGCATTTAATTTTTTCATATGCTGAGTTTGCAGATTCTAACCTCAGCGAGCATAAAGAAATCCCAAAGATTTTAATTTTTTGTTCAGTAAAACTTGTCCATTTGGACTGATTTTCTGTAAGTATTTAAGTATATAAGTCTAGTCATGTCTGCGCTAAACAATAAGCGCTGCCAAAATCTAATTGTAATAAACCATGGTCTGGTTCAGCTAGATGACTCAAATCATTCCTCTCTACAGATGTTACAAGAATGGTATGGAGCAAGATGACATACAGGCACTTCTCATACTGCTTTTAGTAATGGATGAACTGGACCTTGACTAGATATGACCTAGAAAGAGGAAGCTGGGAAACTGGTATGTTGGTGCTACTGCATAATAAGTTTGATAATATGATCTACCCTATGGTTGGCTGTTGCCTCCTCAGAAATGAATACAATTTTCTGGCATCGCCACCAGTCATTCCTACCTCCAGCAATGAGCAACACCTCCCCCCTAAAAAAAAGTTGATTAGAAGAATAGCACTGCCACCAGTTTGCTGGCTCTTCAATGTGAGCCAACAGCATGTCCAGTGCAATGCAATCTCTGGGGCTAAAGGATGTTTTGGGAATTGCCACAGTTGCTAGGATGACTTTCCTGCTCTCAGAAGCAGCTGGAGCAGCAATAAGCCAACAAGACTTAAAACCTGCTCAGCCCTCTGCTAAGAAACACTCCCTGTTAAACCCTAGGCAGTGGCATATTGATAGAAAATGGAGCCCGGGGCAAGAACTGAGTTTTCCACTGCCCTCCCTCACCTTCTCACCTTCCCCCCTTTTTATCCTCTCAATCCTCCCTCTGTGTGCATGCCACCCTCCCCAGCCAACAGTGACCTGCCTCTTCTTTATTCTGTGGGCCCGGCCAATTTCCATGTCAGCCTGCTTCTGCCTGACCCTACCCACAGCCTCCCTGTCAGGCTTGGGGGCTGTTCTCGGACCTGCTGGCTCATTCGGGGTCACCGGGCTCTTGCGGCTCGTGCCTGAGCCACCCGCCAAGGGGCCATTCACCACTGAGCTGTCTGCTGTGGCTGCAGGCCTCCTGCCTCCCCAGTCTCACTCGCTCACTGCATCCACTCCTGCCTTGCCCTCTGGCTTGGGGTAGGTTGCCAGGTAGCTGGGGTGGGGCAGCTGGGCGAGTCCAAGGCAGGGGTTGCCCCTGGACTCCAACATGGGGGGGAGAGGAGTGGTATAGGCAATTTTCTGCCCCCTTGTGACTAAATGGCCTTTGTCTGGGGACATTTGCCCCCATATATCCCCCTGGGTGGTACACCCCGACCCTAGGTAAGTGCAGGAGAACAAAGCATGGCAGAAAGATGAGCCTGAAGGTTCTCTAAAATCCATGGGAGAGCTGGACCTGCTCAGGCGAGACAGACTTCTCACCACAACAGCAATCTATGAGCTCTCTCCCAAAATGTTAATTCAGACTGGGTCTTGGCTATAGGTTTGCCTTTTGGCAGAATCAGGAGTTGCAATGGATCTGCAAACACATAGATCAGTTCCGTGAAGGAAATGGCAACTTTGGAGGATGGACTTTACAGCATAATTATTTCCCTCCCTATCCAAACTCTGTCCTTCCAAGGCACCATCCTCAAAACTTCAGGGATTTTCCAAGATGGAGTTGGCAACTGTATGTGGACATAATTTACAAATTAGATTTACAAGGCTTGCTACATGAATGAAAATATCCCATGTGAAGTTTCAGGGGACATGGTGTGTAAAAGTGGCTCTTCCTCTGGCTGCTTGAGTTTCACCAATATGTATATTCCTTATACAGGCAATAAAGCCTAGATCAGGCAATGGAATTGAGATTTCTAGTTAAGAAGTCAAAGCCACAGGTGGGTCACCTATGCCAAATGGATGAATTTGCTGAAACAAGCATTTAAGAAGTCTTACATTCTACTAGACCAGGGGTCTGCAACCTGAGGCTCCCCAGATGTTCATGGACTACAATTCCCATCAGCCATGTAGTCCATGAACATCTGGAGAGCCGCAGGTTGCAGACCCCTGTACTAGACTTCTGGACTGGAAGTCACACATAGTTGGGTACATAAACATTACCCTTCCAAGGCTTGCTATACCAAGTTGAGATCTAGCATGCTGATCACTCTAAACTGGATAAATAGCAGTGGGCCATAAAAATTAGAAAAGCGTATATGAATGCCTAATTTTTTAAACATCTTGATGCATATTTAAAATACAGTTTCTGTCAAGCTGAGAGTGATCTATTGGTGTCAGCAAGAACGGGAAACACAGTAAAATGAGACATCTGGGAGCCTAAGAGTTAATTAATTTATGTACACATAATTTTTATGCTCATTCCCTCACTCACACAGAGGGCAGAAGGGTGATGGTGCCATATTCCATTTTCATTGTCGTCCAATCAGTGCATTTTATTAATTTAATTTGGCTACAGTATGGTGTGCTGCATCTATTGATGTCATGTCAGAGAGCTGAAAAACAAAAAAAAAATCACACTGCTCTTAAGTGTTTCAGTTAACGATCACAGACCAATATAGCTGAGAAACATGGATTTCTCCACACACATACCCTCACCTCCCCAACATCATTGGCTGTGCCCAGTTTGTTGCTGTTATTCATAAAAAACGTTCCTGGCCAAGTATAAGCAATCACATTTGGCAACAAAATACAAAATTACATACATACCTGTCCTTCTATGGATGGAAAAAGAAACACAGTTGATCACATGGGAGTATCGTCTACTTACAGAGCTGCATCATTTCCAGCAGTTTCCTGAAAGGTTAGACAAGGGACCTTTCTGCCCAAGTCCCTGAAAACGTTTTGCAAACATTTTAATTTGTGTAGAAAGGAGCATTAACACTTTAGATCTGTAGCTTTGTCAAACCTTATAACCCGGAGGACAAAATCTGATAACCCTTATGAGGGCAATGATGCTTAGATCAGGCAACAAAGCCTAGATTTCTAGTTAAGAAGTCAAAGTCAGATGACCTGCCTGTGCCAAATGGATTAATTTTCTCAAAGAAACAAGCATTTTAGCAAACAGTGCCAGAATCTTCTGGACCTCTGGGCTGAAAGTCACTCATAGTAACAGAACAGAGAAAGAGCAGGAACATTTGTATTCTCAGGGTCAAAGATGCTATCTATCTAGCACACCACTGATCATATCTGATCTGGTTCAGGTCAGGTCTTGAGTTGTCATGGGTGACAGCAAGCTTGACCTTGCCTGTCTGGCTCCCCCTCCTGCTTTTCACCCCAGTCTGCCTGCCTGTCAACTATTTCCCTACATCCTGCTTCCAGCATCCTTGATAGATATCTTGGCTTTGATCCCAGCCAGTGAAGATGTTGTTTTGGATTATCCTTACTATGTAATGCTTTGACCTTCAGGCAGACTATTCCCTGGCCCTTTACATTGTGACTTGACACAGGTCTGTTTTGTCTCTTTGCAAGAGGTAGCCTGGCAGTGTGGTGAAGTTTGGTGACAGAGACATTTACGATTAAGAAGCAGGTGTCAATGACAAGTCTGGTTGTGTACTGAGCTGTTGACCAGCCTTGGGAAACAGAAGAGCCAGACCCAATAGACAGTACTTGTCACATTTATGAGGATGCTACCTGAAGAAGCATCCACTGTCCGGATATGAAACAAACATGGATGCCTATGAAAATATCTAGCAAACAAAGCAAATAAACTCTGAGGTTATGCTGCAATCTGTTTCCCCTTCCTCTGTCCAGATCCTGGTTTGATTTGATCATTTGGTTTCACACTTTCCTTGTTATCCTCAGTGAGAAAGGAACAGTAAAAAAAAAGAATGGGTAGAAATAGCTTGGGATCTGTCAAAGCCGAAATAAGTTGCCTTGGCTGAGTTGCTGCGACTGAAATGAAAACAGCTAGCTTTTGCTTCCCCCCTTCTTTTATGCTACCTACAAAGAAAATTCATAAGGTGTCCCATAACTCAGTTATAAGTACCTCCAGGAACCTGTTAATTATATGTTAGAGGGTCAGGAATGAAATAGCTGTGCTACCCTTTAGTCTAGAGTAACACACTATAATCACTGGCCAGTAAGAAATTCATTTCTTCATTAAGAGGCCAAAGAGCTGAAAGCCAAAGTTTGCTCTTTCATCAGGAATTGGGATCCTGGGGAATGGTGTAGAGAAGTTGCTATTATGGGACCAAGGAAATTGGTCAGCTTTCCCTTTCACCAAAGACCACTTGCAGTTAGCAATTTCAGTTGTTACATCCACACCTCAGTATATTTTTACATGAAATTTTGTGGTAACGATACACCATTTGTTGTGGAGGACTCGAGGCCGAAGTAAATATGGGACCCTCAAACCCATCTCTTTCAAAGCAGGAAGAAGGTAGGTTTTATTTAAAATGCAAGAAAAGGACAAGGGAGGATGGAATTCCTCTTGTAGTCCCCCACTCAAGGTGACTTTTGCCACAGCCTAGAGCTGATATTGAAAATGAGCCTGGTCAGAAAAAGGGGATGAAGCAGAGGTTTAGAGAGAGGCAAAGAAGTAGCAAATAGAAGATTCAGCAGCATGGGCAGAGCGAGGGGGAATGGTGCCCTGCGCCCCCTCCGTGCCCTGGAATGCCACTGCCACGCCCCACACGGGCGTGCTCAGGGTGTCCCCCACTCTGTTGGCGCTATGCCACTGTTCAGCAGCCTTCATTGCAAAGCTCACTCCATTTACACTCCATGTCATTTACACGTGGTTGGGACAGAAGTACATTTGCACAGAAGTGTTCTACAGTCAAAATCAGTTTGGTTTTCCCTTCTTTTTTCTGTAAAACACCTTTGGTCAGTTATATCTGACTGGTTCAATAATAAACTGCAATCAAAACAGATTAATGTTTAAAAAGCTGTTTGCGTTCAGACAGTTTGTATTAATTTGATCATGCAAAAAAGCCGATTGCACATGCACATTTTCATGCTGTTTCCTCATGTATTCTCCCCTTTCCCATCTGCTGTTCAATGCATTCTTTAAATATGAAACTTTTGAACGTGTAATTATTTGCCTGAGGACAACCTAGTGAATTTTTGTTTTAGGGAAATGTGACTGGTGTATGAGGACCACTAAGAAGTGGTAACTGGAAAATGCTATTTCAAGTATTGAGTTTACTGACTTTTGCAAATTCAAGTCTAATGCAGATAACTCTGGAGGGGGAAAAACGACATTGGTGGCAGTGGAGATGATGGAAAGTGCCCTCAAGTCGCAGCTGACTTATGCTGACCTCATAGGCTTTTCAAGGCGAAGAGACATTCAGAGGTGGTTTGCCATTGCCTGCCTCTGCGTCATGACCCTGAACTTCCTTGGTGGTCTGTTAACTGAACACAAAACAGGGGCAGCCCTGCTTAGGCTCTGAGATCTGATGAACTTGAACTAGTCTGGCTATCCAGGTCAGGGCAAAACATAGCCATTGATAATATATAATAATTTTAAAGTGAACTAAAAGTCTGTGAAGGTTACCAAACAAACAGAGAGATCACAGATTGAGAAATGTCTTTATTTCTTTAAGCGTTCAGGCTATGAACCCCATGTTCTTCCAGGGATAGATTAGTTTAAAATTTGCAAAGGGGATCATCTATCCAAGTGCTATTCAGGGGAGTTACAAGATCTAGTTCGTAATCTGTTGTTTTGTAAACTGAATGGAACACAGTAGTGGTTATTATTCAAATAAATGTGTCTATCTTATTATTCAAACAAGTGTGTCCCACTGGTCTATTATTTAGCTTTTTATTAAAAGAGGAACAAAATATATTACTAGTACTTTTGCTAAGTTTGCCTTGCGGCTGCTAGGGTAAGCACCTGATATGTAAATTATAGTTTTATTGATTGCGCTTATGAACAATTTGTTTAATGGAGCTATTCTTTTTATGTGCAACTGATGCTGTACAGAATTTGTTTTGCATTAAAATTTGGAAATTGCTACAGCCCTGGTGGCTAGTCAATAAAAGTTTTATCTGGAGCTATTTATACCTGTATAAAATATTTGTATTTCACAGTTAGTGACTTACAGATGCACAGTGTCTCCTTCTGTTCCTTTCTGCTGCCTGAATTGCTGTTTATTAAAGGCAAAAGTATCTGGAACAGTTGATGCACAGGTGTTCCTACTCTGCTACATGTGGAATCTAAGGGACGGGGCGGGGGTGGGGGGTGGGGTTGAACCTGCAATTCTCATCTGTCAAATTCTTTTTTTTGAAAATATTTATGACTAACAAAAAAGGTATCTCAGAGTTATGGGGCTTGCCTTATCTCTGTATTCTTGGCTTAAGATACTTACCTATCTGTCATGGCGTAGAACAATTTAATGACCTTAGGAATATGTGCTCTTACCAGAAGTCTAGAAAGTCTCTCTGCTAATTGTACAGATGCAAAGGCTACTGTACGACAAATTTTTCAAGCATAGCTTGCATATCTATCTGTCTATCTCTCTATCTGTCTGACATATTTAGAGTCCACCTTTCTCACTGAGATGCAAGGCAGATGACACAATGTAAATTCATGCACTCTACAAGATGAGATATCTCATAAGAACTACACTAGGACTAAAATCACAGAAATCTGGAACTAACATAGAATAATTGATGTGATACACTGTACAAATACAATGCAAGAAATCTGGAATTAGCATGAAATAATTGATGGGATACAGAATACAAATACAGTGCAAGGAATGGAATTGCATCGGTAGAAAACATCAGTAGAAAACAATGCACACTGCACACACGGATAACACATACAGAGAAAAGATAATACATGTAAACACTGTGGTATAGTTAGTATAGTTAGCCTTTCTGAACTACTGTTATGGTGTAGCCTTATTACCTTTATAGAAAAGCCCTTCTGAACACTTGTACGTTATGTAGTTTTTGAAATGACACATGTGTGGGATCCTTCTTAACCTCCTCAGAAAGGCTATTCTACAACATAACAGAAAGTGCACATTTACAGGCAATTGTTGATCTTACCATTTGCAGGATGGCACATGCAGAGGGATCAGAAGAGATGAGTGGAACTGTTGTGACTGAGTATAAGGATAGTGGGGGTCCTGCAGGTATGAGGGTCCAAGACCAGGAAAGGTTTTGGATGTGAGAGCCAATACCTTGAATTGAACCAGGTAACTGATGGGCAGCCAATGAAAAGACTGCAGAATGGGTGAATTGTGCATGTGCTCCTACATCCTGATAATAACCACACTGTGGCATTCTGTACCAACTGGAATCTCTCAGCTGACTTCAAAAGAAGATCCATGTGGAGTTTCATTACAATAGTTTAGTCTCAATGTTACCATAGCATGGATCAGGATGGCTAAATCATCCAAGCCAACAAGGTAGGAAACCATTTGAGAGCCAGTGTGATGTAGTGGTTACAGTGTCAGACGAGGATCTGGGAGACCCAATTTAGAACCCCCACTCTGCCATAGAAGCGTGGTAGGTGACCTAACCTACCTTAGCCTAACCTACCTCACAAGGTTATTGTAAGGATAAAATGAAGGAGAGGAGAATGATGTCAGCAGCTTTGGATCCCTACTGGAGAGAAAAGCAAAATATAAATAAAGTAAATAAAAAGAATAATAAATAATAACCTTGCAGTCTAGATTAAGTTGGAAGAAAGCACTTTTTTGCAGTTGCGTTCACTTTGTTTCTCCAGCAGGAATGCTGTATCCAGTATAGTCCCTAGTTTCTTAAATAATTCAGCAAGCATCAGCTGAACTTCCTAGAAACTGCGAAGTACAAGGGTGACCTTGGGCTATTCACAGTTTTCTCAGAATTCTCTCAGCCCCACCTACTTCACAAGGTGTCTGTTGTGGGGAGAGGAAGGGAAGGAGTTTGATAGCCACATGGAGTCTCCTTATGGGAGAAAAAAGGCTCTTCCAAGCTCTTAAATCCAAGCTCTACCTCCTGCACCTTTTCCTTCTTCAGTGTCTCCGCCTTCCCAACCTCCTGCTCCTTTTCCTTCTTCAGTGTCTCCTTTTCCTTCTTCAGTGTCTCCGCCTTCCCAATGTAGGAGCTTCTTCAGTGTCTCCGCCTTCCCAACCATCATGTTGTGATTTAATTTCAGTTTGTTTGCTTAGGAAATGGCTGGCGGCATGGAGAAGTTAATCAGAAGAAAATGGTGGGTGAGGCAGAGGCCGTTTCCGCACAGCCACGATTGGGGTTTGGTCGGCGTATATGACGCCGACCCAACCCCCCTGGGACCGTTCGCATGAACGGTCCCAGAAACAGCCGGGAAGATGGCGCCGCGGAGCGCAGTCGCCCGGTTGACCTGCTGTTGCTTTGGCCGTCCGGCATGTCGCTGAGGCCTGGGGACACGCCCCCCTGCCCTGCTCAACTGCTCCGGCATCGCAGGGCAGGGGGGCGTGTCCCCAGGCCTTGGCGACGCGCTGGACGGCCACAGCAACGGTAGGTGGACGGTGACAAGGGGGGGAGGGAGGGCGCCGTATTTGGCCCGTGCGGAAAGGACCAGAAACTGGACGTGAGAGCTGTGTGATTGGGTGGGAGAAATAAGTTGTCTACTGAGCTCTGCGCAGCAAGCAGGAGATGGCTTTAAGCAGACTTCAGAAAACAGATAGATAGTTTAGCGTTTACAAAAAAAACCTCGGGTTGAGCTGACATAAAACTCTCGGAGGATGTTTTGGGGAAAAACTGTGTGGAGTTTCTTCCCAAAATACTTCTTTTCACATCCTCAAGATGTTTTATTTGGCTGTGCAGAAAGGAACTATGCATGGCAGTCAGACAGTGCCTCAAGACCTTCACCACACTGCTAAGAGATCTGGATAGAGATACAGACATGGGTGTCACTAGAACATTTTGTTATGCACTAACCATTTATGCCTAACCTAAAGACAGTTTTCCTTACATTCCATAACGAATATCCTTTAGCATATATACACTATGCAGCTATTATAAAACTGACTAAAACAGTTTGCTTAGTTCCAAATAAAGATGATAAGCAAGATACCTTGATTCAACCCCAGATCTTAGAGAAAACAGAACAATATCACAATATCACTTAGAGAAAATGGAACAATTTCACAATATCACAATATCACTTGCTTGCCAGAAAGTGATACAAGGTAGTAACAGATAGATTGCCAATAATTTCCAAGCCTTATGATCTTTTTAGCAGAATCCTAGAGTTGAAAGAGAATTTTAGACATGCTCAGTACAAGCAATCTAAAGTTGGAGTGTCACCAATAGATGGCCACCTAGACTCTACTTGAGAACATCAAGAGGGATGTCACCATTGTTCAAACACGCTGAGCATACACTGTTGAATAGCTGCAATCACCAGTGAGCTGAGCCTCTCTTCCCTTTCTAAGGTATATGATCCTGCACCACACAAAAGCATTCATGAAAAAGCCCCCTTAGAAGTGGCTACCCAGATCATGGTTGCCAATCTCAGGTGGGGCCTAGAGATCTCCAGAAATTTCAAGTGATCTCCACATCCCCTTGTGAGATAAGAGGAACTGAGAGAGCTCTGGCAGAACTATGACTAGCTCAAGACAATTCAGGCTTCATGTAGAGCAGGGGTAGGGAACCTGCGGGTTGAGAGCCGCATGCGGCTCTTCTGCCCTTGCACTGTGGCTCCACGAGCCGAGCCGCCAGCTTCATCCTTGCCTTCACCAACTGCCCGCGGACGGCTGGGCCGCGCTGCGGGCTTCCCCTCTCGCCTGCCCTGTTGGAGCGGGGCGGGCGCTTTCCCAGTGGCCGGCAAGGCCAAGCCGCCGGCTTCATCCTTGCCCGCCCTGCAGGCAGCAGGGCAGGCGCACCAATTGCCTGTGGCCGGCTGGGCAGTGCCGTGTGCTTCCCCTCTCACCCACCCTGTTCGAGCGGGGCGGGCGCTTTCCCGGCGGCCGGCAAGGCCAAGCCGCTGGCCCCATCCTTGCCCGCCCTGCAGGCAGCAGGGCGGGCGCATCCCTGCACTTCTCAGAATGAGTGGAGTAAAAGGTTAAAAAACCCAATATATATAGTGTTATCTTTATTTTAAATGTCAAAAATTATTTGCGGCTCCAAGTGTTTTCTTTTCCCATGAAAAACGGGTCCAAATGGCTCTTTGAGTGTTAAAGGTTCCCTACCCCTGATGTAGAGGAATGGGCACTCTTTTCTGGTTCTCCAGATAAGCAAAAGTGGAGAAGTAGGGAATCAAACCCAGTTCTCCAGATTAGAGCCTATTGCTCTTAACCACTGCAACATGGTGGAACTCACCCTAAAAAGTGCTGTAAAGCCATTTTCTGCTCTAGAGCTCCAAGGCACAAATTGGCCGGGGGAACCCTGTTTGTCCTGCTGCCAACATGTCCTGGCTCATATGATCCCAGAAACACAAAACCCCCGTCAGTGGAACAAACTGCTGCTGGTGTTTTTTTCTAAACCATATATATGCCATTTTTGTGCAGTTGGCCTAAATATTGGAAAATGTGTTTATTTCAGAAACGTGCAAAAAATAAAAATTCAAAAATCCTATTCTTACAAGGTAGTAACAAACTGAAATAGAGATATGCAAATGTGATCCACCAGTTTTCATGATTCCATAACTCCAGTTAGTCTGCAGTCCAGATCCATTGTTTATTCCTATATGGCTTTTTACCAGTAGATGCATTCAAACAGTATTCCAGTTAATGTGGACTTTTCAATTAGACACATTATCTGTTCCTTAGTCTTCAAGCATCTTAAGTCTTACCTCCCTCTGAAAGTCTCAAAGCCGTTTACAAGTGGTTCTGATCAAAGCCAATATAATACTTTTCTATCCAGCATACAGTAAGAGGCAGTCAATAATTCTCAAACAAACACAGATGTAGCACAGGCCCACAAATGAGCAATTGTTTTTCCTTTCAATTGTTTTCTTCAAATGTCTGGGATCTCAGAGGCACTGACCCGGAGGTGTTATTTCTCGATGTTTTCTACACTGCTCATAATTAAGTCTTCTCCAGGCACGCAGGGGCTTGGGGGGAAAGTTACAAACCAGAATGTGTCCATCAAGCAGGCTTTTCCAAGCACTGACAGCTCTAAATGCAGGCAAGCTGCAATACAAGCTTGTCCTCAAATCCTTGACAATGACCTTCACCTCAGGGTGAAAGATAATGTAGTTGCTGTGCTCATTCTACAAAGAGTGTCTACTGATCAGAGGCTCATGATAAAATATGTATATATCTTCTTTTCTTCCTTCACGGATGGTTATTGGCTGGGAACTGAAGTGATACTGTAACATTATCTCCATGACAGCTTGAATTCCACCCCCACCCCCCCCTCCACTTTCTAAACACAAAGGAATGGCAAGCAGGCCTTGTAGACAACAGCTCTACAGAGCCTTACTCATTGTGGAAGCTGGTCCCACCCACTTTGATAAGTGATATCAAAAAGAAGCCACCAAGCTGCGAAAGCACAGCATCACCTACTGAACAGGAAGGTAGAATTTAGGCCAAAGAAGAAGTGCAAGTTCCTCAAGTGGAGTTAATGGATTTTATGCACAAAAGTGGGCTAGAAAGGCATTTTAACAACAAGTAGCCATATTTATTATATTTTAAAAAATGCTTTTAACTCTGGGGGGGAGGTGTTTTGTGAGCTGGTGCAAAAAAATAATTGTTTGGTTGTGGGGGGGAGGGTGGCCACCCATACAGGGCAGGGGGGGGCCAAACTCAGGTTTTGTCCACGGGCTCCAGTTTGCCTAGATACGCCTCTGCTCCTCACAAAGAAAATCAACAAAACTATTGCACTGCCAGCATGCTGCAGTGATTACAAGTGGTGGACTCTGTTCTGGAGAACTGGGTTTGATTCCTTCCAATGAGCAGCAGGCTCTTATTTATTTATTTGTTTGTTTGTTTGTTCCATTTATATCCCACCCTCCCCAACAAGGCTCAGGGTAGCAAACAGTAAACAGTCATAAAACCATTACAATCATCAACCAATAAAACCTTGGTGAACTGGATCTGTTTCTCTGCTCCTACTGGATGACCTTGGGCTCATCACAGTTCTTCAGAATTCTCCCAGCCCCACCTACCCCACAACGTGTCTGTTGTGGGGAGTGGAAGAGAAAGGAGTTTGTAAGCCACCTTGAGTCTCCTTACAGGAGAGAAAGGTGGGGTATAATTCCAAACGTTTATTTTCTTTTTCTGCTTGAAATGCATGGGAAAGATTTAAAGGCTGCCTCTGGCAAAAAAAAAAAAAACAAGAACAAAAAAACCCCAATGCCATTTGGGTGTATGCTGGAATTGACCCCAAATCCCTAATAAATGTATAGCTCACATATACACAGCAACATTTCCACCTGATGATTCTAAGCATGAGATAGAATCGTAATTCCTATGAATGGAAGGACTTCATGGGAACTGATCTTGTCTACTTCTTTCTCCAACTACACCCTGTTCCCCCCTAAAATCCCATGCTGAACTTTGATGGATGCTCCTGAACTATATGCCATGTGGTATGGTGGGCTGCAGCAAGGGGGGAATGGTTGGAATTGCCCCCCCCCCACCCCCCACACACCTCAGTCTTGCATGGGTAACTGAGGGAAGATCAATTTTATTTTATTTTTATTTTTGGATTTGTACTCCCCCCCCCCCCACACACAGGGAGCTCAGGGCGGCAACAACATTTTAAAACAACATAATAAAATCATATAAATGTTTAAAATCAGGTCAAACAATCATTACTGAAAGAACAGACTTCAGATGGCGACTCTCTCCCTCTCCTCCATTCATTTCTTCTGGTTGTAGTATTTTGTATCCAATTCCTAATTTATATGTTTTTCCCTATGCAGCAGCCAACTCTCATTTTAAGGAAATTTGTCATGTTTGAAACACATTCAGTTAGCAGCATTGCTGACTGTATGATTTGGTGCTATACTGGCTGGGAGGGAAGATGGACTAATGAAAAAATTACCAAATAAACAAGTGGTGTGTATTCAATAGTCTTGGGGCACCCTGATATCTGGATTCTACTATCTGTGCCAATGAATATTATGCCGAAAATAAAAATAAATGGGTTCTAGATGAAATCAAGTTTGAACTTTCCCCAGACATTAAAACAGCTAAACTGGGGCTATCATGAATTGGAAACATTATGAGAAAATAAGAATCACTGGAAAAGAAAATAATGCTAAGAAAGGCTGAAGGTAACAGGAAATGGAAGATCTAACATAAGATGGATTGGTTCTATAAAGGAAGCCATGACCCTCAGTCTGCAAGATTTGAACAAGGATGTTAACGATAGGAATTTTGGAGGACATTAATTCATAGCGTCCCCACAGGTCAGAAACAACTTGATGGCACTTAACACACACACACATCTGTGCCAGTTGTTTGGACTAATGAAGATAAGCATGAATATTGGCAAAGTCTGTGAGTAGCACATTATACCCCACTTGGTGTACTTTTAAAGTTAGGGGTGGTGTTAGAATTGTCTTTAATTTACTAGGGTAACTGCCTTCTTCAGAAGTAAAAGGAAAGTTGGATTGCTATGTCTCCACCATGCATCTATCAAATGATTTTTATCAACTTTTTAAGCAAGAAGAGCATATATGAAACACAGGAAATCTTGTCTGGATATATTAGAAGAGAAAGCACTGTTTACTTGCATGTACCAGCTACAGTACATTTTAGCCTCATTCCGCACACGCAGAATAATTCACTTTCAAACTGCTTTCAGTGCTCTTTGAAGCTGTGCGGAATAGCAAAATCCACTTGCAAACAGTTGTGAAAGTGGTTTGAAAACGCATTATTTTGCGTGTGCGGAAGGGGCCTTGGATAGTGGAAATCATGTGTTGGGGCAGTACTGTAACAATGATGTCTTTAACTTAAGTTTCAGAACTTTAGACAGTGATTAATTTGATGTTTTTTGTTTGTTTTGCTGCAACAGACTAATATGGCTACTGTTTGGGATTTTGAAGAGATGGAGATTCTGATGTCTCCTTTTCGAAATAACGTAGTGTAATGGTTAAGAGCAGTGGACTCTAGTGTAAAGAACCAGTTTTGATTCTCCACTCCTCCACTCCATGAAACCTGTTGGGTGACCTTGGGCTAGTCACAGTTCTCTCAGAACTCACTCAGCCCATGCGGAGGCAGGCAATGACAAACCACCTCCAAATGTCTCTTTCCTTGACCACTATACACACAAATATACCTTTTGAAAAATAAAACCAGAGACATATTCATAGAAGTTCAAGAACGTTCAAAACCACTAAAAGAAAACCTCCTCTGGCTTTTAAGAAAATGTGCGCAAAAAACTGCTCCTTTCAGTTCTGCATGAAAAGAGGAATAGAAGGAGAGTAGGCTTGCTGCTGGGAAAGTGTATGGAAAGTGTTAACTTTTACAGTCTTGACAGACAAATTTTATAAACTTTGCCGATGAACTTTGAATTACCCTGCTCCTTTCATATTTTCCAGTTAACATGCGTATATCTGCTCCTGCCATGTAATCAACTGATTGTTACACAAGCATTTTCTAAAGCTATGACAAACTCAGATTTATGAGGTCAACAGGTTCAGACTTAATCCATTCAATAGCTGCAATTTATCGTCTGATGATAATTGTATACACAAACATTGTAATGATTTAGATGACATAGTGTAAAGATGAAATCCGTTTATTTTAAAAGGGTTTCTAACCTCTAAAATATGTTGCCGTGAACACCTTTCAGGGGCCGCTTTTAACAACATGGTTATTATTGTTTTATTGATCAGGTTTTTATTACTGATTTGACACTTATATTTCACGTTAATCGAAAAAGGTGTAATTTTTCCACAGGAAATTTAACAAAACTATGACTGTAATTAATTATATCATTACTGTGTTTTCAGCGCATTCCATTTAAAGGGTCTGGAAAAGAGTGCCTAATTTATCATACATTTATTATAAGGAATATGTAAACCTCTTTTAAACAGACAGAGAGCGTGATCTTTTTGGAGGAGATGGGATATGACATAGGCTCTATATTTATAGATTTCTGCCTTTATCTTGACCTGGTTTTATAATGATAGCTATTTTGGAACAGGATTGTAAATTAGCAACTTAGAAAGCCTCGGAAGCTTACAATATTGCTATTGGCTACTCTTGAAGCACTAATTAGTGGTCATTCTCTAATGCCTTCCATAGATCAAGCAAACAGTCTGCAGCAAAGGGACTGGTGGCTGTGCTGAAAGTTTGGAACCGACATTTCAGGAGTCCTTCAATATGCACGCTCTAAGCATCATTAAATATTACTGCGAACATACTTTCCAGGAGGCACCGGCCGCTGCATTTATATACCTTTCCTAAATATAAACCAACGCTTGCGGTGATAAACTGTACACAGACTCGAAAGCATTTAGCCAAATGGTGAAATTTCAATTGATCTCTAGTTTATTGCCATTGATCTTTTCCAAATGTAACTATATTTACTCCTGGGAAATATAAACCTGTATGTATACAGGAATATAATTTATGTTCTCAACCCACATAACTTCACAGGGGGAAACACAGCACTGCGATATTGCCGTGGGGGGCGGGGGAGAGATAAAGGAATCGGAAGGTCTTTCTCCTGTAATGAGATTCCGCACTTTATTTCATGTGATATTATTTATCATTTGTAAACTTATCACATACATCTCGATTCCGTTTTTGACATATTGCCACATATGTCTAATTCATGTGTGTAATAAAATATTATAACTGCATATAAAAACACATCTCTCGAGTTACATCTGTGTCTTCTAAACACTTCAGCATAAATAATAATCACTTTAGAGATGTGTAGCTGCATGCATAATTATAGTTCTCCATATTATTATTTATTTTTTTAGATTTAAGCTGGAGAATACATTTCTTTACTATGCAGTTATGTACTATGAAAAGCTTTGGTTTGGAATCTCAGAACTGTGCATAGTTTTAAGCTTGGGTCTGGCATCATAGAAGTCTGCTAAACAACCCCGGTTAGTCTAGCTCAGCAGTTTCAGCTTTGGCGAGAACACAGTGTTTGGCCTGCCTGCAAGGTCCTTCCCCCCCCCCCCCCATTCATTTGAATGCATTGTGCCGGCAGACTTTTCGTCTCTACTGAAATCTACAGGGCTGCCCAAACTACAAATGGTTTTCTATGCAGTGAGAACCATGGAGGGAACTCGGAACACCTTTCAACCTTTTGCAAACAACAAAATTGGACTCCAAATCTTACTCATCTGAAATGCGGTAAACCAGTAAATGCTTCAGTGTCAATGCCAAATCGTTTTACTGTAACTAATGCCTGGCTCAGCATGCAACCAAAATGAATGGTATTTGCACAAACCACTTCCACTGATATCTGCAGAAGGTGCGCTGGAAAAGCTGAGCATTTTGCTTGCGTGAATCAGGGTCTAAAAATTACTGAATGAAAGGAATTCTCTGATGTTTTGAAAAATAAACATTTAAAAGTAGCAACTTGGGAGGTTGAACTCTATAGTGTTGCATCCCTACTAATCCCTTGGTCCTCCTGAAACTCTGCTCTTCACAGAGTCTGCCACCATGTCCCAAACCAGAGATGGCAACTTTATTTCAGGCCTAAAACATTTTTAAAGATATTCCAATGGATGTTTCCTCCAAGTAAATGAAATATAATCAACCTTTGCTTTCCCTCCCCACAACAGACGTTTTGTGAGGTAGCTGGGACAGAGAGAGTTCTGAGACATTAGCCCATAGTCACTCAGCAGGCTTGATGTGGAAGAATGGGGAAACTTCACCTGGGTCTACCAATCATGTGGAGGAAGGAGACTAACACATGAAGCCTGCTGGGTGAATTTGAGCTAGTCACAGTTCTGTTTGAACTCTCTCAGCTCCACCTATTTCACCAGGTGTGTGGTGAGAGAAGAGAAAAGATTGCAAGCCATTTTTAGTATCCTTAAAAGATAGGGAAAAGTGAAGTACAAAATCCAACTATGATGGAAAATGTCCTCGTCCAATACACTTCACTTCTAGGACTGAAATGCGTAAACGGTCCATTTCACATTTTACAATTTCAAGCTTAACTTGATTCATGCTTCTCCATTTTCATATTATATGCAATGGATTTTTCTTTTGCATCAATTCATGTCAATAACTGAACACCCTTTCAGCTTTAGTCCAATTGCATCATTAAGAATCCTGCTACTTGGGCTTCCAGTCTGGTTTTGGAACTAGCTGCTGTCCTTTGTAAAAGCAAATGGACCTAGCAGGTTTTTTTAAAAGGTCTCGGGGCTACCTCAAATCCCAATTTGCCAGTTTAAGGAGAGAGGTTCAAGATCACCCATATATCTCCAGGAAGTCAATTCCTCGAGGAGGGAGTTGAATTGAAGGATTCCTCAATCTTGTCTTAAGCTGAGTCACCGGAAATGGGAATCAATCTTGGCTAAACCCTGTTGAGGAATTTTGAAGAAAACTGAAGCAGTTCCAGTCTAAATTTCCTTCACTTGGAATGTATGGATTTAATTTGACATAGAAGCTATTTCAGAATTTGATGCTACCACTGAATGCAACTGCTGGTTGGTGGGGCGGGTGGTGGTGGTGGTGGTGGAATAAACATCAACTAGAAAACCCATTAACCAAACTGTGAGTTTCCACGGAATAAATCTTAATGGTGAGATGGAAGGAACCCAGTAGTTGTTAAAGGATTAAAAAAAATACAAAACATAAAATGTATTGTTTAAAAAACTACTCATGTGAAGATAAATAGGAAGATAAATTTATTTTTGAACTTACAAGAATCCAGTTATTTGATTGTTTGGAACAAGTAAATATCTGACATAGAAGCAAGGTAAAGAAAGGTGGGACATTGCTTGTGTCATCTGGTAAACTGTGAAATTCCAGTCACTTTCAGGAAGCAAAGAAGGTCAAAAAGATGCAAAGACTTGGAAAAACAAAGCATTGACCTTAAGTGATATAAAATTTTACAGACTAACAAGGAGAAAAATAAATGGAGGGAGGAGATGAACTGATTGGTAAGAGGTGTTTTTTTAAAAACAAAACAAAAACAAAAACTGACAGGCACCTAAAATTGGAAAGGTTTGGACTGGATTTTTTAAACAGCCTCCCTAACAAGGAAAAAGTTAAAGAATTTTAAGTTGTGAAATTTGAACAATTGGAATTAGCTGCAAAGCAAGATGCAGCTAAAACAAAAGATC
This sequence comes from Sphaerodactylus townsendi, assembly GCF_021028975.2. NCBI lineage: Eukaryota > Metazoa > Chordata > Lepidosauria > Squamata > Sphaerodactylidae > Sphaerodactylus > Sphaerodactylus townsendi. Next base: position 35,051,979 of record NC_059427.1, on the reverse strand, counting down.
TTAGGCTGAGTCCGCATGGGCCAAAAACAGAAGTATGAAAGTGGTGTGAAAATGGTGTTAAAGGGTTTTAAATGGTGTAAAAGGGTTTATATTGTTTTCACACTGTTTTCACACCGCTGTTTTTGGCCCATCAGGGTAGGGAAAAGGGACTCTATCTCACACACTGCTTCACAAATGGTTGCAAAAGGAAACATCAGTACATATTGCAAAAAAACCAAGCATAGCAGATTTGGTTCAGATACTTTGCAAGTTGCAATCCATACTGGAAGATGTAAATATGTGGGCAGAAGCAAAAACAGCAACATTAGGAAAAGTTAATTAAAAAAATAGATGCCAAGATTGTAACATGGCAAGAAGCTGATAAGAAAACAAACAGGGTTTAAATTATTGAAGGAGTCACTAAAACGTTAGCAGATGAATTTAAGAAACTGAAGACCAGGCTGAATTGTGTTGATCAAAAAGTTGTACAGCTTGAAAATGAGAAGGAAAATTATAAGACCAGGTGGCTTTTTGAATATTGCCAGAGAGCAGATTCTCTGAGCTTCAGAGCAATCCATGAATCAGAGGCCACTTCCACACAGCCACGCTGGGGGTTGGGTCGGCATACATGACATCGACCCAACCCCCTGGGACCACACTGCGCCGTCGCCCGATCGACTTACCATCCCTGCAATCGTCCGGCATGTCACCGAGGCCAGGGGACACGCCCCCCTGCCCTGTGCAACTGCTCAGGAGTCGCAGGGCAGGGGGGCATGTCCCCAGGCCTCGGCGACATGCCGGACGGTCGCAGGGACGGTAAGTCGATTGGGCAAGGGGGGAAGGATGGCGCCTTCCAGCTGCTGCCATTCGCATGGCAGTGGCTGGAAGCCGCCGTTTTCCAAAAACCTCGCTTGGGGAGCAAGGTGGGAAAATGGCGGCTTTGCACTGCTGGGGAGGAGCAAGGGTGGCACGACTGCGAAGCAGCTGCACCCCCCTTGCGAACAGCTCCCTCGGGATGGCGTTTTTGCCGTCCCCAGGGCGCTGTAAAAGGCCCGTGCAGAAAGGGCCAGAGGGCCAAGATATAAAGACAGCTTCTGATAACAGCATTGGCCCAACTTATAGGGGTGAAGGAAGAGGAAATGAAGAGAGAGGTTGACAAGACTTTTCATATCAACTCTGCTTACGCTAAACAGAAGAAGTTACTGAGAGATTGTCTTGTTCATTTCAGTTTCAGATCAATAAGAGAACATGGGCTACAGGCACATTAGGCAAATAATTTGAAAATAGATGGAAAACAACTTACATTCTTAAAGGAGATACTGTTCAGACTTTTGAAGAAAAGCAGACAATAGAAATTTCTGACTGACAGTTTGGAAAAAATGGTATACTATTCAGATGGGAGTTCCAAGAGGGGGTGTCATTCTCTTACAAAGGCAGAAGACAGATGATTCTTGAAATCCTAAAGGCTGAGGGATTTCTTTGCAAATACAGAAAATACTTTTATACAATACAAGAAAAATAATTTATGATGGATTACAAAGCGCTGTCTTGAAATGTAAATGGCTTAAATGCACTGGTCAAAAGGAGAAAGATTTTCATTTCTTTTTTAAAAAGCAAAAATTAGATATAATGTGCTAGCAAGAGACACCTATAAAAAGAACAGGATAGGAAATATTTGATTAATAATTTTTTAGGACAAGAATTTGTTTCTTCTGATCCTAAGAAAAAGAGAGGAGTGCTTATGTATGTAAAAAACACCATTTGAACCTAAATTGATATTTAAAGATGTTTGAGGCAGATTTTTGGCTGTGGTGGTTACAATTTGTGGATTCAAAACTGTTTCAGTGGGATTTATGCCCCAAATTAAAAAAAAACACTACAATTCTATACAGAACTAGAGCAAAGATTATTGGAACTTACATGTGAAAACATTATACTAAAGGGATATTTTAATTGAGTTGTCTTGACGCATTTAGACAGGAAATTGAAAAAAGATATTAAGACTCTGGAAGGTACATTACCTAATTTTTTTTGTTCTGGAAGAGAATCTGAGTTTGCAAGATTTATGGAGATTTAAAAAATGGAAATGCTAGAGACATTACATATTATTCTAAAAGATATAAATCCCACTCAAGAATTGATATAGTTTGGATTACAAAGCCTTTAGGAGCAAACATACAAAGATAAACATTTTACTCAAAACCTTTGCTGACCATAATAAGGTAGTGTTTTCATGGAAAGGAAAAATTTTTACATTTAGATGGAGACTAAAAGAGTCATTACTTTAAAAATAAGAGATTGTTAAAATGGGAGAACGGGAACTACAGGAATTTTTTTGGCTTAAATTTGGACAGAGGAACAGATCTTTATGTGGTGTGGAATGCCAGTAAAGCATTTATGAGGAGATTTTTAGTACCACAGAACACATTAACTAAAAAGTTATCACAGCAGAAATGACAAAATATGCTAGATCTGATTGCAAAGAAGGAACAGGAGTTAAAAATACATTCAAATAAGAAAAAGATTGGGCAAAGTGTCAAGATTTTACAAGTATCAATGCTGACATTAAAATAAATGGAATCAAAATTTGAGTTTTGCAAAACAAAAAAACCAGGAAAGATGTTAGCAGCCAAATTTAAAAAGGCAAAAGAAAATAGATTCATCATTAAAATACAATGGAAAGGAAATGTGGGCTGTTTCTGCACAGCCAGAGTAACAGGGCTGCATTGGCACGAACCATGCCAATGCAAGCCCCGGCCCATTCGCACAAATGGCCCCGCTGACTGCGCAGCTGGCGGAGCAGACTGCACACGACCGCACAGCATCCCAAACGCCTCCTTACCTCCTCCTGGCTTCCGTCACTCTGTGGAGGCAAGGGGACACGCTCCCATGGCCAGTGCAATGGCTGCAGGGATGGAGGCCAGGAGATGGAGCCCCTGGCCTCCACAGAGCAACAGAAACCAGGAGGAGGTAAGGAGGCATTTGGGGCTGGCACACGGAAAACACCGCTTTCCACCCACTGCTGTTCGCATGGCAGCTGGTGGAAGACGCCGCTTTTGAAACACCTTGCTCCCCCAGCAAGGTTCAAAAGCAACATTTTTGCGCCGCTTGGGTGGCACAAGCATGGCACTGCTGCAATGCAGCAGCGCCTGCAATTCGAGTAGCGCCCCAGGGACTATGTTTTTACCATCCCTAGGGTGCTGTTATTGGTCTGTGCAGAAACAGCCATGGTGTCAGATGAGAAATATATAAGAAATGCATTTTATGAATATTATTCAAAATTATATAAAAATAGGAAGCAAATACAAGTATAAATACCTTTATTGGCATAAAATTAAAATGTACAAATAGAAAGATTTGTAGGATAAAAGGGTAATAGTTATGGTTAAAATTGATATTATAAAAAGATAAAAATAGTGTTTATATTATAGTTTATACAGGTCTTCACTTTAGAATTTTTAAAAAAGATTTAGTAATTACATTTTCATTTTTAAAATATGGGAGAAGTACTGAGCAACCAAGCTTGTAAGTTGTGGATCTCTATCAGACAGGAAGAGAGCAAGTTGTTTCCTATTGCTTTGAGTTGGGTTGACCTGGGTTACTGGGGCAATAAGTTTCTCCCATTAGTATTTATAAAGTTGACTGTCAAACAGTATGTGGGCAGTAGAGTCTGGCATTCCCCCCCCCCCCAGGCATGCACAGAGTCGCATAGAGTATGGCATGCAGAGGAACTGCCCTGAAAGGACGGATGACAGGAAAATGTTCAGCCTGGCCATCATAAAGGCACTTCTGTGCATGGGTGGTTCTAAATCTGAAAGATAGGATGAATTGTAATTGTACTGAATGCCCAAGAATTGGGGGGGGGGGGGACAAATTCTTTGGTCATTTGGAAATAATGTTGCAATTTCATGGAATCGAATTCTTTGTACAGTTGTCCCTAGTATATTCGATTGATCAGCCTGAAGCAAAAGATCGAGGTGAATTCCAATGCATCTAATCATATGTAGAATTTTTCTATACCAGTTAGATAGGTAACTGTCTTCTAACATAATTGGGAATTGTAGAGCACATTCAGCCAACGTTTGATAGCAATTGTCCAGGCTCTTGTTTTGACAAGAGGCTGCTTAATTTCTGCACAGATTGTATAGTAATTGACACATCTAGGCATTCCTGTAATCTGTCAAAGAAAGTATGCTTGTGGAAATTCAACTGCACTGCTATATGCATGTATCTGCACTGTTGTTCCATATAACAATTGTGGGATAAGTTTCACATTAAAGATGGTAGTAGCAGCAGGAAGAAGCTGATTTCCTGGGTGGTAATAGCAACTGGAGATTACTGATGCTGAGCATTTGGCAAGGTTAATAGCTTGAAATCTGTGAGATGACCAATTCAAATTGTAGTTAAAAGTTAGGTATTTAAGTAATGGCACTAGAATCAAGTAGGCCGTAGATTCCGACAGGGGGCTGGGCACATGGTGAGCTCTGGAGCGGTGAGCATGTGTGCCCTGGGCCAGCTGGGCAGCTGAGCCACATCCGGCCTGATTGCGTGATGCACGTGAGTTGAAGGGGTGGAACATGCTCCCTATATATTAGGTCTTTGACACCTGGAGTCAACTGACCCACCCTCCCTCCCTATTTTGGCAGGGTTTTTTGCTGGTTACTTTGTCACAGCCTTGGTGGTTTGGGCAGAGGAGCAAAACCTTATGGGGAGGCTGAGCTTGTGTGCCAGACCTCTTCATGGTTGGGGCCTCCATAAGAGACTTGGGGTGGGGCGGGCTCATGGCGCATGCCACGGAGGCCTCTGCAATCGAGCCCAACACCCAAGCAGGAAGGGGGCCACAAAGGGCAGGGGCCCCAGTGGCCCAGTACCTATCTGTCTCCCCCAATATAGATTGGGGTTGGTGCTGGGGTCAGCCAGGTGTGCTGACCAGCTGCTCAGATGTGCTCCTCTTGCTTGTCCACCTTCTTCCTCAATAAAAAGGGCTGTGGCTCATTTTAATTCCAAGACATGTCCTGTGGTTATTCACCAGATGAAACCTCTGCACATCTGGGCACAAAAGTTCTAAATTGTTCTATCTCAGTATCTTCAACTTTCCATTAGGAATATTTCCACCTTTTTGAGAAGGCCATTACCTTTGATTTGTCAAAATTAACTGTGAGAAGTTCTTGGATGCATTTTATACATGATGGTCAGTAAATGAGAGTCCATATTTATCTTGGCAAGTTTTTTCCATAAAACTTTTCTAGGTATGGCATCAAATGCACCTTTAAGATCTAAAAATGCGATTTACAATTTTTTCTGTCCTATATGAAGTTTTTTTTTCAATAAGAAAGCCCAGGACCAAACAGTGGTCAATAGTAGATTTTTCACAGCAGAAGCTGATTTGCTCAGGGCCCAAAACATTTGTGTTTTGCATCCAAGAAACCAATTTTTCCTCAAGGTACTTCACATAAAGTTTACAAATAGCAGAAAGGAGACTTATTGGGTGATAATTTTGTGGATTATCCATTGCTCCTTCCTTGAAGATGGGAATAATGAGAGAATTGAGCCAGCTGCCAGACAGAGTTCCAGAGTGATTTAACATTGTAAAGAAGTTGGCCAGAGGAAGGGCCCACCACTGAAGATCATTTTTAATGAGGTTGTTCAGTATCCCATCTGGGTCCAAACCTTTAAAATAGTAAGCCTGAAGAGAACAATATTGAAGAGTATATAAATAAACCAAATTTACCACAGCTATCTCAAATACAAAAGAATACGATGAATGGCCCAATTTCACCAATTGAATTAATAGAAACTATAAAACATGTGAAGTTAAAGAAGGCGCCTGGATCAGTTGGACTATCAGGGTTATACTATAAGACATTTGCAGACATACTGATGCAACCACTTTTAGCAACAATAAACGAGATTTTACAAAAAAAGAAACTCCAAGATACATGGAGAGAGGCTAATATAACTTTGGCCGTTTCTGCACGGCCACGCTGGGGGTTGGGAAACAGTGGTCTTTTGTAAATTCCCTGTGGATAAGTTTCAAGCTGTTTCTGGTATACATAGTCTAAAAAGATCCCCTCCCAGCCTGCCTCTCACATTGCCAAGCCAAGTAATTCCCCATTGCTCTATAAAAATAAGTTCGTACACTGTTAAGCTGGTTAACAACTGTTAAAAACATTTAAACATTAAACATATAAGAACAATGGTTTTAGTGCACACATGACAGATTTTGAATGGAATCTATGTACAAATTATGACAAATTGATCACCAAAATGTATAAGAGGTTATTAAAATGGGATACAGAAGATAAGATGGTTAAATTGGAAATGATTACATGGTCTAGAAATTTTGCCCATGGCATTCTGAGGGAAAGACTGTGGGAGAATGGTTTAAAATTTACAGCATGCTACAGTTTTAAAGAAAATTGTTATAAAATGATGTCTAGAAGGTATTTAACACCACCAAAAATGGCAAAGATGTGTCATAGTTGTTGGAAATGTCAACAAGAGGGGTCTTTTTATACATGGTGGACATATAAAAAGGTCAAGATATTTTGGGATATAATACTTAAGGAAATGCAAAAGATTTTGAAAATTACAATTTTGAAAAAAGCTGAGGCCTTTTTGTTGGGAATTATGGAAGAGGAGTTTCCTAAGGAATTTAGAATTCTGTTTATGTATATGATGACTGCAGCAAGGACTCTTCATGCACAAAAATGGTGAGGCAATAAGACACCAACAAAGAGAACTGAATTCTGAAAGATGCAGAATATACAGAAATAATAAAGTTGACAACATTATTAAGAGATAACAGTTTGGACAATTTTTCAGAAAGTTGGAAATCCTTTACAGAATATGTTTTGAAAAACTATTCCAATAGAGAAGTAGTGGCAGGGTTTGAAACCTAAAGATAACAGTAACGTGTAAATAACAGAAGGCATTTAAGAAAAATCAGCTGAATCAACATTTTAATTATATGCATGAATCTGGAATTAAATATTAATAAAAAATGAGATAGCTGTAAGTCACTATTTGCTGTGTACTGGGTTGTATTGCTTTTTCTTTTTCTTTTTTATATCTTAGTGTGTTTCAGTGGTTTGTCTTTTTGTGTGAGAAAATAAAAAATATTAATTAAAAAAGAATCATGCTACTCATATTTGTCCTTCACTCTTCCCCAGTAGCTGACTGAGTGCCCTCTCACCTGGGGGTACCATCTTCCAGCACCATGTTTTTGTTTTCATTTTGGATTATCTCATTATAGGGTTTTCAAGATAAGGGTTGGTCAGAAAAGATTTACCGTTGTCTTCTCTGCTGTACTAACCAGGGTTAATGGTAGTGTCACTGCTATTATTTTTGAAAGATCTTCTGCCAGTGTCACTTTTCACTACAGCTCCTGTCCAGTAGCTAGCCTTTAAGGATTCCTCTGTATCCATTACCTTTGGAACGGTCTGTTCTCTTCTGCTGATGTGGCCATTGATCCCTGAAGGGAATGGACACATCTTAGTCTGGTATCTCAGCTGTGACCATTCCATTTTGAGTGACTTTGCAAGGACTGTAGCCTCTTGACTGTTTTCAGACCCCTGATTGTAGTGCTCCCAGCTTTGCTTTCACACACAAACCCACTCGCCACGTTAAGGTGTGCATCCAAGAGGGGAAAACAGAATTATACACTTTAAACCTACTGATTGGAAGGCATTTATAAGAGTTTAATTCTGTTTAGGGTTGTCCCTGCTTTTATATAAGAAGACTGACAGAAATAACTGCTTTAAGAAACTATTCACTCCTAGTAGAACAAGATCACATTTATTGCACAAACATTACACATCACATCAAAACTCTACACCAGTGGTTACTAGACATAAAAAGGAGGATAAGATACAATTAAACCCTTACTGTGTTGTTTGTACTCTGATCTTTCTAGCTGCCAGTGCAAATAGCGCTATTCTTTCAGAAACATTGTGATCAGTATCAGACAACAAAAAAATCAGTTTCTCATGAATAGACAAATCTGGTCTGAGCAATAACCTATTGATATATTTACTCTGGCCCTTTCCGCACGGAGGCGGAAGGGCTTGGGTCGGCGTTTCTGACGCCGACCCGACGACGCTGGGACTGTCCACATGGACGGTCCCAGAAAGAATCGGGAAGACGGCGCCGCTGGGCGCCGTCGCCCGGTCGACTCACCTGCTCTTCGGCCCTCTGGCGCGTCGCCGGGGCCTGGGGACACGCCTCCCCTGCCCTGCGCGCCTGCTTCCGTGTCGCAGAGCACGGGGGCGTGTCCCCAGGCCCTGGCGACGCGCCGGAGGGCCGGAAAGCAGGTGAGTGAAGGCAGGGAGTGGGGGGGGGGGGAAGCGCCGGGAAGCCGCTGCCGTTCGCACGGCAGCGGCTTCCAGCCGGCGTTTGCAGAAAAGTGTGCTTCCCAGCGCACTCTGAAAACGCCGGCTCGTGCGAATGGCGGCCTGGGGATGGCGTTTTTGCCGTACCCAGGCCACCATATTCCGCCTGTGCAGAAACGGCCTCTGATAGCAGTAAAGGGAGTAAACAAGCACATCGTGCAATAAATCTTCAACCATTCCAGCTCTACAAATACAAAGGCGTTGAGGTACAGGGATAAGTTGTAAACAACCTGTTCGCATTGTTGAAGGCATGGCATGAAATTTCAAGTACAATCCATCCTTACTGCTCAAGTTTTTTAGTTCACTAAATACAGGGTTGTGGCTTTGTCTGTAAAAAAAATTAAACCAGGGGACTACTTTAGATTCATTAAATCACTGTCTATCACAGCGTCATTCTGGAAGATCCAGTCATGGAGGCTGCAGTCCACCTCTTTCCCACTTGGCAAATCATCTGGAATAGAATATCTCATTTTGATTGAAGTAGTTTTTTCAATTCTAGATTTGATCATTTTCTATCTACTAAGTATTTCATGTCATATAAATGAAGTGAAGGTTTGAAGGACCAATTGTTAACAAGTAAGGAGTTGGGGAGTTTTGAGACCTTGAACTGTGATGCCCATTTTAGTACCTATATGTAGATTCCCTTTTGATTTTAAGCATGTTTGAATAATTCCATTGTATGGCATGAATATGAAGAAAGGAACACAACCAGTCACTGCAAAAGTCATCTACCAAGTCTTTTCACTCAGCATAATAAAATACTTCCTTTTTTTTCAGCATTTAAGAATTACAAGCAAGAAATAAATTCACAAGCAGACATTCGAGAGCTGCAAGCTCTTTGCAGCCTGCATGTTATGATTATTAAACTGTTCTTTGTTATCTCCACTCATGGTAGGAGCTCCCATGAATGGTTCTTCTGGAAATGATTTCCATTTTCAGGCCTGACAAATTTAAACTTTAAAGGTAACTTTGATCCACTGACTGTTATCAATACATCTACTCCTTGAATGAATGCATATTCACACCCTTCCCCATCACGTTCACATTACAGTATGAAAGAAAATAGCCGGTTAGTGTACACTTGTGAAACATACCATGTTGACTTTAGAATTGAATTATTGGGGTTGAAGTAACACAGAAAAAACTGGTGAGAGATTGCCTATGGAAATTTGGCACTGCATGTTTGTATAGAACAGTGTTTCCCAACCTTTTCGACATCGTGGTACCCTTGACCTCGCTCTTCATATCTCAGGATACCCCTGAGGTTCATTTGATTTTTTTTGGCATTTTTTAGGTTTTTGCCCGTTTTGGGCCTGTAAGTGGGGGGAGTGGCAAGCAGGGGGAGGGGAGGGAAAGCAGCATCGACAGCCGCGTTGTTTGTTTGCCTAAATTCGACATGGATTGGGGGGATTTAAAGGGAGAGTTCCGTTTAAATCTACCCCCCCAATCCACATCGAATTTAGGCAAATAAAACAATGCTGTTTTTCAGTGTTGTTTAAAAGGAGCCCAGGAGGCTTCCAACCTCCCCCCTTTCAAAATCCATTTGATTCCAGTGGTGGAGGATACCGTAGCATTGTCATAGTACCCCTGGGACGTGCTCATGGTACCCCAGGGTACCACGGAATCCTGGTTGAGAATCACTGGTATAGAATGTTCAGCTTTACTCCCTTGAAAGCAACAATTCTGGTATTTAGTTACGATGATAACCTATCCTGCTGTGGAGAAAAGGTAAATCAAGGTACTTAAAAAAAAATTAGCTTCTGTTATTCTTTGTCTTGTAACTCTCTTTGTTCTTTGATAAAAACATCAAGGATAAATGGATAAAGGCTCTGAGTTTTTAGTTGGTAGATGTGACTGGATGGTCTCTCTTTTTTATCCACAGGAAGTCAACAATCATTAAACCATTCTGAGGGATATTGGAGGCCATTTTTTTCTAGCAGCGGGTGAATCCCTCATGGCTTGCCTTGGAATGTGTTTGTTTTTCCTAAAGTTTCTTAGAGAATTCTCATAAAACATTTGAATCACATGGTCTTGTAAAAACTAAACTCCTAAATGCAGGGCTGGGGGTGGGGGAGGATTGTGACAATGGTATTACGTTACTTCCAGGGAAAACTTGGAAGTAATAAGAGTCTGCTCTAGGAATTGCCAGAAACTTTTTACTTAACAGTGTTGTAATGCCCTTGTGCCAAAGGTCATTAATTTTTTTTTTCTACTACCAGTTGCTATAGCAATGGCAGGTAATGGGTGCAGGGTGGGTTGCCACTTATTTGGAGTTGAAATTTATATCCCATTTTTCTCAATCATAAGGAGGCTAGAGGCATCTTACAAACTCCCTCTCTTCCCCTCCCCATATCATACACCTTGTGAGGGAGATTAAGTTGCAGGAGTTCTGAGAGACTAGCTCAAAGTCACTCAACAGGCTTCATGTGTAGGAGAGAGGAAACAAACCTGGTTCACCAGATTTGAGTCTATGCTCATGTGGAGGAGTGGAGAATCCAACCAAGTTCTCCAGTTTAGAGCCCACCTGCTCTTAACTACTAAGGGAACGTTCATATACAGAAGCGCCAAACCTCTGAATATCACTGCTAGAAGCATTGGAAAAAGAGTTTGGATGTGTACTCCGCCTTTTTCTTTTATAAGGAATTTCAAAGCAGCTTATAAAATCCTTTCCCTTCTTCTTCCTACAACAGAAACCTTGTGAGGTAGGTGAGTCTGAGAGAGTTCTAAAGAACTGTAACTAGCCTAAGATTACCCAGCAGGATTCATGCAGAGAAACAAATCTGGTTCACTAGATAAGAATTTGAACCTGGTTTGTCAGATAGAGTCAGATAGAGTCCAACGCTCTTAACCACTACACCATGCTGGCAGCATCAAGCCAAAGCCTCAGCATCGATGCCTTTTTTTTGGCCTTTCAGGGCAACTGATTGTCCAATGTATGAAAGAGCATACTGGACTAGATGGACCACCTGATGTTTCTAAGGGGGAGCCATTCAAATTACAGTCTCAGTGTTATTCCAAAAATCTCACAAAATCTTGACCTTTCTGCAAATATGTTTTATATTCCGTGGCCCTGAAAAGCTGCATTCTAAGCCCAGCTGGCTTACCACAGATCTCTTCTCATATCCCTAAATTTTCGAATAAATAAACTGAATATGCAGGAAACTAGCTGGGAAAAATCTCTAATGGTAATGAGACGATAAATCCCATTATGCCATATCAGCACATGGAAGGACTTAGAACCAGGCCAGACTTCCATACTAGGAAAGTGATGTTTCTAAGGAGGAGCCATTCAAATTACAGTCTCAGTGTTATTCCAAAAATCTCACAAATTGAAGTTTTCCAAAAGTAACTGTGAAATGAAAGATATATATGGCTCATTCCGCACATGCAGAATAATGCACTTTCAAACTGCTTTCAGTGCTCTTTGAAGCTGTGCGTAATGGCAAAATCCACTTGCAAACAGTTGTGAAAGTGGTTTGAAAACGCATTATTTTGCGTGTGCGGAAGGGGCTTATGTTTCATAGCCCAGATAACACATTCTTATGAAATGTAGGCTTCAGTATTCAGCACTGTTGATTCTCTAAAGATCCAGAAGAAACTTTGCTAACCTGCAGTTACTTTTCTAATTTTATGTTTGGGTACTGACAATAGCTCATGTAAAGCAAATGTATTGTTTGTTTTCATAACACACACAAATTAATTGATGCCCAGGGAGTAACTCTGACCAAGCAGTGGCAATACCATTATATTAATCAACGTTGGTTTTTTTTTCCAAAATGGATCAGAGCTAAGAGGCCTGAGTTACAGAGTGATTTGGAAGATATTTAGAATCTGATATTATTCAGTATGAATGCCATGGGGAAATAATAGACCTTACTTCACTAACTGCAGGCTGAAGTACAGTTTTCTAATGCAATATTATGTTGTGTTTATTGCTGTGTCTAGGAATTAAAGGCTTTAAATCTGCATGTTCCTTTCCCCCCAAGCTGTAGGTTCTTGCTGCTCACACACGATTTCTTGCATGAGTGTAACAGTAATTCCTGTGAATATGGTAGACACAGACAATATTTTTAAGACAACATTTATTAGTTTAAGGAGTTTAATTTTGTCTGCCATTAACATGTTATAACGCAAGTGTTAAATGATTTCAGTGTTCTAACATTTAACTCAATATATATTGCCCATAATGACAGTATGAAACTGTTTCCATGCAATAACTTACTTTTTTTGTTAAGCACAATATGTTTTCTGTTTTCAAACTTTCCCCTTGCCTTGTAGACAGCAAAAAATAAGGCACATGTGTTAAGGCAGAATGGAGTGCAGCAGTTCATGGCTTTCTCTCTTCTTCTCTCTCTCATATTCCAGTATTGAGTATATTTGCAATAGTTTGGGTGCTGTGTGGTTTCCGGGCTGTATGGCCGTGTTCTAGCAGCATTCTCTCCTGACGTTTCGTCTGCATCTGTGGCTGGCATCTTCAGAGGATCTGATGTTGGGAAAGCAAGTGGAGTATATATGTGATTCCGGCCGTGAAAGCCTTCAACAATATTTGCAATAGTGTTTGCAGAAAACCAAGCTATTTAAACATGTTTCATCAGCATGCTGAATAGTACCATTTTATCTGTGAACTGAGTTAAAACGATGCATTTTAAGTTGTTAAAGCAATAAAATAAATTTAGGCTATGATTATTACAAATAGTTCAATTATTCCCAAAATTCTCACCCCTCGTGGAAAATAATTTCCCTTCCCAAAAATTCCTGGAAATTTTATATTTCTACTCATATTATTTGGATAGAATTGGGAGGCCCTGCCCAAATCTCTCTATTCATTTTAACAATTGAAGCCAGTTTACTAGAATAAGATTACATACATTTCTGAAAGAAGATTTTTCTGAAATGAAGAAAATTAGTGATCGTCCCTAAATTAGTGATTTTGCGGACTAAGGGACCAGCTTTGAAATCAAGGGAGCACTAAGAGCTCAGGGTCTCATCAGGATCGTTGAGTTATTTTTACAAATAAGATGTTTCTCCTTCAGCCTCTTCCAGAAGCCCAAAGCTTTCCTTGGCACATTCATAGTCACACTCCTCTTCTCAGCTGAAGGGGGAAGACCTACTCCAAGCTCAAAGGGGTCTTGGAACAATACAGTTTCTGGGGACATCTCATGACAAGTAGGTTAGATTGGGGCAGCATCTGCACTGGTTAAAAAATAATTGCAGCCTTTTGTCAAAGGTTTCCCAATAGTAACAGATAAGGTTACCAACCTCCAGATGGGGCCTGGAGTTCTACTAGAATCACAACTGATCTGGAGACAACAGCGATCAGTTCACCTGGAGGAAAGTGAAGGTTTTGATAGTACCTTTGGAGAAATACCACAAAGTCTAGGAGAAATGTAATCCCTAGCGCGACATCACATCCCACTGAGCTCCTTCCCATCCTCAAATTCCAGCCTCTTCAGTCAGTCAGTGCCTCAAATCTCCATGAATTTCCCAACCTGGAATTAGCAATCCTAGATTGCTACAGAAATCTCCATGAATTTGCCTCAAATCTCCATGAATTTCCCAACCTGGAGTTAGCAATCCTAGGTTTCTACAGAAATGAGACCACAAAGCAATATTAATACTACATGACAGGGCCATCTTAACACATGGGCACGCTGGGCAGTTACCTTGGGGCCCCACGAGCATAGGGGCCCCATGCTAATCTATGTATGCTGTGACTTGCTCTCAATAAATAAATAAATACATACATACATAAATACTACACTATACTAAACTATAAATATTTGTTACTGGAAAATGCATATTTGGCATGTATTTTACTAAAGATAATGAACAATATTAATGCTAATTTTTATGATAACAAGCGGACATTGGCATTCACCTCTGATGTAGTATCATAATCACTCTGAAACCACACATGCGTCTATATGTATATATCTCACACACTTCATTTTTATTCTTGTGAGTGTTGTGTAGTTAGGGCCCGAGTGCACTGCTTTGCCCGAGGGCCTATAACGCTGTTAACATGGCCCTGTTGAACAAGCAGCATGGGGTTTTAAAGTGTTATTAGCTTAGCAGTTCCTGTTACCCTCAGCAGAAATAATGCAAAAAGCAAGTAAAATACTTCTAAATAGCTAGATGAAAAATATTCAGGTCATGATTTGAGTGGTAAACCATTATGAGCCTCTCTGGCTGAAACACAGCGTCATGTGCCCTCAATATAGAAAGGGCAGGAGGGGCCATAACTGATCACATTCATATGGTTGCGGGTAGACTGGACCTCATGGAACAAGGTAGACCTTAAATGAAGGCTGAAAGTCTTGTTTCATTTATTATCATCTGTTATTATTTATGTGATGCCATGAACAAACATGCCACTTTACAATATAAGCTTTGGCACTAATCTATACAGGTTGCCAGTACAGGTAGTTGCATTAAATACCTTGCTGACACCAAGTGAAATACAAAAAAAACCTTTTGTAAAACAAGTGTGGCTTGAATCCATTCAGGTGGACTGTATAGGAATGAAATATCATATTTACAGTGCAAAGGGAGGAGATGATGTTTTCTGGATTTGTCCCAATTAACCTTGTAGCACAATGTAGTGGAATGTCTATTAATGACACTAATGAGATGCAGGGAAGACAATGCATAAAACATCATTGGCATATAAATTAAATTCCTATACACAGATACCTTTATGTGCTAGACATGAAGGAAAATTATTACGAGGCAATTTCATAAAAGAAAAAAAAAGCTAATTAGATAGAAAATTCAATACTTCTCCCACCTCATATCCATCAATGTTAGAAACCAATCTGGGCAGTTACTGATGAAATGTTTCCATTGATATTACTGTGCAAGTCAGGAAATTAATTTTATGATTGTTCTCCTGGAAGCTACAGTTGCTGCAAATACTTTTATGTCTTACCTTTGACTGTGTACTGGTTTACATTTTAATTTAACCAGATTTGTAGGCATAAATTTATCGTTAAAAATATTTTCTTTCTTAAGGCAAGTAACATTAGTTACAAAATACGCAAACCTTTACCTCTCCCTTCCCCCATTTTATTCCCAAGAGACCTTATCAGATCTTTGATTCTGTAGGCAAGATGCATAGTTTGAAGAATTTCTTAGCTTCCATTCTGTCTTTAGTGAAGGTAAGGAAAGAAATGTAAGCATATTAATGTAATGAATATTATAAATGTAGGCATGAATATTAAAGTGATCCTTTCTAGCTACTGAAGCAAAAGAACTTGAAATTCTGGGGTAAAAATAAAATGGTGAATAGAAAACAGAAATATATTATTAAAATTTATTCAATATATGAGTATTAGAAGGTGGGGTGGAAGGAGGTACAATGAAGGGGTGGAACAGCCCTGATTGTGATTGCCCCCCCCCCCTCCGCTGTTTCAATCTTCTTCCCTAAAGCACCAATTTGATTTTCTTCTCTTTGGTGGATTCCCAGACATCTGGGAACCACTACTACATCTGGGTGAGTCATGCAAATTGCATGGTAGCAAGTTGGCCAGAGGTTGTAGGACCTGGCTCCAATAAAACCTCCTTCCAGGGCTGCAAGGAGGGAATAAGAGGGACTGGGAGGTCAAAATAGGCCTGGAAAGCAGAGGCGTATCTAGTCAAACTGTAGCCCGGGGAAAACCTGAGTTTGGCACACACACACACCCGCATGGGCGGCCACCCTCCCCCACCACGACCAATCAATGATTTTCTGCACCGACTCACAAAACACCTCCCACCACCAGCAAAACATAGATGGCTCTCTCCCCACCAACTCTCTTTCCTAATTTTGTCTTCATGCGAACCCCATGAGGTAGGTTGTTAGCCTGAGAAACAGCTCCAAGCCCGTGCAAGTGGGTATTAAGCATGTAAATCTCTCACAAATCACCCTCAGCAAAACATTTACGAAACAAATGACAGCATCATCTCTCACAAATCACCCACATCCCTAGCAAAACATACATGGCTCTCTCCCCACCAACTCTCTTTCCTAATTTTGTCCTCACACCAACCCTATGAGGTAGGTTGTTAGCCTGAGAAACAGCTCCAAGCCAGTGCAAGTGGGTATTAAGCATGTAAATCGCTCACAAATCACCACAGCAAAACATTTACCAAACAAATGTCAGCATCATTTCTCACAAAATACCTCTAGTGGAATCCACCCCCAAACAGCATCACTTTCAATGGTGTTTAAACTAGGGAGCCCAGATTCTTCTTTTAAATCCACCTTAAAGGGAAAATCTGGGGTCCCTAGTTAAAACAATACCCTGAAACAACATCATTTTCAATGTTTAAACTGGGGACTTCCGATTCTCCCTTTCAACCCATGCCGAAGGGGGTCAGGATTTAAAAAGGAGAATCTGGGGGAATTTGGGGCGCGTTTCAAAGGTCAGCCTGTGCAAAATTCAGTTGGCTAGCAGCACCAAAATTTCCGGGTATCTTTAGGAGACTCTCCTGATGATATCACCAAGGTTTGGTGAAGTTTGGTTTGGGGGGGGGGTCCAAAGTTATGGACCTTCAAAGGTGTAGTTCCCATCTCCTATTAGATTCCATTGGAAACAATGGGGGATGGGGCACACCCTTTGGGAGTCCATAACTTTGGACCCGCTGAATCAAACCTCATCAAACCTGGGTGGTATCACCAGGAGAGTCTCCTGAAAAATCCTTGAAAATTTGGTGTGCTACTAGCCTAAAAACTGCACTCCCCTGGCAGCAAAACGTTCCAAAAAAACTGAAAAAACAAGTTAAAAAACAAAAAAACACACACAAACGTAACCTCGGATCAGCTGGAAATTTGGGGGACATTTGACTCCTCATGTCCCCATGGCAGATGCACCCCTACTGTTGCCTTTTACTGACAGAAACCAAAGTTTGAAGGCTGGCAATATTTTTGTGGTTACCTAGCAATTCACTCAACAGCTTTGGAGATCTCATTTCCTAAAGATATAGGTGCTATAATTTGGGTGGAGGTTAACCCCTGAATGCATTTTTAAGCTTTTTGATTTTTCGGCAGCTTGGGACTTTTCTCTTGTGTGTTCATGTTTTGACTTTTGATTTAAGGTATTCACATTAGGGTTGTGCATTCAAATAAGCTGAGCTGAAAATAGCAGAAATGGCTTTTTTTCAGCCAAAAAATCTCCCTGGCTAACCAAATACAGCTAAATAGATGAAAATTGAAAAGCATTTTGGAAT
Source organism: Sphaerodactylus townsendi (assembly GCF_021028975.2). Taxonomy (NCBI): domain Eukaryota; kingdom Metazoa; phylum Chordata; class Lepidosauria; order Squamata; family Sphaerodactylidae; genus Sphaerodactylus; species Sphaerodactylus townsendi. Next base: position 35,034,403 of record NC_059427.1, on the reverse strand, counting down.
TTTTCAGCTTTTCCAATGGGTTAGTTCCCATGATCCATTTTAGATAAATAGTTTTTTAAAAAAAAAATTGAAGTCCAACGGAGGAAAACTGAATGCCCATAAAATTGGACTGCCCCATCCAAACATTACCAAACTTGGAAATCCTTCTGAAGAGAGTCAGCAACAGCTGTGCTGCAAATCTGGTGCCTCTACCTTGTAAAACAGCTTTCCTCAGAGACCCACAAAGATCTCCAATTGAATGCAATTGGAGCAAAGCAATTACCTCCTGCCCCCATCCCCGAAGTCAATGGTGGGCCTTTTCCCCTTCATGGATGCTCAGGTGTGATATTAAAGACTATGAGGAGTATTCGGGGTATTTGATGGGAGGCTGTTTTTCAGGGTAGAGGGACCAAATTTGCAGCGCAGATGTAGGTGACTTCTTTATAAAAACATCTTTATAAAAAAAGTTTGGTGAAGTTTGGTTCAGGGGTCGAAATTTGGGGCCCTCAAATGGGGTATCCCATCTTCCAGAGGAAACAATGGAAAACTCCAAAGGAAGATGGGACCACCCTCTTTGGGGCCCCAGACAACTGGACCCCTTGACTCAAATCACCAAACTTGGAGGATCTGCTCCTTGAAAAATAGCTCCCCAAGAGCCTTAGGAAAAAAATGCCCATAGACTTTAATGGAGTTGAACATTTTGGGGTTTTAGGGAAAAAAATCAACCCCCCCCCTTTTTTTTCTGGCTTTACCAAAAAATTTAGGACTGATAAACCCAAATCTGAAAAAAAAATTTTTTGTTGGAGGTAAAGTGGATTAATGTTAAGCCATATATGATGGAGCAAGACAAAGCAACATTACAGACAATGTCCGCTCTTTGACATTTTGAGGAGGCCGTTTCCAAAGGAATTGGGACATGGAAACCATTTTACCCGATCACGCTGGGACTATCCGCATGGACCCATCCCAGAAAGAACCGGAGAGATTGCACCACTAGCCGCCGTCGGTTTCCAGTTTCCTTATTTCCTGTTCTCTGTCCCTCCGGCACGTCGCCGGGGCCTGGGGACACGCCTCCCCTGCACTGCCTTGCACCTGCTCCCGGGTCCAAGAGATAGGGCTGCGAGTTTCCGGAGGCCCCTATGGCACGCTGGAGGAATGGAGGAGCAGGTAAGGGCTGAGAGGGAAGGGTGCCTCACCCTGAGGGAGCCGCTGCCGTTCCCACGGCAGTGGCTTCCAGCCGGCATTTCCCCAACAAGAGAGCTTCCCAGCACTCTGGGAAAATGCCGGCAGTAGGGATTCTGGGCTTGCAGCGTGAAGAATAGGCTGCTGCCATTTCTGCGCCCCCTTTAAGAATGGCTTAGAGGACTAAGTGTTTTGCCGCCCCCAGCCACACCAAAATACCCATGCGGAAACGGCCAAGGATTTTTTTTCTCTACACCCATAGCCAAATAGCTAATTTCACATACTGTCCATAAAGTGTAGGAATTATCAAGTGCCCAGGCTTCATTTACACTGAGCTTGTTCAGCTTTCAAGCTAAAAGTAGTTAAGCAATATTTTTCCCTTCACAGTTATTGAAAGGCTGGTTTGAAGTTGCTAATACTCAGCCTCAGAGGACTCTTTCATTTTAGCTAGTCTAAGAATGGTCACATTTCTCAGGGCCCCTTCCCACCTGAAAAATTAGGAGACACAATGAATGCCACTTCAAGCAAATACAAGATGGCCCCAAACCGTATTTCACACAAATACCATTTTGAAATACCGGAGCAGAAACATGTGCCCAGCAATACCTTGATGTTAATCTTTTTCCACATTCCATAACATCAGTGTTCCAAATGTCTCTTTTAACTTATTTTTTTAATGGATCAAATCTCCAGTAGGAAACCTGCTCCTCAAATACTTATGATCATGAAAACTATGGCTTGGTCTAAACCGAGGCCTGCCAAGTTTCAATTCTCTGCTTTCTGTGTGGTAAAATCATAGGCCGCTTCCATATGGAGGCGGAAGCGGCCGGGTCGGCGTACTACACTTCCTGACCTCATGGGACTGAGCCTGGCATTCGCACCAACGGTCTCAGAAAGAACTGGGAAGACAGCGCCGCTGGGCTGCTTCTGCCAGTGCTGTTGAGCCAGCTTTTATGGTGATATTCTGGGTATCACCGGGGTCTGGGATTGACACGCCTCCCTTGTTCTGTGCTAATGCTCTGGTGTTTATGGATGGGTGTCTCACTGCCACGGCGATGCGCCGGATTGCTATGGGAATGCAGTCGCTGGGCAGGAGGGAGGGATGGCGCTTCTCGGAGCCGGGTTATTTCACGGCATGCCCCTAAGCTTCGAAGCTTCCCAGAAACCTCGCTGGGGTGCTGAGAGCTGGAAAATGGCGGCTTCTCATGCCAGGGTTTTTCCCCTGCAGCGAATGGGCTCCTTGGGGACTGCAAGTGATTCCTTTAGCCTGGTCGCCATATTCCGTCCTAAGTGAAGTGGCCATAGAGCTTCCAGCATTTTTAAAGCCACCAAGATCACTCCCAGAGTGGTGGTGAGTTTCAGAGACTGACCTGGATGAATTGAGGTTTGAGTCCTCACTCCTCTACATGAGTGGCAGACTCAAATCTGGTGAACTGAGTTTGGATCCCTGCTCCAACACAATAAGGTTGCTGGGTGGCCTTGGGCTAGTCACAGAACTCTCTCAGCCCCACCTACTTCACAAGGTGTCTGTTGTGGAGAGAAAGGGAAGGGGTTTGTAAGCTGCTTTGAGACTCCTTGCAGGAGAGAAAGGCAGGTATAAATCCAAACTCTTCTTTTTCTCCCCAGAAGTGATATCATTGAGCAGGAGTGCTGCCTATTACAATGTCCCTCCCAATCGTTAATCTTTTCTCTATCAAGCACAGATTTTAACTCACGTGATGTTGGATAACAAGACATACCGCAGCCAAAGCCTTGCTCACATTGTGCCCGGACAAAACCTCCTGTGCACCATTCGAGATTTATTCTTCATTTCAGACTCTAACTTGTCTGTGGCTGAAATCTTTTCCACACTTTAAACGGAGCTACTCTGGAAGCCCACCTTGTTCCAAACATCACCAGATGTAAAATATAGTATGTAACTTTTTCCCTTGCACTAATAATGGCTTCCAAACAAGAGATAGAGCTCTTAACGTCTTCTTTCAGTGATGCAAAAGTGCCTTCAGAAACCATGCCAGATTCCAGGATTACACGGCAAGGTGATGGCCACGATGGACACTTTAGAGTGATCTGTAAGTTGGCCGAGGGAGAGGAAACAAGACAAGATGCCAAAGGGAGTGTGAACTGCAAATTCTGCACTGGTTGTACATCCCTTCCAATTTCAAGTCTTTACAAGATTTGAGTCTATTCTAGGTCAAGTATTCCAAGAATTTAGCCCTTTCCTAAACAAACACACACACAATCTGAAGAGAACAGCAACCCGCCATGTCCTAGACAGAAAATCACGAGAGCACGGCTCGGTTTGTTGGAAACATCACACCGCTCGAAGATAGTAAGCAAAATCCATACCATCTTATCAGGCAACAACCCTTTCTCCTCAAAGAAATCCAAAATGACTGACAATGCCAAAAAAATAAAACGCAAAGAAACCAATTTGCATAACAGCCCGGACTTGTGTGCTGAAGGCCTGGGCTAGAAGCGATAAAATAACAGATCCTCTGAAGATGCCAGCCACAGATGCAGGCAAAACGTCAGGAGAGAATGCTGCTAGAACACGGCCATACAGCCCGGAAACCACACAGCACCCAAGTGATTCCAGCCGTGAAAGCCTTCGACAACAGATAAAATAACACTTAGCATTCTAGTATCATTATGAAAAAACATGCCTACCCTTTAAATGCCAAAAACAAAAAGTTCTACACATCACCAAGGCAAAGAGAATGTGAAAGTCAGTGCTTCTGTAAGCGAGAAGTGACCTTCCTGTGCCACCAGTTTTCCCCAGCATATCTCCTCACTTCTCAGCTGTATTCTTCCCCTGGTTGAATTTATTTTAAAAAAAATTACCCCCACCTTTTTTCCCCCTCAAGTTTGCTAGACCAAAAGGGACAAAAACATTCAAGCCAGTCTCAGCGGGCTAGTCTCGCCTGTAGATGTTGCTTTATACATTAGAATTATGATGTGACTTCACTGTTGAGATTCTTGTGTTTGGTCTGTAATGTTGGAAAGGTTATGCATCCTGAGGTGGCAGAATGAGGCGGGAGAGGTAGTAAAGTAACTTGGGGAAAGTTCTTAAGGCTGTAGGTAGAAATTCTGTTTCTATATGTTCTTCTGCATGCCAGTCTACCCAAAGCTACCACAGCCCAGGGTGCATCCAACTGAAACATACAATCAAAATGTATCACATGATTTGCTTGACCTGATGTCCCTTCCCAGGTGACCTACTGTTTTTCCTTATTAAAAAAAGTACCGAATTCTGTTTTTATGAAAAAGCTCCCAAAGCCTCCAAATACAAAAATTCCCTCTCAGGCTACCCTCACACCACCATACCCAGAAAATTAATACTCGGTGTAGCCTTATGGCAACCACCAGCCCATCCAGTGGTTTATTTTGGGCTTAGGCTTTTCAAAACCCATCCATCGGGTTACAGTCCTGAAGCTGCAACAGCATTTTTTACTACCCTACCTGCATAATGGGTAAAACAGCACTAACTACTTTTAAAAGGCAGCATATGCCTTTGAGCGAAATTGGGAGGCTTTAGAAAGCTTCCCATGACCACAGTTAACAACAAATTGATTACCACGCTGGGCTTTCTAATAGCATTTTGCTCTCTTTTTTTCACTCGTGAAAATTATAATAAACAGATAAATTACATACACATCCGCAAACAGCCCTAGAAGCGTGGGAGGCATAGTCTGAAAATCACTGTATCAAAAGAGTGATTGGATCTCAATGGATACTAGAAATTATTTGCAGCAAACACAATTGCTCGTGCCATGACTTATAGTCATCAGGAGATGTAGGAGGCAAAAACCTGGGATACCTAAGAGGGGCTCGCTCATGTTATTACAATCATATCAAGCAGTGTCACTTATTACTTCCTTAAAGTACTTAAATGAGTTGAGAGCACAGGCAGATTTTCGTATTTACAAATGGTCTCTTGTAATTTGGAGCTGCGTGGAGCCCTAACCCCAAACACACTCTTTACACATGTCTTTGATTGCTATCTAATCTAAAGTTACTTTTCTCACATACGACTGCAGGAAAGTGTGCACTTGCCTGGTATCTTCCTTACAGGTAGAGTTGCCAACTCTGGGTTGGGAAATGCCTGGGGAATTGGAGATGGAGTCTGGGGAGGGTGGGGTTTGGGAAAAATTTCAGAATCCAGTCCTCTTTGGTTGGTGTTTTACTATCTCTCCATTTCCGTGCATAAAGAGTCCTTGCTGCAGTTGTCATATACATAAACAGAATTCTAAATTGCTTAGGAAACCCCTCTTCCATAATTCCCAACAAAAAGGCCTCCGCTTTTTCCCCCAAAATTGTTATTTTCAAAATCTTTTGCATTTCCTTAAGTAACATATCCCAAAAAGTCTTGGCCTCTTCACATCCACCACATATGAAAAAAAGTCCCCTCTTTCCAACATCTACTTGACACACCTTTATACATCTTTGCCATTTAGGGGGGTGTTAAATACTATCTACACATCATTTTGTAACCATTTTATTTCAAATTGTAAAATGCTGTAAATTTTAAGCCATTCTTTCACAGTCTTCCCCACTGTTCCCTCAGAATATGGGCAAAATTTCTATACTATTTAATCATTACTGATTTAACCATTTCACCTTCTGCATCCCATTTTAATAACATCTTATACATTTGGGTGATACATTTGTCATCATTTGTACATAGATTGCATTCAAAATCTGTCATGTGTGGGCTAACATTACATTACAGCCCAATCCAGAGCCCGGGGGGGGGGGCAGAGACAGTGCCACTGTGGGACCGCCCCACTGCCTCCAGAGGGCTTTTTGGGGGTGCAGGGAGAGCAAAATACAAAAAACATACCCCTCCTCACCGTCGAAAATCCCTCCATTGGGTTCAGTGGGTTTGTGCCACCCCAAAGGGTGGTGTAAGTCCATGCCCCAACTCTGGTGTCCTGGGAGGCAAAGCTAGGTGGAAGCCGCACCCAACATCTAACCTATCTTCATCTGCCAGTCAGTCTTCAGCTCTTCCCTCCCCCAAATGGCCTCTACCTAGGAAATTGTGGCACAGTTTTCTGCTGCTGGTTGCTGGGTCAAGTTGATTTGCATAGTAGGGAACACCCAAGGAATTAAGGGGGCAGACCTTGCCCCAGTATCCCCAGCCTCACAATATTTATTCTTTCCCTCCTCCAGGCAACTTCCATATCCTCTCCCCGTTCCCTACCTCACACTTTTCTTCTTGGCTATTCATTATGTTCCTCCTGTCTTCAGCTATGTTTATTATTTATTTTATTGAGGTCAAATGTTATTCTGTTGGCCTGGCAGCAGCACTGATAGGAGGGAGGGATTCCCCCAAATAAGTATCATAGGTTCCTACTTGTATATTCTAATAGTGGAGTTAGTTAAATATGAGGATTCCTAAATCTGGTGATTGAAGCTGTGAATGGGCAAAAGATTTCTCTACAACCCTGATAAACACTTCATCCACTAGCTCTCATAAGGATTGGGTCATATGCACAGGCTAGAAAGAATTTTTTTAATGGAGTATGAATTTGGGCTAACATATTGAGTTGACAGGAGGATACTATGAGATTTCTTTCTTGATAAACATACTGCGTTGAGGTATAAATCTATACATCCAGAGGTGGGATCCAACCAGTTCTCACCACTTCTCTAGAAGTGGTTACTAATTTTTTCTGAGTGCCGAGAAGGGGTTACTAAAGCAACCTCCCTGCCCAATAGGGACTGGAGGTGCGTGTGTGTGGTGGCGCCACTGTTTGAATCCCACCACCATCGGAACCTGTTATTAAAATTTTTGGATCCCACCACTGTAAAATATGTCTATAAATCTATACTTAAAAATTGTAGTCTCTTTAGGTAGAGAGAAAAGCAAATGAAAGAGCAACTTCCTACTTGAAACAGAGGATATGCCATTAAGTTAGCTTCAAAATATGCAAGATACACAAACACATCACTGTCTATCAACCAAGCCTCAATCATGAGAGGCAAAATGGCTGCAGGGGGAGGGGAACTTGGCTGGAGAAAGATGGGGGGAAGGGAATCCCATAAGTTTTCCTGATAAGAGTGCTCCTTCCCTCTCAATCCAAGAGGCCACTCAGCAGAGGCGTTCCGGGGGTAAACGGCGCCCGGAGACAAATTGTCTCCAGGAGGCCCCCAGGCTCTGCCCCCCCACCCCAGCTCCACCCCTGATGCCCCCAGGCTCCATCCCCCACTGCCCTCAAACCCACCCATGTCACCATGGACATGGGCAAAGTCTAGGGTGCCTACCTCCCCCTCCAGACTCCCTCTGCCGACTGGGCTCCCAGGTTGTCCAGGGTGGGGTTGAGGGCACTTGGAGGCAGCAGGAAGTCCTGCTGCCTCGTTTTTGCGTGCCTCGGCTGGCAGGGAAGGGGTCGAAGCGTGCGAAAATGACGAGGCAGCAGGACTTCCTGGTCACGTGGGGGGCCGATTCTGCACCCCCCAGGAGACCAGAAGAGTGGCGCCCGGGGACAAGGGGTACCCCTTGTCCCTAGGTAGATACGCCATTGCCACTCAGTGGCTCCTCTGATCATAGCTGCATGAGAAGACTCCTAGCTGGAATGAGTGGAGGAGGAGAGGCAGAAGCAAGCAAAGCAAGAAGTCAGAGTAACAAGCTTGTGTTCAAGAAAGAAGGATGCTTTTGCCTGCAGCAGCCAGGCAACCTCACCAATAAACTTGGAAGCCACTTGGACTTGATGGGTGGAGCCTCAAGAAAAGACTTGATGGGTGGAGCCTCAAGAAATGTTCAGTGTACAGAACACTTGCAAAATTACCAGCCCTTTCATTTACTGTCCTTTCCCCATCTTTTTTTTTTTTTTGCAGAAATTGGCCACACATCTTCTGTATCCATCTTTACACTTATCGAGAACATGGAAGAGTTATTGAGGATTTCACAGTCTGGTTCAAGTTAGATACATACTAGAAAACTACTGTTGTTCTTTACTTTCTCAAACAAAGTGATAGCTTTCTCAATCCTTTAAAAAAATTAAACAGCAGGGTCTTCATAAGGAAATGGTGGTGATATATCTCTTGAGGCAACAATCTACGAGCAAGGGACAGAGGTTCTTCTTGCATCTGGCTCTCTGACACATTTTCCTTAACAAAAGCTCTAACAGAGGCAGAGATTTGGTTCTCTCTCCCTGCATTGTTATATAACCGCCAACCAAAACAGCAAGGATGTTATTTGGCATTTGACATTTTAAAGTACCAAGCAAGCAAGCCCTCAGGAATCAAAACATATTTTTATTTTATTTTGTCGTGTAGTTATATATTTTTTTAATCACAGCCGCTAAGTGAGCCAAAGCAGAGAATGGAGCTGGTGAACAACTAAAACTAAATTAGCAACCACGTACCCATTGCCAAGGGCAACATTCACTCGACAGAGGATATGATAATGACAGATGAATCCTTGTTCCCAGCCGAAATTCTCTCTTCTCAACAAAATAAATGCACAATGTCTAAGATATTTTCACCCACACGCCAGTCACCTCCCTTCCAGAGCAGCTGCTGGAAATGTTGTCAGTGACGGCCAAGAAAGGTACTGTTTCCTGTCATTTTTTTTTGACAGGGTCGCCCCAATTTTCAGCTGACAACACTGAATTTTTATAGTTTCTCAGGCCTTTTCTTTCTTGATCCTCCTTTGCCCTCTTATCTGTATTTTCCTCCTCAGAACTCTGGTTTCTTTCTCCACTATTCTCTTTTCCATCCCACCATCTTCTCATTTTTTTATTACAGTCCCCAGTATTTGCATATGGTTACCTAGACCATCTTACAGTGATTTCTTTTTTGTGGGGAATGCCATTATTAATCCTGTACTTTAAAAATTACGTATTAAAATATCTTCTTGTCTACACTGACATACAGTCAGACATATTATGTATTGATGATGAGTTAAAACTGAGGGCAACCCAATGTCAGTGGGTTGGGCATGAGTGATAGGCAAAATAGATTCTTTACAGAGAAGCACGAGTGATAAAAAAAACCTGCCCAGATGCTCAAAGCATATTTTGAAGTGAGGAAAGATCATTATTCCCCTGCTTTTTCTTATCTCAAATTCCCACCAATCTGCAAAGCTGGAAGTTTCCATCATAGCCACTGGAGAAGCTACAGAAGTAACAACATCTACTATTGCTTCTACTTTAGAAGCAGCAGCTAGAAATAAAAGAGTCCAACTGGAGTTGAAATTCTCAAAACCTGGAAGTGATTTATGTGGTAAAATGTTGTAATTCTGTTACTTTCAAATCCTAAACTGAAGATTTCAAAATGCTTTCAACAAGCCTGCATGGTTATATATTCTTACAAGTGGGGACCTTCAAGGGCTTGTGGGAGGCATCTCATTTCTTCCTCTCCCAGTATTCCCTCTTTCACTTTCCTGAAAGCCACCACATCCCCTCCCTTTTTCCTGTTTCCTTCTTCCTTTCCCACCCAATAGCCAACCTACATTTATCTGCCCCTTTGTCTTCAGATTTCCTTCTCTCCCACCCTGCCCCTCACGGTAGTCTCTACCTAGGAAAACTATGACCTAGTTGTGTGGTGCCTACCACTAGGTCAAGCCCACTTGCGTGGTAGGGAACTCTCAAGGACTTGTGAGGTGGCATCTCACTTTCCCCTATATCTCCCTTCCAACACTATTTCCTCTTTCCCTTCTCCTGGCAACCCCCATATCCTGTCCCCTGTCACTGCTTCAATCTCCTTCTCAGCCTTTCACCAACATTCTTTTTATCTGCCTGTCATCTTCAATTATATTTATTATTTATTTACTTCATTTACACCCTGCCTTTCTCCACAGTGGGGACCAAAGCAGTTTGCATTGTTCTCCTCTCCCTTTTGCATTCGCAGTAGGGTATAATGTGATAACTTTCCAAAGCGGGCAATGTCTTCAGGGGAACTGATCTCTGAAGCCTGAAGATCCATTATAATTTTAGGAGATCTCAAAGGCTTTGCTTGGAAGTTGGCAAACTTACATATTACAGGGTAGTGCTTTAGTAAGGGGTTGCTGAGATGGCCAAAGCAGTTGAGGTATAATGTATGCCATATCTTTATCTTCATGATATTTCAGACGTTCTAACACCAAGTATTCATTCTCTGAAAACAGGAATGCATACAAAATTCAGTTTATGTGCTTTTGAATTTCTCAGTTACTACAACCCAATATTCCCCAGAGATCACTCTGAGTATTCAGAGCCCATGTGCCACATACCTTTGCCGTGCACACCAATTATATTTTTAGGTATGCATAATGCTGCAAGTGACCTACTTTTGAACTGATACGGGTATCAGCTAAAGTAGCATACGCTGGCCCACTAACTACGTTCCCATCAACAAGGGTTATTTGGGGCACTGAGCACTACAAAGAATAAGCCACTGAGGAATGGTTGCAAAAACTCTTATAAATATATTCATGTAAGTGTATTTCATGCAGAACAAATGTTATTTCTTCTTCAGACCAATTTGGAAAGGCTGTCTCTCCATATTAAACTCTGCCCCTAACTATCTAGAGGTTTTGGATCTTATGGTGAAAAGGCCTAGCAAGCCAACAAAACAGTGTCTGGGAGACAAACCATGTTTAGAGACAAGATGGGAACAACAGTGCTTGCAATGTTTATGCCAAGCCTGGAGAGAGGTGTCTTAAAGCTAATAATGATGAAATGTCCGCGTATTATAAAATAGCCCGCCTCTAATTTTAGAAACACAAGGGCTGCCATTTCTATTGTTAAATTTAATTAGTATTTTCCCTAAATAATGCCTCTCTTTCTATGCGCTATTTATACTAGCTTTGAGGAAAAATATGCTGTATGTGCCTTGAAAGGCAAGAGAATGTGGAATAAGCAGTGTGAGAGTGTACTTTTGTCTGGGGAGCAGATGATTAAAGTTTCCTAGCAGGATGTTTTCTCAGTACTCGTTCTTGACACTGGGTTTAATGTATTGTTCTGTCATTTCAGACCCAAAGCATACATTATGGGAAAGGAATGGAATCTGAAAGAAAAGATGAAAAAAATATTTTCAATAAAAATCTTTCTACACAGACTCTGAATGAAGCATATTGTTAAGGTCAACTGCAGGTTCTTTACTGTTCTTCTTCAAACTCTTGAATGTTACAGATGACAGGCAGGGTAAAATAACAAACTTTTGAGAAGTATGTGACCTCTTTAAATAGTAAAAATAATGTGTGTGTGTTTGTGTGCGTAGATACATACGCATACAACTAGGGTTAAGCAATACCGAAAATATTCGGTAAAATTCAGATTTGGGTTTATTTGGGCATAAAATGATCAGTATGCCCGAATAAGACAAATATCATATTCGGTATAGAAGCATAGAATCATAGAGTTGGAAGAGACCACAAGGGCCATCAAGTCCAACCCCCTGCAATGCAGGAACACACAATCAAAGAACTATTCCAAATAATTTGGGTCCGTCTGATTTTCTTGTATTTTTGGTGTTTTCTGGGTTTTGGTTTGAAGGGGGTGCATTTTTACAGCTAGTGGCACCAAAATTCCAGGATATCTTCCAGAAACTCTTGTGATGATACCATCCAAGTTTGGTGACATTTGGTTCATGGGGTCCGAAGTTATGGAAGCCCAAAAGGGGTGCCCTATCCCCCATTGTTTCCAATGGGAGCTAACAGGAGATGGGGGCACCCCCTTTGGGGGTCCATATCATTGGACCCCCTGAACCAAACTTGGGTGGTATCATCAGGAAGGTCTTCTGATTACTAACATGCTGTGTGACCCTTTAGTCACACTGCAGAAAATGTCTGGCAACGGTAATTTTGGTGCTAACCCTAATTCTTACAAGTGGGACCTTGTAACCCTAACCCAAACACACACATGCACACATCCCAAAATCCAGATACCTGAAGTGAAACACTGAAAATGCTGCTAGTAACACCATCCATTTTTTACCACAGTAGAACAATTCAACAGATCACAAGTTAAACTCCAAGAACCCTGGGCCTTTGTGGCCACCCCCCCACCCCCCAGCACCATCCAATTCCAAATAGCAACAGGAAAGTGATACACTTTCAGTAAAAGCAAATGGTTTTTAAAAGTAACACTTGGTTAGTTGAACCAAAATGAAACTTTTCAGCATCTTCTCCTCTCCAGGCAGGTCTCCTCTGCAAGGCTGGTGTGTCCCACAAAGGCAGGCTTTCAATGACCAGTCACCAGATAGAAGGAGGACAATTTCAAGACTGTCTTGAATGGTCTCTCTCTACTTCTCTGGCACAGAATGGGCTGGGTGGAACCAGCATCCCTGCAATTTATATTCTTGGGCCAGGCAGGCAGGCAGGCAGGGCAGGGCAGGGCAGGGCAGGGCAGGGCAGGGCAGGGCAGGGCAAGGCAAGGCAAGGCAAGGCAACCCAAATCCCAGGGAATAAAAACCTTCCCTGATTGGCCAAGGAGCAGTGTTGAACAGTTACGCTCACACTTCATCGGCCAGTTTAAACCTTTCCCCTCCTCCTGTGTTCTCTGCCCTGGCAACAAATTTAAAAAACAATGGACTGAGACCTGAATCCAGTTCAATAGCAGAGTTTGGATTCATGCCTCCTGCACCCCTTTCTCTCCTGTAAACAAGTAATCCCCAAGGTGGTAAGGGAAGAAGACAATATGCCTGACTTGAGGAGCTGCCTGCAGAATAATAATAAATTTAATCTTGTTTAAAGCTGCCTGCTGCCAAATTGGGGGAAGGGGATTCTTTGGTGTGTTTTTTTGGCTGTTGTTGATTTTTAACAAAGCTGCTTCCCACTGCCAAATCCTGTGTGTGGGAGAATTCTCTGGGGGTTTTGTTTGTTTGTAAAACAAAGTTGCTCGCCACTGAATTTGGGGGGATTCTTTGTTTTTTAATTTTGTGTTTCTTTAAATGAAACCTATTGCCGTCGATTATTTCTGTGGGTGGGGTGGGGGGTTTCTCTGCTTTTTTCTTTACAGCTGTGTGCATGCCACCGAATCCTGAATACATACAAGCCAATCCAAGTACTTTCTATTCAGATCGGCTCATATTTGGGCATATTGTATTCTGGCCAAATATGGCCCAAATGCGCCACAATTTGGCCATTTTATCCGAATCACCAAGCCTACACAAAACACAATAATTATTGGAAATCAATGCTCAACAATTTATTTCTTGCTGAGTCACCCCTGGTGGGGTTATCAAGACAAGAATTATTCAGAGATGGTTTACCGATGTTTGCCTTCACAGCACGATCCTGATATTCTCTGCAGGTCTCCCATCCGAATATCCAGATTGCCAGGGTTGACCTTGCGTAGCTTCTGAGATATGACAAAATCAAGCTAGCCTGGGCTATCCAGATCAGGACAACACCTTTCTGCTGCTACATTTTTCATCAATCAAAATTTGCTGTTTTGTGGTCCTCTTATCTTTGTCTGTTGTATGAAATTAAGCCACACCCCTTCATGCATTGGTCCCAAATCAATGCAGTAACTTTCATTCTTTTGTTATCTGCCACACCTTCTTTCCCTGTATTTCTTTTAATGTCTTTGCTTCCTTCATCTTAAATCAGTGTCTTAGGAAGCATCCTAGTCTTTCATAAGTAAGTCCCATTTTATTCAATTAGGCTTATTATCAAGAAACCAATGTATTATTATTGTTATTATTGGTTATTGTTATTATTAGTAGTAATGATAATGATAATAATAATAATAAATCACTCTTTTTGTAAAACAGGGTCAGAGACGTATAGAAGAATACATTAACAATTAAAACCCACAACATAAAATACTCATATGATAGAACCCATTTATAGGACCTGAGAGCTAAAATCTAACCACCATTCCCATTAAATCCAGTTTATACTATCAGATTGGCATTCCTTATTTTAGCCCCATCCTAATTGTTCTTTTTGGCTAAAATCTGTAGGAGCGATATTAAAAACACACTCCTTCCTCAATGCCATGAATAATAATCAATTAAAAACAAAGAATACAAAACTCTAGTGTTTGGCTATGACATGTACCCAAAACCTTGTCCTTCTTTCAAAGTATTACTTGCAAGCATCTGATATTTGCTGTTTGATATTTGCTGTTTTGATATTCGCTGTTTTGATATTTGATTAGTGTTTTGATGTTATTTGCTTGTTGTTCGTTGCCCTGAGCCCTATAGGGAAGAGCGGGGTATAAATTGAATAAATGAATGAATAAATGAATGACATTATTAAGAAGCCTGGGATGATTTTTTTCTTCAGAAAACAGAACCTCAGTTTCTGACAACTGACTACTTAGAAGAAAAAATTCAATCCAGATATTTCACTAAATGCAGAACACTGTGCCCCCCCCCCCCCCAGATGTTTGTGAATCACCACTTTTGTATTGGGTATAATTTGTCTGGTTTGTACTTTGAAAGGGGAAGTCTTTTATTTTAGTGTGTTTTTAAATCCTAATTCTAGGTCAACATATGTTTTGAGCCCCTGCTGATAATGTTCTTCCACTGTATTCACTGGTGATATTTGCTGTGAGCTTCCTGGTATAATTGTAATTCAGAAATTGTCTGTAGTGCTATGATATGGGCATCATTGTCTCTGGCCACTAGAAGCGAATGTAACCCTTGTCAGAAGGACTGATAATAAAGGCTGTGGGTCTTTGTATTTCTCTCTGTGTGTTTTAAATAATTAAGTGTTGTTCTTTCCAGTGTTGCACAACTGGAATAGGGATCTCCTCTGTGTTTCTAGGAGGAATGTGATGCACTTCAGAAAACGCATTGTCCAGAAAAAACACACCACCCCCTATTATGCTGGATTTCACAGTGATGCTTTTATGTTGTTGCTGCAGTGCATTCAGGACAAGCAATCTCTCACTTGCCATGTCTTCATCTACACATAAACATTGTTCACAAGAATCCTACCATGTTGCTAAGTAAGTTGGGAACCTTCCAGGTGAAGGAATCTCCTTTAAATTTGTATGTCTTTCCTCAGGTATGAGAGGCTGAAGGAAGGTTCCTTAGGCAGGAGGAAACCTTCAGATTTGGCTGAGAGGAGTCATCGAATACTCAGCACTGATTTCTGGATCACTAAATGGTAATCTAAGGCCCCTTCCTCACACGCAAAATAATGTGTTGTCAAACCACTTTCACAACTGTTTGCAAGTGGATTTTGCTATTCCGCACAGCTTCAAAGAGCACTGAAAGCAGTTTGAAAGTGCATTATTCTGCATGTGCGGAATGAGCCTGACTTTATCATTATAACTGATTATTAACATGTTGTGTGACCCTGTAGTCACATTGTAGAAAATGTCTGGCAACAGTTCATTGCACTATAACATATTATGCAACAGTAAAAGGAGGAAACTATTCCTGAAATTATAAAATTGGGCACTGAAATCTAATTATTTCATATTGGGTACTGAAATATAATTAATAAACGGAACTTGTCTGGGAGCTGAAATCCTGTCACAACATTATAAATAAATGTATAAAAGAAACTTCCATACTGAGATCCAGCCCATTATGGCTGGGTTCAAAGAATTTTCATGAACATGCATGCCTCAAGCCAGTGTTTTCACTTTTGGGTGGTAATGATTTTCTTTTCTCAGTGTAAACTTGGATGCTGCATTGGAGGGTAACTCAGATTTAAAGAGTAGTTTGGCTATGTTGGGGGGAGCACAAAAGATCATGGTGAGGACACCAGAGCATACTTGGAAAGTTGCACAGGATATCTTAGGTGTATCTCACTGTATGATGCCAGTCAGTTGAAAGCTTCATCAGGTTCAAATTATGTGGAAAAGTCACTCAGCAGCAAGTTAAGTGCTCTTCAAAGCTGACATGAAAACCAGGCAACCGACTATCTCTCAAATGGAGAGACTCAGACATGATCTCACTGAGGCCAATACCCTTTACAGCACTCAGATAATTATCTCCATCACAGCTTCTTTCCTCCCCTTTGTTATCCTAAGAGATAGCTATGGTATGTAATGATTCAGAATTAATCTTGAGTCCCTGGATCCGTTAATAAATTCAGTTATACCTGAGGAATCTAACCAAGCCATCTGTTCATGAATAGTGAGAATTATTACCAAGTCCTGGTGGAGAAGGCAAGATGCCATCTCTTCCTGAAGTACTTCCCAACTGAGAAATCAACTGTCTCTTAGCTGAATTTTCTTGTGTCAAGGTTTTTCAGCATTCTCTCTCTTGGGGCTCCTTACTAAAGAGGTCTTCCCCTCCTTTAACTTGTTACAGTGCCCCTAGAAAGGCTAAAGAAGAATCCGGCAAACTAAACATATAAACCACTTTTAGCATATAAACTAACACAGGTCCAAATTAATAGAAATTACTGCTCTGAAACTTCACAAATCCCTTTTTAATCATTCCTGGGCTTAACTGATTTTTCCCCTAACCTTTCTTTTGGTCAAAAATTATCATTTCATTAGACAAATCATAACTCAGTCCCTAGTTTCTAATAGCTGATATATTTGGAAGTAATCCTTCATCATCAAAAGTGTAATGTGTCAAATGGTTCTGGAAACATGAATATAGAGTAGAAATCCTGGCATATGAACCTTTTTATAACATAAACATCTGTTGACGATATTTTGAGTAAGATAGCATTATATGAAGGCATCTTGTCAGCGTGATCATATAGGAAAAATAAATTTCTGTTTACACAAATGACTGTTTCTCAATTCCCATTTTTAGGGGTACCCAGATATATTTAACTAGCAAGAAAGCCTGTTGAGTGAGAAAACACAACAGGCTCTAGAAAACTATTGTTTGTAAATCTGGATCCTGGCTTTACAAAGTAGGGTGTCTGTGAAGATAGGGAGAGTACGCCCCATCTTAAGAGGAACACACATCTACACTGTTTGCAAAGATGGATATCAGCTCTGCAAAATGTGGAGGGCAGCAGAGTGCTTATGAAGCATAGGAAAACCCCAATTTGTAAAGCTGCATCCTGGCTTTGCAAAAGGGGGAACCAGTAGGGTGCCTGTATTCATGTTTGCAAAGCTAGATACCGGTTTTGCAAAGGGGGGAGCAAGCAGGGTGGCAGTGAAGATGGAGAGTTCCCCCATCTTCATAGGTACCACCCTCGTTTGAAAGGTGGATCCCAGCTTTGTAAAGGGGGGGAGGGGAGCCAGCAGGGTGCTAATGAAAATGGGGAAAGTTATTCCCATCTCCATAGGCTCACACACCCTATTTGCAAATCTGGATCCGAACTTTGGAAAAGGGGCGGGGGAGCCAGCAAGGTGCCTGAGAAGATGGGAAGAGTTCCAGGCTCAGCCAGATAGGAGGACTCAGCCTCCAAGAGAGAGAGTAACCATCTCAGTCTGCTGTTTTATGTGTCTTGTTTGTACTTGTTTTGTGTAAGCCCTACCTTCAAACCAAGTATATGAGGTGATTGGCTGGAAGTGAGTCGTCACCACCATGGCTTCATATACTGATAATATGAAGTATGAATGTAAAAAATTAGACAACATATAAAAAGCAAGTGTTTATAAATACAGGTATCACAGTGATACAACAATTAGGAACGTGGAGCTGTAAATCCTCTCAGCGTATGTTTAATGGCAAACCTAAATGTCATACAATGTGACATGTAATATGGCACATATATCACTCATATTTTACGTTTTTTCCGAACTTCAATTTTTTAAACTTATTTTCTCCAGATTTGCATTTCAGCAAGCATACAACTGTACTTTTGGGACCAGTTATTTATTTAGGGTTTTTTTTTAAAATGTAGACTTTCTTGAGTCCTGTTTAAGGAAGGTTACAAATAAAAATGCTATAAAATCATGATCAATCATCAATATGTAAACACAATATGTAAACAACTAAACACAGCCTTGGTAATAGGTTCAAAAGAACCAAATATTTTTGCCTGCTGCTTCCTCACTAGCCCTTCTAATATAGAACCAGGACCATATTGATAATATAAGGTGTTTGCCAATATGTGGCCTTGTTTCATACAGTTTCCTGGTGATTTTGGCAAAGGCAAGATTTTGTACATTACCCCCACACCCACAGGTTTGATACTAAACTACTGCAGGGAGCACTGGGAGTCCTATGTCATTGAGTTAGTCACCCATGCATTTTTCTTGACTTGGGAACATACATTCAAAGATAGTCATTATTGTGCACAGTGAGCTTGATGCTTACTAGTTCTGTGTTTTGGCTGATTATACACTCTTAATCTTTCCCTACCTGTTCGTTGCAGGCATTTCTGGGGAATTGATGGGTGACTTTAAAAAAATTAACAATAACGTGTGTTAAAACAAAAATCAACACTAACATAATTAACACTAATGCTACTGTGATGGCACAATAACACAATAAAAACATTAAAGGGCTTTGAAAAGAAAGCATCAATCTAGTGAGTGACTGGGGACGACCCAGAAGTGGGGGCAGAAAAAATGACTTCAGGCCACACAGCAAGAAGTGGGGCACTCCCTTGCATGTAAACAGAGAAACACGAGGAGACCCCACGGTGACCTGACTGCAGAGCGTACAGCCTTGGGGTAACTGTTCCATGCATAACTGGCCATAATCTTCTTTCTTCTCTATACTTCCTCATGCATTTTCTAAATAGCAATTTACCTGCGCTGTCAAGACTATAAACTGTCAGCAGCTTGGTCTACTGAAGAAGTTAAATGAAACTTTGATGTGACTGTTATGTTTAAAATATCATTTTGAGTTGAGATGTGTCATCACCTTGAAAATGTGTAATCTGCAAAGCAGACCTGGATGCCTGGAAGCTTGCAAGCTGCTGTTGATGCTGCTGCTACTGCTGGAGAAATTTTTTTTTGCAAGTTTCAAAAATATGTTTTCTATTTTTGATTTGAATTTGTAGCTCTGATCTGGGTGATGATCAGGCAAACAAGGATCTTTGGAGCTACTCCATGTGCACACTAAGAAACATGTTATATTACCTAGAGAGAAAATACAGATTGGATTGAATTATCAGTGCAGCATCAAATCTGGCTTTGTTCTCATTCTGATAATATTGTTAGGCTCTCAATATCACAAAGAAATAGGAAACACCAGTTTGGATCCAAACTAGCAATTCCTTGGGTGTGAGGATTGCTGCCTGTTTGGCATGACTTTCTTGCCTTCATCATCCTTCAGCAGCTTGAAATGTCCTCTCAGATTCTGTTCTCGGGGAATAGGAAGATGTTACCCAAATGGCTGACATGTTGACTCGTAGAATGTGCTCATTGAGTGTCAAGAACACAAACATATACTTTTGGGTAAAATTATATTAATGGATTATTACCAGGTATATATCAGGCTCCCAAATGTGGGTATGTGTTTTCCTGTGGGAACAGGGAGATTCTCAGAAAGAAAAGATGCAAGATAGAATCCAATTCAAATTGTTATTTGGAAAAAGAGCAAATAGGAAAGCAGGGGGCACACAGAGAATTGTATGTTCATGCAAACACACACATACAAAGGCCCTTTCCGCACTGCGGAAAGGGCGCTCCTCCACCGGCAGGAATTCTGCCGGAACGGAGGAGAAAACCAAGGCTTCGATGCATACGGAGCTGTCGCGGCGGCCCCCGCAGATGCCGGCGCTGGAGAGGCAGCTCCGCACGGAGCCGCCTCTTCCCCGTCCCTCTCCCACTCACCTCGTCGCCTTCATCGCTCTACTGGACTGCTGAGACCCTCCCTCGCTGTCCTCCGACCCCTGGTTGTTCGCACCGCGCCGGCGGGAATGCGCTGTTTTCCCAAAAACCTCCCTCCAGGAGGGAGGTTTTTGGAGGTGGCCTGACGCCGCCCTGGGGGTGGTGGAGGAGAGCCAGGTCGGTGCTGCTGCGTTTTAGCAGCGCCGCCTGTGTGAACGGCTCCCTGGGGACGGCGTTTTTGCCGTCCCCAGGGCGCCGTTTATGGCCCGTGCAGAAAGGGCCAAAGACTCAGTAAATCCTAACACTTATAACCTTTAATACCTAAGCAATACAATATCAAACGAGGAAACAAAGGAGGGGGAAAATTTAAAAAACACACATATAAGCCTGTCTTAAAATGATTGCAGTTCTGCAGAGAAGGAGGAGGACAAGCTGGTCACACAAGGTGATTGGAGGAAAGAGGGGCAGAGATCAAGTCTGGCTTTAAGTCTCTGAGGATCCTGTGCAAAGTCCCAAGGGTAGTAGGTGGAAGATCCAAGAAAACTGCTGCAAAATTCAGGGGGTGGTGGTTGAGGCTATATTTATACAGGAAAAAAAATGCTGGAAGTGAGACATCAGATGTGTGTTCCAAGATCATGAGTGGTCTCTAGCCCCAAAATTTGAATATTATTGGCTTTGAATTCTATTGGTCTGAAGGGAAAAATTAGCTTAGGAAAGTAGCACACTGGAAAAAAAGGGTAGGTGAGTGACTAGAATGGCCTAAACACCAGATGGTCCTGAGTGTAGGCAAAAGGACAGAAATGTCAAGCTCTGTCCTAGGAAATGAGTTGTCATGGGATAGGGAAGGCAGAAAAATTCTGCTGTAAAGGCAGGAATCCTTGCATTTGATGTAGAAGAAGGCTGCTTCTACATGGCACAATTATACTGGCTTACAATCCGTATTTTAAAATCCGGGTCTACTTTATCTTGGTTTCTCCCTTCGTATGGCTGCCCATTTCTGTGAAGAAATCGAGTGAAGAGAGGGGAGGAAATACTCCAGTTTGTTTCGCAGGAGTCCAAGTCTTCTGTATTTACACCGCAAACATATCTACTCTAGCACAAACATCCCTGATGTCCCGTGTTCTGGTTGGCTGTTGTTTTTGGGCAGCAGTGGGGGAAACAAAGCTCCCCTTTTTCAGTTCTATATAGGGCCTGGCTCAACATGGCAAGCGGCAGCAAAAAACAATGGGGCACAGCATCACATCACATTCCCACTCACATTCTCATATTTTTGTGGAAAATGAGAGACTCCCCCCTCCCACATGATATGCCCACTAATATTCAGCCCAAAGTGTACATCTCCCATCTATGTGCTTTGAGTAACCAGTACATGAGGAAAAGAAAATGAGGACATTTGGGGAGTCCACTCCTGATTAACCCAGGCAAAATGGCACCCGATCAATACCATGAGCAGAAAACATGCTTGGGGGAACATTTTGGGAAGGGCAGGCTGCAATGGTTGGCAGCTCAGCGGAGCTGAAAACTGACATGTTGTCAGGTGTGCAGATTAGGGGGGCTGGGGGCTGGGCAGGGAGATCAGGTGGCTGGGTGGGAAAAATAAACTGGTTCTGCTCCCATGGTATTTGCACGGTAGTGGGTTCAACTCAGGATTTTTGAAAAGAATCACCAAATTGGTGATTTTTGAAAATCCTGGGATGAGGGAAATATCACAGGGCAAACCCATTTTAGGACTGGGAACCATGCAAATTTCTTGGCCAAACTGGGATATTTTCCTTGCTCAACCTGGGATATTTGGACCATGCAGAAATGACCGAAGTGGAGGAATTTGGATTTATACCCCACTTTTCTCAACAGTAAGAAATGTCAAAGTGGCTTACAAACTCTTTCACTTCCTCTCTCCACCTTGTGAGGTAGGTGGGACTGAGAGAGTTCTGACGGAACTGGGACTAGCCCAAGGGCACCCAGCAGGTTAAATGTGTATTAGCAGGGAAACAAATCCAGGAAAGAGCCTGTAGCTCATGTGGAGGAGTGGGAAATCAAACCGGGTTTTCCAGATTAGTGTCTACCATTCTTAACTACTATATCACACTGGTCTGGAACGCTAGTCTAGAACCAAACCACAATTTGTTGCTGTATGATTTGGTCAAATGTGACATAAACACAACTTCCTTTAGATAATTTCAATATGTTAAAATAGATGTGATCCATTTCTATAAAAGTATTGTATACATTGCTACATTCAGCCCTATATGCTTAAGGTTGCAATCCTCAGGAAACCTTTCTGGAAGTAGGCCCCTTTTAACAACATGGGACTTACTTCTGAATAGACCTGTTTAGCACTGCTCCCTTATTGTCTTCATCAGGTACATCGATAGGGATGATGACAATGTCAGTGCAGCTATAATGGCCAGGCAAACATACCTTGACTGACCAAATTCATGTACATGCGAAGCAAGCTCCTGATCAAATTTCTACATTTTTTTGTTATCAAAAACATATCTTCAGCAGCATGTCGAGCAGCTTCATGACTATGCTGTAGCTGGTTGTGTTACAGTGTGAGAGCCAAATCATGCCTGGCAAATAAGTTACAAATGTGGCAGCTTTTGCCTTTGAAGAGTCCACAGCTAAATATTCTCCATCACTGCAGTAGAAGTACACAACCATCAAGAACTTAGGCTCATTCCACACATGCAGAATAATGCGCTTTCAAACTGCTTTCAGTGCTCTTTGAAGCTGTGCGGAATGGCAAAATCCACTTGCAAACAGTTGTGAAAGTGGTTTGAAAACGCATTGTTTTGCGTGTGCGGAAGGGGCCAGAGTGTGCTCACTTCACTTAGTAGTGTGATTGTGAGAAGTAACTCATGTATCTAATCAGGAGGAACCGGGTTTGATTCCCAGCTCTGCCGCCTGAGCTGTGGAGGCTTATCTGGGGAATTCAGATTAGCCTGTGCACTCCCACGCACGCCAGCTGGGTGACCTTGGACTAGTCACAGCTTCTCGGAGCTCTCTCAGCCCCACCTACCTCACAGGGTGTTTGTTGTGAGGGGGGAAGGGCAAGGAGATTGTAAGTCCCTTTGAGTCTCCTGCAGAGAGAAAGGGGGGATATAAATCCAAACTCCTCCTCCTCCTCCTCCTCCTCCTCCTCCTCCTCCTCCTCCTCCTCCTCCTTCTTCTTAACTGCTTGGATACCCAGTTTCATGGGCAGATACTCAGCAATGGTGTCAGAAGACTCATAGAGATGCCAAAATAACAACTGAAAAAAAATCTAATTATTCTTTTCTTTAATCATGTGGAATTTAATATTGGTAATTCTCAGTGACAACAGACAGGTGGCCATGGGGAAATGACAGCTGAGGGTATAATGACCCGTGCCATTAGTCACAACCGACTCCCATGGGTCTTTCAAGGGAAGAGAGGTGGTTTACTTTCCTCTGCATAGCAACCCCAGTACTAACAGTGGCTTAACTTTTGAGATCTGATGAGGTCTGGTTAGCTAGCAAACCGTAATCACATAAACAGACACATGTGACTGAGAGATGCAGATAAACGGCTTGTTGAATGTTTGGCTAACTGATTGAGGTCAGAGAGTTGGATGTGAGCTGAACACAAGGTAATCAAACATCTCTGGAGCTCAGCGGACTGTGGAATATTCTAAACATTTGTTGGAGCAGGTCCTAAACACTGTGCAGCAAGGGGAGAAGAAAACCAGAGAGAAAGGCAATACAAAGACTGAACGCTCTAGGGAAATGGTTACTTGTACATAGTGTTTAGACATGTTCCCTTCGTTTTCTCCCCTCCCCCTTCATTTTGTAAAGGACTCACTTTGGGATAATGCAGTGGGAAATTAAAATGATGTGGAGGTGGCAAATATATTTTATTAAAATATCTTATCAAGGTGTATTATTCTCCAACTCCTACCTTTTTTAAAAAATCGTGGAGATGATTGATTAAAACAGCAGGATGAAACTGAATGGTGTTTAAAACACAGTGTGACCAAAGTTACTCTTTTAAATAAAAGGCTTTTTAGATGCAAGGGGGATGTGATTATGAGAGACTCCTCCATTCAGAAAATCTAAATTGTCACGCCAACTATGCCCTGGATTGTATTTAATCCACAGATCCCGATAAAATAAGCCCCGTTGAAAGGCAGAGATGTTACAGCTTCAACAGTGCCATCATTAGTTGCTCCAGTGTAAATTGTTGTAGGTGTAACTTGCAGCCAAGCTATAATGACATACTAATAATACTTTCATTTATTTATTTAAATAGCTGTATCTTGCCTTTCCCTAACAACAACAACTAACTTTTACGTAGCACTTTTATTACTGACCCAAACCCAAGGCTCCGTAAGGCTTATATAGTTTTTTTTTTAAATCCATCTTGATCACACAAAAGCTGTCTTTTAATAAATACACAAAATATTCATAAGTAATAAAGCATTTGCACAAATTTGTCATACATGATCAAGCGCAGTTTGATTGAAGAGCCTTCTTCAGTAGTCTTGAACACACAAATATATGTACAGAAATACATGTACAGAATCACTGCAATGAAAAAAAAAGATATCTAACAATGCCCTTTCAGTCATTTATTTATTTGGATTTATATCCTGCCCTATCCCCAGAGGGCTGAGCAGCCTCATGACTATGTTTCCACTAAGTATCAATAATAAAGATTACACTGGGGAATGTATAGTGGCCAAAAACCAATTATAACATCCTTTTAAAATAATGCAGTGGAATTAATACTTTTTTAAAAACTGCTCTGAAAACAGTTGAGCTATTTGTAGGACTCTCAAGTGCCCCTGGATTAAAAAAAAAAAGCCTGCTTCCAAAATGAATACTTTCAGTCTGACTGGGCAAAGTCCCTGAAGGATCTCACAAACATGATCAGGTATGCAGATTTATCCCCCATCCTCTTTGGTTATCCTGAATCAAACCATTGGTCTATCAACATCAGTGGTTCTCAATGGGCTGTAGACCTGTCCTCCATGGTCCCAGTGCTTCTCAATGGGCTGTAGACCTGTCCTCCATGGTCCCAGTGCTTCTCAATGGGCTGTAGACCTGTCCTCCATGGTTCCAGTGCTTCTCAATGGGCTGTAGACCTGTCCTCCATGGTCCCAGTGCTTCTCAATGGGCTGTAGACCTGTCCTCCATGGTTCCAGTGCTTCTCAATGGGCTGTAGACCTGTCCTCCATGGTCCCAGTGCTTCTCAATGGGCTGTAGACCTGTCCTCCATGGTCCCAGTGCTTCTCAATGGGCTGTAGACCTGTCCTCCATGGTCCCAGTGATTTTCAATGGGAGTCTTCTGAGCAGCTAAGATTCTCTTATGCATGTTTGCATATCTTCAAAGATAGCTCTTCCAAAATAAAAACAAAATAGGAAAAGTATTGCTAGAATTGGCAGGACCAGCTGAGTACAACTAAGTATGTTTTGCGGCTGACAGGGTGCCCAGGATCAAAGCCTGCAGTGTAAACATTTGGGGCCAACCCTCATCAAATGGTGGCAGGGAGGATCCCTTCATCAGCACACAAAATGTAGGGTGCAAGCTGAGGGTGAAACTGGCCAGACAGCAAAATGGTCAGGTGGGAAAAATAAGATGCCTCCTGAATTCTGCATTCTGCACAGGCAGGAGATATCTTGCAGGGGGGAAAGGTGTACTTTGAAGCGTTCTCCAAAAAAGACACCTTGAGCTAAAATAAGGCGTCCTGAGGATATCTTGGGAACAAAGCTGTCTGGAGTGCCTTCTCAGGATACCTTTTTTAGAATCTCTGGGATGCTGTTTCGGCTGTGCAGAATGGACCAATGATAGCTCACCCTTTGAGTTTCTGTAACAGAGTGGGGAGTCTTCCATAGATAACCCAACATTCCAACCACTCCACTATGCTTGCTTTGAAGAATGAGACATAACTCTTTTGCCTCCAAGCCCAATTGATATTACAAGAGCTGGCAAAAAGTAGCCACTATTTGCGTGAAGGAGACTTGGTTTACCATGTTCTCATCTGTAACTCTGCATAAGAAGTTCACCACTGATGTTCAATTTATAATCATTATGCTTTCTGTATTTCTGCATTTGACAAAAAAACCCCTATGGTCACTTAAAATGAAAAGAAACAATAGAGCCCTTCAAAACTATTTTGATGATTTGGAAGGCGTTTGACAGTCAAGATGTGAGGAGAATTTATTTATTTAACATATGGGGTAGATCTAACAATCTGTCAGCAAAAAACAGAGATTGTCACAGACCTTTCCTGCATTTTGTTTCTTCCAATAGTCCCTTTCTAATCACAGTATATGTATGTGTGTGCGTAGGGGGGATTTCCCTTCCTGTCTCTTCCGTTAGCAGCATTGTGCTGATGGAACATGGAGGAGTAGATAATGTTGTCCTCTTGCCCCTCCTCAATGCAGTCCCCTGAACTGTATAGCTAATAGCACATGTCGGTCCCCATGACTAAAATTTTCCAGTGTCAGAAAGGTCTGCTGGTAGGAGAGGAATGGGCTGTTTTTTGGCATGGGGGCTTTCCCCACTTACCTTCTGCTGCGCGCTACTCCAGGAAAGTAGCGCGGGGTCCAGCGGTGCTCCCCACTTGCAGGGGCGGGAACCACGCAGCCGCCCCGATGCTGCCGCTCTTGCACCACCTCAGCGCACGTCATTCCTGGCGCTGAAGAAACGGCACCTTTTGATGACCCCGCATGGAGCGCGGGGTAGTGGGGAACCCTGAGAACGCGCCAGGAATGACGCGCGCTGAGGGGGTGTGAGAGCGGTGCGCAGCAGAAGGTGAGTGGGGAAAGCCCCATGGATGATCCTTATGCTGCACCTGAAGCAGTATTTTTTCACATCACAGGTTTTTAAACACACCCACTGGACTTTTTTTCCCTATTTTCTTATGCCTCTGTCAGGATGACTTTTGCTGAAGAATTATAATGAAAAGAAAACCAATTCAGCTGATGCCATTCAGTATGGATCAGAAACAGTGTTTACGACCATGTCATTGTTTATTTCCCTAACGGTACTTGAGAGTTTATCCTCATTTTTTAATGGGCAAGTTCTAAGTTATTTGGTTGGTGATTGGTTTTCTCAGTGCTGGTCAAAGATTACAGATATGAATATGATTAGCAAGAGATATCTTAATAAATAAAAAGAGAAAAAGGCTTTTCTCTATGCCACAGCTGTTAGGGAAGCCACTAATTTAAAATTTTTATCTCTTGCTCGCTTCCTGTTCCCACATACTATCTATTTAAAAAAAACTCAATCATTTATTAGAAATGTAGCATGAAGGTACAATAATATTTGAAATTCTTTGTGCTCCCAATATACTTTAGAAAAACCCTCCCACGCCTTTCTTATTTTCCATTCCAGGTTACCTTATTCACAATATCAGTTGAAATGTTCTTGATGGTAATACATTCCTCTAGTTTACCATCCTAGAAAGTTGAAGGTAGCAGGTATGAAAAGATGGAGGCAAGTTTACTGAGAAACCCATTGCTAGACAAATTGGATATGGCTAACTGAACAAGTTGCTGAAGAAACAGCATTAACTGGTGGCAGTGCATTGCTGAATAACATTTTTTCTCTTCATGCTTCCTTCTTTGATGCTTTTCAGCTGGGGTTTCCACCACAAATACCACTGGAGGTATTAGTGGATGGTCTATAGTCACAAATGTAGAAAGGCAATACACCACTGCTAATGTTGTTGGATTTATCACCTATATTTAAGACATGGCTTCAGATTCTCAGAAATGATCCTTTATTGGCTTCAGTCTCTTCCAATAGATATTGAGAAGGATAGATACTAAGGGGATTCTGATAGTAGTTTGACACCTGGCACAAAATCATTGAACACTGAACAACCTCAGCTGGCATTTTCATGTAGATAGTACCACTGGGAGGGGAGACATTGAATCTTGCAGGACCCCATAGCTCATGCTTAATTATACTTGAAACCAAGTAGCTAAACTCTAGATTGCATCCATGATGTCTGTTCAGCAGGTTAATCAGGATCTTCAAAATGAAGTAATGTTTGCTCTTCTTGCTCATAAGTAGACACAGCCATAAGTCTTTCTAGCTTTACAGTTTTCAAAACTGCTGTGACTTAAGAGATCTTATTTTTCAGGGTCAGAAGCTGCACTTAAGAGGTTTGTAATATAAGCAGGCCAAATGTAGTGTTACATTTGATAAGAATGTGTAATAGTTATAATTTTCAATGCACTACCCTTTCCCATCATCCTCTCTTCTGCACTCCCCATTCTATTTTTGCATATGCTGCTGCTAGGAGACCAATTTTTATACAGCAGTGTTTAGTACTGTTAGCTGTTTTTAGCAACCTCAACGAAAGTTTGCCTTGATAGCAAAATCTATTAAAAAGCTAATACCAGGCACAACATTTCCCCTGAATACCTGTCTCTGTGAAGACATGTACAATCCATGTATGGGCTAATGTCAGCTTCTATGGAGTATCTCAACTGTGCATTCATCAATTATTTCTGCTCCCTTGATTGACGTCCCCATTGTTTCACTATAGAAAGTCTTTCTATACTGATAGATTTGTGCTATTTTATCACAGCATTTGTATACCAGCTTGACACAAAAGTGCTTGAATATCTACCAGCTTTGATTACCATTTGTTCACCACTAGTGAACAGCCAATTGTCCATTGACCACGCCACTTTTTGCAAGCAGTTCAACCCTGTTTGTCTGGTGATTGTGGTTTTGAACAGAATATGTTTGACTATTGAACATGTTAGCTATAAAATTCATGGAATCTCTAGTCTCAACAAGAAAGATGGTCTTCATCTGCCAGACAGAACGTTGATGTCTTTCCATAGGAGCTATAGGCTGCTATCTTTCCATAGAAAATACTGAAAACAAGAAAGGGTCATTAGCCAATGAGACCAGATAAGTTTTCAAAAATTTCCCAGTGTAAGTCAAAACAGAATTAATTGGCAAAGTTATTTTGAGCTCCTTTCAAACTGCCTTGTGAAGACTAACAAATAACAGTAAAACAAAGCAAATTTTGGTCATTGACGGTATTTAGTAGCTTGTCAAGTTGCAATGTATAGGTGAGTAATTTTTTTATTTTGGTATTCATTTGATGTTCAGTTTTATCCGTGGGTTCAGTTCTCTGCTTTTTGGTGCGGTTTTTGAAGCTCTGAATTCATTGTGCTGTATGGATTTTATATGTGGTTTATATGGTATTTATATGAACAACACATGGACAAATAACTTTGGAACATGCATGCAGTTCATGAAAAAATTTTGGTGTGTGAAAACAAAGAAGTGCTAGAAATATTTTAAGATTTCTCGACTGATTCATACAAAAGACAAATGAAATCAAAATTGCTGAAATTAGAAATTAAAATTCATTTCTAATTTTATTGGTGTCTGAATTTTCTAGCTTTTTTCATTTTCCTATAATGTTAAAATTAATGGTAACTATCTAAATGGGATTGATTGATTATCAACAAATCAGCAGGTTTTGACCACAACTGTATTGTGTATAGTTAACAAAAATGTTTAGGGAAAGAACTGGGGCAAAGAATTGCCTTCTCCCTGCCCCCTACAACAAAACAGTTATGAAAGCTAACCATTGTGAGATGTTACTAAATGCTATAACTGACACAGGGATGAAAACAAGAAGGTTAGAACTACCATTTAATAGAGAAAGTGCATCCTTTAAAAAGAATTTAGCAGTGCGCTGAAAGGTAATTTTAAACTTGGCATTGATATGAAGCGCAATTTGAAATTCGATGACAGTGTATGTAAATGTGCTAGTGCCACTGAGGAGACACACAGAGCAGGTGATATGTGACAATTTAAGAGCATGTAGAACTGCTTTTATTTATATAGTCTCTCCCTTCTTGACACATCCTGGATGTGTTCAGCTTTTGAGCTACACTTGTGAAATCCCAAGGAACTATGGTGCTTTTTGCAGTTACTCTAAATCAATCCCATTTAGCAAAAGCACATTGTTTTATGAATGAAGAATGCACCCAGAAGGAATAGCTAAGGAATATGCAGGAATATGCAGGAAGGAATATGCAGATCTACTTCTTGGGAGAATAATAGCAAAAACCTTTGCTGAGTAAGTGTGTGGTTTGGACATTAGTGGACCAGATAAGAACATAAGAACAAGCCAGCTGGTTCAGACCAGAGTCCATCTAGTCCAGCTCTCTGCTACTTGCAGTGGCCCACCAGGTGCCTTTGGGAGCTCACATGCAGGATGTGAAAGCAATGGCCTTCTGCGGCTGTTGCCTCTGAGCACCTGGTCTGTTAAGGCATTTGCAATCTCAGATCAAGGAGGATCAAGATTGGTAGCCATAGATCGACTTCTCCTCCATAAAGATGATGCCCTTCAGAGGCTTCTCTTCCATAAAGATGATGCCCTTCAGAGTCCACTTGCCCCATAATATTATAGAAATAAGTATAACAGCATGGTTAACATGATTTTTTTTAAGTGTAGAGAAGGGATGAACTGACAGGAAACTATTAAATCCACATCTTTACTTTTTCCTGAAAAAATTGTATTGATGGTTGGCAATTTCTTTTCCAGTTGTCTACGTCATGTGGCTAGGTAAAGGCTCAAGTGATGCCTTTCCATGGTGTCCGACAACTCTCACCAGAGTTGCCACAGAACAAGGGAGGCCAGAGCTTGTTAAGACCCTTTTGCTTTAATGTAATATGGGGCTCCAGTTTATCTCATTGCAAATGTAGTGTGTTTCATTAGGCACATATTCTATCACTGGGAAACAATGCTGAGATTCTAAAATATTCTCTTGTGTGCAGTTGTTCAGATATGTAGCAAGGGGAAATGGAGCCCAGGGCAAAATATTTTTGTGCCCCCGCCCCCCCCCCCCCATATGGGCAGCCACCCCCCCCCCACACCATGACCAAAGGCCACCCTCCCTCACTACAACCAAAAGAACGATTTTTTGCACCAGGTCATCTCAAAGCCACCAACACATTATAGATCATGTCTCAACTCACAGATCTGAACCCAGCAACGGGCCATGGGATGCAGCAGGGATTATTTTTTTGACATTTTCAAGATGCTTTCAAAATGTTTAACAACTGTTATAACACTTAAAAGTATTTTCAGTGTCATATGACTTTAAATGCTTTTAAAAATGTTTTATTACTGCTGTGAATAATGTTTTATTACCCTCCACTCATTCCTTTGCATTTCTCCCAAGCATTGCCAGAAATAACAGCCAATTTCAATTAATATCAAACCTGCCCAAATAAGCCACAGTACGTGCAAGCCTGAATTTCCATCTCTTCGTCCATTTCCGCATGGAGGCGGAAGGGGTCGGGTCCGTTCGCATAATTCTTAAGCATAGTATTTAAAAACTACTAATTAAAACTTTGCAGGTTCAATTGTTCAAGTTTCAGGGCTGGATGGGGGGAAGAATTAGGACTAATAAAAGGAAACACTTCTTCACGCAACGTGTGATTGGTGTTTGGAATATGCTCCCACAGGAGGTGGTGATGGCCACTAACCTGGATAGCTTTAAAAAGGGCTTGGTCAGATTTATGGAGGAGAAGTCAATCTATGGCTATCAATCTTGATCCTCCTTGATCTCAGATTGCAAATGCCTTATCAGACCAGGTGCTCAGGAGCAGCAGCAGCAGAAGGCCATTGCTTTCATATCATGCATGTGAGCTCCCAAAGGCACCTGGTGGGCCACTGCGAGTAGCAGAGTGCTGGACTAGATGGACTCTGGTCTGATCCAGCAGGCTAGTTCTTATGTTCTTATGATGCATTCTAGCATTTATGAGATTATTTTGTAAACTCTTCAGATTCTGAATCTCCAAGGTTCATGCTGCCTGTATGCTGTTTGCATAATGCAATTTTATAGTGCTAAACCATTAACTATAAAGGGATTATTTTCACATTCAATGCATTAAAGATCTCATGCAAATACAATTCACAGCTATCAAACTGTGCTTATGCTGGAAAATACAGGTAAAAGCCACAAACATCAGGGGCAGGAGGACAATGACGAGGGGGCACAATCAGGCAGAGGAGGGGGCGGGGCACAATAGGGTGATTTTTCACCCCCAGGGGACTTCTACAGGGAGCGCCCAAATGCCCCCGGATGTCCTCATAGGAGCTTTGCCACTGCAGATGCTAAAAGCTCTGACTCCCTGACCACATCGTCCTTATGTGATGCCAACATAAAATATTTGCATAAGTTATCTTTCCCAGTTTCCCTATTTTTCTAGCAGACATCTGTGAATGCCTAAAGAGTGGTAATAACGAAGAGCTGTATACATTAAAAAACTAAGGCCGTTTCCGCACGGGCAATTAATGGCGGCCTGGAGACGGTAAAAACGCCGTCTCCAGGCCGCCATTTGCACAGGGGGTGCAGCTGCATCGCAGCTGCGCCGCCCTCACGCTGCCCGCCCGTCGCGAAGCCGGCGTTTCCCCAGAGTGCTTGGAAGCGCTCTTTTTGGGGAAACGCCGCCTCGAAGCCGCTGCCAAGCGAACGGCAGTGGCTTCGCGACGCCTCCCCCACCCGGCACTTACCTTGTCCCCGGGCCTCCGGCGCTTCACCGAGGCCTGGGGACACGCCCCCTGCCCTGCGCCGCTGGAGCAGGTGTGCAGGGCCAGGGGGCGTGTCCCCAGGCCTCAGCAAAGCACCAGAGGCCCGGGGACATGCCGGGTTGGCCGGGCGCTGGCGCTCTGCGGCGCCGGCTCCCCGGCTGTTTCCAGGACCGTCCGTGCGGACAGTCCCAGCGTCGTCGGGTCGGCGTCGTAAACGCCAACCTGGTCGCTTCTGCCTTCGTGCGGAAATGGTCTAAGCAACATGTTTGGCTGCAGTGACCTCTTATTCCAGAAGCAAGCTTCCAAGACAGGTGGAAAGTATTCATGAGATCCAGGCCACTGACAATGGCAACCTGAATTGTAAGGGAAACAACCACAAGTGGAAAAATTTCAGAACTGTGTTTTTGGCAAATGATATTATTGTATACTTAACATGTTAAAATCCAGAATAAATGTATACAGAACTTGAGAGGCTGGAACATCAGAAAAGGGACATTTGTCAAAAGGTAAGGTGGAAAATGAGAAGAATTTTACATATGTGGGACAGGCCTACTGATACTTTTAAAATCCTTTTGTGTAGAGAAACTGTAAAATGATGTCTGTTTCCTTCAATAAGAGGAGAAATAGTTGCTTGAAATTGACATAGAGATATGAAAAAATGACTGTTTTCAGCCTTTCCCCATTTGCACTATTTCTAGCAGGCATTGCTTTGCGATAAATAGGGAGCAGAATCCAGGAATGATAAATTTCAAATCACGTTGATAGTTTCAACTAGTATTTTCTTTACTTGCTTTTCTTTGAAAAATACAAATGCTACTTGTTTGCTAATTCATTCAATTAAACAAATGCTGACTTTATCCCATTATATGCAATTTTAGGCAGTTCTATGTTCCTACTGAAGGTCACTGCAATGTAGTAACTTTGGCTAGACAAATTTCCCAGGTTGCTCTGTTTATGGTACTACTTCGAGACTTTGATGCACAATTCAGCAATTCCAGCAGAGGGCAGTCAAGCAAGAATAATCACCTATCCATAGCTGAGAAAAGAGGCTGCAATTTCTAGGCATCTTCCCCTCACGGAAATAAAACAAATGTCCTAATTTTCTTCTGACAAATGTGTCTTTGGCAAGCTAGATCTCTATTCACTTAACTTACTCTTTAAACCTGAATATGAGTCACTGTATTTCCCAGATAACAGAGACACTTCTTTCCACATGAAAAGCAAAAATCACGGGATCACTGTTGAGAAAAATAGATATTTCATAAGTCCCTTTTCAGTTCAAGATATAAAGGAGATACAAAGCCATCCCATTAAAACAATAATCACTGGACTCCCCCCCCCCCCCCACACACACACCTGCCTTTGAAGCTGGCATTTGGCATGAGGGAACCCAAAACTTCCAATACAATGAAATTGTTCATACTGTATATGAGACCCAAATTCAGAATAAATGAAATGCAAGATGGGGGAAGACCGGAAGATAATTTATTCCAGGTTTTGTGTCAAGTGTAATATTCTATTCTATCCTGATCTACACCTATTCTAACAACCTGATTAAACCAGGAAACCTCAACCGTAGCCTGGGTTTCCATAATCTAAGCATGACACTCCAGCTATTACACCAATGAAACGCAAACCCCACAATGGGATTGTGAAACTTATCCTTTTACCTTTCGTGGCTTAAAACTGTTATTGTTTTTGCTGTTTGGAAGGAATGGCTTTCTCTCAACCTGTCCAAGGCAGTCTCAATCTGATAACTCTTCAAAAATGTTGGCAGATAATTTTCAAACTTCACAGGATGAGAAAACTCTTTCTTTCACGTTTGTTTCTAAACATTGAAGGTCAAACGACACATGATGCTGGAATTCCATGACTAGAACTCCAGATGTATAGTTTGGTCCTAAAAGGAAGCTGCAGAAAAGAGCAATTTTAACTGGGGGTCATGGGGCTGGGGAACAGGTTGGGCTGTCAGCCTCTTTATAAGGCCTGGAGATCTCCTGCTGATGGAGATAATTTCCTCTGGGGGAAAATGGCTCCTTTGGAGAGTGGACTCTATGAAATTGTACCATCCCGGGTTAAATATGGAATAGCTCCACAATTTCCCTGCCTGCGCTGTGTACTTCCTCTGAGAGATCCCGCAGTTTTGGGTTCCGCTTTGCCAAAACTGTGTAGAAAAGAAAATGCAAGACTTTAGGCTGTTCTGTAGTTTGCTTTCTGCGGCTGCCAAACGCCTCCCCATGTCAAATTTGCAAAGAAGTGCCCAAATAGGGACACTGTCTCCTACCAGTCTGAAATTTGGCTGGGCAGATTGGAATGACAAGAAAGGCAACCAATAAAAGTATGTGGGAAAGAAGACAGTTCAAACATTGGCCCGCCGTGTCAACCTTGGGGAGTCAGAAGCTGGTGAGAGATTCTCCTTATTTGCAGTCCCTCCCCTTCCCAAACTGTGCCCTCCCCGGGCTCCAATCCCAAAATCTCCATATTTCCCCACCCAGAGCAGCAACCCTAGGAAGGGGGGATAACAGTTACCACCACCCACCACCCACCACCCACACACTACAGTTTCTTAATTGAAAATATCAGTTCCAATTTCTTTAATCTCCAGCAAGATCTGTATTGTGTCTGGATATATTCTTCCTTACTGGGATTTAAAGCACCCGGAAGAGCAATTTCAGTCAGGGAAATCACATGAGGGGAGGGCAGTTAAACCCCTTTTGGCCAACACCATAGTATCAATCCAAACTGGGCCAGATTTTCAGTTTCAGGGTCAAATGATACCTGGAGTCCAAGATATGCAGCATCATATGTAGTTTGGCTTGGAGGCAAGGACATACATGGTAAGGACATACATCCTGCATGTGAGCTCCCAAAGGTATCTGGTGGGCCATTGCGAATAGCAGAGTGCTGGACTAGATGGACTCTGGTCTGATCCAGCAGGCTCATTCTTATGTTCTTAAGAGAGGGTCATTTCCTGATTAGCCTCAATCAGCTATTTTCCTTTGGCGGGGAGAGCAGTTGTTCAGACTTCCTCAGTTATCATCCCCAAAGAGATCACATTTATTAAGCCCTCTATTTCTTTGACCAAGCTACTATCTTACACAGCATAAATCCTGTGTGCCTCTATCCCACCATTGCATGGGGATGTGTGGAGACTCGTTCCATCAAAGACACTGACACATACTTGTTGGAAAAGAAATCGGCCGCAGCCCAAATTTATTCACATATAACAAAATTTTGAAGCTGGGCGAGCATAACAGAGCACATCCTGGCCCCCAGGCAGCAAACCGCTGACCTGGTTATAGGGCAGCCCCAGCTGACCCCTTAGGCCCTTCGGACAGAACCCCTGTCCGGCACATCCCCCGAGGGAACCGGAACAGGAAGTTACTAGATGCCACATGGACGCAAACCCAATTTGTGACACCCCTCCCTGCCGGGCAGCGAGCTCTTGGCACGGCCCCCAGGCTTGTCTTCAAGAGCTCTATCGCCACCACGGACCTCATATGGAGGCCCCCGTGGGAAGGTCCGGCATGCAAGCTACTGCCTTCCCACAATAGGATGTGCTCTTATGCCCAAACCGCCACCGAGCTGTTAAACCAACAGCTCCCGCCCCAGCTTCAGCAGCCCAGAGTCACACAGCTCAGTGCGTGCCGCAAAGCCACTGCAACAGAGCAAATCAGACGTCATTTTGCTCAGTGCGTGCCGTGAAGCAACTGCAACGGAGCAGCTCAGTTTCGCTCAGTGCATGCCGCGAAGTCACTGCAACAGAGCAGCTCAGTGCATGCAGAGCATTTCAGAGCATAACCGACATCATTTCGCCAGATGTCCTGACGTCAATCTGATAAGTGTACTCTATCGGGCAAAGTCAGCTACTCGAGCCGGCATATGGGATATATCACTATGGGGAATAACATCCCCTCCCATATCCTGTACAACCCGGGCTGCGGACCGACAAGCCTTAACCTTGGCTTCATTTCCCTGGCGGAAGCAACTGCATCCCTCCAATTCCTCTGTTCCAATAAGCGCGACTCGACAGCTTGGTCGTTGACGTCTTACGATGCAGCAAGCTCAGGTCAGGCTCCATGAGGATCCTTCCAAGTCC
Organism: Sphaerodactylus townsendi; assembly: GCF_021028975.2. NCBI lineage: Eukaryota > Metazoa > Chordata > Lepidosauria > Squamata > Sphaerodactylidae > Sphaerodactylus > Sphaerodactylus townsendi. The sequence goes on along the minus strand of NC_059427.1, from coordinate 34,998,018 downwards.
TCCGTTCTAGTAAGCACAACCAAACAGCTTGGTTTTTTGGCATCATACAACGCAGCAAGCTCAAGTCAGTCTCCATGAGGATCTGCAAGGCCACTCCCGTCAAGCCAGCAATGCCATTCTCTCCCACTTGTAGCACAACTCCATCTGGGAAGCCGAATCGAAGGATGGAATCCCGCAACCAGGGGAGTAGGGAACACCACCTCATGGACTTCGCTGCGTAACGACCATCCCAGGACACAACGTTGTGATCCACCAGCCAAACTCAGTAACGACACGCCGCCAGAACTATAAAGAGAACAGAGTTACAACAAAAGGTGAGGCCAGACGTACACACGGTAGCCAGAGACTTCCAGCAGCCTCCAGCCTGAGCGGTCTGTAGCCTGAGTCTAGTCTGCGTGATGGCCCTCATGAGAGGCCAAGATTGCTGCTCCCACCCAGAAGAAGTGGGAACCAAACTGTCCAGCAGGAAGACCCAGAAATCTCAAACAACGCCGCAGAACAGCTATGAATTGATATCTGTAAAGGTTTCAATGGTGTTGATGGTAAGGTAACCTTGAGTGCATTCCACAGCCCGGGCGATGGGCCAGCTTCATCGGCGGAGACTTTATCTCTGCGCGGGAGATGAGGTCTCCGTTCCCATGGGAAGCAGGGAGGGGGATGGGATGGATAGAGTTATAACCTGTGCTTCTGGCGGGAAGTGTCATTCCTGCCACTGCGTGTACTTGAGCTTTCTAAGATGTCTGAATAAACGGTCTTTTTCACCAAAGAGCCTTTTATTTCTGCTTCTATGGAATTCCTTACAATATCTGGACCCTGTTAATGAAGTCATGTGAGTACCGGGTTGGCTCCAAATGCTGCCTGCATGGATGAATGCAAATGCAAAAAACGGGAAAGCGGGACTGTAACCCGCTATGATTTGGTGAATGGGGCAACAAGTTCACTGCACCAGAAAAGCCATAAAAGGCCAAAGTAAATACGGCTTGGAATAGCGTAGCTTCATAAGGAGAGTTACCAACTGCGTCTGTGGCATTGAGCAGTGTTCTTAGGAGCCCCTTTTGTAATGGGCTGCCTATGGTCTTGTGGCCTAGGGGAATACCGCTGCCAACCGACCATGGCCCTTTGGGCTTCAGTAGTGGGCATGGTCAGTGATTCCTAGGGGCTGACAAGTGTTTGGCAAAATGAATCCCGTACCTGTCCCAGTTTACAGCTATTGACTGAAAGCTAGGGCCTTCCCTGCTTAGCCCAGACACCTAGCGGATCAAGCCAGAGTGCACTTTTGTGCTAGGCTCCACTGTACTAGGGCTGAAAGCACTCCACCATGGTCAGCCTTCTATAGTAGGCATAACCATATTTTTGGCCAATGGAGCTGTCGATGCAGCTGTAAACAACTAGCCTGGGACAACCAATGCACCTTCTGAACAGGATGACGATTCCATTAGCTGTGTGGAGCCCCGGCCATGGCGGTGGGACCAGACATTGAGCAGCGCGGTGGCAGCACATCTGCGTCACCAACCATACTGCCCGAATCAGCTGGCTTAACGGGATGGAGATCCCCACCGAGGTTCCACTTCCTCTGGATCGATGAGGCAAACCAACCAGCCTGGAGCCGATCCCCACTCCAGTTGGCTGGCTTGATAAGACTAGGGTAAAGAAAAAATAGAAGAGGGTAATTGAGGCAGACCCTTTCACCTTGTCAACTAACCGCCTGCCTACCCCTCTGCTCTGGGGTGACTGTCCTCTGCCACTGCCCCAGGAGCCCTTATGCAGTGAGGGAACCCAGTCGAAAAAAGGCCCCGGTGATAAAATTCCAAGCCAACACTAAGAGTAAAAGCACAGAACCACTTGACCAGGATGTGAACTTAAGTATAAGCAGGATCAATACTTATCCTGGAGTCTACTTTTAAACAGCCGGTGCTGTTGAGAGTGAAGAGGTCAGAAAAGATTGAATGTTCTGGCACTTTCTCATTTGACCCAGATAAGACGCAAGCGATGCAATAAAATAAAACAAAATCTACCATATAAATAGGGGAGACCCATCCCTGGTGAAATTGCCTGCAAATAGCTGGCCACTGAGCTGGGACCACCCAGCTGCCCTCATTGACTGGGCATGAAGACCCTGTGGTGTGGTTTAACCCACATGTCCCCCCAGTGGAATTCTGCTGGGTCCACCTCTCTTTGTACGCAGAAGTGGTTTGCCCCGCCAGCCATCGCATCACCCTGGTCCTCTTAAGCAGAGTCATAGTGTGTGTGACTGTGCCCAGGGTCACCCAGCAAGCTTCCCTGGTGCCAGTGGGGTTTCCAATGTGGTAATCCCAGGTCTTAGCCCCATACCTGAACCCTTGAACCATACTGGGCAGTTTTGGAACCAGCCAGCCAGATCACCAGATTGTTGTCACCAATCACAAATCCGGCAAAAGTACTATGGCCTGTGGCACTTCCCTCTTTTTTTTTTTTTTAAAGGTGCTACCTCTATTATGTATGGAACAGGGAGAGGGAAGACTGGAACCCACCTCACGATCCAGTAATCAAGTACTAAAGGGGAGGAGACCTGAAGGAGTCCCCTACTGCCACAAAAAGGCCTCCTGGCCAAAGCAAGACTGGCAAAGAGCCCCCCGGGGATGGGGTGGTATATCAAGTTGAAAATAAAATAAATAAATAAAATTAAATAAAGCCCACCAATAATGCAGTGGCTGATCTGAAAATGCCTCTGGCTACTGCTGCCTTTGGGAGCGGAGAGACAATCCATCTGGTGACGAATTAAACTGTTTGCAATATCCATGTTGGATACCTGGAAAAAAACCAGCTCCTTAAAAAAAGAAATGCCAATTAGTTCCCATAACACCACCACCTTCTGGGCTAAGCGCCCAACCCTTACCAAAGTGGCTGGATTGTCTGACAAACGTCCCATGCCAAGCTAGGGCTCTGACGAATTATTATATTGTGGTGCCATAGTGAACACTGATGGTCGAAAAGTCGTGTAAGGTCACCCTTTGGATTTTTGCAAGCTGGGCCTAAAGGCCCTTTAAAGTGCTACAACCCCGGGTTGACAAGTTAGGGTGTTCTAACGGGAAAGCGCCTCCACGACAGCTTGGAATTCAAGCCCATAAACAACACTTGTCCTATAGATCCAAGACCTGCATAAAATCCAGGTGAAAACACATTTCCTCACAACTTGTTATAAAAAACCTAGAGTGTCGCTTAGTAGGCACAGAGGGATGATCACTTCCGATGGATTTCTGCATGGTATAAATGCCTACATTGAACCATATATAACGGGCTTAATCAGCAAGGAATCTGCCCAACCAGAGTCAGCCCCAGTTAACTTCCGAGCTCTGACAAGCCAGCTTCAGCTTAAATGATCCATTTGAATAAATGTGAATCTCCCAATGCCACATCAAAGGCACGTGAAGTCCTTTTGCTCACCACCAGTTATTTAAAAAAAAAAAAAACAACTGCTGAATTACAGTCCCTTTATCAACTTCTACTTGCTCGGCATAGTGGCAGTTTGCTCTGCTGCATATATCCAAAGGAAGAGACTTACCTACCTTGTGACAGGTAGAAAAGAAGTGGGCAAGGGGCAATCAACTGCTGAACTCCTTTTATCATCAGGATGCTTAGGAAAGGTTTTGATAACTACTTTTCAAAGGTATGGTCATGATGCATGGCTGCCCTATATGCATTTCCCAAAACCTAAAATGACTAAAACCCCCCCTACAAATCCTGCTCGATTTACATTACTGATTTCCTTCCAAGTGTTGGGGGGGTGATAGGGTTTGCCATCTCCAGGTTGGAAAATTCCTGTAATTTGGAGTTGGGGAGAGGGGAGGATGAAATGCGCTTCTCTAATGCACATAGCATCCCACCCTCCAAAGCAGCTGCTTACTCTATAGCTGAGATCAGCTGTAATTCCTGAGAAGCTCCAGGCCATAGCTTTGGGACTGGCTTTTTGTGGGGAGAGTGGAGGCCTGATTTCCAGTATGAAAGCATTATTTAAGCCTCCCCAGCTCAAGCAGAGCAGGAATCAAACCCGGTTCTCCCAATTACCGTGCACTTTACCACTACACCACGCTGGATCTCTCCATCTTTAATTGGAATCCAGGTCATCCAGGAAATTACAGTGCACCTGCTCTTAACCGCTACACCCTGCTGGGTCTCTCCATCCGTTATTTTGAAACTGGATCATCCAGAAAATTACAGTGCACCTGCTCTTAACCACTACACCATGCTGGATCTCTCCATCTGTTATTTTGAATCTGGATAACGAAGTGTTAAAGGCGGGATGCTAAGCAAGGCCCCCGGCCCCTTCATCCTCAGGCAGCAATACTGGGCCTAACGGCCGCAAATTGGCGCGCCACTAAAAACCCGCGGCGCGCAACGAGGCCCATTTCTTCGGTGCCGCCGAGGCACACACAACCGGCCCATCAAGTGCGATCCCCGTCACCGGGTGTCCAACCGACCGCAGCGCTGAGGCCAGAAGGAGGGAGGGGGTGACAAGCCCGGCAAGCCTGCGGCTTTGCAATAAAGCGTGGCACCGACCCTCCAGCGGATGAACGCGGCCGCCTCTGAGTGAGGCTGAAGAGCCGCTCCTGCCAAGGGAGTGGTGGTGGCCGGGGATTTTCCTCAGCCCCAGCCACGAGCCTTTGCTTCGCGGCGGCCCTCCTTTTCCCTGCCGCCTGCTCGGAGAAGCTGCCTGTTTAACCTCCGTCGCAGAGCTCTCCCGAACCCTGAACGCCTCTCCGGATGAACACTGTGCGGGGGGGGGGGGCTTAGGCCGCCGGTCAGGCTAGAGGAGGTGGCGCTGGGCCGAATGGGGAGGGCGTCGCAACCGTGGCCCTCCTAGGAGCCTAACTGGCGCGAACGCAGCTCCGCAATACAACGCGGAACCAACGCCTCCATCCCAAGGGTCCCGGCAAAGCCGAAGACCCGCTCTTCGAGGCCAACAAGGGAGCCGTAATAACGGTCTGCCTTAAAGCGGCTGGCCGACAACCCCCAACAGACAAGCGGCCAGACGAACACTCGCTCCGGTGGTGCCCTCACTGACGCGGCTGAATCAACACTAGTTTGGCCGTCTCAAAATGGGACCGGCTGGAGGGAGTGAAGTCACAAAGGCAACTGCTGCCTTCGTGAGGGAGAGAGGAAAGAAAAGCCCCCAAAAGTCCCGGCAAAGGCTGAGTCATGCTCCGCGAGGGAGAGAGGAACGAAACCTCCTCCCTTTGAAAGCCGCCGGCCTCAAAGAGGCCGGTCCCCGCCGACGCAGCCCTTTATAGGCTGCTCAAGGCCCCTGTCACGTGCCGGCACCCGGCCACGTGACAGCCTCAGTCGGCCGGCGGGGAAGGAGGCTTCCACTCGTTCCTCCCCCCTTGCAATGGCGCCTCCAGGCTGAAGCCTGGGGCGCGATTTATCAGCCCAGAGGAGGCAATGGCTTGGGGCTAGGGCTTCAAGCAGAGTTCTTCCCCCACCATCTGCTTTATCTAGGAGACTGTGGTGAACAGAATATGGGACACCAAACATGCAAACCACCTCTGATGATCCCACTCCATTATCTAGTCTAAATTGAAGCAAAAATTGCCTTCCCAATTCTAAAAATACTGATCAAATAGACCGAGCATTTCATTCTGGTTGAGCCTCTGAGTATTCCCACACTTCACATTGTTGATAGGGGCTATTTTTGCCAGCTGTAGAGCAGGTTTTCTTAGCTTTCGCCTCCCCAGATACTGGGGACCTTAAATTTGACAGGTGGGCTGAAAGGGTTTGGGTTTTAGATCCACTAGTTCTGAAAAAAATCCAGAATCAGCAGTGTGAGTGAGTTGTTGAACTCTTGGAAACAGCCTCTTCCTTATCTTTGTGTTTCTTCTTGATAGTCTTTCTTTCATTTAAAAAAAATCTATTTTATTTTTCATTTTTAAAGTGTATTCTTATTATGGTTTTACTGCTAACTTCCTTTTTTATTGCAATATTTTGCTAATAAAATAAAAATTACTTTTTAAAAAATAGACAATGTGTTGAATCTCAAATTCTTTTTAACAGTGTCCATTTGGTTCTAATCCAGAATGTAGGTACGTGCACACCTCAGTGACATTAATCACGTTCACAAAAGGAAATGTTAAGATCTGTGCCTATAAAGACAAAATCATTAGCAACAAGAGGCAGGGCTTTTTCAGTGGTGGCACCTGACCTTTGGAATTCTTTCTCCCTTGAGACTTAGGCCCTTTCCGCACTGTGGAAAGGGCGCCCCTGCACCGGCAGGAATTCTGCCGGTGGAGGGGTGGGAGCGTGCGAGCGGCCCCCGCAGAGGCCGGTGCGGTAGAGGTGGCTCCGCACGGAGTTGCCTCTTCCCCGTCGCCCCCCACTCACCTTGTCGCCTTCATCGCCCTACTGGACTCCTAAGACTCGCCCACGCTGCCCTCTGACCTCCAGGGGTCGGAGGACAGCGAGGGAGGGTCTCAGCAGTTCAGTAGAGCGACGCAGGACAACGAGGTGAGTGGGAGAGGGACGGGGAAAACAGCGTGTTCCCGGCGGTGCTGTTCTCGCGACCAAGCGCCGGCGGGAATGCAGCTGTTTCTTCCAAAAACCTCCCTCCAGGAGGGAGGTTTTTGGAGGCGGCCTGACGCCGCCCTGGGGGTGGTGGAGGGGAGCCAGGTCGGCGCTGCTGCGTTTTAGCAGCGCCGCCTGTGCGAACGGCTCCCTGGGGACAGCGTTTTTGCCGTCCCCAGGGCGCTGTAAATGGCCCGTGCGGAAAGGGCCTTAATGAACCATAAAATCTGATGCCTGTCAGCACATATGCACAAATAGGAAAGTGACCATTCTTCCTCTGAGATGTTTGTTTTGTTTTCTTTGGTGCTATTTTGTCATTCATTATTTTTTTTCATTCACACTGATGACAATTCCTCTCAAAAAAATTTCTAAACTGATTATTTATTTGTTTATGTTATCCTGACAGACATAAAATAGAGAGGAAAAAAAGACCCTTAACTTACTGACTGGGCTACTACATCCAGGCCAACACAATTTGGCGAGCCACTAAGATGAACACAATCTGCCTGAAATGCATGAGTGCCCCTCAAAGGTCAATTTTGACTGTTTGCCTGCCTAGGACTGTTAAACAAAGCTTGTCACAGGCTTGTAGGCTGTATTTGCTATATTGAGTTACAGTTGTTGTAGGCCTGAAGCATGTTATTGTATGACATCATTACATCTGTTTTACATATTCAACTTTTTTTTACACATACTGGAGGAGCTGGAACATGAATTTACCTGTCACCATTACATCATGAAATAGTCCCTGCACCTCAGAAACCCTTTCCAGAATAATAAATGAAAATCCTTTTGACAGATTCTCATTTTTCCAGATTTCTAAATCCGCAACTTTGTCTGCTTTTGTGGATTAGTCATGGTTCTGATCCAGTACAGTTCTTCTTATGCCCATAACAGTACCCAATACTGCATTGTCAGAGTACTGGAATAGTATACTGTGTTTCCCTGAATATAAGACAGTGTCTTATATTAATTTTTGCTCCCAAAGATGGGCTATGTCTTATTTTCAGGGGATGTCTTATTTTTCTGTGTTCTGTTCGTCGGGCATGCTTCCAAACAAAAACTTTGCTACGTCTTACTTTCGGGGGATGCCTTATATTTCGCACTTCAGCAAAACCTCTACTATGTCTTATTTTCAGGGGATGTCTTATATTCGGGGAAACAGGGTAGATGTGGTCAGGGTTCAAGTCCTTGATCAGCTAGAGGAGAAAATAGGGAATGGACTACATATTGGACTCTTTGGATGAAGTATATGAAAGCCCCCCAGACAATTAGCTTCAGGGAATTTAGGTGACATTTCCCATTTTGCTTGACCCCACAAGAGACTGTCAACGTGCATAAAAAGGAAGGAAGAAGAAAGAGTAGGAGAAGGAAAAGAAGAATTCACGGAAACTATAAAACTTCTGAAACCCTGAAGCACATGGGCCTCGTTTTTTTTGCAAGCAAAGAGTTAAATAAAACAGTGTCATTTTCCTGCTAATAATAATAATGTGTTTTATATTGAAATTTGTTCTTCATGTCTTTTCTCCTCAGCATAAGTGTTGGTGTGTATCAGTGATATGAGGTATAAGTTTGCTAGGGCAATTACCCATTACTGTTGAGTAGCTGAGTAGTCCCCAGGGCAAACTCATGCATAATTTGTTTGTGCATAAGATCCTGCTAGAGCTGAGGCTGCACTCACTTCTTTGCTCCTGCTTTGCCAAGAGGAAAAAAAAAACCTACTGCACAGTACTTCACCTGTTAATTGAACTTAATGTCATCTTTCTTACCTCTTGGTTCATACACCTACCGCACAAAGAGATTCTTATAGAAAGCTGGTCCAGGGCACGTATAAGAGCATGAGAAAGAGAGGAGGGCATCCCGTATGAGACACATCATAGTTATCATGGCCCAAAACATTAACAGATGCTCCCTTTAATTGATTAATTGGTTCTGTCTGTATCTGCATATCCTTCTTATCTAAGCAAAACACCGTCGTCTGCTGAGTTAAGGTTACTTTCTCTGTGGCACTGGGCTAAGATTACACAGAATTGGTTTAGTGTATAATATAAATGTAAAATAATTAGAGCTGCCCCCAAAAAACCCCTTGCCCTTTAGTTTTTGACATCTCCCCTCTCATCCCTTCGGATCTGGCTTCCTTATCTGGGATTTAATTCTTTCTCACCGTTTCTTTACAATAGCAGACTCCCCAAAGCGTGCTTTTCCCACTCAATTCAGCCATCAGTTCTAAAGTAAAAAAATAGGTTTAAAAAACCCAGTGATGTTGGGATTAGAACGGATCTTGAGTTTTTGTAATTGTTTACTGGATTGCATAATTTCTCCCCCCCAAAAAAAAAATTGGGGTTGACAAAAAAGGTGGAGGGGGTTCTCAAAAGTACCCTTTTCTGATATATGAAGTGTCACTCACATATTTCTGTGACTCTCAGGTATGATGGTGGTTGGCAATTGATTGTGCATAATATGGAGATTAATGCAAAATTAGTTGCAGCACAATAACCTCAGCCAATTTCACTGTGCAGTTTTATGGAGAGATTTATTTATTTACAGGTTATTTTTAAAGATCAGCAGCACAGGTCTCCAGACAGTTAAAGGAGAGAGCTGGCTGAGGCACATAAGTTTAAGCTAGCTACGGCTTCATAACCACTTCATAAGAGTAGTTGGAATGTCATTTAATGCTTGCAGGTGCAAACAGGTTTTTATTGACTAGCTGCTAGGTTGAATCCTGTCACACACACAGGATACTACTCACAGAAGCCTGCAGTTTCCCAAGAGTCACACTAAATGGTCCAATGTCTGCTCATTGCTGGAGTATTCTGGTGGATGCATTTGGTCCTCTCCCTTAGGGCTAAACCACTCTGCCACACCACCAGGCAGAGCATCCCTTCAAACTGTCTGCTCTAAAAAACATCACTTCAATCTTCTTGAGGCAGATCTCAACCAATTTTTGCTGAGCTCCAAAGTTCCACCCCCTACAAAGGTGAATGGATGGTGGAGCAGAAGAACTCCCTTCGGCTCAGGGATGAAACAGCTGACTGGCTGTTTTTTTCAACAGTTTTTTTTACTGTTTTATTTTACAGTGGTGGGGTCCAAAAATTTTAGTAACAGGTTCCCATGGTGGTGGGATTCAAACTATGGCGTAGCACCAATGGGACTGGGTGGGACAAGATGGGGGTGTGGCCAGGCATTCCGGAGGCAGGGCATTCCTGGGCGGGGCTGTGGCAAGGACGCAGCTGCTGCGCCAGTCCTTGGGAGGGGAAACGAATGTACACAGGCGCAGGCTGCCACGCACGCCGATGCACCTCCTGCTAGACTGCTTCAAGTTCTGCGCGCTACTGCTGAGAAGAGGGGCGTAACTAAGGCAAAAATCACGTGGCAAAATCACCAATTAGTAACCCAATCTCAGCACACACAAATAATTAGTAACCTACTCTCGGGAACCTGTGAGAACCTGCTGGATCCCACCTCTGGTTTTACAGTATCAGACACAACATTTTTTGTAATGCTGCTGGCCATGACAAGGTCATGCAGGTAGGAATCTGGCCATGTTTTTTATATCTTAAACAAGTACAAACTTTATTTTACTAGCACATTTCTGGAGTGTAGACTGGCTACCAAAATTATGATGCAAGTACTAACAAGGAAAATGAAACACAGAAAGATGTCTAACCTAATGTGTTATTAAAGACTTTCATGGCTGGAATTAACTGCCAGTTGTGGGTTTTCCAGGCTGTCTGGCCGTGATCTATTAGTTTTCACTTCTACTGGGCCAGCCACAAATGTGAGCAAAACATTAGGAGCTAAAACTACCAGACCACAGTCACAAAGGTCAGAAAACATGTGCCAGTCACTTCCTAGCCTAACTTGGGCTCATTCCGCACATGCAGAATAATGCACTTTCAAACTGCTTTCAGTGCTCTTTGAAACTGTGCGGAATAGCAAAATCCACTTGCAAACAGTTGTGAAAGTGGTTTGAAAATACATTATTTTGCGTGTGCGGAAGGGGCCTTGGAAACTACAGAACTTGACATTTGCCCTTCCCTCCTGTCTGGAAAAGGCAAATAGGTGTATGCATAAGTAGGATGCCTCTTAGCTGCAAGTCACATGGATGTGCTTCTCTCCCCCCCCTCCCCCCACCCGGCACACACACAAAAAGAGAGAGCACAAAAGAGCTAGATTTGAGTCCAGTAGCACCTATGAGACCAACAAGATTTGGAGGATATAAGTTTTCAAAAATCAAATCTCCTTTGATCCAATACTGATTTGTCAAGCTTTGACTCTTGTAAGTTTATAGCCTGAAAATCTTGTTGGTCTCTGAGGCACTATTGGACTCAAATCTGTCTCCTCTCCTACAGATCAACATGGCTACCCTCTGAAGCACATAAAATAAGAATAACTGCTTTTCTATTCTCTCCTTCCACATGTGCAAAAAGGTCCCAGCCAATCTAATTTCTGGGTACTTTATACATAGTCATGCCAGAACTCATCAGCCAATGGATAGGTTTTTGGGCATCTGAGGGATTTCATATTTTTTCTGAAGCACGTGCAGGAAAAATTGGGATTTCCTAGCCTCGGTGTCACTACAAGCATTGGTCAACCTTCATATAAATGTTGGTGCTTTCTAAGGTGAAAGTTCTTGTCCTGCTCTTAATTCATAATACTTGCAAGTCATACAACCCTAGTATATTTTTTGATGGTTAAAGGAAATGGCTCCTTTTTTGCATCCAAAGCACAGGTGGGGGACACACAAGTTGAATCCACTCTCTATACAAACCATTTCATGTGGTTTCCTTACTTCAGTACACTGCATGTCAGGGGCGTACCGCGCAGGGGGACATATGGGGGCAAATGTCCCCATGCGGCACCCATTTAGTTACATGGGGAACAGAAAATTGCCCCACACCCCTCCTCCTTCCCCAGGTCCTCCTTGGCTGGTGTTATTTAGGGAAGGAAGGGCCTGCCCCTCTACAGTTAGGAGGCACTTAGGAAGGCTGGAGGAGGCACGCCCCTTGCTGGGTCACCTTGGGCTTATTCTGCCCAGAGGAGAGTTCCCGTGCACCCCCGTAGTTCCCTGGCCCTTCTCTTGAGGGTCTCCTCCACTCCCGAAGCTGCCCTGCTGCCAGTGGTGGGAGAGAATGACCGCACCTTTGTTCTCCAGTTCCCCTCCCTGAACGTGAGCGGCAGAGACCCCTTGGCTGGGATGCAGCACCAGAGCGCACGGCTGGCTCGAAGGCACCCATCTGGCCCTGGCAGGCATTCCCCACACCCCCACCCTCTCCACTGCCTTTGTTTGGAAGGGGCCAGACCCGGGAGGTCCCCACCACTCGCGGTCGGAGCAGAGGTGGCGGGAAGTGTCTTTGGGGAAAGTTACTCAAAGCCAGGGTGCCCTGCCACACTCCCCGGGCACTGCATCCACGGGCCGAATGGAGGACTTTGCCTACCCCTCCAACCCTGCATCTCCTCCGCCACAATGTCAGTGCCGCCACAGACAGATAGGCGACCTGCCCGAGATCGGGAAGAGGGGGGACTCAGTTCTTGCCCTATGCTCCATTTTCCATTGATACACTACTGCTGCATGGTGATGTGGAAATGGCAGGGTTCCAAAGAATACCATGATAGAGTCTGTGGAACAAGGACAGAAAGACTATTAGGGACTGTAATAAGGGCTCTAATATGTGGCTTCTGAGTAGTTCTGAGTAGAATGGGAATAAACAGGGTGTCTGTGGAGCCTGCAGGGAAAATGTCCTGGGCAGCCTTCAAAAATGGAGGCAGAGAGAATTCCCTCAGCTGCACACAAAATGTGGGGAACAAGCTGAGGGTGAAACTGGCCAGAGAGCAAAACAGTGGGGTGGGAAACAGCCTCTTTCCCCCTCTGATGCCTTTGCTGTCTGGAAAGCACCCAAAGCTATATCTTTTAAAGATGTCCCCCAGACATTTTATTTGGGGTGTGCAGAAAGGACCCTGGTAAAAAGATTTTGAAGTGAAATAACTAAATAAAAATAATGAAGCTGTCATGAATCGCTTGTATTGTTGTACATTGCTCTTCCTCAAGCTATTATTTCTTGAGGCCATTTCAAGCTTGCACTTTACTTTTCATAGTTTCTTTCTGTAACACTAGAAGAATTGTGGTACATGCCTCTGACCCATCTCTTTCAATCAGCCCTAAAAGGTTTGACACTAAGTAGAATGGCACTGGCTATGGAGGGAAAACAAAACAAAACAAGAACTTCAAAGTGGGATATGCTATGAATCATCTTGCAGAGAAGCCACACTGGATGCAAAGCTAAAGCAGCAAGTGAAGCTACATCTGAACTTTATGATTGACAAATTGGCCAGAAATTTTCCAAACCTTCAAGAAGGTGGGGACCTCCCGGGTCTGGCCCCTTCAAGAGGAATCTCTGAAGATGCCAGCCACAGATGCAGGCGAAACGTCAGAAGAGAATGCTGCTAGAACACGGCCATACAGCCCGGAAACCACACAGCACCCAAGTGATTCCAGCCTTCGACAATACTTCAAGAAATTATTGAAGAATTATTGAAGGTTTAGGATGGGGATTCAGACATAGACAGCAAACATATGTTAACATCCATTTCTGTGGGGTAGTGCCAATCCTGTCAAGAGTTTTAGAGCACTGGGTCATGGGAATGAATCAGTTATTGTTCATATTGTTCACTACATCATGGTGTAGTTTTAGAGCACTGGGCCATTGGAATGCATCAGTTATTGTTCATATTGTTCACTACATCATGGTGTAGTGGTTAAGAGCGATAGACTCTAATCTGGAGAACTGGGTTTGTTTCCCTACTCTTCCACATGAGCAACAGACCCTAATCTGGGGGACCACATTTGCTTCCCCACTCCTTCACATGAGTGGCTGACTCTAATCTGGAGAACCCAGTTTGTTTCCCTACTCCTCCGCAAGAAGCCTAGTGGGTGAACACAAAAGGAGGGGAAAGGAAGGCAATTGTAAACCACATTGACAGAAGAAAAGTGGGGTGTGAAAACCAACTCTTCTTCAGCTGTGGATTATGCAGCAAACATCCCAATCTTTATATACTACAAACAAAAGGTATCTTTGATTTTGGTGGGACTTCTGTCATTGTTCATTCGGTATTTGATGGCAGGGTTGGGGATTTCATGAAGGACTGAGTCAGTGCAACTGTTACAAGGGAAGCAGAAGGTTACTTTGGCTCTGAACGGCCAACTGTGGGTGGCAAGGGAAGTGCAACATATAGTCACAGATGAAGCATGTTTTCCTAGTCCTCAGCCTCCAAGTATGAAGGATGGTGTGAATTTCATATATACACTAGAAAGACAAAGGCCAAAGAATCAGTCAAATGGATCTTCACATGGTTGGTTCAATTTACCAGCCAAACCTTTGGGGTGATGGAAACAAGTTTAAAATAAATCTCTCTTGAATTCAACAGTATATAAGATATAGATGACGAAACAGGCTTCATCTATTCAGGAGACTTTAGCAGTGTAAAATTGTGGGCTTATGTGAGGGGGTGCTCTGCAGTCCTCCTTAGTTTGGAAACAGGGAACTGAAAATATATGAGTGGCCCTACTTTGATCTGTGAAATGTCGATCGGCATGGCTTTTTGCTTATGACCCATGTGCTGTCAGTGTTGTTTGTGTAGAATGAAAGGCTCACCCTTTAGATACTTTAGTCATATGACTAGTAGTTACAAATTTCAGCAGTTAATGTTAAGTGATGAATACAGTATATCTGCCCTCCCAACTTGCCATACCAAAAAAAAAAACGCTGAAATTCAGGCAAGAACAGTTTTGCTTCTCTCTTCCAGTTCAGCTTAGCTCTTATTATCAATCAATCAATTCTAGAGCAACCATCCAATCTTACAAATTGGTTATGTTATCTTCTTCAAGTCACAACTAACTTTGGAAGTGGTTTGCCACTGCTTCACAACGCTGGTATTCTCGGGAGGTGTCCCATCCAAATACTAGCTGAGGTAAGGGATACTTCATTAAATATAATAGTTGTTTTTTCATAATACATAATAGTTAATTTCACCTGTATGATGATGCAGTGTGAACTGGGAAACAGACAGAAGATCAGTGTTACCGCTCTTGAAAGCTTATATCCTGAAAATGTTGTTGGTCTCTTAGATGCTAGTGGACTCAAATCTAAATCTTTATTGTTGTTTATGTCATTCAGTAAGGCACACATCTACTGATGATGGATAGGTGTAAAAAAACAAGGATAATCACTCATGCTACATGTATTGCAAGCAAGAATGTTACAGTAAAAAAAAGTTAATGCTAGTCTTCTTTTTCCTCTTTTCCTAAGAAAAACCTGCAAACAGACAGCGCTCTTGGGAAATTACTTGGAAAATATGGTTTGCTGTTAAGCCATTGATCAATCAATTCAAAAGGAGAGTGGTGTGCCCTCTCTGGAAGTTAATCAGACACTCAGAAGTACTACTTTGGAAAGCTCTCCGAAAGGTATGTGTAAAGATAGCTCCTCCTGAACATAGCGTCGATATATTTTAACTCTGAATTTGCATCAATTATTAAAAGGTATTTAAGCAAGCTAAGCAGATATTGTACAATGCATCCCTTCAAATATTTGCCACCTATTAAAATAACCAGTGTAAAATGGATGATGTTGTCCATTAGGATGAGTCCAGATATTTGGATAGCAGGAATACCAAGAATTTGTTAGATTAGATTGATAAACAACAAGGAATAGCACAAGAAAATTGCAGCATAACAGCGGGAAATTGCCTGCAGAGCAAATAGGCCTGAATGATATAACTCAAATCAGATATACTGAATGAAGGAAAGCAGAGTCTTTCTATTTTTATCTCATATTTATGCCAAGGACCTCAGGACAGCTTCTCCGTCCCGCTATCTTACCCTCAAAACAACTCTCTGAAGTAGGTTAAGTTAAAAGGGTGTGTCAAGCCAAGGTCAGCCAATTAGCTTTATGGATGGGTGGAGATTTGAAGCCTGGTCTCTCTAATTATAGCTCCATTCATTACATATTACTGTAATAAGACAGCTGGCTATGAGACTGAGCAAAATCCACTCATCAACTTGTAGGGCATATGCTACAGACTCACCCTTTAGTACCCTCCAGTTAAAGGAACACAAGAAACAGGATTGGGAAGGAGCTCTGACTGAACTTCCAGAGCGTTGCTGTGGGAAAATAGACCACACTGGTCTAAACAGGCCAGTTTCTACTTTAGTGAAATGGTTTCATATATTTGTCAAGAAACTGAGGTCGTTTCCCCACTTTAAAAAAGAAGGAGATACGCACCGGGTTTGTTTGCTGCGGGACCTTTGGGCGCGGGTTCATGGTCCCCACCGCAGCTTCTGCCCCTCAAACAATGCTCAGGCAGCAGCCACCAGGATTCCCCACTCTGAGGCCGTGGAACGCGCGTTCACCTCAGGGGCTATCCTGATTGGCTGCTGCTGCTGGGCGGGACTACGGGAGAAGGGGGAGCACTCTGCACAGGGGCTGAAACAGGGAAGCGGCCGGAACTCCTTAATTAGCAGCTCAGAAAGTTTGACAGACCATTCGCCAAGCTCTTTTTTCCTTTTCTTTTTTGGGGAAAGGTTTATTTTCAGCCCTCCCCTTTCACCCACTCATAAACACCTCCTTTGAGCATCACTCAGCCACTGTGCCAAGCATCAATTTGTATTTCTCTCAAAGATTTTGTTTTGTTTTGCAAAAGGTCACTCTGCACTACAACCATTGCGCTTGCAAAGCTGGGAGGGGAGTGAGAGGAAAGTGAGTCCGCTGTCCTCTGATAAGCCATTATGGATTTCAGAGGCTTAATGATGAACGGGAGAAAAATGTCTGAGGAAGAAGCTACAAAGTAATTCCCAAGGGACATCTTATTGCAAATCTTCTACACACACACACACACACACACACACACACACACACACACACACACACACACACACACACACACACACACACACACACACACACACACTCTTTGTGAATTACAAAAGGCTCTGGCTCCTCCATGAGTCCCCAAGGCAGGCGGGCAGGCAGAAGCCTCTTCACTCTGTCCACCTCGGTCCCTCTCTCTTCCCGCCGTCTGCTCAGCTTTGCCTCACCTCCTTCAAGATTGCAGCTGGGCAGGACACCAAAAGCGCAGGGAGGCAGGAGCTGAAAGTTAGCCGCAAGTTGCACGACTTCCACACTGGGCGCCTATTAAGAAGCATGAGAAGTGCCAGCTCCGGCAACCACGGGGAGGCAGGGACTTATTCCTGCCTGGCTGGTTTGAAGGTTGGCTGCACACGCATCCCGCCCCAGCCCACTGCTTCCTTATTGGGCAAAAGGCTCACATCACTACCAGGGGCAGGAATCTCAATCCCAGAGTCACCCCTGGATTTCCCCACTGCCCCGCACTCTGTGCAGGGTTTTCCAAAAGGCGCTGTTCCAACAAGGATCTGGGGGGTGGGAGAGCGGCAGCGGTGGGGTAGCTGTGTTGTCGCCACGTTTGTAGTGGTGAGTGCTGCCGGACCCCGGGTTACTTGGCGCAAGTAAACCGCAGCAAATGGTGAGTGGGGAAACGACCTCAGGTCCCTAGTGCAGTTTCTTGTTCCCGCAATGATTGGTTCAGGCTTTATGCCTTCATTGTGCTGCTGCTTGAAATCTAGCAAGCTGTGACCTTTTGTAGCCCAGATAAAAGTCCAGCAGCAGAGAGTAACATGTTTCTACCCAGACTCCCCTTCAATCTGCAAGGACAAGAACAGTGTAGCCCCATTCCTTCCAATTAGCAAAGATGAGATCATGAGAGCCAAAACTTGTGAGAAGTGGGCAGGCTTAGCTGCAGATATGTTTAGCCATACCATCTCACTTTGACCCCCCCCCCCCTCCCAGTCACATGGCTATTAATAGAGTCGCATAGGCTGTTTCCACATAGCTAATCACAGCATTGTGCCATCGGTGTTATTGGCAACGCTGCAGTAACAGAGAGTTTGCATGGCCAGCCGCTCCATGGACAGGTAGCGCATTGGCTGAACTGCGGCGCTTCACATGGCTGCACTTAAAAAATAGAGTTCTTTTTCCCCCAAGGTAGACATCACGGGCATTCAGTGCCAGGATTGTCCGAGCTCCTGAGCCCGGGACAGGGACACTCTGCAGAGGTGAATCCTGGGTACGCACCGTGGCTAACCTCACTGCCATGGCCACTGGGAGGGTTCTCCCTCACCAGCATGGCTGCTGCCAGTGTGGGCCGCCATTATGGGGGTGGGCTCTGTGGCACTGATTCCTGGAGGGCACTTCACATGATGCTGGCTGCGGAGCGCCATTGTTGAAAAGACTAACTAGTTTAGCGATTTTTGAAGACACTGTTGTGGGCCCACAGCAGTGTTGCTGCATCGCTGCAGCGGTGGCCATGAGAAGTCTCTGCCCATAATGCTGTTTTTACCATCAGCCATCCTTTTACCAGCTTTTTTTTTGCCATAGTTAACTGACATCACCAACCATGGATTTGATAGGTCAACTGAGCTCAAGTCAATTCAGAACCTTGGCCATAATGTTTAGCATTTTCATTCTAGTTTTGCTCTTGGTGCCTGACTCATGGCTTCTTAATCAAAACTTGGGCCCTTTCCACACAATTCATTTAAAACATTTTGAAACAGGAAATAAAACATTTCCTTCATGGAGTTTTAACCCCAAAATATTTTATTTCCAGCCTTAAAACATTATAAATTAATCCCCTTGTAAAATGATTTATGAGGAAATCCAAGACCAAGAAGGTTGGAAACTTGCCTCTTGGCTTCTGGCTCTTTGGGTAGTGAAAAGAGGCTGGTGGCAGCTACTAAGATGGGGTGTGAGGATTGACACCCCAGGGTTTTGTAATTTGTGTGTTTATTGCCCATCCAGGGAATTTCTTGGACTAGGGATTTTGGGCCACATGTACCCACTGAATATATTTTTTAAAAAATATTATCTTTATTGCAAGATTAACATAAAGAAAAAACAAAAACATATATTATGGTAGTATATAAAGAAGTGAAACAGTAGTAAAGGAGATTTCTCCTTCGTTACAAATATCTTTGTGAATGTGATTTTTTTATCTACAATGTGATTCTTTATCTACAGCAGAAGAAGGGAAGTTTAGTTAATTATTAAATCATTGGAATAGGAGAAAGAGGAGAAAGAGAAATATCATAATAATATTCATGTAATATATACAAATCTCATATTGTTATCAATATTCTCTTACTAGTTGGATCATCTTTGTATAGACACTGTATTACTGGATTCCATGTTTTAGTATAGGAGTCCATATTGTTATTATTGAGTAGAGTTGTTAGTTTGTCCGCAGATCTGTACTCTTGTATTTTCTGGAACCATTCCTCAGAAGATGGGAGGTCTTGACTTCTCCAGTGTCTGGCAATAACAACTCTCGCCGCCATTAACAAATAATACAATTTTTTTTGTGGGTTTTGCAATTTGTCATCTTCATAGTTTCAAATCCTTAGGAGATAAGTTTCTGGTGTTTTGGGGTTTTTTTTATTTGTAATGTATTATATTTTCTATGGTTTTATGTATTTTTTCCAACAGTTTTATAAATTTTGCAAAAGCCCACCAGCAATGAAAAAAGGAACCTTCTTTTTCTTTGCATTTCCAGCATAGAGGCGAGAATGTTTTGTATATTTTAGAATGTTTTAATGGTGTTAAATACCATCTGTAAAACGTTTTAATGTTGTTCTCTTTAATATATAGAGTTAATTCTATTTTGTTTTTCCAAAAGGATTCCCATGTTTTTAAATGTATACTTTTGTTCAAATTTTGGGCCCATAGAATCATTCAGTTTGGAATTCCATTTTGTTGGATGAGGTGAAGATTTGATCTAGTGCGGTGTTTTTTTCCCCACTGAATCTTTTGAAAGGAATTCACTTACTTGAGAATAATACTGAACACCAGTATACAATTCCTTTGTACCTGAAATAGGCCAGTTGGCACAAGACTTTTGACTAGTGGTAGATTTTTGGCATTTTGACATCTCAGTTATTGGTGTGTTTTTTTTTTTAAAAAAAAGCCACTTCAAACAACCCAAAATGCTTAATCCAAAGAATAGCTAAAGTTGCACTGAACTGCCTAACCATGGGCACTTTTTTGGATTCAGAGAATCTGGTGGAGACTCATGATGAGTGGTAAGAAAATCTTATGGGATGCTTAAGAAAGCCTATATGGTGGTGGTGAAGATAATGAGAACAGAATATTTCATGGCCAGTATCGCATCTGCTAGCTCTCGCCTGGCTCAATTGTTTAGAGAGATTCTGCCTTTGATGACCCATTCTCCAAGGCCTCAAATTAGTATAAATTTGGCTCTTAGCTGAGATGTAGGAGAGAGAGATAAAGAGAGAGATTGTTAATTGAAAGATAAGAATGAACATCATGCTAAACAGGAAATGTTTGTGACTTTGTTCTTTATTATTAAAATGTTTTGCCCTCTGTTCATATTAATTGATAACAAAAGGCCACTGGCAGGGATTCAAACATGAATCTGTAGACAGAAAAATAAAAGCATTTTTTAAAACCATAAAGAAAGACTCAACTAGTTGAAATTTTGTTTTGATTTTTTTTTAAAAAAACCCTATTTTTATTTGTAGAGCATAAGCGTCAAATGATCGCATGTGCCAATGGAAAATGGATTGAAAGGAGAAAAACATTTTTTTAAAAAAAGGAAAACAAAATGCAGTACATTCCAGTTGCTCACTCATGAATTACCTGTGAGGATTTTTAAAAGAAAAAAATTGAAAATAACTCTATGAGAATCTTCCAAGGCTAGTTTTTTATTGTTTTCAGCCCAATAGGTACCCTTGACATAGATCTATAGTAACTTTTTTCTTTGGCAGATCCCTGCAGTGATGGAAAACTTTCTCTAAAACTGATAATACTGAACTCCCCCATCATTCACCTCTTTTATCCTCATAAATACTTTGAAAGATGGCCTAATATGTTGAGCATTTTGATGAAAAATGTGGACAATTGGGAAAAATACATATATTTGAAGATTTAGTGGCAGAAGCAGCCAGGGAAGGCAGGTATAGTGAGCTGGGCAGGTCGGGGGTGGACAGGAAGTGGGGAGTGGACAGGAAGGTCTTGCCTCTACAACCAGGGACATCACAGGCCAAGGAAGATAGAGAGGGCCAGATGCAGGAGTCAGAGGAGGAGCCTGGAGGCAGGCAAAGGTACAGGAGGGTTACTGCCTGGGAGCAGCGCCCTCCAACAGGAGATTGTTTTGAAGCCTCGGGATGGGTCTGGATGATGGTGGAAGGGAGCACCAGAAAAAGGCCCATTGGCCTTAAAACTGGGAGTATGTCAGGACCCACCTTGATGGGAGGGCATTGGCAGAGCCCAGGATGACCCCTTTTCTGGACATAACCCAAAGGCATTCTGGGAGAAAGACCTGGACACAGATAAGCAATCAGAGGGTGGACCAAGGGTTGACAAAAGAGGGCTCCCCTTTGGTGATACAGGCATGGGATGTGGTAAAGAAAAGACAGTACTGGATGGGGAACCCATCTCAGAATCTGACCACAGGAAGTAAAGTCTGACTACATGGAAAGTTTATTTTATTGTGCCATTAATTATACTAACAGTTGGAAATCATGTTTGCTACCTCTCCTGAACTAGTGATGCCCAAACAGCCACCAGTTTGGTTCACATGATGTTCACCAGTCACAAACAGGGAGCTGACTTTTCAGTGGCTGGTTCAACTGTTCATCAACCCATTTGGGGCTATTACTGCATCCTTGCTAACCATACTATATGATGCAACTGCATGTTCTCACACTGACAAATTGAATTTTACTACTCCCCACACCCCAAATCCTGCACAGCTACTCTGCTTTGCAGGCAATTGTTCAAATAACCAAATCAGTCGTTAATAAATGCTCTGTTTGAATAAAATCCTACCCTTTGAAGACAGAGAGAAAGAGAGGCAGAACGAGGGGAATGGAGAGAACGAGGAGGGAAGCAGAATTGGGGGAAAGTGGGAGAGTTGAGAGAAAGGGTGGCAGAATGAAGGGAATGGAGAGAACAAGGGAGGACGCCATTGCCATTAGCCTCCACACTGCTTTGACGCATCTGGAAAATCAGGAGAATTATGTGCGAATGCTCTTTGCGGACTTTAGTTCCGCATTTAATACAATCTCGCCACAAAGACTGGTGACGAAACTTGTGGATCTTGGACTCTCACATTCAATCTGTTTGTGGATTAGGGACTTCTTGTCTGGACGTTCCCAGAGGGTTAGACTGGGAAATCGGGTTTCCTCAGTTCTTACTCTAAATATGGGAACGCCACAGGGCTGTGTGTTGAGTCCTTTACTGTTCACCCTTTATACATATGACTGTACTCCTGTCTATCGCATAGTAACAATTCATTATCAAATTTGCTGGATGACATTAACGGGTGGTGGGGCTCATCTCTGGAGGGGATGAGTCTGCCTATCGGAATGAAGTAAGCGGACCGGACTGCTCTCATGGTGCAGGGAAAATAACCCTGGTTCTTAACACTAACAAGACAAAGGAGCTCATAGTGGACTATAGAAGGAATAGCTCAGAAATTCAGCCCCTTGACTATATAAAATGGAGATCCAAAAGTGGAAGCCCGGGTGGCTAGTTTTAAATTTCTGGGCGTTATGATTAAAGAGGACTTGGACCACCAGGTGTACAGACTGCCTTGGTGGTTAAGAAAGCCCAGCAAAGACTGTACTTCTCTAGAGACTTTTAAGGAGAGCTTAACAACTAGATGGAAAACTTCTGGTGTCCTTTTACCGCTCTGCTATAGAGAGTGTCCCCTAACCTACTGCATCTGTGTATGGTCTCTCCAGTTGCACAGTATGGCGAATGAGGAAGGCGCTCCAAAGGGTGATCACTACTGCACAAAAGGGATTATCGGCTGCCCTCTTCCCTCCTTGGAAAGAAATCTATAATTCTCAAGAAACCTAAAATAAGCCCAAAATATTCTGAGGGACCCGTCTCATCCAGCACACTCTCTTTTTAAACCGTTACCATCTGGCAGACGATACAGGGCCCTCAGAACTAGGACAAAGAGGCTTAGAGACAGCTTCTACTCTAGAGCTGTGGCTATGCTAAACTCCGCTGCTTCATGTTGATGTATTTGGGGCTGTGTAGGGATGGGTGGAGGAAGGGGAAAGTGAGGATGATGTATGAGTCTGAAATTTGTGTGCATCGAGGAATGCTGCTGTAAATTTCGTTGTGCGTGCACAATGACAATAAAAATGCTTATGCTTATGCTTAGAAAGAAACAGCAGGGAGCAAGCAGGCAGTTGGCTGGTGTTCAAGTGGCATGTGGGGATGGGGGACGTGATGGGGAGTTGGCAGGTTTGTGGAACTTGTACGAGTGGCATAGGGGTGGGGGGTAGGGCAAAAGAAGCGGCAACCAGCCACCGAAAAGAGGATGATTGGCCGGGGAGTTTCTGCTTGCTCCTGGGGGTGGGGGGGGGGGGGGGGAACGTTTTGAGGCTGGAAATAAAATGTTTCTGGATGTAAGGTGGAAAAAACAATTCAGAACTCCATGGAGGAAACATTTTATTCCCTGCCTCAAAATGTTTTAAAAGGTTTGTGTGGAAAGGGCCAGGCTTACAGTTACATATGGCTGCATTTGTCAATGTTGACAAAAACACTAATAGAATGAATACTGTAAGCTTACATGCAGTACATTAATAAAACTTTAATACATTACACACGGTGAAAATTTTCTATTAGAACCAAATATGTTTTGGCCACTGGGCCTTACTCAGTGGTACAAATTGTTAAAATATACATCATAAAGTCACATTTTAAAAATATACAAAATACAGCATTTCAGACCCAGCTGTAAAACACAAGAAGTTGGGCCAGTTTATTACCAGGATAATTCCCCTTCATTAATGGAAGGACTTTCAAGAATCATTTTTCAAATTGTTGTTAGAACTAGTCCAAATATAAGTAAGCAAGATCAGAGTGAATCATAATTCCATGGTACATATACTTACAGTCAGAATATATGCATTTTGTTTCCTGAATGTCGATAGCACCTTGCTGTGCATTGGGATTAGCATGTAGAAATTATTTTTTCTTCTATTCCTATTTTTCCCTGTTTTTAAAAAATAATATTCCTTGGCTGAATTTTCTTCCATTAAAATAAATGGGCTTAACTTTCCAACATCTGTCCTTAGGTGCAGGTTATTTGGTGCCCCAGTTCCAGTCTAATGATTCAGTGTAGTTCTACTCAACGGTTTATTTGACAATTAATATTTATCAAGGGAAGAACTGGGGAAAGAATGCTTATATATATGAACCCTGCAGGCACACAAATTGACATAAGAAACAGGATACACTAGTGCAAGCTTGTTTCTACCTTCTGCCCTCATTGCACATGTCCAAAGCATCCTCCAGGAAATGTAATTTTATTTAAGTCATCCTAGTCCTTAAAGGCACACACTATTCACTATTAACCAGGAATGGTAAGTTGCCCATGAATCTAAAAAAAATAAATACACACACACACAACAAAAAAAACATTTTTCCTGTGAGAATGACATGTGATGGGAGAGTAAAAGATGCTACTGTCATAACAAAAGGAATATATTATTATTTATTGGACAAACATAAGCAGAGAGATTTAGGATTACAATATTGGGTGACAAATGCTGCATGAGATTTTATAAATACTGCTCGAAGATAACATGGAATTTGTTCCACAATACAGATTTCTAAAGCTCACCCTTAGAAACGAGAACTGATAGTTTCTTCATCAGTAAAAAACAGTTTTAAAATGGCACACTGAATGATGTATTTGCTAATTTCTTCAAGTTGCCCCCATTTGTGAAGAGATATATGAGGGACTGAATCTGATCTGACATCATTCACTGTCATGACATCACTATTGGGGTATTATTGAGTTTCAGCCTTTCTCTTACACACAGTTTAGAAATTAACTTCTTTCATTTTGGGGGAACATTCCCTGTTTGAACTATAACCTATAATTTGTTCTCTTTTGTTCTAGAAATCTAGAGCAAGGAATTCATAACCAGGACTTTTCCCTAATTCAAGGCTTAGAGAAAATAATAAACAAAGATTTTTTCACATGAGCAGAATCATTAATTTTCTAGCTGCTCCTGACAAGAGAAGGGGAGGAGAAGACATTGGGCAGGCCTAACTACCTTCCAGGGTGGTTTGAGTTTTATGGTTAGAAGCGTTTGGATTTACACACACACTTTATCTCCTGTACAGAGACTTAAAGGGACTTCCAAACTACTTTCCCTTCCTCTTCCCACAATAGACACCTTGTGGGGTAGATGGGGCTGAGAGAGTTCAGAAAGAACTGTGACTAACTGAAGGTCACCCAGCAGGCTTCATGTGTAGGAGAAGGGAAACAAATCCAGTTCACCAGATAAGAGTCTGCTGCCCATGTGGAAGAATGGGGAATCAAAGTTGGTTCTCCCGATTACAGTCCACCTGCTGTAACCACTGCACCATGCTGGCTCACTTTGGAGAGAAGAATAGGATTTGAAAGGCTAGGAGGGTTTTTTAGCTACTTCCCTCAAGCAGCAATAACTAAATAACAATAAATAAATGAGTGATATAGAATACTATATTTTTACAAGTTGTGATCACGGCCAAATTTAGATGAAGAGAGGCTCTAGGCTAGTCTAGTGTGACCAGATGTCCCGCTTTTGGCGGGACAGTCCTGCTTTTAATCAATTTGTCCCGCGTCCCATGGGGTTTTTAAAATGTCCCAATTTTTGGAAGGCTGCCGCACTGCCTTCTAGGGCGCTCCCCTTTTCCCGCCCTGTGAAACGGGAGCACCCCAGAAGCCAGTGCGGCAGCCTCCCTCGCTGCATTCTGGGGCGCTCCTGTTTCCCGCCCTGTAACAAGGTGAGAAACCGGGGGGGGGGGTGCCCCAGAAGGCAGTGCGCTCCTGCGGCCGTGTGCGTGTGCATCCCGCTTTAAAAAGGTGAAAATCTGATCACCTTAGGCTAGTCCATCTGCAAGGCTCCCCTCCCAATCCCCCACCCTCATGACTAGAGGTAGAGGGGAGGGTGTTTTAGAGCTGAGTAAAGCTGAGGATAATGACAGGTGTTTAAAATTCCACAATTCACGATTCTGCCTCTAAAGGACGGATATAAGATGTTGTTCTTAAACACTGTAGCGGTTGAAGGAAAAAAGCATGAATGTTAAAATTAACACTGTGAAAAACTTTTGCTATAACCAAACTTTGTAAACATTTGTAGAATGGCAGGAATTTTTAGGAAAATGAAATTGAAAGTTTACTGTTGTACCCTTAAAATAAACCTTGCACTTACAAATTTTACAACTTGGGAAGAGCAACAGTGGCGTAGTGGTTAAGAGCAGGTGCATTCTAATCTGGAGGAACCGGGTTTGATCTGCCGCCTGAGCTGTGGAGGCTTATCTGGGGAATTCAGATTAGCCTGTGCACTCCCACACACGCCAGCTGGGTGACCTTGGGCTAGTCACAGCTCTTCTGAGCTCTCTCAGCCCCACCCACCTCACAGGGTGTTTGTTGTGAGGGGGGAAGGGCAAGGAGATTGTAAGCCCCTTTGAGTCTCCTACAGGAGAGAAAGGGGGGATATAAATCCAAACTCTTCTTCTTCTTCTTCTTCTTCTTCTTCTTCTTCTTCTTCTTCTTCTTCTTCTTCTTCTTCTTCTTCTCCTTCTTCTTCTTCTTCTTCATAAGATGGTTGTGACTACCTTACAATGACAGTGTGACACTTTTAGATCTTACTTTATGGTGTGATTAAACAGTTTTAAAATACATCTTAAGAAACAAAGAAACTACAATAATCAAATACACCAAGGCCGTTTCTGCATGGCCAGAGTAGTGGGGCTGCATCAACATGGTTCATGCTGATGCAAGCCCCGGGGCCATTTGCACAAATGGCCCCGCTGGCTGTGCAGCTGGCGGAGCAGGCTCTGCACAGCTGCGCAACCTCCCAAACATCTCCCTACCTCCTCCTGGCTTCCATCACTCTGTGGAGGCCAGGTGACATGTCCTATGGTGAGAGCAACAACTACAGGGATGGAGGCCAGGAGGCATGTCCCCTGTCCTCCACACAGTGACAGAAGCCAGGAGGAGGTAAGGAGGCATTTGGTGCTGGCACAGGGAATATGCCGGCTTCCACCCGGTGCCAGTTGCTCGACATTGGATGAAAGCTGGCATATTCCAAAAACCTCACTCCCCGAGCAAGATTTGAATACACCGGTTTTTTGGGGGGAGAGCGGCGCTGCATCGTTTTCACAGCGCCACCTGTGCGAAGGGTCCCCCCCCCCCACTAATGTTTTACCGGGCCAGAATCAGTGAGAGGGACTAAGACTAAAAAAGCTTTTTTCTAGCCTTCCTCAGCAAAATCATCCAAACATTTATCAAACGTTGTTTATCTAAGTTTGTCACTTTCAATGCACAGAATGCTCAGTGCAGACAACTTCTCTAGAGACACCGTGGTCCTTTATCCAGTTTTAATTCTTTTGAGTTTTGAAAAAGATCTCTCCCCCGAGCAGTTAGTGACCATTATGCTAAGAAATAGCCCCAAAATTGCTTCTACATTAGGGAAGGCCATCTGAATTTTTTCCCGGGATATAATTTGATTGAGGTTTGTATGAGACAGAGGGTGCCTTTCTTCGGCCTATGACTTTGTATTGCATACAAGTGAAAGTGCAAAAGTTCATCAATAAGTTTCAGGTCAATATATTCGGGTATGTTTCCATCAATTTTATTTATTTATTTATTTATTTATTTATTTATTTATTATTTCATGTTTATACCGCCCTCCCCCGAAGGGCTCAGGGCGGTGTACAACATCAACAACCATAAAAACAAAATACAAAGTTAAATTAAGACTTAAAATGCAGCATTCAATTATCAAAACTAATTCAGATTTAAAATAGATGGCATCCAGCTATTAAAACTCTTCTTAGAAACAGTTCAACACCTTGCTAAATTTCTTGATTAATTCCAGGCAGATAAGCAAGAAAGGAAAACATTTGTGAAATATCACTGTACACAGTAGTTCATCTTCTCAAACTGGTTTCAAGCACATCTAGTATAGGAATAAAGGATTTAATCCTAAACTTATCTCTGGAAGAAAGTTCATCTAAAGCATTAGGACCCTTGTTTCATTTGAAAAAAACAACAACAACCCTGAAACTGTTCTTGGTTTCCAGGAAAGCATCCAAGATTTGAGCCATTATATTACATAAGTGCTTGTGCATTTTACACTTTTAAAATTATAGTGCAATTTTGTTTTAAATTCCCTAGTTGACTAAACACAACACAGACAAAACAATCTTTTTTAAAAAATGCTATGCTTTCATTTATTTTTTCATCTTGAGTCCTGGATACTCAAAGAAAACGTGCCACAAAGAGTGGTTTTTAAGTCTGTAGTCTAAGGATCTGCACTGCCCCTGAATCAGCTCTTGGAACACAGATCAGGGAAACTCTGAAGCTGTGTAAGCAAAAGAACCTATGCAAATCAGTGAGCCTGTCTGGCTCAACCTATAGAATCTCTGCGGATTCACTTGAGGTTCAAAGCAGCATATGGTTCCAAGTCACTATCTCTCGCCCTAACCTACATCACAGAGTTGTGTGAATAAAATGGGGAAGATGTAAGATGTTTAGGGTCCCCTTTGGAGATAAGAGCAGGATGTAAGTAAATAACAATAAATAAATGAGTGATATACATGGCACTCGATTTCCCTATAGGCCTGGCTGGCTGAAGCCTAAGGCCTCAAAATCTAGGGGGCTTCCAGCCAAGGTGTATAATATTCTTAGCACTGCCTTAGGTCTTTCTTACCCATGCTGTCATAATGCACTGTAGTCTCAAGTCAGCCCTTCAGTGATTTTCTTGCACTCCATTTCAAAATAATACTGATCATAATAATCAAACAATAAATAATTTGTTTAAAACACTCTTCCATCTTCCTCTAGTTGTGAGGGTGGGGGATTGGGAGGGACCTCACAAATGGAATAGCCTAGGGCCTCTCTTCATCCAAATCTGGCACTGCATATGGAACATTTTATATGCTCAGAAGCCCTACATTTCTCTGAATATGGCCCTTCCAAACACCATTGTGTATCCTATTATTTATGCTTAAAACTCACTTCAAGCCAAACATTCTGATTTGTAAGAGATGCCCACGGGTCTCTTCCCCTCCCCCGCTCCATCCTCAGTACAAAATACCTGTCAGAAGAACTGCAGGAAGAAAACAATGATCTAAAGTGGGTCTTTTTGGCATCCTTGGGGAGCTAACATTTTAGAATGGTCAAGAGCCTGATTTTTGGAACCATATATATATATTAAAAACAGCCCTTTTAGTAGTAAATTGGCTGATCCTGGCAGCAAGTCAAACCTGGCACTCAAGAGCAGAGGAAAGAGAGAGAGTGCCTCCCTTGCGCATCCTTGCAATTTTGTCAGTGTGGGGGAATGCTGGGCAACACACAACTTGGGACTCTGCAGGAAGGACTGAAGAGCAACTCCTGGAGCTGACTACCTGCATTTCTTTGGCTTGGAATATACAGGTAAATCTTTTTTATGGCAATGCCTGAGCAAACTGTTAAAAACTGTCAAATCGGTTAAAAGATGACAGGACAGCCCAATGCAGTTTGTTTTTTTCCTAGCCATTCTCCGAAGGTAACCTACTGCAGGCAGTCCAATAGCTAATGCATACGTAATATTTCTAGGCTGATTCTGGCATGCTTTGGGGGCCGCTGATTTTCACTGGGAAAGGGGGAGAGGGTCAGTAAAGAGAAATTGGTCACATTTTTACTAAACTTCCCTTTGCTGATATGTGTTGTTATCACTGTAAGAGCATGCTTTGTTGACACTGGAAACCACGTTATGCCCAAGCACAGCATATCTGCGTGCTATTGTTTACTCAGAAGAATGATTTATCCTTTGCAAAATAAAATTGATAGCAGCATCACTGAAGAATACATAGAATATTAATAAAGCACAAGGAAGAGGTATTAATCTAACATTGGGGATTTTTCAGTATAGGTAATCTTTTTTAAAAGTGAATTGTTTATCATTTAATATGACACATCGAGACGGATATAAATAATGAGCATAATCCAGCTGCTGTTAAGCACTAAGTTTCATTGATTGTAATGGGAGAGATGTATGGTGCCATCCTAAACAAAGTTACAGCCCTCTAAGTCCAAAAAAGTCAATGGGCTTAGAGAGAGGTAAACTCTGCTTAGGATAGCACTGCTGAGTACACACTTAACTGTTGCAAACAGGATGCAAACCTATTTAAACTTTGTCCGGATTTCCTCATAGTGTTCAAACTTTTCTTGGGATTGCAGATTTATTGATGGTCTCTCACTTTCTCTTGTGTAGATGTCAGAAGAAGAGACAGACAAAGTGAAAATTAGAACAACTCCGAGCTTTGAAAATGACCTGAAAAATACTTCTTCATTGTTGAAAGAAGGTGAGTCACCCTGTTTACCACAGGGAACAATTATTTACCTCTTCTTGGGGTTAAATCGAATACCTTAGAAACTATAAAAGCCATCATTCAACTTCTATGAACCTGCAACTTTTCTCAGGTTTGGCCTATATTGTGGAGCAGCCACAGTTCTTTAGTTATCCAGTTCTTCTATGTGTGATAACAACCAAGAGAATGATGAAGTGCTTCAGAGGAAATGGGCCTAATCTCTAGTCAAGCTGTTGGGCATCTCCAATTATGCAAATAAGGAATTTTGAAAAGTTTAAAGAAACAAATGGATATTGGAAAATGTTATTGACCCAACAAAATGGTGTGTACTCAATAACAAGATCTGAGTGGAGAGTAAACAAACTATTTTTTAATATTTTGGGAGGAGGATAATGCGTGAATGTTGTGCCATTTGGCTTGCTATCACAAAACATGAAAATAATTTGTATCACAAAAAGGTACATGTTGACTCAGAATATAAGGGATGTTTAGGCATCTGCTGGATTAAGCCTGACTATTAAGAGATGGTAATAAAAATATGAGCATTCTTAGAGATTTACAGCTCAATCCAGAGCTGAGATGGACAGGGACTTGAGTGCTGCTCCGCCTGCTCTGTAGGGCTGTAGTGCAGGAAGCCTGAAAAAGTATTTTTTTTAAAAAAAAAAACCTCCAACTCCCCCATAAGGGAGAATAGAAATATGCCATGAAAATCATTGAGTATCTCCGCTAGCAACTCCGCCAGTGTATAGGGACCAAGAGGGATCTGGAAGCTGACTAAAGTCAGCCCTGCCCCCAGAACACCCCTGGAACGCTGGCATAGCTGCTGGGGGTGCAAATGCTGGTGCGAGACCATGAGTTGCAGCCAGGCATGGGGGGTGCCGAAATGGCTGGGCACTAGTGTATGTGCCCTGGAGAGGGCATTTATGCCACCTGAAGCTTCTGCTCCCCCTAGATTGCTCCCCCTAGATTGTGCTATCAGACTGAGGCTTGAATCCTACCTATATTTTATGCTTGTGGGAAATGTGTGGGGTTGTTTTGCTGATTCTTTCCTCCTACTACACAAGCCTTGCTTTGCCCATAAGTTGTCCCTAGGGGTCCACCTGAGGGTATGATTTTGGGAGATAAGAAAGTCTTCAGCGAGGTCAGGAGCGAGAGGTGACTAGTAAAAGAATAGTCTCTCTGTCGTGTACAGCTAAACTAGGTTTGATCCAAATCCAGGATTATGTTGCAAAATAAACATCTATTATTAGATGCATGAGACTCATGATGTGTTTCGTCTATGAAGCCTTATTGCAAAGTAAATGTGCAGCAGGGTTTTGTTGGTTTTTCTGCTACAAATTAATTCAGTTACTCCTCTGGAACATGTACAGGAAGCAACAGGTGAAATTTTAATCCACCTTAAACCCTTCTAAATGCATTGACTTCATTAGAATTGAAATGGGATAATTCTGGTTGAGATTGCTCTGTAAGATGTTTGTTATGTAACTCACACTGAAGTGTGTGTAGCAGAGATATTTTAGACAGTGGGATTCTTAGAATGTGTTTGTTTTCTGTCAGCCATGACTCTATAACATTAATGACATTAGTAATGCAATCCTAAACTAAAATAATGTTATACCATAAATCCTCCGGTTTCAATGATACATTCACTCCAAATAACAGACATACAGGAACATTTTGTTATGTTTCACTGCTTAGAGTCAGGGACAACATATTCAGGAAAAAAAGTTGAAACTATTTCATCCTGTAAATATCAGCTGGGTGAAAAATGGAAATGTTGACTGGATTCGTAACTGAGTTTTGGTTTCCCTCTCCTCTAGCCTCTTTAAGAGTAAAAAAATAAGAATCAGAAAATGGTTGGACCATATTTAGACTTTGTGATTGAATTTGATTGAAAGGATAAACAAACTGAAAATTGTTAAGTTTGGAAAGAAAGGGAATCCCAAATTTGATAATTAAGGTCGCCTAAGACACTTGGGCCGTTTCCGCACGGCCTCCTTCCGCCCCCACGCCACCAAGAGTGCGGGCGGCGTGGGGGCGCAAGCCCGTTCGCATGCAAGCATGCGAACGGGCGAAGCGGAGGCCGGCAGATGGCAGGCGGCTCCACACGGAGCCGCCTCTTCCCCCTTCGCCGCCCCACTCACGGTGTCCTCGTCGTCGCCTGCTGGGCGTTGCAGCCCCGCCCACGCTGCCCTCCGACCCCTGGAGGTCGGAGGACAGTGTGGGCGGGGCTGCGACGCCCAGCAGGCGACGACGAGGACACCGTGAGTGGGGCGGAGACGGGAGACAGCGTCTTCCTGGCGGCGCGGTTCGCACCGCACCGCCGGGAAGACGCTTCCTCCCCAACAACAACCCTTTAAAGGGTTGTTGTTTAGGGCGGCCTGATACCGCCCTGGGGGGAGGGAAGAGCATTCAGGTGCGAACGTTCGCCTGTGCGAACGGCGGCCTGGGGGCGGCGTTTTTACCGCCCCCAGGCCGTCGTATATGGGCCGTGCGGAAGCGGCCTTGGTTTCTAGCATGGCATAATTTGCAAAATGTACTATACTAACTAGCAGGACCTTGGGTTACCAGACTTTTTTCTTTAGAAGTTCTCTCCCCTCAGATGAATCAAAGATGCTTCTCAGATCAGAACATTGCCCTATGTGGTGGTGACATCTTGTGCATTTCTCTGCCCCTCCTCCACATCTTGGATTGGGGAAATATACAACATGATGTGAAATCAGTCTAGTTTTGAATCTTCCATTAGTTAATGGGAAATGTGCATTTTCTAAAGATCTCGTTTCTAATGTGTTGGTTCTAGAGTGCAGTATTCCACTGGCTACAAAACCAGAATTGATTAAGCTGGCTGCATGAAACTCTGGGGACTTGAGTTTGAAAGACCTGTGTGTTTTTGTTCATAAAATGTATGAGCTTTCTAAATGTCAGGGGGTTGGGGGGTTCAAACTTTATAGCATAAATCCTATTATTATTATTATTATTATTATTATTATTATTATTATTATTATTATTATTATTATTATTATTATTATTATTATTAATGTACACATTGCATTGAGAGATCTTCAGAGGCAAAAGTTCATCCTGTTGGTCTCCTATGGAAACTCTATTTTCGTTATTTAAAAGTATCCTATTTTTGGACTAGCTAGGATGTTGCTTTGTAAGATGCACTCTCTCTCTCTCTCTCTCTCTCTCTCTCTCTCTCTCTCTCTCTCTCTCCCCGTGTATGTGTGTGTGTATGTATGTGTGAGAGATCTTAGGTTACTTCACACACCCCAAGTCAGGATGAAGTGAGTGTGCAGCACTGTTGTGTTATTGCAAGTGGGAAAATGTTTCAGCATGGGTTTTGAGGGATTCATAGGCTACAGTTCACAAACCATTCAATCTGCTGATGCCTCACGCAAGCACCAACTGGGTTTCCAAGGTGAAATTTTAGTTGCAAGCCTCTGCAATGAACGTTTAAACTCTCCCCAGTATTGTTGCTCCCCATAAACTGCACCTTTGTTCACATTATAGTTGTGTGGAATGATCCTGATCGTTTCTAAGGAAACCTAGTCTTTACTCTGAAATGCTAGCATGTCATGTTTTAAGTGGCGGCCCTAGCCTCTTGGAAACCAAGGGCAGACGCTTGTGGCTATAATGAAACCATGTGACGTGTGTGCAATATGAGAACACTGGGTAGGTAGGCAAAGTCTGCCAATTTTTTCCTCTGCTGAGAGTTGTGTCTCTTACTCAAAGGGTATGCTGGACTTTAGCTGGTGCAAGGAACACTAACAATGCTTAGTTCTTAAAATCACACGGCTGTGTAACCTCTGCTGCAACACTCTATTAAACTAGATATTAAAATGGGACAAACACAACATGATAATGTCACAACATGTGATCATTGTTCAGGGTAGAATCAGACAACTTAACATGGAAATGATGTTTCTTTGGGTGGTGTTTTAGTGTTGCATATAAATATAGTTCTGGCTTCTGCATGGACTGCAAACTATCCAAATTGTTCTAGATTTGGAGCACTGGCTGAAGG
This sequence comes from Sphaerodactylus townsendi, assembly GCF_021028975.2. Lineage (NCBI taxonomy): Eukaryota > Metazoa > Chordata > Lepidosauria > Squamata > Sphaerodactylidae > Sphaerodactylus > Sphaerodactylus townsendi. The sequence continues at coordinate 34,964,001 of NC_059427.1, read as the reverse complement.
AGAAAGTGGCTATCAGGAAGCTTAATTCTTCCACACCATATGTTTTAATAAATACAATTTCTATATTTATTTTTTGCTTTGCCTTGCTTAAAAATCTTAGTTTTCAGGTCTCTCAGCAAAAGAGCAAATTGCACAGCAGAACCTGATCTTGTCTGCTTAGAAAGAAAGCCATATGTTCTTTTAGCTTCCAATTTTAAAGGAAAGCTATTTTTATTCATGGTTTTTTATTGATTATTTGTGCTTTCTAAAGGAAAAAAAAACACACACACACACAGTGAACCACACAGTGTGGAAGAAATATGCCAAAGAAAAATGGGGTGGAATCTCTCTTTATATAGTGCCAGGAGTACTCAAGAGCTTCCAAAACATTTTACAGAATAATACGCTATGTACTGCTGGCGCAATGGTTGTGTACGCAATTTAGGTTTGATCTTCATAATGTATCCATTAAGTGTAGGTTGGCTAGAAAGGTCATGACCTGCTTAATTTGCAGAGGAAATACTGATCTGAACACTGACGATATTTATCCGTAGACTTTTGGAAAGGGGATATGATATATGATTCCTGCACCATCAGCTATTTCAAAAATGGGACTGGAGCCTCAGATGTCAGACATCATCCAACTAAAGAGTTGCAATGATTTTTTTTTTGCTACTACATTACAACTGTTAAGAGGGGCAATTCTAAGTGAGAAAAGTTAGAGTGAGTTTTCCTCAGGCAGTCAGCTAACAAAGGATATAGTCAAAGTATTGTGGAAGTTGGCACGTGGTAAGAGCAGAAAAATATTCTGCTGGGATTTGTGAGGAATTGTGAAGTGTTTTAATCTCTGTCAGTGACTTACATCTGTTGTTAAAGCAGTGGTCTTGGTCATTATAGTTCTTCATTTCCCACTCTTGTTGGTAGGCATTATATAACGGTTTGAAACTAGGTCTGTGGACTAATTTGTGGTCTGTGAGAGAGGCTTATTAGTTAACAGAGATTATGAGGTCATGACAAGTAGTTTGAGGAGCTGTATTGTTAATTTAGGCCATTTATATCAGAGTTGTCCCAAGAGTATGGATGTACTTGTCACCCTATGACAACAGTATAGTAGGAGGCCTTGATATGGTGCAGGAAACTGTGATTGCCCTTGAGAGCTACTTATATGAAATTTTACAAGAAAGCATAACAGAGACATAATCACTGATACAGTTGGTTAGTTTAATTACAATTGAAAAGTTTATGGCAACTTTGGAGCAATCCTGTGCAGCAGAATGGATGATGCCCCTTGGCCAAATATTCATTTTATATTAGAGGTCTATGTGACCTCTTGCCTGCCCAAGAGATAGTCCAGACTAGTGTGATCTGATCAGATCTCAAAAAGTAAGCAGAGCTGGCTATGGCTAGTACTTGTATGTACCAACAAAGTTCAGGGTTGCTAATCAGGCAATAACCTCAAACAAGCAGCCAGGGGTGGGATCCTTAGGTGGGAGTGATCATGTTCTCCTGGAGTTTGTTATACAGTGGATAGAGGAAACCACGTGTAGTTAGACAATCTAGACTTTAAGAAAGCTGATTTCAGTAAACTTAGGGAACTACTGGGTGTGATCCCATGGTTAAGAATACTAAAAGAGAAGGATATGCATGATGGATGGGAGTTTCTTATAAGTGTGATATTGAAGGTATAATTTCAAACAGTTCCAATGAGAAGGCAAAACAGGAGGTGTCTAAAGAAACTAGGATGGATGTCTAAAGACCTTTCAATTGATCTAAGATTTTAAAGGGACATGTACAAGAAATGGGAAAAAAGAGGGAAATCACCAATGGGGAAAAATCACCAAAGTCAGAACTATTCAACACCTTTTATCTCGGTCTTCTCCTAAAAGGACAATGGTGTTTAACATAAGGAAAATGGAATAGATGATGCAGTAGGGGAAATTCAGCACAGAATAAGGAGGTAGTACTCGAATCTGCCTAAAGCCAGAGGCATCTTATTTGGCATGTTGTACAGAATGCTAGAAGTTTCTGCCAAGATCACAAGGTTTGCTGTTGAGAAGAGGCTGTATAATTTGTTGCAGCAAAAACAAGAGTTTTGTGGCTATTAAGATTTAAGGACACATATGCTTTTGTGAACAAGAACCTATTGACTGTTGTAATCAAATTTATTTTAAGATGAAGAGTCCGATTAGAGGAGGAGAAGGAGAAGGAGGAGAAGGAGAAGAAGGAGAAGAAGAAGAAGAGGAGGAGGAGGAGGAGGAGTTTGGATTTATATCCCCCTTTCTCTCCTGTAGGAGACCCAAAGGGGCTGACAATCTCCTTGCCCTTCCCCCCTCACAGCAAACACCCTGTGAGGTGGGTGGGGCTGAGAGAGCTCCGAGAAGCTGTGACTAGCTCAAGGTCACCCAGCTGGTGTGTGTGGGAGTGTACAGGCTAATCTGAATTCCCCAGATAAGCCTCCACAACTCAAGCAGCAGAGCTGGGTATCAAACCCGGTTCCTCCAGGGTATATGATATTTGATTCCAGCTCCAGTATGGCTTCCAGGAATGCTACTGTCCTAGCTACATGTAGTGAAATGTTTGGTTGGGAAAAAAACATTTCCTAGAAAGCCACAAATATTGATAGCAAGGATGTGTCTCTGTGTTTGCACTGTGTTTTATTTAATTGACATGGGACATACATGTTTCTTGCTCAGTAGTATGCTTACTCATCAAGGGTACTGGCTAATAACTATTCTCTGAATTGATTGTTTCTCACAAGATAGCTTCTGTAATTTTATTATGTAACCTGAAAGCTCACCAGTGTGGTTTGCCATATTGTGGGATGTGCATATCTAATTTAACACAACTTATCTCAAGTCTCTTTCTGTATGATTGAATATGGGAGGAAGGAAGCCTAGTGGCTGTGTACTGGGCAGCCCGGGGCCCACAGACAAACAGAACATGCCACCTTTCTGACAGCTGGCACCACCATTGAAGTCCCTAAAGGGCAAGGATATAAATGCTGATAACAGGAGCAGATGGTACAGTATATTGCTCTAATGTAGCTAAGCCATTGAAGAAAGTGCCCTTCACCATGTGAAGTGCTCAGAAATTTAATACGCCTCCTTTTGGAAATGATTTAATTCAAGCATTAAGTGCGTAGAATTACAGGGTTTGCATACTTTAAAAGAGCTCGTATTGATAGAAAAAACAACAACCAATTAAAATCAAAATATGAGAAGAAAGCGACAAGGGAGGGGGACACTATTCATCTAACAATTAGCCAGCTAATTAATTTTTTTAAAAAACATAGAAGTTGAAAAATGACTAAAGGAAGGGAAGTGCATTTCCAAGCTGGGAGCTGAAAAGCCACTGAGAATGACCACTCACTCATGGCTACTTGTCTCATCTCAAAAGAAGACGAAGATTTAAACCCTCCCTTTCTCTCCTGTAAGGAGACTCAAAGGGGCTTACAATCTTCTTTCCCTCCACCCTCCACAACATACACCCTGTGAGGTGGGTGGGGCTGAGAGAGCTCCGAAGAACTGTGACTAGCCCAAGGTCACCCAGCTGGCATGTGTTGGAGTGCACAAGCTAATCTGGTTCACCAGATAAGCCTCCACAGCTCAAGTAGCAGAGTGGGGAATCAAACCCAGTTCTTCAGAATGGAGTGCACTTGCTCTTAACCACGACTACACCATGCTAGCAGACATGAAGGAGGGCCTGAAGTGAAAATTAGGTGCATAGGGTGGATTACATGTGGTCAGGTGGTCTTTTAAATACTTTGCTCTCAAGCCATTTCAAGCTGTGTAGGCCAAAGCTAGCAAATTGAACTGGAATTGGAAGTCAGCACTGGTGAAGATCTTTCAGCATGGGAATAAGATTCTGCTTGCACTCTGCTTGCACTCCATTACAGTCAGCTGGCAGTTCAATTCTTGGTCAAGTGATGCTTCCGTACCACTTAATTAATGAATGCATGTGCTCCTGTCGGTTTGGTAAATACTTGGATTGGAACAAGAGTGACAGACAATACCAATAGCTGATTTTGATGGTGTTGCAAAGATAGCCATTTCCTTGTTTAGGAGTATTGATGAACAAGACAGACCCATTACTCCATCAGTAAGAGTGAGTAAGGCCCTTTCCGCACAGGCCACCTAACATGATATAACAACGGGATATAACCCATTGTGGGCGGGAACTTCGCACAGTTCCTGCACCTGCATCGGGTCTGCCCCGGTTTTTCCACCCCAACCCAGCATAAAAGAGAATTGCACTATAAGCAACTCTTTTTAGGAAGGCCGGGTTGGAGCCGATGCCGAGCGAACGGCCCTGCATGGAAGTCGTGTTACTCGACTGCACCTTATTTGTTTTGTCCTCCCTGCCTCTCTCCTGTGTGGCCACACAGGAGAGCAATGACGTCCAGAGATGTCTGTATAGCTGCGGGGGTCGTCTGTGGCCAGCTGCATTGCTACGCAGCTGGGAGAGGCAGGAACACTAACAACAGACACGCCTCCGCGCGAAGGCGTATTGGCAAGCCGCCTTGACTCCAGGGCAGTCTGCATGGAGCAGTGCGAAAGGCCCAGGGCTGCACTGGGCTCATGTACCCCAGCTGCATTTCTTGGCCTGTTCGGAAAGGGCCTGTGTGATCTATGCAGCAGTTGCCTTATATTTCCCTATAGCAAGAAAAGGTTGAGGATCACATAGCCATCTTTGACAGAGTGACAGAGGGGATTCTGATACTTTCATTAATGATGTTGCTGAGGTGAGGGAGAGGAGATAAAAGATGGGGAGTCAGATGAGCTTGCTGAGGGAAAGGAGTAGATGATGGAACATAGAATTGGCTAAGTGTTGAACAACAATGTCCTCACATGACCTCTCTGACTGAACAGAACTATGGCAACACTCTTATTCTCTGCCAAGGGATGGAACACTTGGTACAATGTCTAGAAAAAAATTGACAGGTTGAGTCTGACTAAATGGAAGTTTGAGCCTTAACTGAGCAATGATCTTGACTCGGAAGAAAATCTAGTTAACTGCCAACATTGTATCTACAGAGCATCATATGGCAGAATTTCCCTGGGTTCTCAAGGCACTTATAACTTTTTTTTATTACTGAACCTGCAAAACAGTAAGCCGCCTGTGACTTATTTGCAAAGGAGGCTGACTTGTGTTCCAGACTACTTATTTATTTATACTTTCTTTATAATCTGTCTTCCTCTGCAACTCAAAACGGATAACTAAATACAAAAGTATCCAATCAGGCAGCATAAAATATCCAACAAATGACAAAATATGCCCAAAATTACAGAATTAGAAAACACGACAAACAAATATATATATATATACTAGCGGGCCCTGCCACGTGTTGCTGTGGCTCAGTCTGGTGAGGTGGAAAAGAAAGAAAAGGGGAAGCGAACGGTTCGAACATGTATCATTGCACAATGCTTGCAAGGGAGGGGAGGGGCAAGGGGCCCCTTGCTCCCCTCCCTCTCTCCCGTTCCCTTGCATGGCACCCCGCCCCATCCCTCCCTAACGTTTCCCTTCCTCTGCTAGGGTGGGTGGGCCATGTCTAGGTGGCTGGCCCTGTCCCTTTCACTCCCTTCCCTTGCAGGCGAATTACCTAACTTAAAACACACTGGGAGGCATGAGCTACGTTTTGTCAGAGCGTTTGGTCCAGCAAATCCCCAGACCCTCCCTCACCTTCCCCTTCCTCCGCTAGGGTGGGTGGGTCATGTCCAGATTGCAGGCCCCATCCCTTTCACTCCAGATGGCAGCAATTTTCAAGGAAGGCATGGTTGGTTCTGGAGGGTTTTCCGGGCTGTGTGGCTGTGGTCTGGTAGATTTTGTTCCTAACGTTTCGCCTGCATCTGTGGCTGGCATCTTCAGAGGTGTATCACAGAGAAAAGTTTGTTTCTTACTGGGTCTAAGTGAGAAGGGAAAGTTTAGTGTGGTATATTGTCCATGTCCCAGGGTGGGGAACCAATCATTAACTGTTTGGGTGGAACTTGCTATGCAAAGGTGTGGTTGAGTGCATTGTATTGCAGGTGGGGTTATCAGTCCATTTTTTAAGTACTGGGAGGCAGGCCCTGCTAATCTTCAAAGTGTCTTATTTCTTATTGAAATTGTCCTGGTGTTTGTGAATTTCAATGGCCTCCCTGTGCAGTCTGACATAGTAGGCTTCTGAATTGTCCAGAATTTAAGAATTGCTTAACACATGTTCTGCAACTGCAGATTTTTCAGGATGGTTAAGCCAACAGTGTATTTCGTGTTCCTTAATACAGGTCTGAATGTCATGCTAGCTTTGTGTGGTTCCTATGTAGTGACCTTCTTCTCACGGAGCTACAGGGTATCTGCGATATAAATTGCTGCAGAAGTGAGGGGCTCTCTCTTGTCCTTTGCTGAGCGTAGCATTTGCTGCATTTTCCTGGTGGGTTTGAAAAATGGTTTTGTAGGTAATGCTTTTTTCATCAGTTTCCCTATTTGATCTTGTGATTCCCTTTGATGTATGGTAGAAATATTTTTCCCCAGTGGTAGAGCTGTTTCCTCCTTGAGATCCCTCTTTGGTTTCTCTTGGTCTTAAAAGCTTTCCTTCTTGGATTTCTGTTGTGGGAGTAGCCATTAGCCTGCAGAGCCCAGTCTAGATGGTTGGATTTCTATCAGGGAGGGAGATGAGGAGTTCTAACCAGATTCTGTTTTGCACAATCTGTCAGAGTTTTGATGTATGCCCCTTTTTCTGTTGTGGATGATGGTTGGGGTTTTTATGTAGGCACCAGTCTCGGTGTGCCGGTTTTCGGTATACTGTGTGGCCCAGTTGGTGGTTGGGTCTGCGCGAAAGACCAAGACATCTAAAAAAGGCAGTTTCCCTTCTTTTTCAGTTTCTATGGTAAATTGTATGTTTGGGTGGATGCTGTTAAGGTGGTTCAGAAAATTCAGCCGTTCCTCCTCACCATGGCTCCAGATTGTAAAAGTGTCATCCACAAATCGGAACCAAGTTGCAGATTTCCTGGGTGCTGTGTTGAGGGCTTCTTTCTCAAAATGTTCCATGAACATTGGGATTGCCAGATGCAGGTTGGGAAACTTCTGGAGTTTTGGCAGTAGAGCATAGGTGTCAAACTCGCGGCCTCCAAATGTTATGGACTACAGTTCCCATCATCCCCTGCCAGCATCGTGCCGGTGGGGGATGATGGGAACTGTAGTCCATAACATCTGGATGGCCGTGAGTTTGACACCTGTGCAGTAGAGCCTGGGGAAAACAGGGACCTCAGTGAGGTACAATGCAATGGACTCCACCTTCAAAAGCATCCATTTTCTATGAGGGAACTGATCTGTGTAGTCAGGAAGTGACCTAAAATTCTGAGGGATCCCCAGGTCACACCTGGAGGCTGGAATCCCTCCTCCTATCTGTAAGGAACCAGTAAAGTCCAGGCCAAAAGTAACTTTTCAAGTTCTTTATTGAGCTGGCATTCTAAGTCGATCACAAGCAATGCGGGAACTAACCTCCCAACGTTCGAACAGCTTCTTTTATGGGCTCCCCACCAGTTCCCGCCAAAGTTAGATAAACACCTGTAGTTCCCACCCGAAAACCACATTGAAACAGTTTCACACAGACAGGCAAAAGAAACAGGAGATACAGATACTGGAAACTACAGATATTAGAAACACTCCCCACTCCCCAATCAGACGAAAACCTTCCAAGGCTAAGCAGCAACTTTACACTATCCTTCCACATCACTGATCAAAATTTGAAGCCTTCCTCCAGTCTAAGCAGCCTCACTCCAATTTAAGTGGTTCTTCTTCCACTGAAGGGGCCTTTAAGTTGGAGAAGGGCTTCTTAAGGCGGATGGAAAGCTCTTTGGAGGACGGTTGGATCCATCCGACTTTCTCCAGCCAACTTTTTTTAAAGGCCTTCTTGCTGACGATATATCTTTGCGGCAGCTACCAGCTTAAATGGGTGTTCTTTCCAGCATTCCATCAACAGTCACAAACTGAATCAGGCACCACACATGAGCATTGAGGAGAACCCTCAGCTCATGCCTGACTATCATCTTGAACCCTGTAACTGGTAGATAAACCTGGATCCAAACTCTATGATCAGTAATAATAATCTATGATAATGTGTTAGAGAGGTGGTTTGGGAGTGATTGTAACTTCTCTGTTTGGCAACTATAATCATTTGGAAATCTAGAGCTGAACCCAAGGAAATTTCCTATAATCATTTGGTTGGCTTCTTTCAATAGTGTGTTATGTTTCATGTCCTAGTTGGACAGTTGCTTCAGTTTTGATTAGCTTTTGAATAGTGTCCCACTGATTTCAAAGGATCAACTTCAATTCACTGTAACTTTTTTTTGGTTCTTTTAAGAATTAGATGAATTCAGTAGGGTGAAAGCTGACTCTGAGATGAAAAACCAACTAGATTTAATCTAAATAAATATTCATTTTTGTCCTCACGGGCGTTTTTTTGGTCAGTTTTCGTGAAACACACAGGAATGGAGAAGTGCTCTTTGGTAAGATAACAGTAAGATTGTTAGAAACCAAGTGCAGGTGTTCAGGAGTTTGCCATAAGCAAATACAAAAGTTTTCAGCTCATTATTATTTAGTTTCTGGCTGATTGGAACAAAAAACCTTAGGAAATCTAGAGCTGAAGCCAAGGAAATTTCCTAGCAAAGTTTTGGGAAGATAAGTTCTCAAAGAAATCGCTCCCTCCCAGGGCCATGGCTCATGGCCCTATGCCACCAACTGTAGTGGCCCCCTCCGGGCTCTCCTGGCCCGCCATGACCTTCCCAACTTTGGCAGCTGCTGCACCAGGGGCGCGCCTGGCGGGCGGAGGAGGCTTCGACACACAGGCAGCTGGCCTCTCCTTGCCTGGCCGGGCCTGGCCTGGCTCAGTCACATCTTTCCAGCTTACTCACAAGTAAATCACCCCTACCGCTCCACATCTTTCCAGCCTACAAGAAACTCGTCCCCCCTCCCCCCCAGACTCCTCCTGTGACGGTGACTTTGAGATGATCCAATGCAAAAAAGCTGTTTGGTCATTGTGGGGGAAGGTGACTGCCCATGCGGGGGGGGGGGGGGCTGAAAAACTCAGATTTTGCACTGGGCTACATTTTCCCTAGATATACCTCTGGTGCTCTGGTGCTGCTAAATCCAGTCTACAGCTGGAGGTCCAGCTTTCATTGGGAGAATGAAGTGCCTTTGTCAGCTTTGCCTGGCTGGCCAAGTTGCCATCTTGCCTTTAGAAATATAATCTGACTCATCTTCTTGTCTCCTCCAAGTTAGCATACCGCATTGCACTCTGTGTGGGACTGGCCTTTAAGACAATTCAAATTCAGCAATTATCCCAGAATAAAGCAAACACATGTGTAGTTGTGGTGGACTTCAGATCTTAAAGACATTCTTTGGCTGCCTGTCTTTGGCTTTCCCAGTCCAAATTGCTGGTTTATAAGAACATAAGAACAAGCCAGCTGGATCAGACCAAAGTCCATCTAGTCCAGCTCTCTGCTACTCGCAGTGGCCCACCAGGTGCCTTTGGGAGCTCACATGTAGGATGTGAACGCAATGGTCTTCTGAGGCTGTTGCTCCCGATCACCTGGTCTGCTAAGGCATTTGCAATCTCAGATCAAGGAGGATCAAGATTGGTAGCCATAAATCGACTTCTCCTCCATAAATCTGTCCAAGCCCCTTTTAAAGCTATCCAGGTTAGTGGCCATCACCACCTCCTGTGGCAGCATATTCCAAACACCAATCACACGTTGCGTGAAGAAGTGTTTCCTTTTATTAGTTCTAATTCTTCCCCCCAGCATTTTCAATGAATGCCCCCTGGTTCTAGTATTGTGAGAAAGGGAGAAAAATTTCTCTCTGTCAACATTTTCTACCCCATGCATAATTTTATAGACTTCAATCATATCCCCCCTCAGCCGCCTCCTCTCCAAACTAAAGAGTCCTAAACGCTGCAGCCTCTCCTCATAGGGAAGGTGCTCCAGTCCCTCAATCATCCTTGTTGCCCTTCTCTGCACTTTTTCTATCTCCTCAACCTATAAAGTAGGAGTCAAAGTATTGTAAAGGTCTTTGGCTCCCACATAACCCTATCTTGCGATGCATTCATCATCTCAGGCACTTCTCATTTTTTCCTGCCTTTAACATATAAAGTGAATGGTCATGGAAACATACAGTGGCACATGGACACATGAAGTTGCCTTATGCTGAACCAGACCACCGGCACAGGCGTAGCTACCATGGGGACATCCGGGGACAAGTGCCCCGGGCGCCACCTTGTGGTGGGCGCAAAAATTGCAGGTTCATTTATAACTTTCTGTATTTTTTATTGTATTGTTTTCAATTTTGGCCTGCAGGGGGCGCAGTTTTTAGGCTAGTGGCACCAAAATTTCAGGCTGTTGTCAGGTGTCTCTCCTGATGATACCAGCCAGGTTTGGTGGAATTTGGTTCAGGGGGTCCAAAGTTATGGACCCCCAAAATGGGTGACCCCATCCTCCATTGTTTCCAATGGGAGCTAATAGTAGATGGGGCTATCATTTTGAGGGTCCATAACTTTGGACCCTCCAAATCAAACTTCACTAAACCTAGGTGGTATCATAAGGATAGTCTCCTGCTGATACCACAAAAGTTTGGTGAAGGTTGGTTCAGGGGGTCCAAAGTTATGGACCCCCAAAAGGGGTGCTCCATCCCCCATTGTTTCCAATGGGAGCTAATGGTAGATGGGGCTACCCTTTTGAAGGTCCGCATAACTTTGGACCCCCTGAACCAAACTCTCACTCAAACATGGAGTGGTATAATCAGGATAGTCTCCTAAAAGATAGCCTAAAAATTTTGGTACTGTTAAGCTTAAACATTGCTCTCCTCTGACAGGCATCCTCATAAGAATTCTTTCCCCGGGTTCTCTCTTTAAATCCACCCCTTTGGAGTGGATTTAAAGGGAGAATCTGGGATCCCTAGGATTAAAAAAAAAACATTGAAAGTATTGTTGGAAGGCTTTCCACAACCAGATTCAACTGGTTGTTGTGGGTTTATTAGTTAAGGCTGTATGGCCGTGGTCTGGTAGATCTTGTTCCTAACGTTTCACCTGCATCTGTGGCTGACATCTTCAGAGGTGTATCACAGAGAGAAGTCTGTTATGAGAGAAGTCTGGACACAGTGTATAACAGACTTCTCTCTGTGATACACCTCTTGAAGATACCAACAGCCACAGATGCAGCTGAAACATTAGGAACAAGTTCTACCAGACCACAGCCACGCAGCCCAGAAAACCCACAACAACCAACATTGACAATGACGCTGTTTGGGGTAGATGGGTGGGAAATCTACCCTGAAACAGCATCACTTTCAATGTTGTTTAAACTAGAGAGCCCAGAGTCTCTCTTTAAGGTGGGTTTAAAAGGAGAATCTGGGCTCTCCAGTTTAAACAACATTAAAAGTGATGCTGCCCATATTGGGGGGGGGGGGCGCAAAACTCAGATTTTGTCCTGGGCTCCATTTTCCCTAGCTACGCCACTGACCACTGGTCCATAAGGTCAGTATTGTCCACTCTGGCTGGCTGCTGCTCTCCTGCATCTCAGGCAAGGGTCTTTCATGTCATCTAATCCTTTTAACTGGAGATGCTGGGGACAAAACCTGGAAATTTCTGAAAGCAAAGAAGATGAGTCATGAAGTATAACACGATGTTCAAGTCTCCCTAGAATGTTTCTATTTGTACAAAGTCTTGCCCTAGCTTACTAAAAGAGTAGCAGTGGCGTAGGAGGTTAAGAGCTCATGTATCTAATCTGGAGGAACTGGGTTTGATTCCCAGCTCTGCCACCTGAGCTGTGGAGGCTTATCTGGGGAATTCAGATTAGCCTGTACACTACCACACACGCCATCTGGGTGACCTTGGGCTAGTCACAGCTTCTCGGAGCTCTCTCAGCCCCACCTACCTCACAGGGTATTTGTTGTGAGGGGGGAAGGGCAAGGAGATTGTAAGCCCCTTTGAGTCTCCTGCAGGAGAGAAAGGGGGGATATAAATCCAAACTCCTCCTCCTCCTCCTCCTCCTCCTCCTCCTCCTCTTCTTCTTCTTCTAAAACATCTAATTAGGGGAACTATCTATATTTAATATTTTTAGCTAACACTCACATTAACGTATTTCTAATGGTGCTCACTAATGACATTGAGTAGCAAGAAAAATGTCCAATTGCCAAAAATTCAGGGCAATGTCTCCATCTGAAACAATTTCCAAAAGCCAACAGAAAAATAGCAAAAAACAATTGTTGAAATAGAAACCCTTTTGACAGTCCTGATGTAGATTACAATCCTAGACAGCCATTTTAGATGGTGAGAAGCCTGCACACAGCTGGTGGTTTTTTGAAGAAAAAAATTTAGCAGCCAATTGCCTGGGACAATGGGCAAGCTTCTTTGCCTTTAAAACCAGCTTGCTTTCTCATTTATCTGAAGTTGGAAAGGGAGGGGCATAGATTTAGGTAGAAGATTCTTTGCAACACAATTACTTATTCATGGGACCATCAGCTAAAATGTTTCCAACACCAACCGCATAAACGTAGGGAGCTCCTCTCCACCACTTACAAGAAACAGGTGTGCGTCTGTGTGTGTGTGTGTGACTGAGGAGTGACGGTGCCAATCCCAGAGGGCTAGAATCCTGGGAAGATGCCTTGTCAGCTTTCGGCCTACGATCAAGTGAATTAATCAATGCGACCCTTTCTTTCTGTTGTAAAAGAGCAGATTTAAAGACTCCCTTCCAGTGGGCACTGAGTCTATCAAATGTAGCATACTTCCAGCTCGCTGCTATTAATTGCAGTTTTATAAGCTGAGTGCCTCTTGAACTCTGCGTGCAATGCAATCTCCTGGGAAAAGAGAGATTTTTAAAATGAAGTCACAGACAAACAAAATGGCAGGGTCGTTAAGACACGCTTCAGTCAGGACAGCACCTGTAGAACAGCTGCATAGAAACCAGAGGTCCATCAAAATGAACTATTTGGCCCTGGGGATAAGGATGATGAAGCAGGTGGGTGTCTACATTCTTGGCTTACACTATCTCCATTTTTCAGTGCTTGGCTTACACTATCTCCATTTTTGTGATCAGTTTCTGCTATTCTGACTATGGAAAGAGGTGAAATAGCAGAAGAATACAATTGAAATTATGTCATTGTTTTAGACTTTTTCTTGACCAGCAATATGGTCGCTCAAACCCTTTGTTTCCCTCCCCACTGCTTGCTACCTTTTTTGGTAATGCTTTAGCCTTAAAGTCTCCCCCCCCCCCCACACACACACACACACGCACACACATACCAATTCTCATTCTGTTCAAGATCTTATTGATTACTCCAGGATGAAGTTGACAACATTTGCCCTCATATCTTACACTTTGTCTTTCTATAATCTCTTATTTCACCCTCCTTTTCAGTTCCTGGTTTTTCTGCTTTGTTTTTGCTCTGAATGGGCAATTCTTTTTTCTGTTCGTACGGAACTCATCTGTGCAAAACACAGATCAGATGGCAAAAGATGATGAGGACTGAATAAAAACACTTTCCAAACTGAAGATCACAATAATGCAAAGAACCAGCGGCGGCCTTGAAGTGTTTACAGTGAACACACACAATGACTTCAATGACTTAGAAGGTCGTAACTTTGCTTAGGATTGAATTGCAAATTCAGTGTTAAAATATCCTAGTAGTTAGTACAGATTGGAGTCATGGCTGAGGCATATAGGTTTGCATTTAGATGTCAGGTTCTCTCCCTAACATATTCAGTTAACTGATCTTATGGTCTCACACAGTGGCAGCTCTGTATGTTCATATACAATCACATTTGCAAATGAGAATGACATACTATTTCCTTAACAAAACTAGAGAGGACACTTTGTAGTTAACAGTGTTCAGTAAACTCTATGTTAGAACCTGGTGAACCTTCTACTTGGTTTAACCACTCACCTTTTAAAACACAATGCTGAAAGGTGATTTCTTTTCCAGTGTGGGAACTGAGAATGAAATATAATCCGAAAGTATGACTGCATACACACAACCACTAGAGAGCAAAGCACTACAGCAACATGCAGGATTTCAGCCCAAGGCTAGGAAAGCACGCAAATGGTTCTGTGCTGAGAGGGGTAGATTGTACTCCTATCTATGGTTGCCAGAACTCCCTGGCCACTGGCTGAGGGATGAAGGGTTGTCAGATCCAAGTTGGGAAACTTCTGGAGCTTTGGCAGTAGAGCATAGGTGTCAAACTCGCGGCATCCAGATGTTATGGACTACAGTTCCCATCATCCCCTGCCAGCATCAGGTCATCCACAAATCGGAACCAAGTTGCAGATTTCCTGGGTGCTGTGTTGAGGGCTTCTTTCTCAAAATGTTCCATGAACATTGGGATTGCCAGATGCAGGTTGGGAAACTTCTGGAGTTTTGGCAGTAGAGCATAGGTGTCAAACTCGCGGCCTCCAAATGTTATGGACTACAGTTCCCATCATCCCCTGCCAGCATCGTGCCGGTGGGGGATGATGGGAACTGTAGTCCATAACATCTGGAGGGCCGTGAGTTTGACACCTGTGCAGTAGAGCCTGGGGGAAACAGGGACCTCAGTGAGGTACAATGCAATGGACACCACCTTCAAAAGCATCCATTTTCTATGGGGAACTGATCTGTGTAGTCAGGAAGTGACCTAAAATTCTGAGGGATCCCCAGGTCCCACCTGGAGGCTGGAATCCCTCCTCCTATCTGTAAGGAACCAGTACAGTCCAGGCCAAAAGTAACTTCTCAAGTTCTTTATTGAGCTGGCATTCTAAGTCGATCACAAGCAATGCGGGAACTAACCTCCCAACGTTCGAACAGCCTCTTTTACGGGCTCCCCACCAGTTCCCGCCAAAGTTAGATAAACACCTGTAGTTCCCATCCGAAAACCACATTGAAACAGTTTCACACAGACAGGCAAAAGAAACAGGAGATACAGACTCTAGAAACTATAGATACTAGAAACACTCCCCACTCCCCAATCAGACGAAAACCTTCCAAGGCTAAGCAGCAACTTTACACTATCCTTCCACATCACTGATCAAAATTTGAAGCCTTCCTCCAGTCTAAGCAGCCTTACTCCAATTTAAGTGGTTCTTCTTCCGCTGAAGGGGCCTTTAAGTTGGAGAAGGGCTTCTTAAGGCGGATGGAAAGCTCTTTGGAGGACGGTTGGATCCATCCGACTTTCTCCAGCCAACTTTTTTTAAAGGCCTTCTTGCTGACGATATATCTTTGCGGCAGCTACCAGCTTAAATGGGTGTTCTTTCCAGCGTTGCTGGAAAATCCCTGTAAGCACTTTGAATGGTCAGGGAAACACTTTGTTGTGACCTTGACACAAGGGCTCGGGTGCCAAGCTGCTGCTGGGTTCCAGAGCTTACTTAGTAGAGACAGGAACACAATTTAGCAGCATTGCTGCATCTATAATTAAAAGGTAAATTTGTTGCCTGCTTTCTTATATTATTTAATCATGAATTACTTCAGAGCATAAATAATAAAGATGGTATTAATCTCTTACCATTAAAACAAACTGATCTGGAATAAAACTCCAGGGGAGAGAGAGAGATTTCACTTCTTTTTTAAAAGTTAGCATCTGCCCGATGAATAAATCATGTTTGTTATGTACGGTCATATTTCATATTTTATTTTTATTGGATAAAGCCTGAGAAAGCCTTTAGCCATACAATATATTAAAAAATCTGTAACAATGGAGGAGAATAAAGAAAATTAGTTATCTTTTCATTGTATCATTTAATAGGACATCTGGCAGGGGTTTCGGTGAGAGAATGCAATGGCCAAGATCTTTGGAACCCTTTGGGATTCGTGCACGCCTCATAACTGTTTCTGAGCACTGAAAGGCCCTTTCCGCATGGGCCGTATATGGTGCCCTGGGGACGGCAAAAACACCGTCCCCAGGGAGCCGTTCACACAAGGGGCACTGCTGCATCGCAGCCGCGCCACCCTCGCTCCGCCCAAGCGGCGCGAAGTTGCTGTTTTCCAACCTCGCTTCCCTAGTGAGGTTTATGGAAAATGGCGGCTTGGAGCCGCTGCTGTGCGAATGGCAGCGGCTCCAAGGCGTCTTCCCTCCCCCCATGTGCGGTAGACCTACCTGCCCTGCGGCCCTCCGGTGCGTCGCCGAGGCCTGGGGACACACCCCCTCTGCCCTGTGACCCCGGAGCAGTCGCGCAGGGCGGCGTGTCCCCTGGCCTCAGCGACGTGCCGGAGGGCCGCAGGGCAGGTAGGTCGACCTGACAATGGCGCAACGCTGCGCCGTCGTCCCAGGAGGTTCTGGGACCGTTCATGCAAACAGTCCCAGAGGGGTCGGGTCGGCGTCATGTACGCTGACCCGACCCCTACCGTGGCCGTGCGGAAATGGCCACTGTCACAGACTTGTTTTGATTATGCATGTTTATCTCTTGGTGAGAGCCACATCAGGTGATGCCTTGCAGAAGAAGATGGGCCATCGCAGATATCACACACCAAACAGAAAGTTCACGCCTCTTAGCCCTGACTCTGACATGCTCAGCCATATACATAATTCCGTATGTACACATGTGACTTTTGCAGTATTCGCAACCAAAGGGGAAAAAAGTATGTGCAGATGTTCGGCTGAACACTCAGGCAGTGGCCAGCAGGCATGAATATGTTCATACATCGCACATACTTTGGAATGTCTGGCCAACTTTATCAAGCCCGTGTAGAAAACTGAAGTTAACCCCCCTCCCTCCAATACAACTGAAAAAAACACAGTTTGCCTCCAAATCCTTGTGGAAAGCTGGATCCTTTGTCCATTTGTAGTCATCAGGTTTTCCAGGGTTCACACTATTTGCCATATTGGGTTCTACACGTGCTGTGCAAAACGTCACACTGAATTTGATTGTGTATAGGGACTAGCATTTGAATTACGTATATTTCTAGGGATGCATAAAAATTCTTAGCTGGATTTCTCCCCGGATTTTGACTTTCCGAAAGCCCTGACATTGTTTCAGTAGTTGAGCCAACCTACTAGAAATTCTTCATGTTCCCATTAATATAATAAATAGCACATCAAGGGGTTGGCTACTCATTCACAACTTGTTGGTGGAGAGCAAGTCAAACTGGTAGGGACTTGAAGGTTTTTTATTTTCACCCTATCTAGGGCCCTTTCCCCACTGCGGAAAGGGCACCCCTGCACCGGCAGGAATTCTGCCGGTGGAGGGGTGGGGGAGCGTGCAAGCAGCCCCCGCAGAGGCCGGTGCGGGAGAGGTGGCTCCACACAGAGCCGCCTCTTCCCCGTCCCCCCCCACTCACCTTGTCGTCCTGCGTCGCTCTGCTGGCCTCCTAAGACCCGCCGACGCTGCCCTCCGACCTCCAGGGGTCGGAGGACAGCGAGGGAGGGTCTTAGCAGTCCAGTAGAGCGACGCAGGACAACGAGGTGAGTGGGGAGGGACGGGGAAAACAGCGTGTTCCCGGCGGTGCTGTTCGCACCGCGCCGGCGGGAACACGCTGTTTTCCAAAACCCTCCCTCCAGGAGGCGACCTGACGCTGCTCTGGGGGTGGTGGAGGGGAGCCAGGTTGGCGCTGCTGCATTGCAGCAGTGCCGCCTGTGCGAACGGCTCCCTGGGGACTGCGTTTTTGCCGTCCCCAGGGCGCCGTATTTGGCCCATGCAGAAAGGGCCTAGAATCCATTGCTTCTGCCAAGCTTGTAGTGGTATTTCACCACTTCGACACAGATCTCTTAATACTGTTGTGTGTGCCACTGCCTATATGTGAGGCTTCATTAAAGCAGGTAAAAAGTAAGCCAGCATCAACTAGGGATGGAAAACAGTAGAAGGAAGGTATGCACGAATTATTTTAATGTGGGTTTGTGCCCTACTTAGAAAGTGGACTTTCTTCTCACTGGAACGTCTTCTGACCAGTCATCAGCATAATTGCAATATTTATTAGGAATTGAATGGATGCATCATTTGGTAATCATGGACAACTTGATATCATGTGTGAGCAAGTCTTAAATTAAGAGTGTATACTTTGTGTTATGACTGCAAGACAGCATTAGAATTCTGCTGGTGTACCACCTACCCTCCTGCCCAATTGTCTCCCTGCCCAAGCGGGTCTAGTAGGTTTTAGTGGGAACTCTTATTTTATTATTTCCTATTTATTTATAGATTTATTTGGGTAAATTTATCCACTGATGAAAATTGACATGGACAATAGAAAGTTGCTTAAGTTTGAATATTTTGTAAATGTTAACTATTTATTGTTCTGATTTAAATTATTTACATTGCTTATTGTATTATTATAGGCTGTATTATTTATAGATTGTATTGGTTATTGTATTATGTATTGATTGTGTATGTCATCTGTTGTAGGCCTCCCTGAGTCCAGCCTTTGCTGGGGTAGAGCGGAATATAAATTCATGTTTATGTATTATTTTAGGCTTTATGCCATTTGTAAGCCACTCTGAGCCCTTTGGGGGTAGGGTGGGGTATAAATATAAAAATAAATAAAATAAATAAATAGGTGACCTCAGGGGTGGTGCTGAAGACTTCTAAGCTGGTTGTTTTTGGTGATGTCACCATTCATGTCAAGGCTACTTAGTTTGGAGCTGTTCAGGATTTCATGGTCCGCACAACCATGTGTCTCTCAGATAATAACTGACCTTACATACTAAGCAAGTCATACTCTTGATCTAGTCTTCTGCTCTGGGCTGGAAGAAGGTAACTTGAAGATGATATAGATTGAAGATAGTCTCATGGTAATAGATAGAGGAATATACAACCCCCCTGGCGTCTTTTTTTGAGACGGACTATACCCATTTAATTGACACTCAACTGGGGTCAATATTCTGGGCCTCTCAGAGCATAAACATACTCGGTCCTCAGCAAGCACCTCTCACCCCCCTACCCTTTTGGTTACATTATCAAGTGATAGGAGTGCTGTGTGGTTTCGGGGCTGTATGGCCGTGTTCTAGCAGCATTCTCTCCTGACGTTTTGCCTGCATCTGTGGCTGGCATCTTCAGAGATGCCAGCGACTGATGCACGCGAAACATCAGGAGAGAATGCTGCTAGAACACGGCCATACAGCCCCGAAACCACACAGCACTCCACTGATTCCGGCCGTGAAAGCCTTCGACAATATATCAAGTGATATTTTTCTGCTTTCCTCTTGCCATGAGTATGTAGAAACACCCACCTTGCATTGGGTAGCCTCACTGTGTTCGTTTCATTACCCTGATGGGGAGCCAGCCACTCCACCTTTATGTGGAGTGACGTTCCATTTTGCCTGTTGAAGGACCTAACAGTATAGTATCATGCGCAACATTTTTCAGAGTTGGTGAAGATATGCTAAGTATATACAACTAAACATCTCACTGCTGGTGCCAGACATTTTTAGTTGTCTGAGTATTATACACATGTGGGATAGAAAGGTACAAATTAAATCATTTTACATATAAAACTGTTTCATTTTAAATCTAGTTAAAATTATCCTAATGACTTATGTAAAGTCAAATATCAGGTTTTCCCTTTTCTTCCCTTTTCTTGGCTTTGGCTTCACACAGGCATATTAATGATTATTTGTCAAAGTCACACTGTTTGCTTACAAGGTATGAAGGCTTTTTAGACACTATAATGACAGCTTTTGATTCGCCTGATAATATTTAGAATAAGCCATAAAAGCCAATCTCTGAATGCACAGACCACTTTTATTGGCTCTTAGTCCCATTACTGCTATCGTAAGTGGTAAATTGGCTTAATGCAAGTAATGCTGCTGTGTCATACTGTAAAACCACTGCTTAGTTTTCTGTTTTATTTATTTTTACATGGTCATATTTTAAGATACGGCAATTAAAAACTAACCCATCATGGCTTCCAGAGGTCCCTTCCAGGGCATGGCTGGAGCAGTCTGAGGAAAGCTGTACCTTTGGCTTGTGGTTATATATCATTACGTCTGCCTTGTGGATGAAATGTTTTGTGGTGCAGAGAATGTCACAAAACAAAATGGAACATTTCAGACGTAATAGAACAGTTTAACCACAAACCAGAAGTGCTGTATTCCACCGCCAGCTTCAGCTCTGCAGGGGCTCTCTACTAAGGGGCTTAGTCTAAATATTGTCTGGCGAATTTGCTGCCAAATGTGCTGGCTCTTATCTCTCTTGCAGAGATAGTTGCTGGGAAGAGTGTCCAGGTCATCACAGATAATACCACCACAAAATATTATATACTGAAGCAAGGGGGGAAAAAGTCTGTTTGGCTCTGCAAAGAAGCCACACACTTATAGTTGGGGCCCTGGAACACAAGGTTTTCCTCACAGTGATACACATAGCAGGAAGGACAATGTCCTAGCAGATGCCCTGAGAAGGGAGACTCTGGCCCTTTCCCCACTTACCTTTGACCACCCTTTGCTGCATGCTGCTCCTCAGGCGCGACGGGCATCTCTTGGCCAGCCAAGTGCCTGGGTGTCCCCACAACTAAACATCTCACTGCGCCGTTTTGAGGAGCACCAGGGATGCCACGCGCTGAGGGGGCACGAAGGCAGCAGCTGCTATGGGGCGGCTGCTCTGTCGCCGCCCCTGTAGTGGGGAGTGCCCCGGGACCCCGCGCTACTTGAGAAGAGTAGCGCGGGGCTTAAGGTAAGTGGGAAAAGGGCCTCTGTCAGACCACGAGTGGGAGTTAAACTGATACTATCTGGGAGAGGTGTTTGGAATGTGGGGCAAGTCAAATGTAGATCTATTCGCTTTGCCCCAGAACTCCCAATGTTGCCAGTATTGCACCAGGACAGGGAAAGACAGGGGTCCCTCAAGGATGCATTTCAATTTACTTGGAGATGAATATTCCTTTATGTGTTTCTGCCTTCTACCCAGGGTAGTGGCAAAGTTGTAAGCAGACCAATTGTCTTGCATTCTGGTTCCTTTGGCTCAGAGCAGGAGACACTGGTTCCCAATCCTGCAGAAGATAGCCCAGGGCTGAGTTTCCCTCCCCCCGCCCCTCCCCCCGGTAACAGATCTGCTCTCTCAAGGCAGAAGGACTAAAATTTCACCATCAAAGCCATTGAACATTATCTTCATATAATTTATTCCATTAAGATAGCTTAAACCATAGGTGTCAAACTCGCGGCCCTCCAGATGTTATGGACTACAGTTCCCATCATCCCCTGCAAGCATCATGTCGGCAGGGGATGATGGGAACTGTGGTCCATAACATCTGGAGGGCCGCGAGTTTGGCACCTGTGGCTTAAACCATGTGATGTGTCCCATATCTGCTGGGCAACAAAAGCACCCTGACTAACAGCTATGGAACACATCACATGGTTTAAACTATCTTATTGGAATAAGCTATATGAAGATTGAATTCCTGTACTGCTGTGGACAGGACAGTGTGCATTAATTACTGATGAAGTGAAATTCATGATTCACGAAACAGGAAATCACCGGGATACCTGCTGTACGTGTGAACCTGGAACTTTATGAATGTGCGAACCATAACACTTTTGTGACCCTGACTTGGAAAATGCACTTTGCTGTTGTTTGTTGAGGTCCTGCTTGTTAACCAGTTTATGGACTTATAATGTGTATGTATAACACTTGGACATCTATGATTTGCGCTACAGATGTTTATATGGATTCTCTTTGTAATATTAAATATAGGCAAGCTGGCACATACATGCTATATCAAGCTACTTATGAACAGCTAAACTGCTCAATGAAAAATTAGTTCCCTGTTCATGAGGGCATGCAGAATGTGAGCTGCACTGGTTCATGCAGTTGCCGTCCAAGGGTGGAACTGATTCCGGATGAAGTCCCGCCCAATAATCACACCACATTCTTGGCTGGGGTAAATCAATAGCCATTCTTTATTAATCAAGCAGAAGCATGAGGCGCATCATGGGTCTTGATCTGATCATGTAAACATCACAGCGAAGCTTCCGCAGGGCTCTGCCGGGCAGTCACTCCTGGCAAGAAGTGCTCTCCAGTCACCCTGCTCGGCAGGGCGGTTGCCCCTTGCCGCTGTCTGCCATTCCAGAGGGGAAGGGGTAGCTCGCTAGCTTCCTTCCCCTTGCCCTTCCGGATCAATACCCATGTGCCAAAACTGCCGATGGCTATGACAAGTTAGCATGCATTAACAAAACCATGCAAAGTTAGGGAGAGGTGGGTGGACAAGTTGATAGCCAGCCCAAGCACATGGCCAGCAGAAAGGAGGGCCTGGTGCTTTTAAGGCTTGGGCCAACCCTCCCCTTTCCTGATGTGGCCAATGGGCAGCTGGCATGCTGGAGCTTGCCCTGGCCCAACATGGCCATGTGCCTGTATCCGCCCTCACTGAGGTCGGAACAGGAAAACTCCGCCTTGCAACAACTTTGGCCCGTAGTGATTCACAGCCGTCTTTTCTGCTCCAAGCTACTTAGTAAATTATCAAATGAAGCTGTTTTTCTTATTGGTCCACTTTAAGGACTGGCCACTTCCAATTATGTATTTCCTTCCCCCCGCAAATATTTCCATAAACTATGTTTGAGCTGCCTTTCATAATTATTTAAAAACAGCAACAACAGAATAAACCTAAAACAACAGAAGTCACACATTTTCTGGCTCGCAGCTTCTTCTCTTCCTCACTTCACTCCAACTCTCAGTCTGTTGTTTTGCTGCACAAATCGCTCTCCTCAGGCATTTCCACCAACCCAATTGTTTTTTGTCACTAATGTAAATATTTTCCATTTTTCGCATTGATTTTTTTTTTACCTGCACGCACCGTGTTTTATTAATGGGAAGTTTTTCCAATACACTGCCATAATGGACTGTGAGATACACACTTTTTTATTCTCTAGAGTACTGTAAGCTATTCCATTAACATAGGAACCAATCTGCATATAAAGGCTTTGCAAGAGAACCTTTTTCAGGTTTTCTCTTGGCCAACGGTTGGGTTACTTTTCCTTCTCTGCGCTGACTTGGGTTCTGATTACTTTGCCAACTTTGAATCCCATTTCAGAGTGAAGTCAGTCTTACAGTGATGCATCATGGATGGTGGTTGGTGCTTCTTTAGAGTGAACATGGATGGCAGTGAGAAGAACATTTTGCTCAGGGCCCCATAAAACCACACCTTAGACATTTTTATGCACATTTTCAGCAACCTATGGAGGCAAGCTCTGTTAATATCTGTCAGGCAACATAATGAAATTGATCAATGCCAGAGGCAATATACCACTGGACTCCAGAAGCTGGAGTCAACCAACAGAGGAGAAATGATGTCCTTTTTGGGGTAAATTTTCGAGCGATATCTGAGTGATCATTGTTGTAAACTGTATTTGCAACTAGGTTATCTGTTATGGTCTTATCCTACAAGGCTTACCTTGTGTTAATAACTTGCAGCCAGGGAGAGACAAATGTGGCTGGAAAAGGTAGTGGATGATGCTGGACAACGTTTTCCTCACTCTTGTATTGTAATCTGAGTCCCTCATGGTTTATGCTGGGATGGGTCATTTTATGGATTCTTATTATTATTTGAGTGTGTGTTAAGTGTCATCAAGTCGCTTCTGACTCATGGAGAGCCTATGAATCAATGTCATCCAAAACATCCTGTTGTTAACAGCCTGGCTCTGGTCTTGCAAATCGAGGGCCAGAGCTTCCTTTATCATACAGTCAATCTATCTCATGTTATTATATGCAGAATTTATATTCCACATTTCTGTCCAATCAGGGCCGCCAAGATAGCTAAAAGTTTTGAAACAATCATAAAACCAATTCAAAACCAAGAGTAAAATCTATGTATAAGAACACAGAGACAGCAATTCAAACATAGGGCAAGGAGGAAAGGACATTAAGGGGGATGCCAGATGGAACAAAAGTCTTCACCAGCTGGTGGAAGACTGTGATAGATGGAAACTCACAAATATCCCAAGGGAAGGAGTTCTAAAATTATGGTGCCATAGAATGTTGGCTCTCCCTGACAACATACATATGCTCCCAAGTGAAGCAAATTGGTACTGAGTGAACCAAATGGTAGCAAAAGCAGGAAGCCAAAAATGAAAGCCCTCTAACTTAGTTGCTCCTTTATTCCCCAGACACCACTCTATTCTCTCCATTCCTTGTAGTCCAAGCGGAAACCCTTTTGAAGAACAGTCCAATTGCAGCAGAGGAGGCTTGATGTGTTACCCAAATGATATACCCTTGCATGGTCTGCGCCCCGTGCAGGCCAAAAACGGAAAACCCACTAAAATATTAAAAAAAACCCCACAAACGAACCCTGCATTTTTTGGGACGCAACTGCCCACTTTGCCCAATGGGCATTACTCCCCTGTTCAGATGTGTTTTGTCTCTCTGGTATTCGCAGGGAAAAAGTATTTGAGAAAAAAAGACAACTCTAGCCCATCAGGAGAATAAACTTCTAGTGAAAGGAGAATTCCTAGTGCAGGTTCTAAAAACAGAGCAAGTTCATCTCCTGAACAGAAGGAGCTACTGAATGAGAGAGACTGTGTCAGAGAGGGATCAATCTCTAACCAGGATAAAAAGAAATATCAACTGAATTGAAGCAAGAGGTCCAATTTTATGGGCCCCAGAGCAAGGTATCCCCAGCCACCCTACTTGCACAGCACTGGTAAAGGGTCCCACAAAGCAGGGAGCAAAGGAGAAGGTGCAAGCCAAAATGGCAGGTTTGTCATTATTCCCTATAAAGGACTTTTTTGGGGCAGGGGGACACACTGATTGTTTTTTAGCCAAATGACACCAAAGTTGCAAGGAAACTCATGGTTATCTCCCCACCCCCACAACGTTCCAAGCAAGGAGTTCTGTTCTTTGGGCTTTAAAAAGTGGCCCAGCCATTCTACTTGTAGAAGGGAAAAAAGGGCCCAGCCAAAAGGAGGGAGTGAAGGAGAAGGAATGAGCTGGAACCACAGCTCTGCCAGGCCCTGCTCCTGGCTTGCACTGGCCAAGAGCTGCCTTCTCTGGGACACTGCCTGGGAAATGGGGAAAGTCAAAGAAAAACAAGATGCCTGCAGCTGGTCATGGTAAGCAACCCAACATAAAAAAAAACTACACACAAAAATTTGTAGGAAGTGTTTTCTGTTATGCCTAAGAACTCTGAATGTGTTTCACCATTCTGGAAAAACATAGTAAGCACATAAAACAGCAATTTTGGTGTATATTTTCAATGCTGGAAAATCCCTGACTGCACAACCCTAATGAGAAACTTCATGGAGAATCAGTGTTGTGTGCACGTAATCAAGGTTGTAATGAGAGTACAGCTTGATAATCCTATGTTGTGTGGATTCATACACACGATAATAATAACCCATGAGAGAGACATTTTTCTGCATTCATATAATCCCAAAATAATCTGTTTGTTCAGCTGCTTTTTAGCTGCTTAGTCATATTAATTTAGTCGAATGTACAAAGCTTTTTAGATAAATAATTGCTGCGAGTGAATCGGGAAGTAATTTAAACTGTTTTTCTCCCACAACTTGAACATATATATATTTTCTCTCTCTCTCTCTTAGTCTCTGACAAATAGATCTTTTAAGTAGTTTTAATAGTATCTCTTTAATATTGCCATCAAAATTCACCAGAGTTCAAGAGCAGAGCACATTTACATCTGTTAAAATAATGGAATTGACATTGATATTACATCATAGCTATTTTAAATATAATCATTCTTCATAACACCACCTTCGATGTCAGGGCTCACAAAGAAGGGCTTGATCCTGCTTCCATCAAATTCAACAGCAAAATCCCCCTTTCACTTCAGCGAGGGAGGAATTGAGCCCTAAGTGTGGGGTGCAGCGCTGGCCTTGCATTGACTCTTTGGGCTTGACACTGTTCACTGATGCACTAAGGAATGTTAATTCCCTCTGCTTCAACTGGATGAATGTCTGAGGTTTGTATTATTCAGTTATTGAGTCAAATGATCACAGCAGTCTCCCTTCTACCCATGAACGTGCACAATGCCATGTATATTACTGAAAATCTCTTTGGAAGAAAGGGGGATTAAATCATAGATTTGAGGTGGATTCTTGAAGCCTTGGATTGGTGACTGTTGGAGCATTTGGGTTGCCAGTGAGCCAATTTTCTGCTGGTGTTGCCAGTTTTCCCTTTGTCTGGGCAGTTTAGAACCAGAGAGGGCCTCTCGACCCTTTGGCTCTGCCCTTTGAACCCCCAGTCTTTTTCAGGTGCATATTGACACCTCCATTGATCTCACAGGTCTACTGATCCCACAACTGAGTAGGTGGACTCTAGCTTGAATTCTGTCTTTGGGTTGGGTGCGTCTCACCTGGGCCTTCCCAGACCCACCTTTTGCCAGATTTGTGCTTCCCAGAGAGTTGGCAACAAGGACTGCAATGTCATCTGAGCCAGGGTGATCTAAATATATAGGGGTCCTTTTGAGTGTTTCTCTTGTTGTCCACGCACCCCAACAAATCTTTAAGGATGTCCCTGACATGTGGAAGACAGAAACCCCACTGTAGTCTCTGTTCTGTTCACAATTCCTAATCCTGCTTTATCATTTTCTGTTTTAACCTTCATCAGTACTTGTTCCAACTCTTCACCATTTTGCTCTGGTCCAAATCGAAGGGGCTGTGGATACAAAATGAGCCTTTTTAACATATATTTATTGAGCACATTTTTGGTCATTTCTCCGGGGACCTTGTTTGAGGTGACTTACAAAATAAAAAGAATAAAATCAAAACATCAAAAGATATGAATGAAAACCCAACATTAAAAACCCAGCCCAACATACCCCTGACAAAACAACAGTAAAAACCCAGCCCAACATATCCCTGACAAAACAACAGTAAAAACCCAGTCCAACATACCCCTGACAAAACAACAGTAAAAACCCAGCCCAACATACCCCTGACAAAACAACATTAAAAACCCAGCCCAACATATCCCTGACAAAACAACAGTTTTCAGACTGAAAACCCCTATATATCTATATCTATCTATATCGATCGGCAGGCAGGCAGGCAGGCAGGCAGGCAGGCAGGCAGGCAAGCAGGCAGGCAGGCAGATAGATATAGTCCTGGTACCTAAAAGAAAGAAATGTAGGTGCCAGGTCAACCTCAAGGAGAAGGGTTTTCCATTAGCAAGAAGTCACTACTGAAAAAATCCTGTCTGGTTACCACCAGCCTCGGCAGAAGCACAGAGTGTAGGGCTTGTGAGACAAAAAACTGGTAGGCTGACCTAATATGGGAGGAAGCAATCCTTCAAGAACCCTGACGCCCAGCCTTTTAGGGGTTTAAAAGTAAGAATCCGTACTCTGAATTATGCCTAGAAACAAATGGGCAGCAAGTACAGCTCTTTCAGGCTTCCAATGCAGATGTTAAGAAATGCCCCATCTTCTGCGCTTGGGTCTCCTTAATATGGAAAAAGATGCAGATAGCTGGCACTGATGAGTTCAGATTACCAGTTCCCTATATTAAGTTTTTAAATTCCTTTCCATTCCTCTAGCGGAAACACCTGCTTTCATGCTTATTTAGGAAACCATTTATCGTGGATGGTGGGGAAATAATCTTTTCAGAGCTAAAATGGTCCTGAATTATGGTACGTGATTAAGGATATGAGGCCCCTTCTCTATGTGTTGGCTGCATCACTGGGTTTCTTGTTAGCATTCTTAGGTACAGTAATCCAGCTGGCCAAATTTAATATAAATACTAGGATCTGAGCATTCTGCTTCTCTGTCATTTCTGTCTCCTGTCATTTTTGTTGGACTGGGGAAAAACTGACTGCTCTGTCTCCTAAACTAGTCTTACAGATTTGCGAGTATAAAATGAAAGAGAAAATCATGTGTGCCAACATGAGATCTTGACTGGAAAGAAGGGATAACAAATGTGATGCACGGAGTGCGTGGCCTAGACCTGGATTCAGGTTTAGCCACAATCCCACCTTGGCCCTGACATGCATGTATCTCATCCTGATTTACCTGGCATGGTTGTCATGTCAATTCAAGGGTGTTAGTGTAAGGTTGTTTCGGTTTGCTAACAGCCTGAAGTCGACCTTGAGTCTACATTCCTTCATCTGGGCGTTGTGCCCAGACCAGTTCGTATCTCCTTCTTAACCTTGCTGCGTGCTTGCCATCTCTGGCTTCTATACTGTGTGAATTTCGATCTTGGTGGGAATAGTGGGATGGGAAAGCAGGGTTGTTTTGGGCTGGGATTTCTGCGGGAAAACTTTGCCTGTAAAAGCGGCAGCTGGGGAGAGTCTGATCAGATTTCGCATTGTCTGTAGAAGATCATGAATGCCAGTCAATAAAGAGCTTTTAAAGTTACTGTTGGCCTGGACTTTTCTGGTTCCTTACAGTTAGGCTCTGTACATCACTCTGAATTCCTTGGAGAACCCTCATGCACTACAGACAAACAAATGAAGTTAATTCCATTGTGCTAGTACTCTATGTGAACAAGCTATTCTTTAAACTGAACATATTTTTTTCAGATTTCATTACTAAATCAAGTTCTAAGTAAGCCAAAAGGCAGGGGTGTGACTTCTCTTCATGCGTTCAGGCCTCCATTTTTTAATGCAGCTGTTCCTAGCCACCAAAAGTCTGCTTTGGAAATCTGGGCGGGCCTCAAGAATAGTTTCTATAGCTGTAGTGTTCAATTAGTTGTAGTCAGGAGTAGAAATTATGAAAGTGCCCAAGTGTGTACCATAACAGATGGAATTGTGCAGAAGGACCATACGCAAGACACAAGTATGGAAGCCAGGAACACTTTACCAGAGCTTGAGGTAGGGGAACATGGGTCTCAACCTGAGCTATAAGCCTAGCATCTGCTTGAGGGTCTGGCAAAATGGCTGTTGGATTGGCATTTCTACACTAATGCAAAGAGGGGGGAGGGGTTAGGGAGGTGCCAAGGGGGAGATGCACAGGGACAACAATGTATGAGTGTGGTCTATAGTGTTGCCAGATGAAGGCTGGGAAATAGCTGGAGATTCTGGGAATGGACCCTGGGGAAGTCAGGGGTTGGGAAGGGGAGGGAGTGGGATATAATGCCATGGAGTCCACCTTCCAAAGTAACCATTTTCTCTAGATGAACTGATCTGGCCTCCATGCGGGCCAGGGCCTTTACGGCTCTGGCCCCGGCCTGGTGGAACACTCTTCCTCCAGCTGTCCGGGCCCTGCAGGATCTTGGAGACGGAGTTGTTCCACCGGGCCTCTGGAGGGTCCAGCTGCTGAGGTGGTGCCCCCTTCTCTCTCTGCTCTGTTTTTACATTGGGGTAGCTATATCATTGGGACCCGCCATCCTCCCCTTTTTCTGTTCTGAGGAGAGGGTCTGATATTAGGTTCATTGGGTGCCTTTTATTGTATTGCCCCTGTTTTAAATGGGATTTTATTAATTATTTTAGGATTTTAAATTGTTGGAGCCTATGTAATCTGTTTTTATTGTTTGCTCCTCATTAATAGTGTGTTGGATTTTATGTTGTAAACTGCCCAGAGCCCCTTGGGGATAGGGCGGTATAAAAAACTAAGAAATAAATAAAATAAAATAAAATAAACTATGTCTCCTGGAGATCAGTTGAAATAGCAGGAGATCTCCAGCCACCATTTGGAGGCTGACAACCCTAATTGTCCATGCTTGCCTCCAACCCGTGTCTACTTCCATTGCAGTGGTGTATTTCATGTGGAAATCACATCTAGTTTGTTTTTGCTATTGAAGAAGGACGATCGTTTTTTGTTCTGATAGGACATTGTATGTATGGGGATCATGTGAGAGAATAATGTGATGGGAAGCATATAGGGCTAGTTCCAGCTGATCCCAGAGAGGCTGTAGAAATCCCAAACTGGTGTCTGGATGTAATTTTGGAGTGGATAACTAATGAACTGAAGCTTAATCTTGACAGGATAGAAATGATACTGGTGAGTAAAAAGTCTAACCTGGGATTTAAAATATTACCCATTCTGGATGAGGTAGCACTCCCTTGAAGAAACAGATCTGTAATCTGGGGGTGCTCTTGGCCATGGGTCAGCTGATGGATAAACAAGTGGCAGTTGTGGCCAGGAGTGTCTTCAGGGACGTAGGTATAGATTTTTAGGGGGGGTTCGAGGGTGGGGTCACACACCCACCTGCCCCTTCGGGGATAGGGCGGTATAGAAAACTAAACAATAAATACATACATACATACATACATACATACATACATAAAATAGGGCATGGCCACACCTCCCCAAGACCCGCCCCCGTCCTAGCGCTTATAAAAGCAGCTCTCTGAGGTTGGGGATGGCAGACTCCCCTGCCCTCCCGTCCCCTGCCCCCCACCAGCTGGGCTTCCATAGAGGGAAAATGGAGGGAAAATGGAGCCTGGTGCAAACATCTGAGTTTTGCCCCCCCCCCCCCCCCGGGCAGCCGCTGTGATGCTGGAATCCACCCGCAAACAGCATCACTTTCAATGGTGTTTAAACTACAGAGCCCAAATTGCGAAGAGCTCCAAGCGGACCTTGATAAATTAGGTGAGTGGGCTAAGAAATGGCAAATGCAGTTCAATGTAGCAATTTCTGCCTATCTTTCTGTTTTTCTGTCCATCCAACAATAGTTTTTATACCTCAAATTATTTGCAAATTGAAAACAACAGGCAAGAAAGCATGCCTCGGGAAACATTTGAGTACGGCTAATATTTTAAGGTTACGATTTGTTAAATGCAGATTATATATCATGACACGATAGCAGTGCTTACGGAAAATGAGGCTTGGTAAATAAATAGTTAACCCCCCAGCAAAAGAATCATTTTGAAAA
The DNA here is from genome assembly GCF_021028975.2 of Sphaerodactylus townsendi. NCBI lineage: Eukaryota > Metazoa > Chordata > Lepidosauria > Squamata > Sphaerodactylidae > Sphaerodactylus > Sphaerodactylus townsendi. Next base: position 34,933,355 of record NC_059427.1, on the reverse strand, counting down.
GCTATTAAATGAAAGAGAATGAGCATAGTTTTCTAGTAATGACTTCTCTTCTTCAAAATGAAATTGGTAAAAATCCCTGATTGCAGATCTATATCCCAAAAGGCCCAGGGGTTTGGGGACTAGCTGGGAGCATGGGGAGGCAGTGATCTCTGCTTTATGCCTGATCTCACCCTGCTGGGATAGTTCGGATACTTACAGATGGGGTTACATATGTGTTTTTTATTTAAAATTCCATCATTTTTGCTATGATGCTTAAAGCGACGTTCTTCCCCTCTCTTAATTTTTATGTTGATATATGTATACACACATATAATATGCTAAATATAAGTTCAATTTTATTCATAAGCTCACATAATGATTTGGGCTGTGATTGTTAATAAAAATGCATTTCTAACCATCACATTTGAGTCTATTATTCTAAGTTAATTGCATTTGCCCTAAAGAGACTTGAAACTGGCTGCCAGCCTATTTGTGTCAGTTTCATTTTATTCATCAGTCAATCTTGTCTTTCTCTCTTTTTTTTTTTACATCCCATATATTGATCAAATAGATTTGTTAGCATGCCTCTGCCGCTTTGAGGGGAGAAAAGTTTATGTTATCCATCAGACTTATTTGATTACTGTATTAGTTTGCATATTATCTTAATTGATATCTCACTAGCAAATAAATGCCTTCTGTGATGGGCCCATATGATTACTATTAAATATAAATCACCTAGTTATTTGGATGGGTTGATGTAGGTGAGGGGGAAAATCCACAAAAGTTAATTTTAGCCAATATCATTGGAATAATCAGTTTGTAAGTAGGGGGTCTGCAAGACACATGTAGGGAGATCCAATCTTTCCTGCCCCTGGCAATTCAGCCCATCCACCCACCCACCTCCTGCATCATTACCTCCCCCTGCCTGGATCATATAGTGGTGGCTTCCATTCCACCAACCTCCTCAGCTCTGTTTTCTCCTCTGGCGGACACACTGGCATGGGAGGCGGGGGGGGGGGGGGCGATCCTGCTCAATATCATCTTAGCTCAGCACTACTTATGTTCTATTGGTAGCATTGTATATTGGTCTGCCACAGAACTCAACATGCCAGTTTTTTTATTGTAGAATGCTCCATCGGGGTCCTAATGCTTACCTAGCCCTACTCCAACATGTCTGCTTGAATTTAAAATAAGAGTAAAGAGATTTTCCCCTCCGAAGGAGACGTACCCGCTCCCGCTTTGTCAGCCATTTTGCCAAGGAAAAGTACAACACATTTTGCAAAAGACAAGTATTGGTGATAGTTGTTTGTTCATCTATAAACACTCTTGAATCAAAGGCCCTTTCCGCATGGGCTAAAAACAGCATCCTAGGGATGGCAAAAACGCTTGTCCTTTAGGGGCTGCGTTCTCCGCATAGGAGAGGTGCTGCCGCATCTGCAGCAAGCACCCTGCCTCGCTCCCTCCCGAAAGCTGCATAGAAACCGCCACGATTTCTCCCACCTCGCCCCACTAGCGAGGTTGTTGAGAAGGGACAGCTTCCCGTTGGCGTGGTGCGAACTGCACCACAGGGAAGTCGCCCCTTTCCCCATCGCTCCCACTCACCTGCCTCTCCAGTGTCGTTCTGGAGGACTGCAGAGACCCGCCCACGCTGTCCTCCGACCTCCAGGGGTCAGAAGGCAGCGTGGGCGGGTCCCTACAGCCCTCCAGAACGACGCTAGAGAGGCAGGTAAGTGGGGGAGGGCGACCGAGAGACAGCTCCGTGCGGAGCCGCCTCTCTGTCTAGGGAGGGAGCCGGGACTGCTCGTGTGAGCAGTCCCCACACCACCACCGGCATAAATTATGCCGGTGGAGAAGCCCTGCCACCACCATGCAGAAAGGGCCAAAGTACCATATTCAGCAATGAACAAAATAATGGTTTTAACAAAGGCAGTGCATAAAAATGAATGATAATTCTCATATATGTTTGGAACTATATTCTAATGTGGAAGCATACAATTTTATCAACTGCTGCACCTCAACTGACTGTACTAGCATCTAAGGAGGAACCAGTGGACATTGTTTACTTGGATTTCCAAAAGGCTTTTGACAAAGTTCCCCACCAAAGACTGTTGAGAAAACTCAGCAATGAAGGAATAAGAGGGGAAGTCCTCCTATGGATTAAAAACTGGTTGAGAAACAGGAAGCAAAGGGTGGGTGTAAATGGGAAGTTCTCACAGTGAAGAGATGTAGGGAGTGGTGTCCCCCAAGGATCAGTTTTGGGACCAGTGCTCTTTAACCTATTCATAAATGACCTCGAAGTAGGGGTGTGTAGAGTGATGGCTAGGTTTGCGGATTATACCAAATTATGTAGGGTGGTGAGAATCCCGCAAAGGATTGGCATGGAAGAGCTCCAAGCGACCTTGATAAATTAGGTAGGAGTGGGCTACAGAAATGGCAAAATGCAGTCTCAATGTAGCAAAATGCAAAAGTGGATGCACATAGGGGCACAAAAAATCCAAACTTCACATTACGATGCGCTACAGGGGTCAGTGTGCGCGTTATCAGTCACAGACCAGGAAAGGGATTTACGCGTCTTAGTTGATAGTTCCATGGGAATGTCAGTTGGACTCCAGTTGCATGGCAGCTGTGAAAAAAGGCAAACTCTATGCTGGGGATAATTATAGGAAAGGAATTGAGAAATAAAACTGCAAAGATTGTCATGCCCTTATATAAAGCAGTGAGTGTGACCGCATGACTTTGGAGTAGTCTCGGTGTTCAAGTTCTGGTTATCAAGCAAGCATCCTCAAAAAAGTAGATACATTGAAGAGATAGGAAAAGAGAGGTGCAAAAAAGAAAGGGGCAACAAGGATGATTGAGGGATTGGAGACACCTTCCTTTATGAAGAGAAGGGCTACAGCGTTTGGGACTCTTTAGAGTGAGGACGCTCTGGAGGAGAGTGGAGACGTCTGAGAGGGGATATGATTGAAGTCTATAAAATTATGCATGGGGTAGAAAATGTTGACAGAGAGAAATTTTTCTCTCTTTCTCACAATACTAAAACCAGGGGGCATTCATTGAAAATGCTGGGGGGAAGAATTAGGACTAATAAAAGGAAACACTTCTTCACGCAACGTGTGATTGGTGTTTGGAATATGCTGCCACAGGAGGTGGTGATGGCCACTAACCTGGATAGCTTTAAAAAGGGTTTGGACAGATTTATGGAGGAGAAGTCGATCTATGGCTACCAATCTTGATCCTCTTTGATCTGAGATTGCAAATGCCTTAACAGACCAGGTGCTCGGGAGCAACAGCCGCAGAAGGCCATTGCTTTCACATCCTGCATGTGAGTTCCCAAAAGCACTTGGTGGGCCACTACGAATAGCAGAGTGCTGGACTAGATGGACTCTGGTCTGATCCAGCTGGCTTGTTCTTATGTTCTTATGTTCTTTTCTGAGACATTTAGCTGACTTTGATGATGGCTCCTCCTCACTAACATTTCTTTCAAATAGGCAAGATGTAGCATCATGAAATCTTGGTCCACCTCTCTCCTCATCATGCAATTAATTTTTGTTTGCAGAAAATATCAAATCTTACATTATCACAAGTCCCCAACAGAAAGCTGTGTCATACATAACTGTAATTATGGTATTTAGACCAGCAATTTAATATAGCCTCAGTTGGTAGACACGTGTGTATACATATGCTCAATTATCAGAATCAGAAAAGATCAACAGCAGTGCATGAAGGTGCAAAGCACAAAAAGTGCAGATGGAAAGACTGCATAACATTATTAAGCTGTATGCTAGACAATGCAAGGTCTTCACTCACAATGGTAGTAAGTGTATTGATCCTGTGCCTCTATCTGCCTTGGTTTTTTTTTTATTTACAGTCTCTGTCATGCCCCCAGAGAAGCTTTTATTATTTTCTTTATTAAGTCTCAGTTGTCCCTATAGCTAGTATGGGTTTAGTTCCTTTTGTATAGTGTTCTAAGGGAAGGAACTTTAGTCAGACCCTGTCCCTTTAAGAAGCCCCTAGGGGAGCAGCCTTATAGCCTTTCTTTCACTACCCAGTAGTCCCCCTGTTTAGCTCAGTTAGTCTAAGGTGCCAGCGAAGCTGGAAGGCTGCAATACCTCTTACATCTAACTTACAATCAAACAGAGTATGCTCCAGTGTCCTGATACACCTGTCACCACAGGGACAAATAAGCTGTGTCAGTAATCCAGTAGCTACGTTTTTATTCTGAAGAGTTCTTCTAACTTGCATTCAACATAACTGATCTAATGAAAGGTACTGCTTAATTTCTGATAAGCAAATGATTTTTATTGGATTGTTTGATGTTTGTAGCATACTGTTCCCGTTGCGTTTTTAAAAGTAACTCAGAACATCAATGTAATAAATGCATAAGCTCACATTGAGTCTTTGGCACAGCAAATGTATAACGGGTTGAAGTCATGATTAAGGAACCCATTTTCCTATTTTCCCAGTTTCATGCGTTCAGTTTAGGCAGCAATTGGAGGCCACAGAAACAATCTGGGTTGTTGTCGTACCTTCACATGGAGATGTTTCTGTTTTTTCCCCCAATTACCTGACACACGGGTGTAGCTAGTGGTGGGATTCAAATAATTTAACAACCGGTTCCGGTGATGGGATTCAAATAATTTAACAACTAGCTGTTTACAAGCACCATTTTAACAACCGGTTCTGCCAAAGTGGGGCGAACCTGCTGAATCCAACCACTGTGTGTAGGCTAGCTATGCAAGCATGCAGAAATGAACCCCCACAGCCATTCCAATGGCCCATGATATGACTGACTGCACTTGTAAAGCTATGCAGTTGCAAGCTACAAACATTTTTTTTTTAAGGAAAAGGGGCCTCCCTGCAACAGGCGGGCAATGGCGGGCAGCTTCTCTCTTGACCGTGGAAGAGGGGGTAGAAGGGAGGGAAATAAAGCACCTTCTGCCTGGCCGTTCGCTCGGGGTGGCTCCAACCTGGGATTTTTCAAAAGGATTGCTTGTTCAGTGATTTGCAGATTACATATGGCAACCCCATAGGGCTTTCAAGGTGAGAAACGTTCATAGGTGGTTTGTCCCTGTACAGTGGCCAACTCAGCTTTCTAGCTTTCAAGATCTGACACGATCAAACGAGCCTGAGCCACCACTGTCCTGCCATTTTGCTCACCTGCCATTTCCTTTTTATGTTCATGCAACCTCCCTGACTAAGGAGGTTGTCTGCTACATATTTTTTTTGTAGTGCCAGCTCGGATCTATTGATATTGCAATAGACCAGGGGTTGGCCATGCTGGTAGGGGCTGATGGGAATTGTAGTTCCTGAACATCTGGAGAGCCGCAGGTTCCCTACCTTTGCAATAGACCATGTCAGTTTCACAGGTCTATTACATTATTAATAGATCTGCAGTGAGATTTTTTTTAAAGTCATTTTGATCCTGTCCAGAACGAGCTGTTGTGTGGGTAGGGGAAAGTGGGGAGGAGCCAGAAAATATGAGTGAAGTGGAATGCATCCTAATTCCCTTTGCCTTCTCTGCAAAGAGAAGAAAACATAGCACTTTGCCCCATTTCGGAAACCACAGAGCTTCTCTGATCTGGGAACACAGTGACTTCCGAAGAGGCCAAAATGAGTACATAATCAAGAATCCAATCCAAAGGGAATGTGCACTTAATGTGAGGCAGATAACAACCACATAAAAGGCCACTGTAAGGAACCAGTAAAGTCCAGGCCAAAAGTAACTTTTCAAGTTCTTTATTGAGCTGGCATTCTAAGTCGATCACAAGCAATGCGGGAACTGACCCCCCAATGTTCGAACAGCCTCTTTTACGGGCTCCCCACCAGTTCCCGCTAAAGTTAGATAAACACCTTTAGTTCCCATCCGAAAACCTCCTTGAAACAGTTTCACACAGACAGGCGAAAGAAACAGGAGATACAGATAATAGAAACACTCCCTGTTCTCGGCGTCCCGCCAACCTTGTCAGAAGAGGACCTTCCAAGGTTAAGCAGCAACTTTACAGCCACTGTTACCTTCAAGCATTTGCAAAGTGAAATTCTGAAATTTTGCAAAACCTGTCTTCCTGCCCCTCCTCTATTCAAATTCCTCTTTTGATTCAAAAAAGACTCCAAGTTCCTAAAAGGAAGAAAAGAAATGGATTGTGGGATTTCAGGGAGAAATTTGATAAAAAGGAATTTTTAAAATCCTCTTGATGTTATTGATTAGATGTTTCCTATCTTAGGAGCAGCCGCATGGCGAGCACAGTTCTCCACATCCAATCCTATGGTAGTGGGGAGCATCTGAATGTTTGGCAATGAATTTTTCAAACTTCAGAGACAAAACCATGGAGTTTCTTCCCCTTTCATGTATTTGGTATTAATCCATAGGAATACTTTCATAACATTTCAGATAAACTCCCAGTAGTTTCACACTTGATTTCATAAAATTCACTTTTCTCTCAGCCACCAACCAACATCAAATTGATATGTGTATGTATGATGTATCATGTATAATTTAGAGACCAAGTGTTGTGTGAAGATGATCTTGCTTGGGCTAACTGGTATCTATTCTAAATAAGAACAGATGCAGAGACACAGTACATCCCTCAGTATTTCAGAACAACAAAGGGAAGGGGGAGATGATTGCTACTTGAAAGGCATTTCAAAGACCTCCCACAAAAGAACTGGCATAAAATCCCCAGTAAAGAGGCATGACAAGCATATTGTCACATTCCTCAGTCCTCAACAGACTTTACCACCAAGCACAGATTTCCTCCTTCTGCAAAAGACAAAAGGAACACATGAAACAGTGTGAGGACAAGAGAAAAAGATCCTTCAACTTTCCAATTTGAAAATGCCATGTTTCCAGCAAAGGTGGCAACAAGAAACTTGTCAAAGGATCTTGTTAAAACTATTCATGAACTTTGCATCCCCTTGAAAATTGATATTTTTAATTATTTCCATCCCAAGACATAATAAAACGATCATGCTATACAAACCACAAGGAAAGAGCATCTGGTATTGCCATTCTCTTTCCCTTACTTCCAGGGACGAATCTAGGCAAACTGGAGCCCGGGGACAAAATCTGAGTTTGGTGCCCCCCCCCACCCCAGGTATGGACGACCACCCTCCCCCACAACGACCAAACAATGATTTTTTGCACCAGCTCACAAAACACCTCCCACCACCAGCAAAACATACATGGCTTTCTCCCCACCAACTCTCTTTCCTTATTGTGTCCTCACACCAACCCTATGAGGTAGGTTGTTAGCCTCAGAAAGAGCTCCAAGCCAGTGCAAGTGGGAATTAACTTTTAAGCATGTAAATCGCTCACAAGTCACCCCCCATCTGAAGGTTTACCAAACAAACATCAGCATCATCTCTCACAAATCACCTCCTACCCCCAGCAAAACAGGCATGGCTCTCTCCCCACCACTTTCCTAATTGTGTTCTCACACCAACCCTGTGAGGTAGGCTGCTAGCCTGAGAAACAGCTCCAAGCCAGTGCAAGGGGAATTAACTTTTAAGCATGTAAATCTCTCACAAGTCACCCCCATCTGAAGGTTTACCAAGCAAACATCAGCATCATCTCTCACAAATCACCTCCTACCCCCAGCAAAACATACATGGCTCCCTCCCCACCACTTTCCTAATTGTGTCCTCACACCAACCCTGTGAGGTAGGCTGCTAGCCTGAGAAACAGTTCCAAGCCAGTGCAAGGGGAATTAACTTTTAAGCATGTAAATCTCTCACAAGTCACCCCCCCGCCATCTGAAGGTTTACCAAGCAAACATCAGCATCATCTCTCACAAATCACCTCCTACCCCCAGCAAAACATGCATGGCTCCCTCCCCACCACTTTCCTAATTGTGTCCTCACACCAACCCTGTGAGGTAGGCTGCTAGCCTGAGAAATAGCTCCAAGCCAGTGCAAGGGGAATTAACTTTTAAGCATGTAAATCTCTCACAAGTCACCCCCCCCATCTGAAGGTTTATCAAGCAAACATCAGCATCATCTCTCACAAATCACCTCCTACCCCCAGCAAAACATACATGGCTCCCTCCCCACCACTTTCCTAATTGTGTCCTCACACCAACCCTGTGAGGTAGGCTGCTAGCCTGAGAAACAGCTCCAAGCCAGTGCAAGGGGAATTAACTTTTAAGCATGTAAATCTCTCACAAGTCACCCCCCCCATCTGAAGGTTTACCAAGCAAACATCAGCATCATCTCTCACAAATCACCTCCTACCCCCAGCAAAACATGCATGGCTCCCTCCCCACCACTTTCCTAATTGTGTCCTCACACCAACCCTGTGAGGTAGGCTGCTAGCCTGAGAAACAGCTCCAAGCCAGTGCAAGGGGAATTAACTTTTAAGCATGTAAATCTCTCACAAGTCACCCCCCCCCCGCCATCTGAAGGTTTACCAAGCAAACATCAGCATCATCTCTCACAAATCACCTCCTACCCCCAGCAAAACATGCATGGCTCCCTCCCCACCACTTTCCTAATTGTGTCCTCACACCAACCCTGTGAGGTAGGCTGCTAGCCTGAGAAATAGCTCCAAGCCAGTGCAAGGGGAATTAACTTTTAAGCATGTAAATCTCTCACAAGTCACCCCCATCTGAAGGTTTATCAAGCAAACATCAGCATCATCTCTCACAAATCACCTCCTACCCCCAGCAAAACATACATGGCTCCCTCCCCACCACTTTCCTAATTGTGTCCTCACACCAACCCTGTGAGGTAGGCTGCTAGCCTGAGAAATAGCTCCAAGCCAGTGCAAGGGGAATTAACTTTTAAGCATGTAAATCTCTCACAAGTCACCCCCCCATCTGAAGGTTTACCAAGCAAACATCAGCATCATCTCTCACAAATCACCTCCTACCCCCAGCAAAACATGCATGGCTCCCTCCCCACCACTTTCCTAATTGTGTCCTCACACCAACCCTGTGAGGTAGGCTGCTAGCCTGAGAAACAGCTCCAAGCCAGTGCAGGGGGAATTAACTTTTAAGCATGTAAATCTCTCACAAGTCACCCCCCCCCCATCTGAAGGTTTACCAAGCAAACATCAGCATCCTCTCTCACAAATCACCTCCTACCCCCAGCAAAACATGCATGGCTCCCTCCCCACCACTTTCCTAATTGTGTCCTCACACCAACCCTGTGAGGTAGGCTGCTAGCCTGAGAAACAGCTCCAAGCCAGTGCAAGGGGAATTAACTTTTAAGCATGTAAATCTCTCACAAGTCACCCCCATCTGAAGGTTTATCAAGCAAACATCAGCATCATCTCTCACAAATCACCTCCTACCCCCAGCAAAACATACATGGCTCCCTCCCCACCACTTTTTTAATTGTGTCCTCACACCAACCCTGTGAGGTAGGCTGCTAGCCTGAGAAACAGCTCCAAGCCAGTGCAAGGGGAATTAACTTTTAAGCATGTAAATCTCTCACAAGTCACCCCCCCATCTGAAGGTTTACCAAGCAAACATCAGCATCATCTCTCACAAATCACCTCCTACCCCCAGCAAAACATGCATGGCTCCCTCCCCACCACTTTCCTAATTGTGTCCTCACACCAACCCTGTGAGGTAGGCTGCTAGCCTGAGAAACAGCTCCAAGCCAGTGCAAGGGGAATTAACTTTTAAGCATGTAAATCTCTCACAAGTCACCCCCCCGCCATCTGAAGGTTTACCAAGCAAACGTCAGCATCATCTTCAGTTCTGCTGCTGCTTCTGGGCTCCCTGCTCAGCTGGCCTTTTCCTGTGCGGCTGCCGGGGAGGAGGCTTCTGAGTAATGCCACACTTAATTTAAGGCGAATAAGGCATGCTGGGTTAGAGGGAGGGTAGGCGGAGCTCCCCAGTCCTGCTCCTGGGAGCCCAGTGGGACTTCTCCCCCGCCCCCTGGACACTCCAGGCCACCATACAGAGTGGGCGGGGCTACGACAGGCACTGGGAGCAGTCGGCTGCTTCAGTGCCTGCTTTCTAGGGCTTGCTCAATCCCTCGCTGTGTAGGAGGATGTTTTGGCACCCCCCACGTGACCTCAATCGATGCGCCCGGGGACAAGGGGTACCCCATGTCCCTAGGCAGGAACGCCAGTGCTTACTTCATCTTTCCACAGTAAAGTAGTCGACCCTAGCTGACACCAAAGTGGGAGACTTTGGGTGGCTGGGACAAGATCTTCAGCATTGCACCACTGTGCAACATCACTTTTGGAGTGAAACCAGATATTGGGGTGAATAGAGTTTGGGCCAAATCCTACCATAGAGTTTGGTGTCAATTTTAGAGCACTGCACCAACATCTGGTTTTGCATCAGAAGTGACACCATAGGTCTGCATGACACACACCCCTAATTTTCTCCTGTTAACCTGCTAGGGGTACAGACCAGGAAATGTCCCACTATAGCAAAAGTCACTGGCTAGGCAAATTGATATTACCAATGCTCATGAACTTCCAAAATAGGATATTCTCAGAGCAAAAATTAAATAATAGGCACTGTTCAGATATAATGCAAAACCATGGCTTATTTTAGCTATTTGTGAAATTGGGGTTTAACTTGCAGAGAATCCCTTGGAGCCTAGATCACCTCCACAAATGACTTCACTGTAACTGGAGAGCACATGAGGACATTGTGCCATAAAAAGTATTAAGACTGGAATCTATTCATAGATCACACAAAACCATAGGTAAGACTGCAATTAATAAAATACCTTCAAACCATGATTTCAGATTCAGGCTCAATGGATTGTAAAATAACCATAGTTCATGAGTCGTCCCTCATTCAGACAATCACACAAGCATAGTTTATTTAATAAAATCATGATTTCACATAATGTCTGGGCTGAGTCATAATGTCCAATGTGCAGTGTATTTTGTAGACAACTGGATATGCCATGGCTCTGGTCAAATTTAAACTTTGTCACGTAGACTTACGTCAGTGGTACTTAATATGTACAATGGGTACAGTAAGGCAAATTTATATTACCAGAAGGTGTTCTAGCCATCCATAACTTTCCTGATGAAGAGAAGGACTTCACTAAATGCTGATTTCTCTTGATTCCACCTCTTTCTGGAAGTTTTGATCCTTCCTGGACCCAAAGGAATACCGTTGGGGACAAACTGGGGGTTTCCAGAACAATCAGCTGAAATCGTAGTGGACCACGAAGAGGCCTGAAACTTAACACTCACTACTTTAGCCACTACTAACAGGTATGACTAAGGTCAAGTGATTAACTCGTGATATTTTGTGACTCTGTATTTTAAGGCAGTGTCTATTCTACCAAGCTATATCTTTATTCTGGGCTCCGAGCTGGGCCTTTAGAGGGCCAGGGCAGAGACCAACCCTGACATCCACTCATAAACCGAAAGGAGCTGATTGTACAAAAAGTGATACAGAAGTCGCTCGGGCTATAATTTTGGAACGTTCTTCCTCCCGCCCCAATATAGACACACACACACACACCTCTTTTGTTCTGTCAATCTGAACAGAAGTACTCATATGATGTAATTTAGAATGGAGCTTGCTTTCATTTTATTTTTTTTTAGCGAAAAGCTTTCACTCAGGAAAAGCTTGAGAAGCTCTGGGGGTATAGCTTAGCTCAAAGAAAAAAGAAAGAAAGCAAGTTTGCATTGACAGCTCGATCCCAGAGAGAGGTGGCTGGCTGCTTGTCTAACAGGTCCTCTGGGTCTTGATGAGGCAGAGACAGAGGAACAAGTCGTATTAAGTGAGCGTGTGCTGCCAATGTTAAAGGAACAATTACCATTATTCTGCATAGTTCACTGTTTGCTGCTGCTATTTCCTTCAATAAAACCTCTTTTCACTTGCCAATTGGAGCTTGTCATGTAACAATATTTCTCATGCACAATACACAGAGTAAAATGCCCTTGTGTTTCTAATACATTCGGAGTCGTGAACAATAGTCATATGCTGACAGGGGAAAGTGTCGGCTTTGAATATAGAACAGATACTAAAACAGGGAGAGAGATGGAAAGGATCCCTCCCAGGTGAGAAGAAGGGGGGAGTCTGGTCAAAGTTTGATCCACAAGTAGAAGCCCCTCTTCTGCAGGACTTGTATAGGGACAGAGGTTTAACATAAGAACATATCTCTGCTGGATAGGGCTGCCAACCTCCAGGTGATGCCTGGAGATCTCCTGGAATTACAAGTGATCTCCAGACAAAAGAGATCAGTTCTCCTGGAGAAAATAAGAGCTTTTTCGGGGGGGGGGGGGGGTGGAACTCTGGCAGCCCATGCTCACTGACTGCCCTCCCTTTCCAAACTCGGCCCTCTCTATGCAACCCCCCCCCCCCCGAAAAAACCCTCCAGGAATTTCCCAAGCTGGAGATGTCCCAGGAGGCATGTTTTTGGGACCCACAGGTTAAACCCTCCTAATGTGGCCACAGCAGCTGGCATCCAGAGTAGGTTTGCCAGCTCTAGGTTGGAAATGTGGAGTTGGAGCCTCAGGAGGTCACAGCTGAAGAGGGGAGGGACTTGAGTGGAATATAATGCCATTGGCTCATTCCGCACAAGCAGAATAATGCACTTTCAAACTGCTTTCAGTGCTCTTTGAAGCTGTGCGGAATGGCAAAATCCACTTGCAAACAGTTGTGAAAGTGGCTTGAAAACGCATTATTTTGCGTGTGCGGAAGGAGCCATTGATTCCAGCCTCCAAAACAGCCCTTTTCTCCCAGAGAACTGATCTATACAGTCTGGAGATCAGTTGTAATTCTGGGAGCCATTGTGACTATTGATGGTCAGACACGGATGGATATATGAATTGTCCAGTTCTCTTTGGAAGCCTTCTAAACTTAGCAATCCCTTTGCAATGAGTTCTACAAGGTGTTTTTTTTAATGAACTGTGTGAAGAAATATTTACCTTATTCAAGTTTTATTGGGGCTTCCCCTCCACATCTAACCTTTTGAGAGATGGCAGAGAAATTCTATCCACTTTCTCACAATTATTAATAAGCTGCTTACTTGCTTCTTATTGAGGCCCAAAGTAGTGTTAGCTTAGAGCCTAGCTTGTGCTGTAAAAAAAAAAAAAGCCACTCCAGGAACGAAGTCCACACAAAGCTTTAGGAAAAATAGAAGTAGAATTCCCAGCTCTGGGTTGGCAAATTCCTGGAGGTTCGGGGTTAGTGTTTGGGGTTAGTGTTTGTGGACAAGAGGGATCTCAGTAGGTACTATGTCATGGATTCCACCATCCAAAGCAGCCATTTTCTCTAGGGAACTGATCTCTAGAGAGTAGTTGTAATGCTGGGAGATCTTTAGCCCCCACCTAGAGACTGGCAACCCTAAATAGATGTCCTTTAGTTTACATTACTGCCGGCAGCCTAACTCAAAGTATGGCAATAATGTAAACTAAAGGACATTATTTATCAGAGGAAGAATAGACATTCTAGCTCTTGGAAAAGGTTTGGATGGAGAGTGATTACAGAGAGCACAGCTTACCCTCATAGTCATTAGAAAGACAAGAAGGAGTTAATCAGAAGGAAGGCATCCACAAAAGTAGCATGCTGGGTAAACAAAGCAACAGCAGCAGAGACAATATGAGGAAGGATACAGGAAGAGACCCATCTAGTTTTACTAGCTCTACTACTCACCTCTAGAGTACTTGGGCTCACTATACAGGGACTGCACAGTCCTTTACTTTCAACAAGTGAAACTCTTTGGGCAACAAAGCAAGGTCTCATTTAAAACCCCGCAATTCAAAACCTACCACAAAGGTTTTCATTAATTTTTAACATCAGTTCTGCACATTCAGAAAACATAATAGAACTTCTAGATATACAGTTGATGCTTCTATGGGCGAGTAGGATCATCATAGGATCAGGAGTAGGATTTCATCTCATTTCTGGCCCTTCCCCTGATGCATTTTTTGGCGTAACATTGCAGGAACCTTGGTACACAAACCACCCGAGCACAGGCTGTTGCAGAAGCTGAGCTGCATGCATGTGGACAGGGTAGTGGGCATGAGCACATTGGTGATGTGTATTTCTATAAGCTTTAAATAACAACAAAGGGTTATTAGAGTTAGACTTGCCAAGCTGTCCAAGAGAACGGCAGCAACAGTCAAATGACTGGCAGCCTAACTCATTCACAGACCATTGTAATCAATGAAATTTACTCTCAAATGTGGTATTCACACAACAGTCAGGGAACCAGATACAATGCTGGCCAGATACAGGTGACTGTAGCAGTGGCGGTCAGAACGAATGGAGAACAGCCACCTTAGCATCATCACGGCTCCTAGGGTGGTGGCATAATGGTAAACTGGGAATCCCTCATTCAGATCCCCTTTCTGTCATGAAGTTTGCAGAGTGGCATTGGCCCTGTCACTCTCTCTCAGTCTAACCTGTCTCGTAGAATTGTTGTGAGAATAAAGTGAAGGTGAGAAGAGCAACAAGCAGGCCCGAGCTCCTTGGAGAAAAGGGTGGAATCAAAAAGTACACTAACGAAACTACCAAATGGAACATGTGCACCAATTTTGTGGCTCACTATGGCCATTATCAATATTTTTCCTGCTCGCTTAGGACCACAGGGATGGTATGTCCTGGAAGGCATCAATACCTGGCTATGTAGAGCTTAGAGTTTTAGATATTGTACAGTATTTATTCTTATTTATTGGTAAAATTTCCTCCAGCCCATAAGCTGTTGGAGCAGCTCATAGTATGGATAAATGTAACAATGTTTTTTTTTAAATCCATCTCTCAAATAATAAACAGCCCAACATACTGTCTTGACTGGGATGACCCAGGCTAGCCAGATCTCAACTGGGTGTCAAGACCTGCTGTTGCTTGAGTGGTCTGGTCATGCCTCTAGAGCAGGATGGGAGATTGTGGCATCTGACAGGCCTCTGCATGCATTGTATTATATTGCCTATGCTAGTGCTGTGCTAATATTGGAACCCACGGACTTCTGATGTAATGCTATTTCCCAGGCTGGACACCTGGGTTGTTATCAGGGATGGTCTTGGATACTGGTCATGCTTGTGAGATCACAAAGATGGGAGTTGCTGCTTAGCAGCAGGGGTTGGCAGGAGGAGGCCACTGCTTTTTTCACTGAGGTTGTTGGCGTGAAAGCTTTGTCTTGAAAAATATATAGAGAGAGTGTAATCTGCTTCATACTTCAATCAATACATCAATTTCACTAGCTTTAAAAATGCACCCCCTGCAGGCCGAAATGCAAAAAACACCAAAAAAACACCCCCAAAAGCCGAATACTTTGCATTCGGATTCATTCATATTTGGGAAGGGCATATTTGACTGATTTTTGCCCATATATGCCCAAAGTCTCCCAGATTCAGACCGAATCTGGTATTTGTTGCGTCTGAATCTCGAAGCCTACTGAGGGGTATAGGGAGGACTCGGGTTTGAGTAGCCATCCATAATGCAACCATACCTGCCAAGTATTTGCCACCCGAGGGTGGGACCGGTATTGCTCACAGTCCTACAACCAAAATAACGACACAACACTCTTGTCTTCGGGGTAAAATATTTTGGCCACAGCCAAACCGTTTATTGACAAAGGAGGAAAAGAAGTGTGAGGCGCAGCATGGGACCTGATCTGTACACTGGGCAGCCCGAGTGCTGTCCCCCACTGAAACCTTCCTCCAACCTGCCTGTTGCAGGAAAATGTTAACCATGCATAGCAACCGTGGAATCCAACTGGGTGGTAGGCCACTTTCTGGAGATCCATTTTGCGCAGCACAGAGACAGTAGAACTCAGCTGGGAGGCAGGCCACTTTCTGAAGAACCATTTTACCACTAAGAGGCACAAGCCACAATAGCTCACGCCTGGGTGTCCTCACCATGGCTTGCTCCACCCCAAACCTCTTAAGGAGGTTCTGCCAAAGAGGGTTAGCTCCACAGCTCCCCTCACCATCAGATCAGTTCCCATGTGCCAACCACCGGTATTGGCTATGACATTAGATTCATACATTAACATTGTCCAAAAAAAGGGGAAAGGTGGGCGGGGAAACTTGCTCCCGCTTCAATCCAAAAGAAGAAGCCCGGGTCAGGCGAAACCTATAAGGCTTCCTACAGCCCCTCCCACTGGTGTCATAATGTCATGCCAGCGTTTTGATGCCACTGCCCATGAAGGGCATGGCCACTGCTTAACTTCCACCCTACTAAGGCCGACATGGTGGGGCCTCTTCACCTTGGCCTTCCCAGCAGGGGCAGAGTGAGGAGGAACTCTGCCCAGAGCACGCGCACCCTGAGCCCCTGCCACGGCGCCGTCTGCCCCCGCCCTGCCATACCACACCCCCGGAATGCCCCCATCAGGCCCCCACCAAGCCACGTGCCCGGAGCATCGTGCCCCACCCAGCCCCGTTGGTGCTGCACCTCTGCTTCCCAGGCAGCAATGGCGGCCACAGTGATTTGTGGCCGCTCTCTGTTAAAAATGTGTTAGATCCTACCAGATTTCCACTGATGAATGAAGGAAGAGGTGTCCCTTTTGACTTGTACAAGCACTGTGTTGGGGATCATGTGTCACCATGGACTTGAAAATGGCTGATTTAAGAAGGAAAACCAAGCAAGATCAAGAAGAAAAACCTATAGGGTCCAACTCAATAAATTTTAATCTTGTCATGTTGGATTGAATCATCAGTTCATCAAGTAATACGATAACCAAAAGAAATAGGGGGGTGGGAGAATGACTGCCTAAATAGTAATAAACAAAACATGAAACCAAAATATATGCCCAATACTAAGACAAGGAATGGAAGTCAGTGGCATGGACTAGTCCAGGGGTCTGCAACCTGTGGGTCCCAGATGTTCATGCACTACAATTCCCATCAGCCAATTGGCCATGCTGGCAGGGGCTGATGGGAATTGTAGTCCATGAACATCTGGAGAGCCACAGGTTGCAGACCTCTGGACTAGTCCAATCTTGTCTGATCTCAGAAGTGAAGCAGTGTCAGCACTCTGAAGGGAGACCACCAAGGAAGACTACAGAGGAAGGCAATGGCAAGCCACCTCTGCTTCTCATTTACCTTGAAAGATCATTGCTGAGGTAAGCCATAAATTAGTTGGAACTTGGTAGCACTTCACACACATGCACGCACGCACGCACGCACGCACTGCTGAGTCAAGTCTTCTGCAATGCAATCCTGGCAGCCCAATCCACAGGACTGCGGCATCCAGGAACTGCACCACTGCAGTACTCCTACACTGCCTCCATGGGACTTTGAGGCTGTGAGGGGAAGCAACAAAAACCAAAAAAAACTCAGCTGCGTGGAAAGCTCTCCATAGGGCAGGGCAGAGTAACTCTGAGGCAGTGGTAGGATTCAGCAGGTTTGCACCACTTCGGCAGAACCAGTTGTTAAAATAGTGCTTGTAAACAACCAGCTGTTAAATTATTTGAATCCCACCACTGCTCTGAGGCTTACGCTGCAGTGTTCCCAGTTTGAAAGCCCAGGTGGAAATGCCCCAGCCTGCCCGCACTGCACTGGCGTCTGCCCAGAGGCCAGCGTAGCTCCACAATGGCACCCACTTTTGGGTCTGGCTATTGCAAAGCTGTCGTGTGCCAGGATTCCAGCATCTTTGCCCTCTCCACTGGCATGGATACCACTTACGCTGATGGATGGGGCAACGGCATCAATGTAAGCCTGTGTCATGCCCAAAGTCCATCCTCCCCCTCCCCTACCTGGTTTGGGCCATAAGGCAAGTTATGCCCTTTTAAATTCATTGAAGTTAGTGGGCTTCGCAAGACATAATTGGAAGACCAAAGCAGCATCAAAGGTAGTGTGGATGTGTGTGTCCTAGACCCCCTGCAACATCACAGAACATTCTTAGGGGACAGTTTCTGTTGTATGGGAAGCTAGCCATGCTGGTAGGATTACAAGACCCTGGACTTACTGCTATCGTTACGGTGGCTCTCCAATAGTAATCGTCCACGTTCAAGCAGGTTTGTTCTATTACAGAGACACATGCAGTAGCAAATCTTACATCTTCCTTTCCAAATCTATGCTTTTTATTTTCTCCCGACTGCTAAGTTTTATTTTTTTTCATATAGTTAAAGGTAATTTTAAAGGAAGAAAAGGAATATAAACAATATATAGTGACTCTTGACACTCCATTGCTTTCTTAAATGAGAATAATAAAAATTTGCAAATGAACAAAAGGGTGGGAGGAAGCTATCTGATTTACAATGTTTTTGAGATAAAGAACACTATAAAAAAAGATCAATGCGAATAATAAAGCATTGTTAACTGAGTCATGACATTTCTATTCTCAGGGAAAATTTGAAGAGTAGAAGTCTGCAAATGAGCACCTTGTGCCATTTTCAAAGTGTGAAGAAGACATATAATTATAATTTTTGAAGTGATGAGAGTTTTATTTAAATTGTAGGGGGGAATTATTGAAAAACATATCGACATATCAATATTACATAGATGGCTTTAATTTTATTAAGTGGGATGTGGGAGACAGAACCTTTTCTCTTCACTTCCTTTTCCTCCCATCCTTCTCTCCCATTTTTTTTTCTTTTGTACAAAATCTAGCGGCAAGATGTCTTCCAGAGAAAGACATTTCTTTATTAAATGTTCGGGGGGGGGGGGGGGGGCTGCTTCACGAAGATGAGACAAAAATCACTCCAAATGTCAACACTACCATATATTTATCCCAATAAATCCAGTAGCTGAGACCTCTCAAAGAAATGTATTTTCAAAATAGTTTTAACCTCCTGCATCTTGACTGCTTTACATGGAATACTTTCACATTTTAATATATATCACATTTTAACACAGGCAAAATTAGCATATCTTTTAAAAAAAACACATACAAAAAGAAAGAGGGCCCCTTCCCCCAAGTAGCCGATATTGTATTCAATACACATTTTCAAAGTTTTCCTTTAGTAATGGAATAGGAATTGATTTTTATATTAATAGACAACAATCCCGTTTGAAGTTACACTGCCCCCTTGCAACTTTCTTCTCCCCTCCTGCTGGGTATTTCACCAAGCCTGCGGAACTTCACTTCTGCTGAAATAGTTCTTCCTGTCTTAAATGTTCTACCTGACCCCTGTGTGATTTTATTACAAGAGGCTCACACAGCTAGCCCACTGGAATCTGAGTCCCCAAAAGCAAGCAAATGCCAGCCAATGTGACCAGCTTGGATGGCCAGCGAACATTATAAGTATTCTTGGAGGTTTATGCATACAAATGGACAATGTATAACGCTATAGTGGGGGCACGTAGCTGTTTTCACATGTACATTACAAATGAAATGCACTAATATTCCGAATAAGATGTGTTTGGGTGTGCTGATATCCCAGGCTTTTTGTGAGCCACTTTCCTTTTTTCACTTAAATTACTACCATTTGTCAGTGTTGACTGTCAAACTTTTTACAGCCTCCATCTGCTTTCTACAGTTGGTACCTTCCTCTTCCCCTCATCTATTGTACATAGAAAATGAAGATCAAGCTTCAACCTACTTCAGTTAGTTGCCTGAACTTAGACAGCTGCTGCTGCAGTTGCTCAGGATGAAGCTGACCACCTCCCTCCTTTATCCTGCGCAGCCAAGGTGTCAGGCCTGGGACCGACCAGCAAGGGTGGCTGGCACATTGGTTGTGGCAGGTGGAAAAAGGCAATCGGGGAGAGCGAGTGGGGCAGCCAACAGACCCCAGGCTGCAAGGAAAGCGCCAGGCACCATCCTGGTGATATGCCAGCCTGCAAGTGGCAGGGAGAAGGGCCAGGCAACCTGGGGAGGAGGGCTCCGACAGCCAAAGCTAACTATGACCAGACAACCAATCAGACAAGGGAGGGGAGGGCACATACCTGAGATGCTGGATGGGCAGGAGGGGGTGGGCTGACTACCTATTGAGCAGGCATCTGAGAGAAGCCCGGGAAGGAAGCACAACAGCAGCTCCTAGGGCTGGGGAACCTGCCAGCCAGGAAAGCAGAAGAATTGGACTCATATTCCACTCCCTCCACTTCTGAGGGTGACTCATAGCAGGAGGATCTGGAGCTGGTCCCTGCACAAGGGGGTGAGACTGTGAGACCCGTGGCCAGCAGGGGACTCCACATTTTCATATATAGAGGTGGTAATTCGATAAACAGAATTGCCAAAGGCTAAAAAAACCCATATGGTCTTTTTGGGGGGGTTCCCCTTTACTGACAAAAATAGGGTATTCAGCTGAGCCCTGGGGCTGAAAAAGCTGAAATTTATTCTACAAACCTCTACACTCTCAAGGGGCCTTTCCCCACTTTTCCCTCGGCCGCCATGCTGCACACAATTCCCAGCGTGCGGCATCCCTGGCGCGCGCCCAGTTGTCCCCACAACCCCGCACTCTGCGCGGGGTCATCAAAAGGTGCCCTTTGCAAGAGTGCCAGGGATGCCTCACGCTGAGGGGGCGCGGCAGCAGCAGCGTCGGGGCGGCTGCACTGTCGCCGCCCCTCTCGTGGGGAGTGCCGGGGGACCCCGCACTACTCTCCTCAAGTAGCGCGGGGCTTAAGGTAAGTGGGGAAAGGCCCAAGTCCTCATGGAATTTGAAAACAAGCAGGGGAGGAAGACTGAATGCTGAACTGCATGTCAGCCAGCTGAGCGTTCAGTTGAAGGTCTCACACAACACAAGCCTTTATTGGCATATAAAACAGGACAAAATTTTAAAACAAAACATCTGTGTCATCTCAAGTCCCCATGGAGAACTGGTAAATTTCAAGTTTGGGTTTTAACCTCCCCCCCCCCCCGCCCCCAAATCAGTAATACAGCAAATGGGTATCGCCTTATCAAAAATTTCTGGGTTCTTAAAACTTGAACCCAAAATTTACTGAATCAAAAAAATGGGCTCACCCAAATTTGGGTGCATTAATTAAAATTAATTTTCAGAAGCCAGGATTCTTAACCACAATTTAACTCCAGCTACTGAATTTAAAAAATAGTTTCAGTCAAGGCCCCACATGTAACTGTCATGACTCTTTGGTATTGGCTGTATACGCTCATCATTTTCCTTGCAGTGTCATTGCAAAAAGTAGGTTTGTTCTTGACATCTAAATTGTGCTACAAGTGTCCTCTCTTAGGAAACAGAGGAGAAAACTGCTGCATAACAAGGAAGTAGAGGTGGCATTTAATTTGTGTCAGAGGTTGCAAGCACAGATGTCTAGCCTCCATACCTCTCCGATCCTGGGGAGGAGGTGGGGATCTTTACATGAGGGCATGGCTAGCATACGAGAAATAAGAAAAAATAACCTTTCTAAGTTTTGAGACTGAGTTTGTATATCAAAATATATACAAATGAGAAAAAAAATAGAAAATAAAACAATAATGGTGTAAAACTTCACGGTTTCGGCAAAAGTGGAATCATTAAAAGTAGATGCAGTGCACTTTTGACAGCAGCTATATTAACCCTTGGCAAACTCTAATGGCACTTTGTGTGTGTGTGTGTGAGTGTGAGTGTGTGTGTGTGTGTGAGTGAGTGAGTGAGTGAGTGAGTGAGTGCTTTTTTTCTATTAAAAAAAGTATGAGTACTTATATATAAAGTAAACTGCTTTCCACCAACTATTTCCTCAGGACTTGGGAGCCACCATGCCCAAAGATGCCAGTACGCTATACTAGTGAACACCACCACCACAAAACAAACAAACAAACCCTTATTGTGTATGTGTGCTTACAGTACCCCTGAAGAGAAGAGGGTGGCAACAAACGCTTGCTTGTGACAGCTTTGAAGAAATGGGGAAAGAAACAATTCATGTCAAAGACAGCTCAGATTTGTTTGAAGGGGAGGGGATTCTGTGTGTGCGTGTACATTTTTTGTTGTTTTTTGGGGGAAGAAATGGGGATGCTGAAAGGAGAAATAAACTGGCAGCAGATGACTGAGGAGGGGAGATTACCTATGAAGTTCCATGAAAAACGCTGAATGATGATGGTAAAGAACTGGAAGGAGGAAGTGCTCAGAAAGATGTAGTTATTTTAATATATACCCCACTTTTCTCCTCTTTGGGAACCCAAAGCAACTTACATAATTCTTTTCTCCTCCCTTTTATCCTTGCAACAAACTTGTGAGGTAGGTTAGGCTGAATGAGTGTGATTATCCCAAGGTTCCATGGCATGAGTTTGAATTCGAACCAGGGTCTTCCATATATGACACTTTTAATTTCAGTACACTAGAGAGGGAGAGAGAGAATAGCTGTATCAGCTATCATCTAACCATCAACTAAACTGATCAATTGCCAATGGACACTTTCTCCTTTAAATTATCTGATGTGACTTTAGGGAAGACACTACTTCTCAGTCTCAGGCACCAGTCCTCAACATGGGTTAAAAATTCCAATCTGCCTTATGTAGTTGCAAGACAATAGATTGGATCCAGCAATCTGCAGATACAAGGATTGCTGTGTTTCATTCTTGCCTGTGTTCCTTTTCCACACAGTAGTCCCTTCTGACCCTGGGAAATTTTGTTCCTAGGGCAACAAGAAAGACACACATGAACCAATAGATCTCTCCTTTGCTGCTGATAGGAGACGTAGGAAGGGGGATTTTTCCTCTTCCCCCTTCCTCAATTTACCTCCCTAACCCACATGGCTATTAGTCCATGTGGATTCTGCAAGCAAAAGAAAAAACTTTCCTGGGGGTCTGACAGAATTCCTCTGGAGAAGAGAACATGGGAAAGATTCACGATTACCAGTGCCTTCTGCTGATGGATTCCTCGATCCAATCCCATCTAAGTAACAAGCTTTCTACATGCCAAAACCTTTTACAGACTCTAAATATTATTGTAAAATGTTGGGACAGGCGTTTCTCATTTCCTTCTGTAACTATTCTCATCTGTCACTGCCCCCCCCCCCCCCCAATTATTCTGTATTGTATCATCTTTCTTTATCTATCTTGTCTCTTTATTCTGCACTCTGGTTAGTGAAGGAAAATAAATTCATAGAACATATTCTGAAACAATTAAAAAAATCAACGAAACAATTAAAAAAATCAACCAAGCTTCATTCATCCTCAAAATAAAATATATAATGAATCAGGAAAAGATATTAAGAGCTGGAGAGAAAATTATTTTCCCTTTTCTTTTTCCAGACCAGTTACAATATTATGAAGCCCTTGAGCCTACTGATGTTATGGTTTACAGCAAAATAACGTTAACAGAAATGCTCAGGTTATGATCCAATTGCACAGGCTTCAGGACAGGGGTCAATATACTTTGGCCAACCAATTCTAATGGGCTCACAGAAAAACTGATGATCTTCTCCTGTCACTAAAATATAATTTAAATATTTGAGATGATGGAATCAAAGATCCGCTTTTCCTTTCAAAGATCTTGCCATCCAATTTTCAGAGCTGCTGCTGCTGCTGCAGCAAATCCAGAAAGGCTGAACCAAGATGAATTACTTATCCATCATTATAAATCAAAAGACAAGAGGGTTGCATGATCGAATGATGTCATAAGCGAATCATCGTATATTCATAGCCTCATGTGCAGTTTCCTGTTCTTATGTTACTGAAATAAACTCTTTCCAAACCTCTAAACAACCTTATGTCTCAGCCTAAGAAATGGAAAGAAGGTCTGAACTGAGCACACCATTTATTTTTCATTTCAATTCATAACCGCAGGGTTTCTATTTTGGGGACTCCAAGTATTGTGGCAGCATTGTTGCATTCATATCTTTATACCATACCTAATACTGAGCCAGGGTGTCCTTTTCTCCTATTAGAATGGGATTTATGTCCAAGTGCTCAAAATCTGCAAAACTCCACAGTGGTTTACTAACATCCCATGGGTATATGGCACAGTGCTTTTACCTGAAATAGTGGGGTCTGCCCCTTTTTAGAGTGGCGGAATTAGCAAGGGCAGACCTAGCATAGTGAGAGGCCAGATAAGCTGGACAGCACAGGGATGGCTTTTCACAAGAAATTTGCAGGAAATGAGAGTGAACATTTAACTGTTTTTATTAAAAGGGTAAAAATAATAAATGTACACGGACACAAATCAAAGCAGCACAGAATTCACACAGTCCTAGGATATAGTGTTGAGGGCAGGGACGTAGGTATAGATTTTTTATGTGGGGGTTCGGGGGGGCCATACCCCCACCCACCCCTAGGGCGTGGCCATGCCTCCCCAAGCCCCGCCCCCAGCCTAGCGCTTATAAAAGCAGCTCTCCAAGGCTAGGGACCGAAGACTCCCCCGCCCTGCCCTCCCCTACCCCCCACCAGGTGGGTTCCCAGCCGGCAGCTGGCAGTTCCTTCTGCCCTCCCCTCTGGGAAGAGGCGTAGAGGGAAAATGGAGCCCGGTGCAAAATCTGAGTCCCCCCCCCTGCCCCCCGGGCAACCGCTGTGATGCTAGAATCCACTCCCAAACAGCATCACTTTCAATGGTGTTTAAACTAGAGAGTCCAAATTCTCCTTTTAAATCCACCTTAAAGGGAGAATCTGGGGTCCCCAGTTAAATAACATTGAAAGTGATGCTGTTTTGTGGCGGATTATCCCCCACCGTGAAACAGCATCACTTTCAATGTGGCGTAGTGGTTAAGAGCAGGTCCATTCTAATCTGGAGGAACCGGGTTTGATTCCCTGCTCTGCCACTTGAGCTGTGGAGGCTTATCTGGGGAATTCAGATTAGCCTGTACACTGCAACACACGCCAGTTGGGTGACCTTGAGCTAGTCACAGCTTTTCAGAGCTCTCTCAGCCCCACCCACCTCACAGGGTGTTTGTTGTGAGGGTGGAAGGGCAAGGAGATTGTAAGCCCCTTTGAGTCTCCTACAGGAGAGAAAGGGAGGATATAAATCCAAACTCTTCTTCTTCTTCTTCTAAACTGAAAACCTCAGATTCTCCCTTTAAATCCATGCCGAAGGGGTTGGATTTAAAAGGAAATTTGGGAGGTGCCTGCTGTCAGGGGTGCAATTGTTAAGCTACCAGCACCAAACTTTTAGGGTATCTTTAGGAGACTCTCCTAATGATACCACCCAGTTTTGGTGAAGTTTGGTTCAGGGGGTCCAAAGTTATGGACCCTCAAAGGTGTAGCCCCATCTCCTGTTACCTCCCATTGGAGGTAACAATGGGGGATGGGGCACCCCCTTTGGAAGTCTATAGCTTTGGACCCCCTGGACCAAACTTCACAAAACCTGGGTGGTATCAGTAAGAGACTCTCCTGATGTTACCTCCCAGGTTTGGTGAAATTTAGTTCAGGGTGTCCAAAGTTATGGACCCTCAAAAGTGCAGCCCCCATCTTCTATTAGCTCCCATTGGAAACAATGGAGGATGGGGCACTCCATTTGGGAGTCCATAACTTTGGACCCCCTGAACCAAACCTCACAAAACCTGGGTAGTATCATCAGGAGAGTCCACCAAAAATTCCCGAAAGTTTGGTGCTGCTAGCCCAAACAATGCGCCCCCTGCAGGCCAAAAACCGAAAAACACTAAAAATGTTTTAAAAACCCACAAACTGGTGGGCGGAGCTTCGGACATGAATGGGCGGGGTTCAAACCCGAGAAACCCCCCCCCCCCTTACCTACGTGCTTGGTTGAGGGGGAAAGTTTGGAAAAGTGAGGGATTTGGGGAAAATAATGGTGATAATTATCTGACCTAGAAGAGGACTAGTTTGATGAGCAAAGATCATGTGACCCACACTGAGCTATAGTAGAAGAAGAAAGGGAACAGTATAAGCCAGAAAGAGAGATGTCCAAGGAAATACCGAACACTCAGTGCTGGTCAAGGGGGCTAATTATAGGGAGAAATGCTCATTCAGCTAGGGTACTCATTGGGTGACTTCGGATCAGACAAATTTCTTTCAGCCTCAACTTCCTCACTGGGATCTTGTAAGGATACACTAGGAAACAGAGTACATCATATGAGTTAACCCCTGGGGAAGAGGAGCAGGATAAAATTTTAACAATTTTTATTACTCACCAACTATCATTGTATTAAAACAGGAATAGCCTACTTCCCAAATCTGTGTGGTTGGAGTGGGGGGCAGAGCTCAAAATCTTCCTGGTAAAAACATTATGCTCCCATTCCTTGGGAATGGTCTTATCCTCTGAGGAAAAATCCCTTCCTAGATGCAAGTTGTTCACAAGAACCCTACCTTTCGGGAATAAGGTCAGGGGGACGATAATATATTCCTAATATTAAACTGTCCTTCACACCTGGTATTGATATCCACAGTGATTCTGTAGGGGAACCAGCTCCCCTTGCATTGTCTATTTTATGTGATACTATGCTCTCTTTGATGTAAAGGGCAACTCCACCCCCAATGCGCCCTGTCCTATCCTTCCTATAGAGCCTGTAGCCAAATTATGTAGGGTGGTGAGAACCACAAAGGATTGCGAAGAGCTCCAAGCGGACCTTGATAAATTAGGTGAGTGGGCCCAGAAATGGCAAATGCAGTTCAATGTAGCAAAATGTAAAGTGATGCACATAGGGGCAAAAAATCCAAACTTCACATACACGCTACAGGGGTCAGTGCTATCAGTCACAGACCAGGAAAAGGATTTAGGCATCTTAGTTGATAGTTCCATGGGAATGTCAACTCAATGCATGGCAGCTGTAAAAAAGGCAAACTCTATGCTGGGGATCATTAGAAAAGGAATTGATAATAAAACTGCAAAGATTGTCATGCCCTTATATAAAGCAGTGGTGCGACCGCACTTGGAGTACTGTGTCCAGTTCTGGTCGCCGCATCTCAAAAAGGATATCAAGGAGATAGAAAAAGTGCAGAGAAGGGCAACAAGGATGATTGAGGGACTGGAGCACCTTCCCTATGAGGAGAGGCTGCAGCGTTTGGGACTCTTTAGTTTGGAGAGGAGGCGGCTGAGGGGGGATATGATTGAAGTCTACAAAATTATGCATGGGGTAGAAAATGTTGACAGAGAGAATTTTTTCTCTCTTTCTCACAATAGTAGAACTAGGGGGCATTCATTGAAAATGCTGGGGGGAAGAATTAGGACTAATAAAAGGAAACACTTCTTCACGCAACGTGTGATTGGTGTTTGGAATATGCTGCCACAGGAGGTGGTGATGGCCACTAACCTGGATAGCTTTAAAAGGGGCTTGGACAGATTTATGGAGGAGAAGTCGATTTATGGCTACCAATCTTGATCCTCCTTGATCTGAGATTGCAAATGCCTTAACAGTCCAGGTGCTCGGGAGCAATAGCCGCAGAAGGCCATTGCTTTCACATCCTGCATGTGAGCTCCCAAAGGCACCTGGTGGGCCACTGCGAGTAGCAGAGAGCTGGACTAGATGGACTTTGGTCTGATCCAGCTGGCTTGTTCTTACGTTCTTATGTTCTTATGTTCTTAAGAGGCAGAATCAAACACCACTGTAATAAAACCTTATCCTAGAGCCGTGGTGGCGAACCTTTGGCACTCCAGATGTTATGGACTACAATCCCCATCAGCCCCTGCCAGCATGGTCAATTGGACATGCTGGCAGGGGCTGATGGGAATTGTAGTCCATAACATCTGGAGTGCCAAAGGTTCGCCACCACTGTCCTAGAGGCATCTGTATTTTCCTGTGTGAAAGGACACTCCATTCTGCCTTTGAATCAAAACAAGGCTTTAGCAAAATAAGGGAAACTGGTGTCATCTCAATCAAAAAGTGCCTAACCTGCAGGCAACAAACCCTCAACCCAAATGAATTATACTCAGTTTCACATGAAGATGTCAGTTCGGTCAGTTGAGGTGCAGTGGTTAACAAAATTGTATACTTCCCCATTGGAATATAGTCATGAACGAATATGAGAATTATCATTCATTGTTTACGCACTGCCACTGTCAAAACCATTATTTTGTGAATTATTGAGCTTGGTACTTTGATACAAGAGCGTTTAAGCCTAAATGCTTTTTTTTACTTTCAAACTGATGGACACCGCAGGGCTAGCTAGGATCTAGGCAGAGCAGTCTACAACAAAGAAGGTCTGGCATGCTTTGTTCTGTGGTGGTGGGATATACAGTCTTCTTTATGTGAAACAGAGTACACATAGTTGAGCTCAAACATACACAAACATAACTGGCATCATATGTCACCTGATAGCTGCTGCTTTTGTTTTGCAACATCCACTCTGTCCTAGGGTTGCCAACTCTGAATTGGGCCGTTCCTGGAAATTTGGGGGTGGGGGCTGGAGAAAGTGGAGTGTGGGGAAGGGAGAGACCTCAGTACAACCCAACAAGACAGCCATTTTCTCCAGAGGAACTGATGTTTGTCATTTGGAGAGCAATTGTAATTCCAGGGGATCTCCAGGCCCTACCTGGAGGTTGGTAACACTTAAAGAATGGCTCCTGAATTCAATTTGTTGATGGTGTTATTGTTTGATTTTCTACCAAGACAGCTCCACCAGCACCCTTCCTCTGCAAGTTCTCCCCATAGTAATCCTGAACACAGCTGATCACCCAGGTAAGATCCCATGCGAAGAAACAGATTACAAAAGGGTATGATGTGATTTGTACCATTTATTTTATACTAAATATGAAGCTACAAATGAAGCAGCTCAGAAATGTCTAAGCCCTAGGCTGAAGGGAAAAATGCTGAGCTAGTTTCAAGTTGGAACTTCATTATTAAGCCACGTTATCAGAATACAATGAGATTCTTCATCTTTGGAGATGAGATAATGTTTGCAATAGATTTTCCTTAATTTTTTTGTTGAGTAAAGCCAATAGAATTGATTGCTAAAGTCACAGATTTTTGTTGTTGTTATTGTTCTGTGTTGGTTTTTTAAAAAACAGCCGTGTGTACTTGATCTCCAGAATCTGGCATTTTGACTTTGATATCCTGCCCATGTTTAATTGCAATTTAATTTTGGTCTCGCTGTCATTTAAAAATATCATACATAATACAAACGATGCATTATATATTTTAGAAGTCTATTGGTCTTCATTAATTTTCCTCCACCCAGCTCTGGGCCTATTATCATACCAACGCAATGCCAGAAACTCCGAAGGAAAAGCTAACCACATCATTTCATGCTGGCCCAGCATAAACTTGATTTCCATAGACACTTTCTGCAAGCATTAAATTGATAAAAGACATAATGTAGATAGGCCCGTGGCTGAGCCGAGGTTAATTGCATAAAAATGAAATGGAGACCTATAATTGTGCCCCTTTTTCTTCTCGACAACGATGTTTTCTGGAAGGCAGAATCCTGCTTGTCATAGAAAGTTGCTTGTTATGGTGATATTACTAGGACTTGATCTTGTAACAAGGCACATGTAACATTACTTAGTGGAACACTTTTCAGAATGTGAGTCTGACAGTAAAATGCACTCTATTTTCATTCTTGAACAAACAAAAGAGTCCTTGAATGACAGCTTTTTTTACCCTTTTCTTTGAAGGTGGTTTAATGGGGAATTCAGGTTAAATCTACGCCTTTTATATTTCTAGTTTTGATTTCCTTTCCGCTGGCACTTGAAGGATAAAGCTCGGCTTGATGCACAGAGCAGCCTGTGGATAAAGCAAATGCTAATCTAGCATTTGCTGATTATTTCTTGCTGATTTCTCCATCTAGTGCTGTTGAATGCTTAAATCGAGCAGACCATAATGGGGATTTTTGAAAGTTGATACGGATTTAAACATTTTTTTAAAAAAAATGATCTTACAATTGAAAATCTGCTTAGTTAAATTTTCCAGACATAAACTAGTTATTGGTTTAATACCATCAACCACATGCAATTGAAATCATAATGGTAGGGTGTCTAGAAGTAAAAGGTTTTTGGGAGTAGGCCTCAAAGCAATAGCATCAATATATGAATTTGATCCCAGTGCCCTTAGCCCAGAGGAACATGATCTTGTCAGAGGTCAGAAGCTAAGCAGGGTTGGCGCTAGCTAGTATTTAGATGGCATACCACCAAGGAGTACCAGGGTCACTACACAGAGGCAATGGTAAACAAACACTCTCTTGTTTTGAAAACCCTACCAGGTAGCCATAAGTCAACTGTTACTTGATGGCAAAACAAAAACAACAGCCACACATCAACTATAATGGGGCCCATTCTGAGCTGATATTCTCTACCCCTCCACAAACACACAACTGCTGCTGCAGGAGGACAGAGAGGCTTGTTATTTCCAAGCACTCTTTGTTATTATTATATTGAGATATCAATATGGGAATTTAGAGGTTGATGTGTTTTGGCTAAGCCCATGTGGTTGCACTTCTTTTCTTTGACTTACACTTGCTGGCTATCCACAGATGAAGACAAGAGAGTAGGAAGCAGAAAGCGGGGTAATGGGGAAGGTGTGGACAGCAAGGTGAAGCTAGCCTGGACATGGGTAGAGGGAAGATATCCAGGCAAAACTGTGCTCACTGGCAAATCTGCCCCACTCTGGAAGCGAAGAAAATTAAAGTCGTGCTAGATGTGGTTTCACTTGGCATGGAGAGAATGAAAAGTGAAAGTGGGGCTCAAGGAAATACATCTGTACAAGAAGTCTGGCTGTAATGCACATTCATCCCCACTGTGCAGCAGATACCTTGTGCATAATCAGCCAGAGTCTATAATAACCCACCCTTAATAATAATGAGTATCCTAGACCCCTTACTGTATTTGTTCATATTTCCTTCTTTCTTTAATTCCCCCTGTTCTTAGAACAAGGTCTTAAACTCATGCAACTTAAATATCACCCATATCTAAAAACACCACCCTTTGATGCATTTCTGCAACCTAAACAACCAAATAATTACCTTGAGTATCAGAGTCCTTGTATTGGTCTATATTGCCTAAAATTATTGGACAAATAAAATTGTCCTCATCCAACCTTTGACCTTCAGTCAATTATGAAGCCTATTTGTCTATTGGCATTCATGGTTATTAATTAATTTATCATCATTAAATACTACATAGTGAATTACAATATATTGATCATTTCAATATTCTGTGTACTGAGATAAGCTGTGTTGCTTGTTCACAAGTGTTTGGATGGGTGCATGAGGAGGACTCCATGGCTGAGACCAGGATTATACAGAGACCAGGATTACCTTTCTGTGGCCCTGCCAGTACTTAACACAGAAGACTGGAGGATTACAAAACTGAACCACAGTGAGTTAAGAGTTCACTGTTGGGGTAAAAAAAAGAAAGAAAGAAGAAAGCCCCCTTAGTTCTGTCTTAAGAATTAAAGTAATTGTCATAGCTGGAGTGTTTCACAACCAGTCAATTTGCTTATAATCTTTGTTCTTTGACATCCTATAGCTCCCCTTCACCTTCCCCTTTTAGGACAATAGCAGCACTCTTAGTGGTTTAAGTAATAGAACTGTAGGGTGAGATAAGTCTTCTACATTTAGGGACTTTGTTAGTGGGCAATTGGGCTGAACAATAAAAAAGTAACCTTCACAGGAACAACAAACTAATATTCAATACGGTGGCTTTGGAGTCTTACATGTATTAAGCTTATAAGATACATGGCAAATGTTAAAGTTGAAATCATGATAAATCAAAGTTGATGATATCTTTTCCACTCTAGAAAATCAGCTAACAATTATGGATGAGAAACCAATGAAAAGTATTGTTTTGAGCTCAGTATCAGAGTTTAACATCACAGATGAGCCATCCAAGGACACCAAAAAGGAGAGAAAACTGTCAGAATCTTGTACGTCTAGATTATCATCTCTTGAGAAATGCAGGACACAGTTCAGCTACCTTGAAGATAACGCATCAGACCATGAAAGAGACAGCAATGGTAGGTTTTGAAAGCTAAAATGATTCCTAGAGGTAATCTAAATGTCTTATACATGTGTTCAATGAAACATATGGAGAAAGAGGATTGGAGACAGGATGCACCTCACAAGTGAGACTGTGTATTTGTGGCACATATCTGTTGGGCTGAGGACAATTTGATGCCAAATAGCCAGAATGGGGCAGGACCAATCACAAGGGCTGAGGAGGATGATCATGATCCTAATGTCCTGATCATGTGTTTGACTGAACATAGATTAGAATTGGAATTCCCTGATAGACTTTCAGAGTAAAAAAAACTGAATTGGTGGTTTGTAGATCTGAGGAATAGAAAAACAAGAAAATAAAATATGAGGTTTATCAGTAAAAAAAAAGAAAAGAAATAATTTAATAATTGAAACGGGAGAGTAAGTGGTAATTTTCGGAATTTATATTTGTTGCAGATGAAATCAGAGGCCCTCCCTATCCCCTGTTACATGTACTTTTTTCTTTCTCTTTGTATGTGTTTAAAGTCTTAATAATAAAAAGAGTTTGATACAAAAAAAATGAGCATATAGCAAAAGACACTCAAAACAATGAGGAAACTATTCCGAAACCAGAAGGTGCTCTGTGGCAATGAATTAAGTCAACTCTCTGCTTAGGAAAGAGACTGAACATTTTAAAAACGGTCAGTGTTGAAATGCCCTTTTGGCTGGGGTCCTATCCAGAATTTCTTGTTTGTGTTTCCCATTTGTCTAGGTTTATTTTTATTGATGTTCGCCTTGCTTGGCTCTCTGTAAATCTTGCCTCTCCCCCCCCCCCCACCCCCACCCATTCTTTTTCCCTTGGCTACACCTGGCTCACTTGTAACATTATGTAAGATCCGTAAACGTTCCCGCCTTCTGTAATCTGGAAGTCCATGGCTCCTTTGCTGTCACAAAGGAATGTATCTCAATTTACACTGTCTCTAACTTTGATTTTAAACATTCAGATTCCAAAAGCATGAAATGCCCCCGCTGCAACATCTGGGACGCTTTTGTTCCTTGGATGAGAAGTTGCTGATATTGCTGTTAGAAGACATCAGTGGAATAGATTATCATCAAACAGAGCTGGATTGTGTCACATCTATCATATTAATGATCCTTGAACTAAGAAATACTAAGTACAGATCAGCACAATAAACCACAATGCTGCAAAGCAACTATGAGGGTAGTAGGATCTATTTTATGACTGATCTTTCACAATAATTAGATCTTTCCCATGTCCTCCTATAACAAGAGAACTTTAGCCATTTTTAATGAAAGGGCTCCTCCTATATAGATGGTCCCTTCCCAATATATTTACCAAGTTTCATGAACCACTGAAATCAAACCAACGCAAAGAATATTAACAAGAACAATATACCAGGGCTGGGTCCACATACTTTGAAGGTGGGCAAAAGTACACAATGACGTCCACCCCATATATTATATGCATATTTTTCTTTATACATACATACATACATACATACATACATACATACATACATACATACATAATCAACTCTTCTATGATATTATAAATTATGTTGACTTTACGAACTGTTAATGAATAATTACACTTTTACATTATTTTATCTATCTATAATGTTTGAACATTCCCTCAACCTCTCTGCACACATAAAATCACAACCCAAGGAGAAGGCTTTTCAGCCTAGCCTATTCCAGGACTTATATATATCTCTCACATATAATTTTGCCACGGGAAACACCAAAGACAACTTCGCAGCCTGATAAGTTACAGACCAAGAAAAGCTTTATCTGGTAATTATGCTCCTTCTCTAGACACCCCCCAAGCACCCCTCCCCGCGCATGGCCCTGCCCCCCACGTCAGCCTGCTTTCAAAAGCTCCAGCTTGCCTACACGGAGGCAGGGGGTGGGGTTTGGGGGTGGGGCCCCACCTCTGAGCCCCGCCCCCTGTCTTGCAAAGTGGTCCTTCTTTTAGTAGGCCCAGTCCTGCCTTGGACTATCTTTTCAAGTTAAGTTGATCATTTCAACAACATACTCATGAGTCTTTGCTGAATATGCAAGTTACATGTGGTAATTTGCATATTTAGCAAAGGCTCATGGGTATGTTGTTGAAATGATAATCATAACTGGAAAAGACAGTTCAATGCAGGACTGGGCCTGCTAAAGAGTGGGATTCAGAACAGTGCCATGCCCCCATGCCCCTGACCTCCATGCAGACCAGGGGGTGGGGTTCAGGGGGGATCTAGCTTGCCTGCATGAAGGGGTGGAGGCGCTGCTGCTCAGCCCCACCCCCTGGCCTGCATGGAGGTTAGGGGTGTGGCCCCCCTTCACCTTTGTGCTTTCAGAAGCTCCAGCTTTGGCGGCTGGAAGGGGCAGGGCAGGGCAGAGTGGGGCGGGGCTTGGTGGCTGCGGCATACACCATTTGGTCATGTGGAGGGTGCCTGGCACCTCCCACATGACCTAAAGGCATGCGTCCAAGGACATGGGTGACCCAGGCAGATACGCCACTGGCTTGCAGCTCCTCATCAGACCACAAGGCAGGGGAGCAGGAAAGTGGGGCACATCAGGCATTCTAAAGCCATCTTTACTGGACAATTCAGCCTCCTCCACTTCCTAGAAGGATCCTAATTGCGGGAATGGGGTATGCATACCAAAGAATGACCTATTTCTGCTGGGCAGTTGAGCCTCCCCCACATCCTTACAGCAACCCAATTGGGGGAGATGAGGTGCGCGCACTGCAGAACAAGTCATCTCTGTGGATGCTTCCCCAACCTTTTAGCTTCCCCAACCTTTTAGCAGCACCCTAATCAGGAGAATAAAGTGTGCATCATTCAGAATGAGCCAACTCTGCCAGGCAATTCAGCCTCCCCCACCACCTAGCTGCTGCCCCTTTCTGCCTGCTGCCTGGGGTATCTGCCCCCCCTTCACATTCCAGATCCATCCCTGCAATACACTGCCAGTTTAGGAAGCTATCCGTGCAGCCCTAAGCAGAATTATGCCCTTCTAAGTCCATTGAAGTTAATGTGCTTAGAAGGCTGGCAGTCTCTTGAAGATAGTACCGCTAGATCTACAGAAACATCCAGTGATTACTGTTTATTTATTTACTTAGATGCATTTATATCTTGCCCTGACTTGGATGGCCCAGGCTAACCTGATCTCATCAGATCTCAGAAGCTAAGCAGGTTTGGCCTTGATTAGTATTTGAGTGGCTGATCACCAAGGAATACCAGAGTCACTGTGCAGAGGAAGGCGATGGCAAACTGCCTCTGAATGTGTCTTGCACCTGTTAGGTTGCCATAGATCAGCTGTGACTTTACAACACTTCACACACATCCCACTTTTCTCCCCACTGCAGATCCAAAGTGGTTTACATCAGTGTCCCACCTTCATTTTATGTTTATAACTACCTGGAGAGGGAGGTTATTCTGAAAGAGAGTAGCTGGCCCAAGGTCACCCAGTGAACTCCCACGTCAGAGTGAGGATCCAAGTCTGGACCTTCCCTATCCTTTCCCATCTCCCTAACCACTACATCAGTAGTGGCGAACCTATTGGCCATGCTGGCAGGGGCTGATGGGAATGGTAGTCCATGAACATCTGGAGTGCCATAGGTTCGCCACCACTGCACTACATCATTCACTCACACATACATATACCTATTTGCAGATTGCAATTTAAAGCAATAATTCTCAGGCGCTCTTTCCTACCAATGGCTTTCACTTTGACCTAATAGTTCATACACATAAGGGGCTAGAAATGTTTATCCTCCATCAAATGAGCAGACAAACCTTCTTAGACATGCATTCCATATATGTAAAAGAGCGCTTGCTCTAGGGCATTGCATAATGCACTTGATTGCTTATGACAAACGACAGCTGCAGATATTCTAGCTTTAAGTAGCTGCAAGTCTGTGAGTGGAAATAATTTCAGAGGAAATTTACCAGGTGGTAGGCTGACAGTGAGATCCAATCCATATTTACTCACAAGTAAGCCATTTTTTAATTCTGTGCAGATCCCCCCCCTTAAGTGTTTATAAGGTGGCAGCCTCTGTATGTCTTTAATGAAACGCTGCCGGGGGGGAGGGGCACCTAACAATTATGCCAAGGTCAAAAATACTACAAAATTCTGATTCAGGCAGAAGTTTAGAGACAGCTAAATCTGGATATAATGGCAAAACAGCAAATTTCAAAACAGCAAATTTTGTTGAAACTAGCAGTTTAGCATAATGAATGCTACAAACAGAAGGAAAAACATAGCTGTATTTCCAAAAATGGTTCTATTAGCATCAGCCCAGAAACATCAGTGGAAAACCCAACATATGTTATATTTGGATCCGGTCCTCTTTAGGAGACTTTGCAGTGTAAATCAGGACTAGCTTGACAATCAGAAGCCACCAAGAGCACGAAAATGTAGAGTGAAGTCAGGCTAGCCACGTTATTAAATCTGGTTCTTTTGTAATAATTAATCTACTGATGGGCAAGGTGAAGTCATTGTTCTTATTGAGACAAATGCAATAACGCTTCTCTTTTTTGTGAACTGCTCGGAAAACAGAATGGCGGCAGCTCTATCGCTGCAGCGCATGGCTATATTATTTTCAAATACATAAACGAATGCATAAAAACGAACACTTAATTGCTAGTATCTATTATTTATATACATTGCCCTCTTCAAAGAGGGAGAGGGGGACAATGCTCACATATGCAGATTTTGCAAACGGGGTTATTTCCATTAGCACAGTTTTATGGTGTGATGGGGATTTAAAAGCATCGTTACAGTGCAGCTCAGTCTATGCACCGAAACATTACTTTATTATTGAAATGTTGTGCTTTTTGTGTGGTCCTTTCCCCCAGAATAATGGGGAGAGCCTTAAGAGCAATATCCATTCTATGATTAAAATTATGCAGATGCCAACAGGGTTAATAAACTGAAGACCGTGCATATTATTAAGGAAACAGATCTTATGTTTCAAGAGAGAACTGAAAAGATCCCTAATTGATGAGTAATTTCAAATTTGATATTTCTTATACCTCAGTGCAAAAGGGAGGAAAGGGGGGAAATTTCATAAATATATGGTACCTAAAAGAGAAGAGCCTTAATTACACCATGGACTACTGGATAAAATGATTACATTTTCTACACTGTAAATTTCATACAATTAAATGCAGCGGTGTCACCTTATAAAACGTTTCAATTTGATAATTATTTCAGTTCATTTACTCAAGAAAAAAAAATATAAGCATGAATTTACTAAGTATCTCCCAAATCTAGTCATTTTCATTCTCCTGGACTGACTTGCAGTTACTTGTGCTTGTCTGAACTTAAATAGATCCCTGACAAATTTAGATAACTATTAAAATTGATAATATTATGGGTGATAGCTTACTAATAGAAATTAATTCAATGTGGTGCTTTCTAGTATTATTACCTGATGCTGTAAAATTACATTTGAATGTAACATTCAGGGTGTTTAAGGAAGCGTTTGCCTGAGTATTTGAAAGCATCTGGGGATGAACACCTTGTCTTGTTTTGTTGGCCCTGTTAAGAGAGCTGTGTGAAAGATGATGTGACTTCTATACATAAATGCACATCAAAGGGTGACATATGACAAGTTGTCAGGTAGTAACTCACTGTGGCATGTTTCATCACTTGGTAAAGGCACCATGGTATCATCCTGCAATCTGTGGTGGGAATCACTTGCTTATTCACTTTCCAGATGAGATATAGATGTACAGTAAAACTTTCCTCAGCCTTAGCCTTTCCTGCACGAGTTATTTACAACAAATCTTGCCACCAAAGGGCAACTTCAATAATTTCTTCAATAATAAAGTAATGTTTCGGCTTTTGCTTGGAAATGTGCACATTGTTTCCTCCATTTTGATCTGAAAACCGTTCTACTTCACTTTTCTTCCCTAGCACTTTTTTCCCAAGCACCTTTACTGCAATGTTTTTCTGATCCGTTTCCAAGCCAGCTTCTTTCAAGTATACAATCATATTAATTTGTTCTTTGTTCTGCCCCACCAAACACCTGACCCTTATCCACACCACTATGTAATTGCTTAATCTCCCCTTCAGCCATTTTCTCTTCCCCTTGGTTTGCCATTTTCCTCATCCCCTCCCTCCCTCCCCTTTCCACCTTGCATTTAAACAAAATTTTTGACATAAGTTTAGCATAGAGTGGTGGTGTAAGTAGACAAATTAGCACTATGCTAACCTTCCTGTTGCCTCAGAAGAAGGTAAGATATTTGTGAAGAATTGCTGGTCTTTCTGCTGGGTGCTGGACAAAGCCCTGATAGGAATGGGAATGGGAATCATGCTAAATATCATGCGACACGCACCCCCCTGTCCCATGGTAGCTACGCCACTGCCTCATTGTGTCTTATGTCTCTATTCAATACTTCAAGAACTAGAATAAATAAAAGGGGAGATAGTGAGCAACCTGGTCTTATTCTTTTCTGTATTTGATTAAATCTCCATAAACGATTATTTATGCTGACTGTGAAGTTTAAATCAATTTCACCAATTTTATAACATTCTCTCCAAAATCCATATTTTTCTAAATCTTAAACCAAAAAAGACCAGTTCAAATTGTCAAACTTTATCAGTCCCATCCCAACCCAAAAGTGACAGTACTGATGCAAAGCTGTTCTGCTGCCTCCAAAAGGGCTTTTTGGTGGCGCAGAGAGCAGAGAAAAACCCTGAAACCTCCTCATTGCTGAAAAGCCCCATAGGGCTGACAGGACATATGCCACTGAAAGGCAGATGTGACTCCATGCTACCAGCACACATCTCCATGCTACCAGCACACAGCCCTGGGAACGCCCTGGCACATCTCCTCACATGCTGGAATCTCCTCACATGCTGGCATCCAAGTGGGATGCCAACATAGCCCTGCCACAGCCCAGACTTCCAGGTTCTGCAGCAGTGGAGCTGTGTGGTGGGCAGCTGCCAGCACCTCTCCTCCTCCACCACCAGGGTAAGTGCCCTGGGGAGGGCAAATGCACAGGTGCAAGGGCAAACTGCTCACTCAAGCCCTTTTGGCCCTCCCTTTGGATGGGGATGTTTCTCTGTATCTAGAAAAACCAAAGCTACTTGTTTTTCATCATGTCTCTGCAAATATTCGAAGATACCCAGTACAGTTCTAACATGGCCCTTTAACTATCTTTTTTTAAAATCCCCACTAAACTTCATGAATAAACTCTTGGAAAACTTTTTTAACCTATCAGCTAAAATTGCTGTAAGCAACGTACATTATTCAGAAATGACATTGGTCTGTAATTTCTTGTCAAAAATTTGGTCTTGTCTTTTAATGCTGTATTAGCCTTTTCCCAAGACTTCAGCATCTTTCCTCCTTGCTAGGTAGAGTTCATTGTATTTTGTGGAGGTTGCAACATTTCTTCTTCAAAACACTTGATTCTTCTTCCAAGGATTGAGGGCAGAGCTTCTGAGCTTCTAGTACAGGGCTTGTTTTCAGCTAGGTGGCTTTGGGCAATGTTACTTGTCATTCAGTGTATGGTTCCATGGAAGAGCACAGAGGGAGAGGCCATTGCTTTCACATCCTGCACATGAGCTCCCAAAGGCACGGGAGCTCCCAAAGGCACCTGGTGGGCCACTGCAAGTAGCAGAGTAGCAGAGTGCTGGACTAGATGGACTCTGGTCTGATCCAGCAGGCTAGTTCTTATGTTCTTAGAAGGTCCCAGGTTCAATCTCTGACAGCTCCAGTTAAAGAACCAGGCAGTAGGTGATGTGAAGAAGCTGGAAAGCCACAGCCAGCCTAGGTAGACAACCCTGACTTTGATGGACCAATGGTCTGATTCAGTATAAGGCAGCTTCATGTGTGTTCATGGGATAAGTGTGGGATGCTGCCTACCAATTCAGTAGATAAATAGCAATGTTCTTGGACATTTTCTGCAAAACTCACTCCTTGCTTTTCTCCTTTTGTAAACAGATGAATGTGCCACTCTCATCCTCGCCTGCTTGTTCTGCCAGTTTTGGGACTTTCTGTTCATGTTGCCTGATGTCTGTGAAAATTGGCTGAAGCAAGTCTGCTGCCCTTCCCATAGATATTTCCAAACCTCAAGCGATGACCACAACAACGGTGACTGCAGCTGTGACTGTGACATTGACTGTAGTATCTTGGAGTCTTGTCATGAAACCAGCGAGTGTCTGGAACTGGCTCTGGAGATCTCTCAAGTCTGTTATCACTAATGTTAAAACGATTGATGGAATTCCCATGAACCTTTTTTGCTGAAACTGACATAGCTCCCTGAAGGATATACCCATTTGCACAAGAAAAAAAAATACAGTACAATACAATTCATGAAGAGATCATACTAGCCAGGGCTTTGTTTAACAGTTATAAATCTGGAATTGTATGTGTAGCATTGCAAAGAAAATTCTGGGTTTTTGTAGGGTTTCCTAGTTGCTGTTCCTCACGAGGGAGGATGTGTAAGCATGGAAGAATTCTGCGTGTAGAATTCTCAAGGTGTGGCTAGAGGGGCATCTGTATATAATGCCACAAAATATGGTGATAGACCATGCAGATAATTTTTGTTTTTAAAGTTACTGAATCACAATAGCTAGATGAAGCCTCCTTATTCAAAGGAGTTCCCCTCTGCAAGTCAGTGACAGGGGAAGGCAGTTGGCATCATACCCTGTTTGTCACTTTCCACAGACTTCTATCTAGCTGTTATGTTGTGGGGCTTCAGCCCAAGACAGCAGTTCTTATGTTTATATGCAACGGGATTTAGTTTATGTACCTTTGGAGATCTTACTCAACAAAGTTTTTCCCCCCCTTTCATCTATATGTATGGATGAAGTTCTGGTGTTATTTTTAGAACCATGGTAAGCTTATCTTCCTAATGGATACTCTCTCTCTCTCTCTCTCTCTCTCTCTCTCTCTCTCTCTCTCACGCACACACACACACTCTCTCTGTTGGTTATTAATAATGAATGAGGATATATACTTTTTAAATTAAACATTTATTTATATAGTCTCTTAAAACACACAAATATGCTTGGTTTAGGTCAAAAAGAAAATTAAATGAATTAGAAACCAGGGTGGTAGTTGTACTTACAGCAAATTGGTCTTTTTTAAAAAAAAAACCTCAAGTGAATTTAAAGAGCATGTGCTACTTCAGCAAGGCCTCAAAATTCAACAGTGCTTTTCCAAACCTGATCCTTTCCGTATGCAGTAACTAGTTAAA
This sequence comes from Sphaerodactylus townsendi, assembly GCF_021028975.2. Taxonomy (NCBI): domain Eukaryota; kingdom Metazoa; phylum Chordata; class Lepidosauria; order Squamata; family Sphaerodactylidae; genus Sphaerodactylus; species Sphaerodactylus townsendi. Next base: position 34,892,617 of record NC_059427.1, on the reverse strand, counting down.
CATGATTTTTGCTTTTTTGCAAAGACTAGCTTTAACAGAAAAGGAAAGCGCAATTTGAGAAGGAGAGAATTGTTCAAACTTTTTCAACTCATTTGTTTTGGTCATATAAAAACAGACGGATACAAGATTTCATACTCCTGGGAAACAAATAAATTTGCAGAAATGCATGAACTCATTTGTTTTTGTTGTTAAAAATAACAGTATTCCGTCAGAGGAAATTTAATACAAACTATTTTTAATGAATGCTCTGTTTATTACAAAGGCAGATGCATTCAGTTACTAAAATATTGTGAAATATGCATGGTAAGAAAAGAAAAATACAGATACAGTGGTTTACAATTTGTGTATCTGGCTTTCTTAAAACTGAATCTCCTGATCTCTAAATTGTAACATAAGTTTCAGAAGAATTCCACCATGGCAAGTCCTAGGTCAAGTCCAGGCAGGAGCAGGGGCCAAATTACAATATACAACAAAAGTCGGGTCGGGGTCCCTCAAACCAAATTGTGGTCACACGTCTGACTACAGAATTCACCTTCCAAAGCTCTGTTGCTCACAGGAATTTTGAGTGGATGGAGAAGGGAGTTCAGCTCCTCCACGTGTTCTCAGTCATATGATTCTAGCATATTTGAAGTCCACAAGGAAGCAAACTGGGCTTCCCTGTGGCTGATTCTATTCAAAACAGTAGCACAGGGGGGAGGCTGAAGCCCCATCCCCTGCTCTGTGCAGCAGCTCCATTAAGCAACCAAAAGCTTTGGAAGGTGGCTTTCCCAGTTGTACATGTGACTACAAGTTGGGTAGCAAGTTCATATCACATGTATCATATTGGGCCCCGCCCCTGGGATCTGACGGACATGGAATGGGGTGCCAAGACCTCATGCTGTTAACATCTGATCTCCTGGCAACAGAGATAAGTTCACCTGGAGAAAATAGCTGCTTTGGAAGGTAGACTATAGGGCAGTGGTGGCGAACCTTTGGCACTCCAGATGTTATGGACTACAATTCCCATCAGCCTGGCTGTAGGGTATTGTACCCCACTGAGGTCCCTCCCTTCCCCAAACCCCTCTCAGATTCTTCCCCCAAAACCTGCAGGTATTTCCAAACCCAGAGAAGGCAACCCTAATATGGGACATGCAAGTTGCTTTGCCCCACCCCTTCCTCTTCCTTTTTCAGAGTTCCCTTCAGGAAAAAAAACCAGGTTATTATTTTTTTAATTTGGCTTTTATACTGCTCTCCCCACAAATGGCCTCAGAGTGGTGAACAACCATAAATATACCATTAAAACAATGTATAAAACAATTTCTAAAATAGCAGCCTTCAAAATATCTTTTGACAAGGGTTGGGAGGACAGCATTGCTTCCAGAATTGTCAATAATCAACACCCAATCACAAACACAGCAAAACAAAAACACCAAACAAGAAGCAACACAAGCAAAGAAAACTGAAATGCTAAAAACTGAAAAGCTAAGGCACTCCTGTCAGCTAAGGCACTCCTCTCTTCAAACTCTCCTTCAGGGCAAAGAATATTATAAAGCAGTAGACATCTCTATGGAGGGGATTGGATCCACCCACTCCCTTCAGCTAAGTACAGAGACTTTGTTCAGAATAGAACAGCCTTCTTTTGGAAGATGCTGCCCTCAAGTGAGTAGGGAGGAATAATGGAATAGCATTGGTTCGAAACCTGTAGGCAAGAAACCTGTTGGTAAGCTTTCTCCCCAGACACAAAAATGTGTTCAAGGTGTTCACACCAGTATGCTAGATGTATTTTACATCTAAACCCAGTGACTTCAGTTGACTTAGAAAGGTATAACTTTTTTGAGGATTGTGGGGGTTTTTTTTAAGTGAAATGCTTCTGATTATGAAATCGTTTGGCAGTCTACTAGTCTTCCTTTTCACATACTTTTACGATCTATGCACCACAAAGCCTGGGCATTCCAGTTGAGATTCAAATAAATGCATGAAAGATGACCCACACAGCTTTCCTTCCCCCATACTACTTGGGCAATTTAGTTGCGGGGGAGGAGATGAAATTAATCTAACTGTATTTATTTGCTAGATGAAAAAGTTCATATTCTCTCTTCTTAAAAGAAAAAAAATAAACAGTGTTTTTAAATTGTTGTGCTTGACTCCAGTTTGGTGTTAAGGGACCTTGTCCTCAGAGATCTGGTTCTAAATGTGGGCTTGGCAAAGTATGTTTTGTTCATTTCAGTGTTCGTATCAAAGGGTGCAAGAAATGCTACTAATTTACCCTTGCTCTACAGTCTGTAAAGGAGGATAGAGCACTGTGGTAAGCTGTTCTAGATCCTGATTAGAGAGAAAAGTGGGATATGAATTAGAAATAAGCATAAAAATAAGCATCTTGCAGCAGCACATTCCATACATTAATATGCATAACATGATAAACTATTTATTTTGGCTTGTCCTTTAATCTACTACCATTAACTTCATTGCAGGACTCTGAGGGCCAAGTGAAAGCAATTTAAAAACTGTGTGAGGGCCCAATCCTCATAGGGCCTGCAGAGTGGTGGGTTGAGGCCCTCCCCACCCATGTCTTTTCAAGTACTCAAATGTCCAAGGGGGGGTGTGGTGCGCAGCCATCTTGGTACTTGAAAAAGTGCAGGGGGAAAAGAATTGTGGCTTCATATCCCAAGATTACAACAGATCAGTTCCTCAGGAGAAAATGGCTGTCTTGTACGGTAGACTGTATGGCATTAAATTTTGCTGAGGTTCTTCTCTCCCCCAACCCTGCCCTCCCTAAGCTCCGCCTCCAAATCACCAGGTATTTTTCAAACAGAAGTTGTTAACCCTGCAGCTCCCTAGGCTTCTCCCCCAAATATCCAGGAATTTCCCAGCCCAGAGCTGGCAACCCTATGACAGTGTCCTTGGGTCAGACATATAGACACCATCAAGTTTCATTTGGTCCTCAGTCCTATTATTATGGCAGGAAAAACATTATCTTCTCCTCACCTTATGTTGTTCTGTAAACGTCTAGCCCAACCCTGATTCTTCAGCCTTTTTTTCATAAGGAAAGTAATCATAGGTCCCTTCCGCACACGCAAAATAATGCATTTTCAAACCACTTTCACAACTGTTTGCAAGTGGATTTTGCTATTCCGCACAGCTTCAAAGAGCACTGAAAGCAGTTTGAAAGTGCATTATTTTGCATGTGCAGAATGAGCCTTAATGAGAGGAATATCTGCTGATACTTGCAAAAGTGTAAATCTGTTTAATGTAAATCTGTTTAAGTGTAAATCTTGCTGGATTTCGCCTGGCAGAATATTCAAGGTAAGATTGAGAAGCCTGGTCAGATAGAACTGGAGGTCTGTGGGTATTCCTAAGGAAATGTACCTGGATTTCATTTTGGCTGGCAAAATGTTATCAAGGAGATCTGGCCATCTCTAAGTTGCCATTGACCATTGCCTAAAAATGGAATTCAAGATGAATTAGAGGCTCCTGCTTCAGCATATAATGAAATTCTGAGTACTACTAAAGCAATTATAGGAAAGTCTATGATTTTTGTCCCTCTGTGCAGAGCTGTTGGTGCCTTAGGCCAGTGGCGTTCCTGCCTAGGGACAGGGGGTACCCTATGTCCCCGGGCGCCCCCCATTTGGTCACGTGGGGGGCGCCACCATTTCAGGGTCGTTTGTGTGATTTTTAAATTTTTTTAGTGTTTTTTACGTTTTGGCCTGCAGGGGGCGCATTTTTAAGGCTAGCAACACCAAATTTTCAGGGTACCATTCAGAGACTGTCCTGATGATACCATCCAAGTTTGGTGATGTTTGGTTCAGGGGAAGCAAAGTTATGGACCCCCAAAGGGGGTGCCCCCATCCCCATTGTTTTCAATGGGAGCTAACAGGAGATTGGGGCTACCCCTTTGAGGGACCATAACTTTGGTCCCCCTGAACCTAACTTCACCAAACTTGGGTGGCATCATATGAATAGTTACCAGATGATACCCTGAAATTTTGGTGTCACTAGCTTTAAAAATACACCCCTTACAGGCACCCCAAGAAAGTTGCCCAAGATTCTCTTTTGTTTTGCAGTGATTTTTGCTTTATTGTAGCCAATGGGAATTTTTTTTGAGTGTGTAGGCTTAGGCTGCACATTGTTGAACGAATAGAGGCACCACACTTTCAAGGTGGCTCAGGAGGCCCTCCTGGTAATAGCATCCAGGCATAGAGACCTTTGCTTCTGAGGGTTCAATTTTATGGACCCCCCAAAAAGAGCTTATTTTGTTTCCACAGCTCCTGCATATGAAAGCCTGCGGGCTGAGTTCTCTCAGAACTCTCTCAACTCGTTTCCCCCCCCACTCCAGAAGCAAAAGCTCACCAAGCTTGGATGCTATTACCCAAGACCTCTTGGAGCCACCTTTAAAGTCTGGCGCCTCTATCTTCAAAAATGTGCAGCCAGTTCTTACACACTCAGAAATTCCCCAGAATCTGCCAGGCTCTTCAGCAAGTTCTGTGGTGGGAAAAATTACTTTTACCACCATAGACTTCAATGGGGCTTTCTGTTATGCCCAGATGGCTCTGTGGTAGAGGTTTCAATGGGAGGCACTGTGGTAGGGGTCTTGCTCTGGGTGGGGGCATTTCCTGCAGGGCTGCTGGTGTGAGTCTCCTGAAAGGAACCAACCAAATTTAAGCTTCAAAATGCTTTGTGGGCACCAAGTTGAGAAGGTGAACCTGATGCCCACAGCATTCGGCCATCCCAGGCAAACTTTGAAGTGCCCCCCACCCAGAGCAAAGGACCACTTACACGCACATTGCCTCCTGTTGAAACCTCTATCACAGCGCCATGGCTGGGCATTAACAGAAAGCCAAATGTGCCCAAATTCTGCTCCAGATTCCGGCTGAATCTGGTATTTGTTTTCATCTAAATCTCCAACCCTCCAAAAGTTGATGTTGTTTAGCCAGCATCACTTTGCCAATTTTGTTTTAACCGGAGACCCTAGTGATTCTTACACTTTTAAAGAGTGGATTTAAAAGAAGAATCTGAGCTCCCTAGTTTAAGCACCATTGAAAGTGATGCTGTTTGGGGGTGGATTCTGGAGGTGTTTTGTGAGAGATGATGCTGACATTTGTTTGGTAAATGTTTTGCTGGGTGTGGTTTGTGAGAGATTTACATGCTTAATACCCACTTGCACTGGCTTGGAGTTGTTTCTCAGGCTAACCTACCTCATAGGGTTGTTGTGATTAGGAAATTAGGAAAAGAGTTGGTGGGGAGAGAGCCATGTATGTTTTGCTGGGAGTGGGAGGTGTTTTGTGAGCTGGTGCAAAAAATAATTGTTTGTTCATGGTGGGGGAGGGTGGCTGCCCATTCGCCGGGGGGGGGCGCGCCAAACTCAGGTTTTGTCCCCGGGCTCCAGTTTGCCTAAGTTCGCCCCTGCCTTAGGCACTGGGATGTAAAGGATTACTTGCTTTTGAAAATGGCAGTGACTTTCCTTTCCTCGTACTCCTGTTCCTCACTTTTGAATCCACCAAGACAATCTTTCATGCAAAAATTTTGCTGTCCCCCTCCTCAGTAATCTCTCTGAAACATCAGAAATGCCCACATTTGGGAAAGGGACATTACAACAGCTATATAAGGAGAAGTTGGGTTTTTTTTAATTTATAGATGCTTTGGCAAGACAACATTTCCTCATCCTTAAACACTGAATCATTTAAAGTGATCACAATACACAAAGCAATGGAATTGTATAAGCAAACAAGAAAAATTACCATCAGCATCAATAGAGAGATATTCACAATGAATTTCCCCTCTTCTTTACTGTGCACTTTTCCACTTAGAAACAGAAATAATGAAAGGAGAGACAGCAGTAGATATTATTAGATCAACTGTATAAAAAGGATTCCATTAGCACATCACACATGAGAAATGAAAGGATTTACATCCAGTATAAATATGATAAAACTATACAGTTAAAGTAACATATCCACTTTGGAAGAAGTACAGCATTGTTAACAAAGGTGGAGAGACCCAGCTATAATTTTTGTTTTATACTTTAAAAACACACACTTTGTCATATGTAGAATTTACACTGCTGGGGCTGAATGCATTTCTATTTAGAGTAAGTAAATTATTTGTTCTTCTTTCAGTAAAGTTTCTGGTTCATCAGTGTTTCAGTCAATTATGGGCACTTTCGCACATGCAGAATAATGCACTTTCAATCCACTTTCAATGCACTTTGCAGCTGGATTTGACTGTCTGAAATAGCAAAATCCCCTTGCAAACAATTGTGAAAATGGATTGAAAGTGCATTATTCTGCACGTGCGAAAGTGCCCTATCATCACCTACCTCTGGGGCATATAAACTGGTATATCCATGTTACATACATGTGCTACTATATATTTATTTATTTATTTATTTCATTTCATTTTTAAACCGCCCTCCCCCGAAGGGCTCAGGGCGGTGTACATCAACATAATAATACAAATATAAAACAATCTATAACAACTTTAAATTAATAGAATTTAAACAGTTTAAAATTTACAATTTACAGATGGCGACTTATCCCAACCCCATTCCCGCCCACGGGACACCAAGATGGTATGGGGGTCAGATGGTCATCCCGGCTGGCCAAAAGCCTGGCGGAACAGGTCCGTTTTACAGGCCCTGCGGAAACTCTGAAGGTCCCGCAGGGCCCTGGTCTCCTTAGGGAGCCTGTTCCACCAGGTAGGGTTCTTAACATATATGTGTGTTCAAAATGCCATCAAGTTGCACCTGGCTTATGGAAACCAGTAGGATTTCCAAGGCAAAAGACAGTGGTTGTTTGCTATAGCCTGCCTCTATGTCATGACCCTGGTATTCCTTGGAGGTCTCTCATTCAAATATTAGCCAGGGCTAACCATGCTTAGCTTATGAGATCTGACAAGATAAGAATAACCTGGGCTATCCAGGTCAGGGCCTTAACATGAATAGTGAGTTTGAATTCACAGTAACTCCATGTATTTATTAAATATATTTCATGTATACCCCACATTTCTCCCCCATGGGAACCCGAAGTGGCGTTCATCATCATCCTGTCCTCCATTTTATCCTCAGAACAACTTTATGAGGTAGGTTAGCCTGAGTGTGTGTGACAGGCCTCAAGTCAGCCAGCAAGCTTCCAAAGCAGGGTAGAGATTTGAACCTGAGTCTCCCAGATCCCAGCCCAAGTTCTGTAGTCCCAGATTCTAGTTGAACTCCTAGATCCTATAGTCCATTTGAGAGAATATACATTTTATTTAGGGAATATTCAGTATCATCCAGCAAGCTAATTAGTTAAAGGAAGTATGTAGAGATCTGTTGGAGAGTCAGGATGGTGTAAAAGCAGTGAACTCTAATCTGGAAAACTGGGTTTGATTACTCACTCCTCTGCATGAAGCCTGCTGGGTGACCTCGAGCCACTACACAGTTCTCTCAGAACTCTCTCAGCCCACACAGAGGCAGACAATGGCAATCCACCTCTGAACATCTCTTGCCTTGAAAGCCCCATGGGGTTGCCATAAGTCAGTGGTGGCGAACCTTTGGCACTCCAGATGTTATGGACTACAATTCCCATCAGCCCTACAATTGGCCATGTTGGCAGGGGCTGATGGGAATTGTAGTCCATAACATCTGGAGTGCCAAAGGTTCACCACCACGGCCATAAGTCATCTCCAGACTTGATACAAGTGCAGCTACAAGTCACAAGCACACACAATAATAATAATAACAAGTCATATATTTTCAGTTCAGTCTTCCAATCTCATTGCTCCTGTTCTGCAAACAATACAGGGTGTCTGTTTTCAGCACTTACAGTAGTATGTCATGGAGAAGGTAAATTTGCCAAAAACAAAAACGTAATTTGCCAAGGAAGTCTCAGGAAAAACTGAGCTATATTCATTATGCAGTCTTTGAGGATTTCTAGCCCTTGGCTGAGCTTCTCTCTTGCCACAGAAGACTGGATATCAGAGAAACCAGTTCTTCCTCCAACCACTGCCTGAGGTTGCTATGGGATGGTCATGACATTCTAATCTCTAAACCATACAGCTACAATAAGAGGGGGCTAGGAGTAGAAGAGGCTTTGAGTGGTTACTGAAAAGAAGTTCATAGAAAGAGGAAGAAAAACTATCATGAAGAATGAGAGAATTATGTGTACATGAGGGTGTGTGTGTATGGTATGTGGGTGAACAGGTATGTGTGAGAGAAATCATCTGTAAAAGTACAAGGGCTTTCAGCCTCCAGATGGGATCTGGAGATTCTCTGGAATTACAGCCCATCTCCAGACTTCAGAGGGTGGACTGTGCCCCACTGAGGTCCCTGCCCCACCCAGGCTCCATCCTCAAATCCCCAGGAGTTTTCCAACATGGATTTGGCAACCCTACCTCCATCCCTGCTGGTGGCCAACCTAATAAGTGGCATGTAGATAAATGTGTACATACAGGTACACTTTGTGTGTGTGTGTGTGTGTGTGTGTGTGTGTGTGTGTGTGTGTGTGTGTGTGTGTGTATGCACATACATACATTTATATTGCATATGTATGTACATGTATATAGGAAATATATATGAATGGATAGGACAGGTATGAGTGTGTAACAGTACAAATGCAATTCCAGGTAGCCATGTTAGTCTGTACTAGCACAACAGAATTCAAGTCCAGTTAAGGACCTTAAAGCAGTGGTGGGATTCAGCAGGTTCGCACCACTTAGGCAGAACCGGTTGTTAAAATGGTGCCAGTTGTTAAACCAGTTGTTAAATTAACCAGTTGTTAAATTATTTGAATCCCACCACCGGAACTGGTTGTTAAATTATTTGAAACCCACCACTGCCTTAAAGGCAGAGGTGGGATCCAGCAGGTTCTCACAGGTTCCCGAGAGTAGGTTACTAATTATTTGTGTGTGCCGAGAGGGGGTTACTAATTGGTGATTTTGCCATATGATTTTTGCCTTAGTTATGCCCTTCCTCTCAGCAGTAGCACGCAGAACTTGAAGCAGTCCAGCAGGAGGTGCATCGGCGTGCGTGGCAGCCTGCACCTGCGTGCATTCGTTTCCCGCCCAAGGTCCGGCGCAGAAGCTGCGTCCTTGCCACAGCCCCACCCCCAGAATGCCGGGCCACGCCCCTGTCATGCCCCACCCAGCCCCATTGGCGCTACACCACAGTTTGAATCCCACCACCATGGGAACCTGTTACTAAAATTTTTGGATCCCACCACTGCTTAAAGGCTAACAATATTTTCAAAGGACAAGCGTTCATTAGTTATAGCTCACTTTGTTAGATAGTACAAAGTATTACTAGAGGAAAACACATCAACTTTTTCTGTGTGACCAGTTGTCTCTATCCTACTTCCAACCTTGCTAGGGTATACACAGATATAATGTCAAGGTATTTACTAGTGTATTATACTAGTAAAAGTGAAATGAAATGGTTTGCTCTGTAGCCACATAATATCTTCTTCTTTTTTGGTCAAAACATGTTCCAGCAGTTTGCTAGAGGCTGAACTAATGGTCCCAACTCTCACTTCAGTTCATTAAAATAAGCACGTTGTTCCTCAAAGGTTTCATCTTGTGCAGTTAAATTCTTTTCTTGTGCTACAACCATCAATTATACCACTGAATCGCCTCTTTTAGGCTTTTTTAAAGTTCCCTATTAAGTGTACACATCATGAAGCTATCATTAAGTGACAGGAAACTGGAAAAATCCTGTTACGTTCCAAATGTAAAGCACAAGGTATATTTTTTTACCCATATTAAGCCAACCGTATTCAATCCCACACAGGTGTATAATTCCAGCATTAAAAAGTAATCCATAATATTCCAGAGGAACAAATCCAATTCTTTGTCACATGCATTTTCATACAGGTCCATCAAAACATATTCCAAAAATCTCTCAGTCTCTTTGACAGCTAGAGCTGGAGCACAAGAATGAGTTCCCTTAAATGGTTTTTGAGCTTCCAGAGACGTTAAATCTAATTGTCCATAGAGTAGCGCTGATCCACAAACACTGAAGTCATGGAAAATGTATTCCACCTTCATGAAAGATATACTATGTGAAGTTCAACATGGCATACTGCATAGTCCTATCTTATTTTTTTCCCCTCTTAACAAAATCCAGCTGGAAACAAAATTCATATTGGTGACCTGGTTAGGTTAAAAAAAACAATAAAAAGGCCTGTCAGTAAATAAATTAGTGCCCATTCTGCTGAGAGAGGTATTAGCCTTGTGTTAAGCAGATGGAAATGTTCAAAAGCATGAACCCTTCTTTTATATATATAAAAAAGCACAAAGCAGCAAAGAATTTGCATATATTCTAAGGCCTCATGTCCCAAAACGCAGGCAAATCTTCCTGTGTGATTGGTTTCTAAATGAAATCAGTCCTGCGTACACACACTGAGAATTATTTCAAGTGCCCAAGCACTGAATCCTGGTCTTGAGAACATGTTTCAAGGATCAGACTGAAATCTGGTCAAGCCCCAGTTCCCAAGGGAGAGCTATGCAATAGCGTGATTGAAGCAGTCAGTCAAGAGACTATACCTAGCAACCATTTCAAATGTCACAGTACCAAACAGAACATGAAGAAAGAATGAACAACTTCCAGGGCTGACCTAAGAAAACAACCCTGTGAGGTTACACTTGTAATGAGGACCACTTCACTCTCATATTATTTGAAAGCAACAAAATAATTTATAGCCAAAATGGGGGAAATTTCAATCCCAAGGATAATGACGAATTGTGGCGACACAAACACACACAAGCACATACTTTTACTGCAGTGCACTCAAGAAGAGAAGAAGCTAATTAGGACAGGCATAACTGTTCCATTCTGAACTGCACCATTGGTTCAACCAGCCCATTTTGACTGACTCTAACAACAGGATCTTGTCAGGGCCTTGCAGCGCTATAAGAAGTGAAGTTGTACCTTTCAAATCCATGACTGGAATCTATGGCGGATTCCGCACAGGCCATGAACAGTGCCCCCGGAACAGCAAAAACGCTATCCAGGGGCGCCGTTCTCACGGCTGCTGCATCCCGAGCAAATTGTTTTGGGAAAAGGGGGAGGGGGAATGTTGGATGAGCAAATGTTTGCTGATATATACCAGGGACGGAAGACAGAGCCCCCAGCTCAGGCTTTTCGGACCTGGGGTACTAACACAGTTCAATAAGAGCTCATGGAACCTTCATGAGTCTCAATTGTTGACTGGCGTAACAGGCCCTTATAGAAGGTGCTGTTTTTTGGCGCACCACTATTTTTTTTACTCACCTTCTCTTCCCTGCGTAGCTCTGTAGGGATAAGGGGACACTCCTTCTAGCCCCTGGCCCCCAAGGCATCACTATGGCCATGGTGGCATGTCCCCTCATTTCTGCAGTGCTACACAGGGAAGAGGAGGTAAGTTTTTAAAAAGCGGCAGCGCAGCTCTGGGACCGCGTGCACAGAAGCATGCGAATGGCCCCTGGGATGAACCAAAACAGAAGCATGTGAATGGCCCCTTGGGGTGAAACGGCATCAAGTACACCGGTGCACCGCCACTCTTAAGGCCCGTGTGGAGTGGGCCTATGTGTTTCTTTTGACAACATTTGTGCTGTTCTAACCCCGAACTGGTTAGTCTGATCTCAACACATCTCTGAAGCTAAGCAGGGTCAGCCCTGACTAGTATTTGGATGGGAGACCAACAAGGAATACCAGAATTGTTACACAGAGGTAGGCAATGGCAAATCATCTGTGAATGTCTTTGGCTTTGTGTAAAGGATTCAATGGTGTTGATGAGCGGGTCAGCCGCCTGGCCTTGACTACATTCCACAACCCGGGCGATGGGCCAGCTTCTGCGGCGGAGACCTTATCTCTGCGAGAGAGATGAGACCTCCGTTCCCATGGGAATGGGGAGGGGGGGATGGGATGGACAGGGGGATTATAACCTGTGCTTATGGCGGGAGATTTTATTCCTGCTCCGTCGTGTGCGATGAGCTTTCTATGATGTCTTTATAAACGTTCTTTTACACCAAAAAATCCTTTTATTTCTGCTTCTATGGAATTCCCACATTGACGGCAGGTAACCGGTTTCCTCCATCTTCCCTAATGCCGGTGGACCTCTGGTGTCTCGGCATGGAGAGGTTGAATATTCCTGTGGAAGGTGCGGTAGCCCAAAGAGAGGAGCTCCGTGCTTTCCCTTATGAATTTGGAGGAACCGGCGGGAGATCGGGTCTCGCTGGTAACTCTTTCCCGTCCCTGCGTATCGACCTGAGTCTTCCCTTACTACCGTTGAGACGAGGGATGAGGAAACGATCATGAGGGACTTACATGAAGTGCGTTTGAGGCGCTGATCTATGGATCGAGCGCCTGTGGATCGGATATCTGCCAGTTTCCGTATGGATTACAAACCTCAGATACGAAAAACCTGTCGCGGGAGAGGCGGGCCTGACCACCTTTCATCGCGACAACACAGGAGGTCCATTGAGCGATTCCTGGTTCGTATTTTGGTGATGCTCCCAAGAATCCACCGATGGCATAGCACTGGGGCCCGTCCGAAGACCACCGTTGAAACGAGGGACTTTATCGGGGATTAGGTTGGGGTATCCGTACCAGCTTCCGATCGGACCCCCCCAGATCCCGGACTCCAGCAGCTGCACCTGAGGTGCCAGCTACGGGAGCACCGGTTGGGGCTTGCGATGGCGTCCTGCGTTCTGTGATGAAGAGGAATCCGAAGAAAGCCTGCATTCCCATCCGATCTATTCCCCCTCCCATCAAAAGAGAGCTGGGATGAGGAAGTGGGCCGACTGCGCAGATAGCCCAAGAAGCATGGGCCCGTGAACGCCAGCTATGGGAAGAGGAACGAGAGCAGCTGCAGCAAGAAGCGTGAAAACCGCCAAAGAGACCGAGGAACAGCTTAGCGCCAAGAAATCCAACTTCGAATTGGACCGTGCCAAAGACCCGTGCCATAAAAGACCCGTTAAGGCGCTACAGCGGCAATATGTGCAGAACCTATCAGTCCATGATAAAGTCCTGGAACACTCTAAACTGGACTTACAGCGTCAGCAGCCAAAATCGCTTCAGGCCTATTGCGTGCATAAAGTGAATCTAACTGCGAAAGCTGTCTCAGCGGGCGAACTGGCCAAACTGGAGCGAGAGAAAGCAGCTTTGCATGCGCACCAGGATGCATTGACTCGCAAGGAGAGAGAGCTAGCCGCCTTGGAGAGGGAACTGAAGAAGCAGCAGGAACAGGGATGCCCCAAGTTGAGAGTCCATGCTGTCACTGGTACAGCCAGCGCCAGAGGGGCGGCAGCTAAGCTGGGTCCTGCGCACTGGCGCGATCTGCCACCTTCCAAGGACCGGCTCCTACCAGAACACCAGCTGCACCGGCGCTTGGTACCCCACCTTCCACCGATTTCGGCCCCGTACCTGCGCCGCTGCCTCAGCCTGCGCAACCGCCACCGCCCAGCAGGCCGCCAAGGGCCGTGGAGAGAGGGATATTACAGACCTCCAATACCTGCCACGTTTCGGATGGGACCGCTTCCTAAACTTCCCTACTTCATCCTGCAACCTCGATGCCCAGCATGGAGGACTATGACGCATTTATATACCGGGTCTGAACTAGCGAAAAAATGACGGGACATCGGCTCCGTTCCTGGATGGAGGCGGCAGCCGACTGGTTTGTGACTCTTTTGAATCTGCAAGATGAAGATAATTTTCGTGACGCAGTGCCGGGCGTTCCTCCAAGCCTTAAGGAGCTCGCCTTCCAAGATCCGGGTGCTGAAAATGAAGCCATCCGCTGCTATCAAATCTATTCAGCAAGGCAACTGCTTCGTTTGCAGAATTTGCCCCGTAAATGAATTTGCGTGCTTGGCGGCTGCTTTCGACTCCCCCTCCTGGAGTGGCCTGAGCGCATGAAATGTGAGATACTTCCTCGGATGCTGCAATAGATGGCAAAACCGCGTGAAACGGTGTTTCTTTAATTCGGATCCCCGCATCTATTGCTTGGATTGGATCGACTTGCAGGATCCCCAGGTGAAGCGTCCCGTTTGGAAGTACGCTTCGTGCGAACGCCCACGCTTAAAACCATACCGCTCTGACTCACCGCTCACGACTCCCAAGCCAAGCTTCCAGCAGCCTCTACCTGAAGACCAATTCTCCGAGCGCCGTACGCCGTCTGGGGATTATGTATTAACACTGCGAGGAGGGACCAGGTCATTCCAGTCAGCCTAACTGCCCAAAGCCGCAGAAGCCAACCGCTTCCCGCCGCTACAAGCACCCCATCTGCCAAGCCACTCACGCAAATCCGGGCCGCTAGCTTAACGGCCTCGTCTAAGGGAGCTACCGAAGGCATTTGACTCCAGAGGAGGGGGAAGCAGCTGTTTGCCTCTCTTCAGCCCCCTATGGATATGGGTCTTCGACTCCAGATCTCGCGGTGAGTGAAGGCAGCGCTCCCATTACGATTCATCTGCCAGTTTCTAGCCAACCCCGCTAAGCATACCTGGAAGTATTATAGCCTTCAGCCCTTGTAGATTCTGGGTGCTCCCATTGTTTAATGTCTTGGCCCCTAGGTGGTGGAGGAACTAGGTCTAGACCGAGTCCCCCTGGCTAAGCTTCCATACCGGCTTCACTCCAAAATGGACGGCAGTCCTCTCAGGATCGAAGGACCAGCCCAGTTCAAATCGCATGGCAGTTTCTCCTCGGCCATGCGCTGACCATTACTGGGAGAAAATTAGTTTTATTCTGGCAAGCCAGGTGGCCAAACACTCCATAGTTCTGGGCATGCCATGGTTGTTGTTGCATGAACCCAAAATTCATTTTGAAAGAAAGGATCTTAGAATTCACTGGACCCTCCCTGGAGAACACATGAATTGGTGGGGAGAAACTCGGCTTCTCCTGGGACATACACTTCCTGGCTTCATCAGATGCACGCATCTAATTGCCTCCCGACTTCTACCGGCATTCCACCGGCTTACTTCAGGATTTTAGCCAGAGTATTTCAGGAGCAAGAATGCGATCAATTGCCACCCCAATAGAGACACTGACTGCAAAATCAGAAGTACAGCTCAGCCGAGCAACTGCCCAAAGGTAGAATCTACGCGCATGAGTCCCCAATGAGGAGAAGGAACTTCGTGCCTTCCTGAACAAGAACCTCGCATTTCGCGGGTTCATATTGCATGGCTAGCTTCAAACACACACATGCTGCTCCTGCATTGTTTGTAAAAAAAAAGGATGGAGTCTCTACGGGCTCTGCACAGGTGATTATCGAGGACTCAATGCGGTCTCCCTGTCCAATGAAATACCCTTTGCAAGCATTAATCAAGGACAGCTTTTAGATGCATTGGGCAAGGGACGCATTTTACTAAGTTGGACTTGAGAGAAGCTTCTACTACAGGGTCAGAATTGCGGAAGGCTATGAACATTTGACTGCATTTAATAATGAAATTTGGACAGTTTGAATACTTTAATAATGCCATTATCGGGTTAGAGTGGGGCCCCGAGGACTTTATGGCCCTTTAATCAACGAAGTTCTCCATGGTTTATTATACAAGGGAGTAGTGGTGTACTTAGATGACGTTTTGAATTTATTCACAAAACCATGGAAGAGCATTGAAGCATTGGTTCGGGAAGTATTGAAACGCTTGCTCAACAACTCTTACTCTTTGCTTAAAACTTTCTAAAATGCTGTTTCCATCAAACCTCTATAGAGCTATTTGGGTTACTCTGATCTCTCCCGAGGAGCTAAAAATGGATCCTGCTAAGATTGATGCAGTCACTCCAAATGGCCTGCCCCTACCAATCGAAAGGAACTCCAATCTTTCCTAGGGTTTGCTAATTTCTATCGTGATCTTTATATACCCCAATCTGGCTGAACTGACTCTCCCCACTCACAGACCTCTTCTGCACGCACTAAGGGTAAAGATCCACAGGCTGCCAAGCCTCCGGGGCCCCTTCCTGAGTCTCCAAAGAATGTCAGGACAGCCTTTCAGCTTTTAAAATCCAGTAGCTTCTACTTCACTCTAACCTCCATCCTGAAACACCCTGACCTAGATCTCCCGCTTCTGTGGTTCACGTGGATGCCCTCGGACAAAAGCACTTGGGGCAGCCTTGTTGCAGAGAAATAAAAGATGATAGGCTGGTTGCTGTGTGCTTATTTATCAAAAGAAATTCTTCCGGTGCTGAGCTTCCCAACTGGACTGTAGGGGATAAAGAGACTGCGCGCCATCAATGTGCGCAGCACTTTCCACTTGGCGCCACTCGGGTTGGAGGTTAAACACCCTTCCAAGTTTGGTCGGATCCACAAGAACTTGGCCGCCCTCTCCACCCCTCAAGATGTCCGCCGCTAAGCTTAACTCCGTTAGACCGATTTTTTTTCTCGTTTCTCTTTCACTGTCCATTTTTTCCCCGGAAAAACCAATAAACGCTGGCTGATGCGGCTCTCGCTAGCCTTACCCGAGGAGGAGTCGGAGCTGCCTTACGGGATATTCCGCGCACTCGTTCTCTCCGCCCTCCCAATTGGGGCTGGCTGTCACCAGATCTCAGACGTCCACTCCTCCTTCTTCTACCCATTCCCAGCCTGGTCTCTCCTTTTCCTCACGGGGAACTCGAGGAGGCCGGGGCTGCCACGAGCCTTTCCAGCAGGAGGAAGGTGACTCCCAATTAGGCGCCTGGAAAATGGTGTTTGGCGGCAAGGGGATTGTTGGTGCGATGCCTCCCCCCCCCTCCGTAAGCAGGTTAAGGTTCTCGAAGGCCTGTCATGATGCCAGCTTCGGCTGCTGACATTTTGGCTTCCTAAAAACTCCTGCATTTGGCCCGCCGTCGAATTTTGGTGAAGCGCCATGGCGATGCGCAAGGACATTAAAGAGACATATATTTAAAAGGTTGCTCTGTTTAAAGTCGCGGAAGCCAAGAGCGTTCGGGAAATCCCCATTGTAGTCTGTTGAAACCTCTCCCGGTGGCCTTCCGCCTTACTTCTGGGAAGTCATCTCCATGGATTTTTTTATTACGGATTTGCCAGAAAGTCAGAGGCAACCTGCGGTCTTTGTGGGTGGTGGTGGACTTATTTTTCTAAACAAGCCCATTTCATCCCATGTGCTTCCATCCCCTCGGCCTCCTAAGTTAGCGCCAGCGTCTTGTTCATTCAGCATATTTATCGTCTACACTCCGCCCGTTAAGGTGGCTCTCCGGTACCGCATGGGCTCCCAATTCATTTCTAAGTTCTTGGAAAGCTTTTCTGTAGGTTTGTTGGGGGCCGCAGCCCGGTGATGCCGCCCCCTACTAATGTTCAAAGTGGCCGGTGAGTCAGAAGGAGAACGTAACAGAACTCCTGGAGCAGTATTTCGTATGTTACACCAACTACCACCAAGACAATTGGTCGCTGAAGCTAATTCGTTTACAGAATACGCCTATAATAATGCGGTTCTATAGCGGTACAAAAAAGACCCCTTCGAAATTGTGTCTTGGTCGGTTCCTTCCCTCCAAGGTTGCGCAACGCTACTCCTCGCGGAAGCGTTGAATCCTCCGGAGTTTCCCAGCAGTGGATTTCCATCTCTGGCCGAGGGTGGAAAATGGTCCAGGACTGCCTTTACAGCAGGCTAAAGACTCCCAAAAACTTCAAGCGGATAAGCACATTTCAGATTTCCCTTTAGCGTGTGAAGCCTGGGTGTATTTGTCTACCAAAAATCTCAGAGACGTGCATAAATTTTCAAAATTAGGCAAAAGATTCGTAGGACCTTTTCAGATTACTAAAGTGATTAATGATGTCACTGCCCGATTGGACTTGCCTAATTCTCTAAGTAACATCCATCCTGTCTTCCATTCCAGTTTGCTCAAGGAGGCTCCCGTTTCCGATGCCTGGCACGACCATGGAGAGACCCCACCGACTATAATTGATGGCCACAAGCATTACGAAATTAGCGCCGTCCTGGACTCTCGTGTTAATCATAAGCGCTTGCAATATTTATTTAGTCTCTTGGGTGGGAATTATTCCCTCTGGAATTCGTATAATTCAATGGGATTATTCCGAAAATATTGACGCCCCCGCCCTCATTTCTGCTTTCCCATCGCGACCTTTCCGCACAAAGTCCTGGGGGGAGAAGTCTTTTTTTTTAAAGGGAGGCAAGAGTGTAAAGGATTCAATGGTGTTGATGAGCGGGTCAGCCGCCTGGCCTTGACTACATTCCACAACCCGGGCGATGGGCCAGCTTCTGCGGCGGAGACCTTATCTCTGCGAGAGAGATGAGACCTCCGTTCCCATGGGAATCCGGGAGGGGGGATGGGATGGACAGAGTTATAACCTGTGCTTCTGGCGGGAGATTTTATTCCTGCCACATCGTGTACGTGAGCTTTCTAGGATGTCTGAATAAACGGTCTTTTACACCAAAAAAGCCTTTTATTTCTGCTTCCCCATGAGATAGCCATAAGTTGCCTGTGATTTGTCAGGCAAACCCACCCCAAAAGCTATTCTAAAGGTAGTGTTTGGGTTCATATGGCAAATACTTAATGTCTGGCTCCTCTCACTAAAATACTACTTTACACCTTGCTTCTCTGAGACCACCACTTTCCTGTGAGGTTACACTTGTAATGAGGACCACTTCACTCTCATATTATTTAATTCTTTTAATTCCTTTTGCACATGTTCAGAAATTTGCCCACCTTCTAATGGGAAGTGTTTGGTGATAGGTAAAAGGCACACTTAACATTTTTCTAGCTGTTTCTGTTTCTCTAAGGAAGCTTTTAAGCTTTAGACCAGAGAGCTTTAGACTTTTTCTACTTGTAGAAGGCGGGTTTCACATGAGAGACCTTTTCCTATTAACACTTACTTAGGCCCCTAACCAGTTCCTACCTTAGGTCATTCTCTTAGGTCATTTCCTCTCACTCATTCCATAAGCTCTCACTATTTTAAAACTAGATTTGCTGATTGGATTCAGGTTGAACTTTGCACCTTTGTAATTCTGCTGTAAAGTCTCTTATGGCCATACTAAAATCCTCCATGCTATCAACAAATCCATGGCACGTTTACCTTGAGCCCTTCCATTGTTCTCATAATTACAACGGCAAGAATTATGTATTTAAACCTGGTATAGTTAAACTTACTATATTTTAGCCCCCTCTCCAACATTAGCCTCCTTTTTTCTTATGATATTTCAGAAGTATCCTCCTGGGCCTACTTCAAATCCAATCAGCCACACAAAAGAAGTTGAGTCTAATCACAAGCTATACGACTAACACTTCTGGGCTGCAAACCTAAAGCCACTTCCCTGGAAATAAGCCTCTTGAATAACATATCTCTATTTCCTTCCAAGTACATCTTCTCAGGAGTGTTCCCATCGATTAGGAACACTTCCAGATTTGGCTATTTGTGTTTCCTGATGGTTCTGACTCAAACTGTGCAAGGTTTTCCATTCATGACTTACACTATACTTATCCTTTTCTTCCAACCTCCTGGTATCTTTATCCTGTGGATAAAAATACCTGAAATTGAAAGAAAATGGTGGTTGAGATGGAGCTGCTGTGACCTACCATAGTCTGGGCCCTGAAAGCACCTCTTGGAAAGCCAATGGGCCTTTCCCCACTTACCTTAAGCCCCATTTACCTTGAGGAGAGTAGCATGGGGTCTCCTGGCACTCCCCATGACAGGGGCAGCGACAGCGCAGCCGCCCCAACGCTGCCGCTGCCGCGCCCCCTCAATGCGCGGCATCCCAGGTGCTCTTCTTAACGGTGCCTTTTGATGATCCCGTGCTCTGCGTGGGGATGCCTGGGTGCGCGCCTGGGATGCCGCGTGCTGAGAGCAGCGTGCCGCATAGTGGGGGATCAGGGTGAGTGGGGAAACGGCCAATAACAGAGGGCAATCTGGACTGGGGGAGGGGCCATGGCTCAATGATAGAACTTCTGCTTCGTATGATGAAGGTCCTGGGTTCAGTCCCTATCATATCAATCTAAAAGGACCAGGTAGCTGGTAATGTGAAAGACCCAAGCCTGAGATTCTGGAGAGCCTCTGCCAGCCTGAATAGACAAGACTGACCCTGTTGAACCATAGCCTGAATCAGTCTGAGGCAATTCCATGTGTGTTCATGTATGTGACTGTACCGATTCAGATGGCAGGTGAAGTTCAGTTGACTGAATGTTCCTCCGTATAAAAAACAAACAAAAACTCTTGCACATAAAAGACAGGAGGACTGTGCAGACTTCCTGTCTGTGCACCGACTCCCCACGGAGGGATGGAAAACAGACGAGTGTGCTCTGACCCTGCCCCCTCTCCTACACAAGATCACTGAATTGTCTGCACAGTGCAAATGAACAGAGGAAGCGTACATGTGCTAGCCCCCTCTGCATTATCAGCAATGCTCAGAAAGTAGCAGCATCGATCATGGGAGGAACTGTATGCATAGGCACTTCATCCAAACATCTACACCAGTGATTCCCAAAGTGGGCACCACCGCCCCCTGGTGGGTGCTGCAGCGATCCAGGGGGGCGGTGATGGCCACAGGTAGAAACATTAATACATATATCTTTCTGTTTAATTGCTATTAAAATTTAAAAAAAATTAATTTCCAGGGGGCGCTAAGTAATATTTTTTCTGGAAAGGGGGCGGTAGGCCAAATAAGTTTGGGAACCACTGATCTACACCATGTTATAGAAGACTCAGCAATCGTGTAGTCTTTTATGCCCTCTCTTCCTTCCTGCTGTGTGAGACACATTTCAGAGCCACATACACTGAGTAAGAAGCGCCCCAGTGTAATGGAATGACTGAAGGACTACATTCCCCAATGGCTTTTGCTGATGTAAGTAACAATTGCCCTTTTCCTAAGAGGAGGAAGGAGAGGGTAGAGAAAAGGGGATGAGAAGGAGATAGCAGTGGTCTGAGGGGGAAATTGCAGGAGAGACAGACCTGTGAGAGCTACAAGGACACCAGTAGGGCTTAAGAAAGTTGAAGCAGCAGATCTGGACTTCTGCTGGCAGACTGAAGCTCCACATACAGAATTGATGTACTGACAGTGCCAGGAAAGCCCTAAGAAGAAAGGCCTGGAATAGGATTGCCAGCTCTGTGTTGGGAAATACCCGGAGATTTTGGAGGGTGGGGCCTGAGGAGGATGGGGTTTGGGGAGGAGAGGGACTTCAGTGGGGCATAATGCAATAGTGTCCACCTTCTGAAGTGGCCATTTTCCCCAGGTGAGCTGATTCTGTCGCTTAGAGATCAGTTCTAATAGCAGGAGATCTCCAGCTACCACCTGAAGGTTGGAAACCCTGGGTGGGCAGTCCTGCAGCTTCAATAGCAAGTATAAAAGGCCTACTTGAAGATTTACCTCCCCTGACCTAAATGGCCTAGGCTAGCCCAATCTCATCATATCTTGGAAGTTAAGCAGGGTCAGCCATGGTTAGTTCTTAGATGGGGCTGTTTCCACACGGCGACGGAAGGCCTGCCCAGGTTATGAACGGTCCTTAGCAGCTACCTTCCCCGCTGAGACGACAGCGCCAGAGCCAGCGCCGTCGGGCTGCCAGAGGTTGACCTACTCTGCCCCCTGGCAGCCCTCCGGCCTTTGTCGCCCAGGCCAGGGACACGCCCCCCCCGCCCTGCGCGACCGCCTCCGGAGGTTGCAGGGCAGAGGGAAAAGCGTCCCCAGGCCACCGACAGCAACAGCGCCTGGAGGAGCCAGCCCAGGGCAGGTAGGTGAGTGCAAGCCTTCGACATGGGGGGGAGGGAAGGCGCCTTGGAGCCACTCGAAGCCCGTTCGCGACGGCAGCTCTCCAAGCATGGATTTTCCATGGCAAATCTCACTGGGAAGCAGCTGTCGCCTTCTGAGGAAGAATGGCTCCCTGGGGACGGCGTTTTTGCCGTCCCCAGGGCGCTGTATTCTGCCCGTATGGAAAGGGCCAAAGTCACCACCAAGGAAGTCCAGAGTCACTATACAGAGAAAGGCAACAGTAGACCACCTCTGAATGTCTCATCTTGAAAACCCTGCGGGGACTCCATAAGTCAGCTGTGACAGGCAGATTTTTCCAACATGACAAAGACTTACCTTAAGAACCCAGTTTGTACTTCCCATTGTTTCTCAATTGAAGCTTCCTTATGTTCTTACCCCATTGAAAACCTTGTTGCTGTTAGCCATGTGCCCCTACAATTGCTGGAATCCACCAGGGTTGATAATAGAAGAGCCAGTTCAGAAGTACTCTCCTGCTTGTTTCAAATATTATTTGCCCTGGCATTCTAATAATTTATGCTGATATTACATTTGTCTTTCTCTTGTGTCACACTGGATGATCTCAGATGTTGCCTCAGATAATCCACTACCATGAAGATCTGCTGAACTCATTAACCCATATTGAGAAATCTTCAATAACACACTGGGTTTTTTTGGAAATTAATTCCAGCACAATCACTCCTCTCCCATATAACCAAGTCTGTTCTATTTCCATAAAAATAACCCGGGTTCCTTCCCAATAAAACAAAGTTTAAAATCTCCTGCTCTCCAGTGGCTGCTAATATATACAGCTGTATTAAGCATTTCAATTGCCAGATACTACAATCTATGAAGGCTCACAAAGACTTTTAATGGTACTGTTAAAAAAAACACACAGGAAAAGTAAAAGCTAACTGTAAAATCTACCAGACATTTTGCTATTTATATATACCCAAAACAAATTACAAGAGAATTTCCGATCAGATTTTGGGTTGACATCATTGAATGTTTACCTTCCTTATGTTTTGGGAATGAAATGATCTCACTGATTTGATATCTAGCATCTCCCTAAGTGGATAGCTATTCGTTTCTCTGGGGTTTGCTCAAGAAAACATCCCAGAGGATTGTTCCCGAGCTTAACTTATTCCAGCTAAATATGTTTAAAGTGTTCTGAAGTCAATTCCAATGTGCTCTTTTTTCAGCAGACGGTGAAGAACAAATGTTCCAACTTGACCTCCTTTCTCTCCTGTTTGAAATATATTGATGTGCAGTGTTGACACCTCTCTGAGTTGTCAAAACATCATTGGCCCTGCCAGCACATTAGAAACATATTCTAGAACCTCAAAACATCCATCTTACGAAAAGCAACAACATGTCACTGCTATGCCAACTTCTGGCCATACCAGCTTTGACATATTAGTCTGTTCCCCACTGATTGTTATAGCATAAGACAGTTGGTAGATTTATGATGATATTGTAACAATGGAAAAAACATGAAGCTCTGTGGTCTTTCTGATGCAAGCAGCCAGGGGCATGTCTCGTGAAGAGTGTTTCTGGGAAACTGAAGAAGGGCTGATCAAAAATCGGCACAGGCTTACCATTCTTCTAGATAGAAAATACATCGCATCACAGTCAGTCCAGCCCCTGTTGTTAGTTCTGTGATTCTTTAACAATCTATATCTCTAATACTGAGAGTGGGGCCCCAATTGTGGATATGTAAATCTGCAGATTGGGATCACATGTACCCCCAGATAGTTCTGTGAACTTGCCCCCCTGGTTGTTGTTGTTGTTGTTGTTGTTGTTGTTGTTGTTGTTTAGATTTATAGGCCGCCTCATCCCTGAAGGGCTCGAGGCGGCTCACAATACAGCTGTTCCAATAACAGCACATAAAATACATAACTAAAACTAACCACATTAAAACAAATTTCCAAAGCAGCAATTTCTTAAAATTTAAATAGCAAAGTTAAGAGCAAGCAAAATTAAAGACAGGCGCCCGGTCAAAAAGGCTGGGAGGGGAGAGGCAGGGCCCAAGATGGAATCAAGGCCCTGCCAAGACGGAAAACGGGCAGCCTCAGTTGGGGGCGGTAGATCTGCGGCCAGCCTCACCAAAGGCCCGGTGGAACAGCTCAGTCTTACAGGCCCTGCGGAACTCACCATAAAAATCTGAAAATATTAAAAATACACTGGGGGTTTAAATCCCCCCTGGGATCCTGTGGCCAATGTGGTGGCTCCCAGGGGCTCTGCTATAGCTGTGGCAGCTCCTCAGGGTCCTGAGGATGGCTCAGTAGCTCCCAGGGGCCAAGAACCAGCATGGTGGCTCCCAATTCTCTGGTTGCTGTTGTGGCTCCCAAGGACCCTGTTGCAGCTACTAAGATTCCTGGGGGGCACCACACTGACTGCAAAGCCTCAGTGAGCCCGCCTGAAGCCACGGCAATTTGAAACATGAGAAGAAAGAAAAGGGATTATCCGAGAAGGCAATGGGGAGTAAGAGGGGGAAATTGAGAAGGGGTGGGATAAGGGGACATTTTCTGAGAAGTGGTAAGGGGTAAGAGAGATTGACATATAAGTGGTGAAGGGAGAAAGGGGGGGATGAAGGGGAGTTGCTAGAAAAGAGGGCCTGGGGTATGAACGAGAGGTGGAACAATGACATAAGAAGAATAACAGCAGAAGAGGGGCGAGGAAAAATTGATAGATAAGAGGTGCGGCAGAAAGAGAGAGCAGGAGAGGGAAGTTTGGGGTCTGTACCCTCCCAACAAGTTTCTTGCATGTCCACTCTTGTACTGCCATAATTGTTATATTCAGATGCACCTATCACACACAAGATTGCAGTCTTTCTCATGTTCAGTCTTTGAGAGAAAAATATTGATGTGGTGGTATGATCAGGCTATTTCTGCTGGTCCACCAGATATTATGGTGTACTGCAGTAGTACAATGTGGAGACGAGTGATTGTCATGAATCCTAACTCAGTGGCGTTAAAATGGTCTGGTACAATAAACAAAGATTTGTTTTGCTTTTCTCTTTCCAAAGGATGATTCTGTCCAGAGTAAGTGGATGGAAATCTTTGCAGGGCAAGAAATCCTTTCGTTTTCCCAGGTGAGCCAGCCACTCTGCTCAGCAGAGTCCGACCCCATTCCTCCAGCTTCACAGTGCTACCCTAAGCAGAATTACACGCCTCTAAACCCTTTAAACAGAGAAATGCTGACAATAAACAGGTGAGGGGGACTGAGTAAACCCAGTAAATAGTGCCGAAGAGGAAGTCAGGAAAGCAGAGAAGCGTAGGAAATGCAGTAAATAGATTGCACAGTAACTGAAGAAATTTTCAAGTTGTTTCAGCCAGTTAATTGTTTTAAAAGGGGGTTCATTGAAAATGTTTTGAGGCTGGAAATAAAACCTTTGGGGATTAAAAAAACCCAATGCGGAACCCCATGGCAAAAACGTTTTATTTCTTATCTCAAAATGTTT
The DNA here is from genome assembly GCF_021028975.2 of Sphaerodactylus townsendi. Classification (NCBI taxonomy): domain Eukaryota; kingdom Metazoa; phylum Chordata; class Lepidosauria; order Squamata; family Sphaerodactylidae; genus Sphaerodactylus; species Sphaerodactylus townsendi. The sequence continues at coordinate 34,867,554 of NC_059427.1, read as the reverse complement.
GAAAGCTTTGTGCAAAAAGGGCCATCAACAATCATTACCAATTTAACAGTGCATTAACTAGTAGAAGGTGCATAAGAGAAGCATGCGAAGATCAATAAACAATGATTGAAAAGTGATTCAAATACAAATCCCCCAGACAGTTAAAGGGTGGAATTGTAAACAAAGCTGCATGATAGTGCTGTAACAAACAGACACTATCTCTAAGAACAGCATTTTATTTAGTTCCACAGAAGTAAATGGCTGTAGATTTTATAAAAGCATCTTTGAGAGGTAATTGCTCTGATTTTCAGTACCACCTCCCCAAAGTCTTGTGCGCTTCAATAAAACTTGGAATTGTGAGAACAGCTATAAAATAATCTTGGAGAAATAAACAAACCCAGTTGAGCTCTTTTTCATGGATTGAACAGTGTATGATTATGGTTAAAAATAAAGTCCCCCCCTCCCCTTTCCTCGAATAGATGCAGGTGGAACTGTAAAACCTCTCTCATATGAGTCAGAGAACCAAGGTTGGCAGGGCTAATAGCACAACTTTAAAAATAGACCTGTAATTAAACTAAATAACAACCAGAGGAAAAAATGCCATTCTTTTTCCAGTAACTAATTCACTGGTTATTGCTTTAAATTAATTACGAATATTTTTCCTGGGCCCCTATCATAAATGCACTAAAGGGGGAGGGGGAGTTGGGGGATCAGCCAGCAGAATCACATATTAAACCCCTGTAAACCTCTTTTCCTGACTTCCTTAGGAATAAAGAGTACTGCCATTAGAGTTTTCTAAGAGGGATAGAATTCTTCAAACAGCTTGAGACTTGTGTCAGCTGTGTACTCCAGGTAATGTCAGCATTAAAAAAGGACAAAGTCATAGTTCAGGAGTCTCTCTCTGTCTCTCTGGCTCATTCCGCACATGCAGAATAATGCACTTTCAAACTGCTTTCAGTGCTCTTTGAAGCTGTGCGGAATAGCAAAATCCACTTGCAAACAGTTGTGAAAGTGGTTTGAAAACGCATTATTTTTCCTGTGAGGAAGGGCCCTCTGACCCTCTCCCTCCCTCTCTCTCTCTCTCTCACGTTCTTTCCACAAAGACACTTTAAAATGTTTTTAAAGCAGGAAATCCAACGTTTCATCTGAGGAGTTCCGCATAGCTTTTACCCCCAAAATGTTTTATTTCCAGCCTTAGAACATTTTAAATGCATCCTCTTTTCTAGTGATTCTTTTGCTGAAACATTTTCAAAACGTTTTGACATGCTGTGCAAGCTCTTTAAAATGTTTCCCATGTGTCTCTGCAATCCATAGACTTCCTCCTTGGCGCTCCATTCCATTGTACCGGTTTCTTTTCATCAGTTCTTTTATTTTTTAATTTTTGGGGAGGGGGTGTGTGAAATCTATGAAGCATCATTTACTACTTTTCAAGGTATGTAGTGAATCTGCGTAGCACAAAAGCGTCAAAATCTTATGAAGAATATATACACAGCCAATGGTGCAAAATCAAAATGGTGGCGTAATTCTCAGGAAGTGTTTTGAGGGGGTTAGTGCAGACAAACGGCGAGGGGGGATTGAAAAGTTTTGCAAACGTTTTCGGTGACTTGTGCAGAAAGGGCCTCCCTTTCTCTCTCTCCATTTTATCCTGACCTTACTTTAAGAAGTTCAGGGCAGCATAGATAGTCCTCTCCTCCTTCATTGTGAAATAAAATTGACACCATTTAGATTTAGCGGCATCTTTTTATCTGGCACATTTTTATCCTGTGTTTCCTTCACAGGCTCTCCCCTTTCCTTTTTATGTTCGCATGGAGGACAGCCAGCATGCTGTAGTTGTTAAGAGCAGTGGACTCTAATCAGAGGTGGGATGCAGCCTATTCGCACCTATTCGGTAGAACCGGTTACTAAAATTTTCTCAGTTTGGAGAACCGGTTATTAATGATTAACTCCATTAGGGACAAGGGGGTAATCTCTGTCCCTGGGTACAACAAATCTCATCAAGTGGGGGATGCAAAATCGCCCCCCAGGGCCCCCTGCGGCCCCCATGCCCCCATGCCCCCCCATGTGTGTATGAACTGTATGAAATAATACAACATATAGTAATTCTATTTTTTTTTTTGTTCATTGGTAAAAAGCTTGGGAAAGTATTATAGGTAAAGATTTTTCATTTTCTTTTTTCCCCTTGAAATTTATATTGGAAAGAGAGGAGTTTAAACTACTCTTTTAGATTAAGGATTTTGAATCTCTCCCTCTGTTAGTTTTCTTTCAAGTGGAATAGATAAAGTAGTTATAGGAATCTTGAAGGGGAAGTAGAAAGTAGGAGGGAGGGAAATATGGGAAGCTGAAGGAGGCAATATAGGATGTTACTAAGGATTTGGGAGGTTGAGAGAGATAGACAATTAGATATGTTTGTAATATGTTAACAATTGTAAACAGTTTTTGGTTTCTCTCCTTACTTGTGTTATTATTTAAAATCAATCAATATAATTATATAAAAAATAAATAATACACTACCATACAGTATATTGCTTTTTTAATACTTTAAACAGTCATTACTTGAATCTAGAGGGCGGGCAGAAGTATGGGACTCTCAGACTGCACGCTACAAGGCTCTGGCGCCCTGCGATCACTTGCCACACCCGCAGCCCACTTAGAATGCTCTGTACACCCCTATAGTCATGTTCCCGCCCAAGCCCATTGGCGCTATGCCACTGTTTGAATCCCACCACCATTGGAACCTGTTGCTAAAATTTTTGAATCCCACCACTGACTCTAATCTAGAAAACTGGGTGTGATTCCCCACTCCTTCACATGAAGCCTGCTGGGTGACCTTGGGCTAGTCAACAGTTCTCTGAGAACTCTCTCAGCCTCACCTACTTCACACGGTGTCACCAATGTTGTGGGGAGAGGAAGGGAAGGAGTTTGTAAGTCACTTTGAGATTCCTCACAGTTGAGAAAAACAGGGTTTAAATCCAAATTCTTCTTCTTCTAGGTTGGGCTGAGGAAGAATGATTGACCAAAGTCAGCCAGTAAGCTTGGGAGAGGGAATTTGAACTTTGAATTAACTTCCAAGATGCAGAAAAGAAAAGGATGTGTAGGAGTTTGGGATGTTTATACAGACCTCACATTGCTCTAAAAGTCCTGGAGCACTGCCTGTGTACATGGGCAGGTACAGAAGGCTGGGTCAACCTTACTGAAATAATCCATATGTACTTAATTTGCCTGTGGTTCTTGTCTTTTTCATTTTCTATTTTTGTACATGTCAGTTAAAATCACAAAACAGCAAAATGGGAATGGGGCAAATTGGCTCAGCCATTGTAAATTTTTGATATCTTTGGGTTTGGCAAAGACTGTAAAATAAATACTGTAAATATTGAAATGAAGTCCAAAAAGTGAGTTGTGTGCAACGTCCTTTGAGAGGTTTGTGATAAGCAGAGTTTAGTTAATGAGGAGTTTCATGAACAACATGACAGCAGACTTTCCCTAACCTTAGTATTCCCTAAGTTACTTTGACCAAAATCACCTGCCAGCAGTCAAATACTGCTTATGTTTCAGGCTTCCACTCTGTCCACAAAGAAACAGAAAGTAGGTTTTGATTTAGGTTCTTTCCCAACAATTCCTGTTGTAACAAATAGAACTCATGGGAGGCTAGTCATTCCCAAAATGTGTCTGCTCCAGCAGAGGTAAGAAAAACTCAGTATTGCCTTGCCTTCTGACTTGTCAATTAAAGCACCGTGGAATCCATGCCTGTTCTCTGTATATAGGAACTTCACTTTTTCTATCAGGGTTTCCTATTATTGCCTAATGCTTAATTTGCTATAAACCTGTGTCTGGGACAGAGGCAGAGCGAAGGGGAAACTGCTCCCGGGGCGCATGTGCACCCTGCGCCCCTGCTGCGGTATCACCCACCCTGCCCCGGAACACCCCCAGAATGCCCCGCCACACCCCCTTGATGGCCTGGCCACTACTCTGCCGCTGCTCCGCCCAGGGCATTGTGCCCCTCCTGCCCTGTGGGCACTACACCACTGGCCTGGGCTGTACCCCTTCAAACTGCAATTGAAGGCCTCCTTAAATGCAGTATCCCTCAGTTTAGATATCTAGTTGCCAAGGGAAACTTCCAGTCTAAAGTTATCCCTGATGAGCTTGGCATCTACTTGCAAGATGTTTGCTTTTGTTTTGTAAATGGGGGATTAATTAATTATGAGATTCCATTCTGCAATCTGAAGTAGTACAGCTCTGGCACAGATTTACCACCTCAGTGGTACATATGCAGCTCTGAATGCTCATTTCTTCACTTATTAAAAATCTGATTAGGGTTTTCTAGAAGCTTCCTTCCCCCCCCCCCCCCCTTTTATTTAACAACATGGTTTCATCCTTTAAAGCCTTTTTCAGCATTGGAGCCCCTGAATATGAAGCACTGGATTTTCTGATTTAAAAACATGTGCCAGTTATTATCCTTAAACTACAGACTGGAAAGGGGAACATTGAAATTGGGCTCTGCCGTGACATATAAGATGCACCTGAATAACCAGGGGCAGCTTGGCATTTGCTCTTGCCGTGGTGAGCAAGCGCTTAGCAGAAGATAAAGAAGAGGGCATGCCATGGCCCTGGTGGCAAGCTGCCCAGAACCGAGGTGCAATGGATTGGCTCCCTGAAAAGGCGGGAGGAGCTCTGGAATTATATTCTAGGCAGCCTTCCTTCGGTCCAGCTGCCTCTTCCCGGCGGCGAGAACCAGCAAGGCGTGGTCGCGTTGGCGTCTCGCGTAAGGCCTGGAAGGAGACTGGCCTTTTCTTTCCTTTTTTAGCTGATTTTCCTTCTTCCTCTGGCTATCCTTGTTTCTCTCGTTTCAACCTTTGCTTCTTCCTTTTCACTTTTTCTGGGCCGGTCTACTTAGCCGCCATGTGGGGCCGAAAAGGGACAAAGAGCAGAGCAGCTCTGCTGCAGAAGCCGCGCTTCATTGGGCAGGGCTGGCGTGCGGCTCTGCTGGAACATGGTCCGGGCCCAGACTGGCCAGGGGCGTCGGACATCGGCAACCCCCGGTGGTTCAGGCGATATCGGAGCAGCGGCGGCGGGCGCGGGCTGCGGGCTTGTCTCCCATCGGCGAGGCGCCGGCGGGTCGGCATGGCGGGACAGTCTCCATTGGGAGGAGCCCTCCTCGCGGTCCCGAGGGGTGCCGGCCCGGCATCTTTCCCGCCGAACACGATCAAAGGCCATATGGGCAATCACCCGATCCTGCAGCTTTGGTCCACAACCTGGCCCGGACACCCTGTTGCATCTTTCTCCAAGTCCTGCGGGCCGAAGCGGCCGGCCGAAGTCCGGCCCCTACCTCCAGGGGTCGGGGGCCCTGAAGCCCACTGCGCCGCCGTGAGGCCGGATGCTTGGCGCCCGGAGGGGCTCTCGAACGGAGCAACGGATGTGCTGCAACTTTCGCCTCCGGTTGTAGCGCTGGATCCCACATGCGATTGGATGCGTCAGTCGGCTTCCCTCGGGGCGTGAGGGCAGGAGGAGGAAGCCCGGTCGTCGAAGGCGTTCCGTTCCTCCAGTATGCGATCCCCCCCAGCTCTTCGTCGTAAAACCGAAGGTGGAGTCTTACTGAGGATGATGATGGCCAGCTGCGGGATTACTGGGGAATTTTGGAGTGCGGGGGAGAGGGTGCCTGCTCTCCCACCGTGGCTTGCAAAGCGCGAAGCGTTTCAGTGGGCGGCGAAGCGCCATCCCCAACCGGCTCAGGGACTGACAGCGGCAACCCGCCCGGGTCCCACCTCTCCCCAGGAAGTTCCTTCCGGGAGCCGGCTAGGCTGGATGGAAGTATTATGTGGATATCTTTAAGTTCCCTCGCGGCAGGAGGGGAGTTGGGTTGCAATGCGGGTGGGAAGCGCCGACAAAAAACGGAAGGACCAGTGGGCAGCGGCCGAAATGGAATTTTAACAACTGGCTGCAAAGGCTTCACCGAAGATTCCTCTGGCCCTTCATGTCGGGGCAATGCGTAATCCCCTTCGCCCGGAGCCTGGCATCCTCGCAGCTCCACATGGCCCATGTGCTCAATAGCGGGCTCGAGCGCTGGCTGGGGAGACTGCGGCCACCCGGCTACTTACGAGCCGAGGAGCCATCCGCATAGAAACAGCCGCCTTTACAAGTTTGCCTTTTTTCGTTGGGACCTCATCCACGACCAAACCTGGATGGTGCGTGGTCCAGCCCGCCATAGGGAGGCTGGCTGCATGGATTCCTCCTGTTCCCACAAAGACTCAGGCAGAGCCTACCCGGGGCGGGTGCCAGGGCCAAGGGGTTGTGTTAGGGAATTCAACAAAGCGTGCTTGCCCGAAGCGGCAAAAGCGTGGGAAATATGAAGGCACTCATAATTTTGCTCCCTTTGTTTCCAGCAGCCACAGCAGGATCGATCCAGCTGTCCCACGCCGGGCGTGGACGCCCTCCCTTTCGGCGAGGCCCGGTGCGCCCGGCGCCGAGGCCACTCCCACAAAGATGCCGGTGGCCAGGGGCGGTGCTCCCGCCCGCAAACAACACTGAGGTGCTGCGGCTCAGCTGCAGTCTCTTGGCCCCTTCCCGCTTACGTTCAGAGTGCTGGGGGTGCTGTTGGAGTGGTTGCAGCTCTGCCCATGACAGGGGCTGGGCGCGTCTGCTGGGGATAAGGTTTCTCTTCTGCCAGCTTCCGCCATTCCATACGCAGAGGCCCACAGAGGGCTTACCATGCCAACAATCTACAAAATCTGTCCGCTGATCTCCCCTGGAGCCCGGTGGCTGATAAAGCTCAACAAAGGCGAGAATCCAGGCCAGCCGCATTGCTGGCTCCTTTTCTGTCACCCTCCCCTCCCCAACCTCGGGGTCTCCCCTATTGGCGTCGTGCCTAAGAAAGCCCCGGGGGAGTTTATTAATTCAACACCTCTCTTACCCCCGGGGCTTAACTCGCGTGAATTTTTTTCATTGACCCAGAGGTTGTTGTTAGGTCCGGTTATGCCACCTGGGGCTGAAAGCCATCCTCCTGCATCGTAGGCGAGGCGGGTCCGGGGGCATCCCTGGCAACTGAAAGTGCTTGACATTCAGTCCGCCTTCCGGCTCCTGCCGCCCATTTCCCCCTGGACGCTTCCGAGCTGCTGGGCATCCCACTTCCATGGAAATTGGTATGTGGACAAGGCCATGCCCATGGAAGCTGCTCCCTTCTTGCTCATGCGCCGCCTTTAGCGAGACTTTCTGCGCAGCACCTTCCCTCGAATGGGCTTTCCAAGGCAGCGGGTGCCCTCCGGGTTTGCAGTGACTCATTACCTTTGATGATTTTCTTGTTTATCGGGTAGCAGGCAGGGCACCGGGGAGTGTGAGCCGGCCCTTCCAGGCTTTCCAAGGTCCTGGCCGCCGAAGGCTGGGGAGTTCCTTTGGCTCCCAACAAGGCCAGGAGGGGCCCGCCACTGCGCCTCGTAGCTACCTGGGCATCTCTACCTGGACACCTGGTTCTAGGCACGTTAATGCCCACTCACTCCCGGCTGACAGAGCTTGTAGCCCTTTCCAGCCCTGCTTCCAGTCCGTAGTTCTTCTCCTCCAAAAATGCAGGAGTGAGCCCCTGGTCCAGTCCTTTACTCGGCCACCTTTAATTTTGCTTGCAGGGATTGAGTGGCCTCGGGCAGGGCTTTCTGCTCCGGCGGCCATGTTGAGGTCCTTGTCGGGCTGCAAGTCCCCTGACCATCAAGCATCAGGGTCTCCGGGGCATGAAAGACCTACAGGTCTGGTTGTCCTTCATCCCGAAAGCTTCAAGCGGCATCTCCAGCGGCAATCTGTTTTGGAACCTGGCCTGGAGCTGCAGGTGCGCTCTGATGCCCTCTCTGGGGCTTTTGGTTTTGGCGTGTTCTGTCAGGGGTCAGTGGGCGCAGGGCCTTTGGCCCCAGAGTGGCACGCGCGGGAACATCACCAGGGATCTTACTTTTCTGGAGCTGATTTCCCCCATCCTGGTGGCGGTGCGACCCGGTTGAAAAGCACGACCTGCTGGCAAAACAAAGCCCGGGTGCTTTTCTGCCAGTGCGGAGCAAACCTTCAGGCAGTGAATGCGTTTGAAGTAAACAGACAGTCGAGCAACCGTCGAAACTCGGGTCATGCGCCCTGGATTACGCCAATTTGGTTCTTACCTGCCTCACTCATAACATCTCTTTTCAAAGCTGCTTTTGTTCCGGAAGGTTTGCAGGATAGGAAGTTGCTGAGTGCTTTATCTACCAGCCAGCAGATTGGATCGTTTCGGTGCCTGGCTGAAGTGGAGCCGTTCCAGCGACAGTGCGAAGGCGTTCCTCACCGGGAGCCTTAATAGCGGGCGTCATCACAGAGTGTTTTGAACTTCGTTGGCACCGACCACGTGCAGGCAATCTGACGGAGCCGTGCGATTTCCTGAAACGCTCCGTCCTCCGAACGCCCGGTTTTGCTGATGCAGGGTGGACTTTGGCCTCCTTTCCTCGAGTATTTGGTCCGGCTAAAACCATGGGCAGGGGATGCACCCGCTACACTAGCCGGGGGTGCACCGCAAAGCGAAGGCATCGCTTTCTACTGCAAAGGTTTCGGTTTTCCTACCAAGCGATCACCAAAGGCGTTTGTTGTTAGCGCCTAGTGGCTGGATGGCGGCGAGGGTGGAGGCGCCAGACGGGGGGGACCCTCCAGGCGCCCTGGTCACCAAAGAAGGAAGTGTTGAGGCGGTCACTGGGGCTCCTAGGGCAGGTGTGCGCCGGCAGCTATGAAGGCGCTTGCTTTTCGCCGCTGCCTTCCACCTGGCTCACCACGGGGCTTTCAGGCGCCGGGGAACTGGTCGCCCCTACCGGGGTTCGACCTTCCAGCGCACGGCGCTGCCAGAAGTGGAGAACACCACCTGCTGTCACAATAGGGACATGGTCCACGCTTGGCAATGGCTCGTTCAAAAACCGACCAAGAGGGCGGTCAGGGGCCTGGGTGCTCCATGCCTGACCCTACCGGGCGATGCCACCTGCCCCTCCCTCCCTTATTGAGTGGCTCTGGCACAGGCCTACCGAGGTTAAGAGTGGCGTAGCTCTTGGTGCACAAGGATGGGTCCCCCTCACCCGGAGTTCCAAATGTGCTTTAGCGGTGTTCAGGGGCGTAGCTTGGCTCATAGCCGGAGCTACGGCCAGCGAGGAGTTAGGCCTGCACTTTCGTTCAGAGATAGGGGCCGCCACGGCGCGCGGCAGCAGAAGGCACAGGGCCCGGAGGATATCAGCTGTTTTAGCGGGCAGGTGGCGGTCGGGGGAATTGCTTCCGGTAGAGTACATTAAGCCCAGCACCTGGCACTTGTTGATTTCCCTCCTCCAGTGCCTCCAAGGGACGCGCAGACTATCTATCGGCAGGAATTGTGGGGTGCGTAAGGGCTGGGCACAACCCACCGTCAGCACAGAGTGGGACTTCGCTATACTGCAAATCGAAGATGGGGCGGCATCTTTCGGACTCCGAGTACGCGTAAGAAAATTTCCTGAATTTGGGGCAGGGGCACATGCTTTGGCATGAGGCTAGAGCCCAAAGGTCATTGAATCCACATTTTCAGTTGGCTACACGGACCTCCTGGTCATCATCCACCTTAGGGAGGAAGATCTCCCCTGCCAGGTGGAAGGCCTTAACGCCGATATAAGTTTTCGCGGTGGCCCATGCGCAGCTCGAAGAGGCTTTGCCCAGGCACCGGCCTAATATGACCGCTTAGATTTTGGTCGAGATGGTGCAGCCCGGGCTCATTGGAAGCGGAGCGGTGGATCCCTCGGACGTGGATAGAGGAACCTGCCAGAAAAGTTAATGAAAAAGTGACGCCAAGGTGGTGCTTTCCCTCGGGGGGGCTGGTGGCAGAACACTCCAGAAATCACCGGGGCGTCATGGACCTTTTCCAGCGGGATGGCGTCCGCCTGTCCCAATGGGGCATGGACTTGTGGCTTCAGTCCAGTTCAGTTTACCGCCGTGCGATTGGTTAGATTTGTGACAGGCTCAGGCTTAGCAGGGAGCTTGGGCGGTGAAGGACTGCAAGGGTGGGCAGCCTGCGTGGGGCGGGTTTTGCAATGGTGTCGCACATCTGGGGAGAGAACGCAAGCCTTCCGGTACTGGGGCTCCCAGGGCTTGCTAAGCCCTATGAGGGCAGTGGGGTGGAGGCGAAGGCACTGAGCTGGCTGCTGGCGGGCCGGCAGGCGGGCAATGCCCGACACCCCAGGGAGAATTATAGGGTTGGGTTGCCAGCCGTTAGGCGACCATGGAGGCTTAGCCATGCCCGACCACCCCAGCGAAGCACCGGGAGGAAGACGGGCTGGGGGCGGCCTTGGGGCTTTCCAGCGGTGCCCGTCTCCCCTCAGCAGGGCGGAAGGGCGTGGAAGCATTCAGGAGTATGATCTCTGGGCTTCCCTTCCCGCCAGTTTCCCATTCATTGGGATGTACGATGTGCGACCCGTTTGCCACCCAGCTCTGATGTATATATAGTTCTTGTTTATATGTTTGTTGTTTAATAAACGAAGGCTCGCGGCCCATTCCTTTCGCAGCCTGTCGTTGTGAATTGTACTTATTGAGCGAGGGAGTCTCACCATCTACAGCAAAATAAGATGCACCTGAATAACCAGGGGCAGCCATTGCTGCCGTGGTGAGCAATGCAGCAAGATAAGGGGCATGCATGGCCTGGTGGCAAGCTGCAGAACCGGGTGCAATGATTGGCTCTCCCCTGAAAAAAAAGAGGCGGGAGGAGCCTGGAGTATATCTAGGCATAGCCTTCCCCAGTCCAGGCGCCCTTCCAGTGGCGAGAACCAGCAAAGGCGTGGCCCACCCACCCTCCCTGTAATTTAGGGTTAGGCGGAAGGATTTTTGGGTGCACCTATACTGTCGCAGTCCGGCGGAGTTTGCAACGGTGTCGCACATCTGGTGAGAGAACGGGCAGCGCTTCCGGCTGGGGCTCCCAGGCTTGCGCTATGAGGGCCGGGGTGGGGCCGGGCAGGCTGGCGGGCGGCAGTGTATCGGGCCGTCTGCCGACTTACCCCAGGAGTGGGGTTAGGTTGGGCCGTTAGGCTGACCATGGAAGCTTAGCCGGTGCCCGACACTGGCGGGCAAGAGAATGGAGGAGCAGACGGGCTGGGGTCCTTGGGGCTCAGCCGGTGCCCGTCTCCTCAGCAGGGGCGGGAAGTGTGGAAGCATTCAGGAGTATGATCTCTGGGCTTCCCTTCCCGCCAGTTTCCCATTCATTGGGATGTGATGTGCGACCCGTTTGCCGCCCAGCTCTGATGTATATAGTTCTTGTTTATATGTTTGTTGTTTAATAAACGGGCTGCGGCCCATTCCTTTCCAGCCTGTCATTGTGGTGTACTTATTGAGCGAGGGAGTCTCACCATCTACAGCAATAACTTTTGTTTGTTTAGTATTGCATTGTAGATTCACAATTAAATTCTAGTCCAGTTGCACCTTAGAGGCCGACATTACTGGGGGAGGGGGGGATGAGCTATCGAATGTCAAAACTCCCTTTGTCAAAGTATTCTTGAAAGCTCATCCCCTCCCCCAAATTTTGTTGGTCTCCAATATGCTAATGCACCTGAATCTAGCTGGTTCATTGCAGATCAACACAGGTACTCTCTTAAACTTGATTCACAATATTTATGCTGAATAATACCTTTATATGAGATCATCTAAAATGCCAATATTCCCATCTACTCCAACACACCCAAACTAAAAGCATATCTGGTGTCTGAGTTTTATGTGGTTATAGTATAGACAGATGATATTACCAACCATCCATTGTGAATACCTCATCACCACAGAGGGTATCTGCACTGTTCTGACCTACCTGTCACTTTCTTCTACCACTTCCCAAAACACCGCCAAGTAAACCCTTCGAGCCCTCCGGGGAAGAGGCGGCCTATAAATCTATAATATAAATAAAATAAATAAATATAAATAAACACATGGGCCTCCTTCTCTTTTCAGTATAATAGCCAAGCATTGCACTGTACCCAGAAATATCCTATTCATTCCACCGTATCAATTTGACAGTTATTGTAAGCAAATACCAAAGACAGCTTTAATAAACTCATTAACAACCATTGGGTCATAAGAACATAAGAAAGAGCCTGCTGGATCAGACCAGAGTCCATGTAGTCCAGCACTCTGCTACTCGCAGTGGCCCACCAGGTGCCTTTGAGAGCTCACAAACTAAAAACATATCTGGTCCATAAATACTGTTTGCCCAGATCCTCTTAAATTTCAAATGAGTCAAAGAACATTATTGGTTGAGCAGCTAATTGCCTTGGTCTTGATAAGATACCAAGGAGCAAGCCATATAAACAATAAAAGGACCTTTCCTCTGAGGAATTTGCCATGCTGTGCTATCACCGCCACATGCCTATATGGGACTCTTTGGTAATTTTTGGTTCTGAATAAGAATTTTTGGGGTGTCCTCTCTAATTGGCTTGTTATGGGAATCTTTTCCCCCCCAGCTTGTTGTCAGGATATGAAGGGACAATTAGGTCTGGTCTGTGAAATAATTAGGTCAAAGTTAGTTTGACAGAATAGGGTGGTTGTTGCGATTTGTAGGATGCCTATCAGGCATTGGCTCATCGTTCATTCCTTCAGTGATGTAGGTTGAAATAGGATGCCCTTGGTGATGAGTAGCATCAACCAAACTGTTTTCTTTATGGCAGGCTGGGTAAGGGAGATGAATCCTGGATCCTCTCCATCAAAGGCATAGCAAGGGGGACAAGCAGTCAGTGCACCAGTGCGTCCTCTGCCCCCACCCTGGAACACCCCCATCCAACCCCGGAACACCCCGGAACACCCTCGCCACACCCCCACAGGGGTGTGCGCGTGATGAGTCCTTCTCCATCCCCTTGGAGCTACACCTGTGCTGTCCATGCAAACATGTGCAGGTAAGGATACACACAAGCTGTGTCTGGAGCCTGGACAGAGTTGCCTGAATAAGATATCGTAAAACCAAAAGGGCTATTTAGGATAGCCTGCCCTTAAAAAGTAGAAAGATTATTGCATAGATCAGCCAATTCTTATTAATTATTGAGCTAATCCCAAAATGTCATCTAGCAGCCTGAATAATTTAAGCTTATCAGAGCTTTGGAGCTAACCAGAGTCAGCTATGGTTAGCAATTGGATTGGAGACCACCAAGGAGGACCTTGATTGCTATGCAAAGGAAGGCATCAGCAAACCATCTCTGCTTACCTCCTGCTTTGAAAACCCCACGATGGGGTCACCATGAATCAGTTGTGACTCAGAAGGTGGTCACCTGTGTCTTTACTCGGGGAGCTGTGTTGTGACATTCTTTAGACATGACCTCTGCCACACTATTCCATAATGGGAACAAACTTGAAAACCTGAACTGCCCAGGTTGGTAAACTAATGTTTTGACTGTACCTTTTAACTCTCATGACAAAGGATGTAATTCGTCGCAAAGTATTCATTTCAATCTGCTTTAATAAGGTGAATGGTTCTTGGGATTTTATTTATGCAGGTTTACTGCTTGGGGTAATGAGGGGTGGAATAAAAATCTATTGACTGAGGCTCATGAACAATATGAGTCCAGCCATTTATATTGTCAGATTTACTACAGATGAAAAACTCATTGATTACCACTTCATTGTTTATCATTAGCGTTTGTACTTAAGGAGCCTGGATGCTTGCACAGGACTGCCGTAAATAATAAGGTAGCTATTGTGCACCCAGGATATAACATGGCCCATAATGTTTCATGTGTTTAGAAAATATTGCAAGGTTATTGAGGAGGGGGGAAAGAAAGGGTGAGCCTCTGGCTTTAAGAGGAGATATTTCTTATAGCCAGGCTGATAGGGCAGTTACAAATTAAGAGGCCACACAATTTTATAGGGGAGAGAACCAGTCTAGTTAAATCATTGTAATGGGAAGTTTTGTTAGCAATCAATCAGCATGATGTAGCGGTTAAGAGCAGTGGACTCTGATCTGGAGAACCAGGTTTTATTCCCCACTCCTCCAAATGAGAGGAGGAGTCTTATCTGGTAAATATGCCAGGGCAGGCATTTGTGGCAGTGCCCAGGTATCACAGAGCCCAGCTTCCAGGTTTGGGTGCTGTGGCAGCTGGTGTAACCTCTATCTGTGGGTTCTGTGGGGCAGAACTTGGAATGAGTTTGCAACAACAAATTTTAAAAACAAAATGGTTTACTTTCTTAACATATAACATCAAACATCAACATTTAACATCACATTTCAAAGTCCTATTCAGGTTACATTTTCAAGTCCTTATATTTACAGTGTACTGATACTGCCAAGTCCAATTCTTCTTTGCAAGTGGGTTGGCTCCTGAAGACTCCAAGGGCTTGATGAACAGGATTCAACATGATGAAGGTTTCCAGGAGAACGCTCACCCATTACAAACATAAAAAGAACCCTGAAACAATAAAGTCCAACATTTACAACATAGCAAAAATAATCAACTACCTTCCCAGTAGTTCCCAACAACATTGCAGTTACCTTAACAAGGAGTTAAGGGCTTATACAAATCAAGGTCCAAGTCTGGTAGCCTTGACTCCTCCAAACTACATGAGCTCTGCAGCTTTGAGTCTCCACCTCTTTCTGGGTCAATCCATTCTGAGCACGGGGGTTACACTGGCAGCTAGTGAAAGTCCCTTGGTGCTGGCGTCTGTGCCATTTCACATGGTGCTGGTGGCTTCCAATGTGGTTTCGGCCCCCCACTTTGGATTGCACTGTTAGTGAGCTTCCATAGAAGAGTGGTGATTTGAGCCTGGGTCTTCTAGATCTGAAACAGTACCACTACACCACATTTGGCTTGGGCTGATGTTTTTATTATTATTATTATCAATAATTGTTATCAATATAAAAACACACACACAAAGGGAAAAAAAGGACATAAAATAAATAGATCTTAATTTTCAGTAAAGTATGAACACGATGAAAAGTTGAGAACGCCTTCCATTCAACCTATTTTACCTACCATTCTTCCGTTCAGAAAACACCTGCTTATAAATGCTAATTAAACAGTTAATAATAGCCTTGGCTACTAACGTATCGATTTAATTTCTCTAATTATAATTGTAATCCCTAATGATAGTAATCTCTAATGATACTTGAAAAAAATGATTCAGCAACATACAAAAAATACAGTTCCCACTTCTCATCAAACTCATGTTTTGACTGTGTACAAGATTTTTTAATTTGGCCATTGTGACATACTATCTCATTTTTTCCTTTCACGTTTCTGTGTTCAGACATTTTTCAGTATTACTCTAGATGCTGCCAGTATTTCTCCAGATGCTGTTAATAATCCAATCCAGAGCCCTGGGGCAGCCAGAAACAGCGCTGCTCTAGCACCACTCTACTGCCTCCAGAGGGCTTTTCATTGGTGCAGAAAGGCAAAAAAAAAAAACCCCTCCCTGCTGACCAAAAGTTCTCCATTGGGATCAGTGGGCTTATGCCACCTAAATAAGTCCAAGCCCCAAGCACTGACATCCTACGATGTCAGGGTGGAACTCACTTAACATTAGCTCCACCCCTGACCATGCCTCTGGAATGCCCCCACTACATTGCTAAAGCTGGCAGGAGTGCAGGAGTGCTGACATGGTGCTCTGCATTGTGTCTGGCCATCGTAGTGGCTTCCCGTTGGCAGATTTGCCCCTCTGAGGGGGTAACTGCCCTGGGAAGAGCAAATCCACTAGTGCAGTGGGTCCCCACCTCCACACCTTTCAGCCCCCACTTTCTGGATTGGGCCATAACTTTCTTAGGAAAGTTTCTGGAAGGATGCCTAATAACATTGTTTTTGCAGCAAATGGAAAACTGGTCTTCATTTTTTTTTTTGCATTTTTGTATGTACATCTAACCAGTACTATTTAACATTTTTACAAGTGTGCCACATTTGATTAAATGACCCAACTGTTTCTTGACATTTCCAGTAGAGACCACTGAAATTTTTACTCATCTTCACAATGCCTTTGTGTCACATGCCATTGGAAGAACATTTTGTACCAATTCTCTCTCAATGTTTGGTAGGCTGTAAGTTCAATGTCTGTAAACTGTAATAACGTCCACTGTTGAAAAGATATCTCCTCTTGAAAGTTTTGCATCCATTTTACCATATAGCATTTTACTTGTTCCATTACTGTGCCTTGTTTTAGCAGGAGCTTATATATTCTTTCCAACACATGTTGCTTTTTTGATATGAGCTTTTTTCCAAACTTTGTCATGTCTCCTAACAATTCTCAAAAATATATCAACCACTGTGTTCTTTTTCCTTCCTCTTTTGTCTCTTGCCATGACTTAATTTTCCCCTGTGAATTAAACATCTCTTTGGCTCCTATTGAAAAGTAACAAGGGCCCCTTCTGCACATGCAGAATAATGCACTTTCAATCCACTTCCAATGCACTTTGCAGCTGGATTTTACTGTGCGAAATAACAAAATCCACTTAGCAAAATCCACTTTTAAACTGTTGCGAAAGTGGATTGAAAGTGCATTATTCTGCAAGTGTGGAAGGGGCCAAGGAGACATATATGGATGAATCGGTCAGTTGCATGGTATCAAGTTATTTATTTATTTATTTATTTATTATTTATGGGTTTTGTATACTGCCCAACCCCCGGAGGGCTCTGGTGATTGCTACCAAGCCTGGCCCCAGTAAATCATCCTGCAAAGACCAAAACAGCCTTGGAAATAGCTATGCCCTCTCCTTCTGACTTTTCCTGACAAAAAATAAGGCTTGAAGACTGGCAATACTGTTGTGGTTGCCTGACAACAGCCATGGAGGGCATCCATTTCTTAGAGTAACAGGCACTCCCTTCATTATTTAGGAGGTCTGTCATTTGTTTTTGGGTTTTTTGCTTTTCCCCATTTTAGATTTTTAGGCAAAACTGGGGCATTTTCAGGTTTGTGGAAAGATCCGTCATGCCTCTTTCAAACTCCAGTCTCTAGCTTTAATTATCCACAAATCTGGCCACTTTGAAAATTATATATATTGATGATTATTGTACTTGGTGGAGTGGCTAAGATGAATAGGGGTTGTTTTCCCTGCTCCTCCAAACAAAGCCTGCTGGGAGACCTTGGTCACAGTTCTCCTAGAACTCTCTCAGCCCCACCTTCCTCACAAGGTGTCTTTTGTGGGGGGAGACGTGAAGGCAATTTAAAGCCACTTTGATCCTAAAACCAGAAGGTGCAATATTTGAATAAACAAGCCGAAGATGCTCGTGTTTCTTTGTGAGCATACAAGTGCCAACCTCCTCGTCAGCGCAGCCGGGTGTATAACTCCAAAATAAACAACTTTTTTTTGTTTTGGAAAAAAACACATTTGCAGTGAACTCATATAAACACAGCGTGACTCTTCATTACCCTTTTTGGAGCTGGCCCTGTTTACCACAGATCACATTTCGAGCTCCCATTTAAAAAAGACCTTTCATGGAAAGTGTTCTTTCCTAACCTCCTGCAGTATTGTATATTCATGATCCCGGAGTCCAAAAATCAATAGTTCCTGTGGCTCCTACTAACTTGAAGTGATTCTTCAAACCCAGGAATAAGAGCAATATTAGCAGTTTCTTACACAAATTCCACTTCTGGAACACCCAGAGTTGACAGATCAAAGAGCTGCATGGCAGGGATGAAGCCTTTATTCATTCCCAGGGCAGACTTCTTTTTTTTCTTTAACTGCTAATTTCTGTTTATCTGAAAGAATGGTTGATGGGTTGCACTAGAAAGCTTGTTACCTGTAAATAAAAAAATAGTCTGTTTTTATAGGAAAATGTTTCAATCCTTGATAAATAAATGCATTATTAATTTGGATATTGCAGAAGAAAGCGCTCTTCTTATTCTAGGTATAACTGCCATATAGGCTTCATTGAGAGTTAGGGCTGCCAATCTCCAGGTGGGGACTGGAGATCTCCAGGCAACACACATGACTTGTTTATTAGTTAAAGCAAGCATTCCACTTCTCCTTTAGAAAATGACTGCTGTAGAAGGTGGATTGCATGGCATTGTACTCTACTAAGCTCCCTATCCTCCTTCAAACCAAATTGCCCAGGATCTACCCTCAAATCTCTGGGTATTTCCAAACCCAAAGATGGTAACCTGTAGCCTGTACCCTTCTACTCTAGGAAGCAAGGTTCAAAGCCTTCCTCTGGCACAAGGAACCATCACAAATCTTCCCCATATATCTCCACTTTCTTCTCCCCGTTATTTTGGTTATAAAAGGTACTTTGCACCGTGGCTGCCCCCTCCGGCTTGGCCCGCCTCTCGGGCAGTGGCTGATTTGGCCTATGAGCCAGCCATGGCGCAGAGCAGCCAGGCTCCGCCCAGGCAGTCCTCTCGCACCACGACCGGATTGGCTGCTGCCCGAGGGGTGGGCCGAGGCCTGCCCAGACGATGCATGACTGCTCCTCGCCGCAGCCACCCCCTCTGGCTCGGCCTGCCTCTTAGGCAGCAGCCAATCTGGCCTACAACCCTGCCCAGGCAGCCCTCTTGAGCCACGGCCCCCCCTCTGCCCAGTCCAGGCCTGTCCTACCAAACCCTGCCACCACTGGCAAAGGTAAGTGGGGTGTGGAGGGTGTATTGCATGGGGTGGGGCATCGGGGGTGGAGCCCAAAGGGGGGGCAGAAAACTCAGAGTCTGCCCCTGGCTCCATTTTACCTAGCTACGCCACTGTCCTTAAGAATCTACATAACTAACACTTATTGCAAAACTAACACATTACGTGATGTTCCTCCACAGGCCCTGGGGACACCTTTACAAACAGAAAAGCAGCATGGGAGTTGAGCATTCCGCCAGTGCACATGAAGCTTACATGCAGAAATATCCTTAACAGCAGTGATGTTTTTCAGCCGCCCAAATTGCTAAATTTGCCTCTGGATGCCTCAATTCAAACTTGGGGCTTTACTCAGCATTCTCAGCAGCTCATTTGAATGAAAATCTTAAAACCAAATATCCGCTTTTAGGACTGTGCATTAATGGGACCGTTACTTTACTTTTTTTCCCCATTGTGACATATGCACAGCTTTGAAGCTTAGTAGTTTTTTTTTCATGTAATAAATACAATAAATTCACATTTTTTTTAAAAAAAAAACACTACTCATTTTCTCATTGGTCTTTTCTGCACAGCAGAAATAAAATATCTTGCAGAAGTTTTTAAAAGATCTGTTTCGGCTTTTTGTGTTCACTCTGTGCGGAGAACACAAGCGTTGCCAGCCAAAATGGTTCTTTTTTCCCCGCCTGCCATCCAACGGAGCTCTTGCCAGTTTCAAAGTTGCACCAGTCATTTTCTCTCACTTGTGATTCTCCATCCCAACCACCATTTTGTGAAGGTTTCTCACAGATGTTTCCTCTCTTGGCAGCTCATCCACGCATAATTTCACTATAAAAAGTACATGAATAAAGTTTGTTTTGCCTGTCACACACGTGTCATTTTTACCTTTGTTCTTGTTTGTTTAGAGGAGGATGTCTGCAAAGCTATGATGACACAAATATGTGCATATTGCAGATTCTCGTGTTGTGGAGCCCAGGTATGACATTCTCCTGCTCCAGAGGATGCCAAGCAGACTCTTAGTCTAGCCTCATAGAGTTGTTATTGTGATCATAAAAAGGATCCTGACAACAATGTTGTAACCCGTTTTAAGTTGCCACTGGGGAGAAAAGCCTTTACGGCTCTGGCCCCTGCCTAGTGGAATGCTCTACCTCCAGCTGTCCGGGCCCTGCGGGACCTTGGTGAGTTCCACAGGGCCTGTAAGACGGAGCTATTCCACCGGGTCTTTGGGGGGGCCGGCCGCGGTTCTACCGCCCCCCACTGAGACTGAGGCTGCCTGTTTTTCCATCTTGGTTGGGCCCTGACTCCATCTTGGGCCCTGCCTACCCCCTACCCCTTTTGGCCTTTAGATCAGATGCCTGTTTTTAACAACTTCTGTTGTTTAAATTGTATTTATTCCTAATAACTGCTGCTTAAGTTTTAATGGGTTTAAGTTATATTTTGTATTGATTGCTGTCTTAGAGAACAGCTATATTGTGAGCCGCCTCGAGCCCTTCGGGGGTGAGGTGGCCTATAAATCCAACAAACAAACAAACAAATAAATAAATAAATGTGTGGAATAAATGTGTAAAAATGTAGAAATGTATACTGTAACTACTGCCTCCTTTAGTCCACTACATGCTGCATGGTATCTATTCTTATTTGCTGATCAGACAAAGAAAACAAGCAAGTCCTTCAGGGGCTGAGGGCAAAATACAAGTTCAGAGATTCAGTAATATTCATACCTTGGGAAAACCTAAGCTGTTTCCATTACATCGCTATAGAAGTCAGTCCACATGACAATAGTGCAGCTTTTTGGACTGCCCGGCTATAGTCAATGTCTCTTCGTTCTGTGATTCACATGCTTTTCTTAGCATTATATTAAGAGTCCTAAAGATGCATGTTCAAGGTTGCCACTGCCATTTATCTTGTATCTTGCGGTTAAACGTATGTAAGCTGAGCATAACAGCAAGCAGACAATGAGGTAGAATCTACTGAAAGCCTTGCTCATGAACTGTCTACAGGCCTCAAGATTAAGTGTGAAATCTGACAAGGAGGATACATATTAAGAATACATGCTGACAGAGTGATTTGGGTGATATTTTTCAAAGTAAAGAATCGATTACATTTCCATATCCTGCTGCCTCACAGCATAAAGGAAAAGAGGAGGTTGGAAATCCAGGTGTTTGTGTGTGTGTGTTGTATCTGACCAATTTCTTCTACCACACAATGGATTAAGAACACAACCCCACCACCAAAAGTCACCATTTTGGAGGTGAGGCTGAGGGGTGGATGAGTTGTGTGTCCCTGGATTTTCCTCTGGGACCCAAGTATAGGGAGAGCTCCTACAACCCCGTTTACTCCAGTAGGGAACTATCCAGCCCAAGCAGTGTCCCAAAGCCAGCTCTATGGTCATGAAACACAAGCAGGGGTTATAAAGAGAAAGTAAAAGGAGGAAAAATCTGCTTTCTTGCCTTGCCCCTCTTTTCCACATCCAATTATTTTTCAATACATTGCTACCTGTACAAATTCCGCTACTATTAAATGGAAAGTGGTTGCTACGAATCTGCTCACCGGTTGGGTTACCATAAGCCTTGCTGCTTATGAGTTCACCAACACACTTTATTGTGATTCCAGTGAGCTGATCTCATTTTATTAAAAGTACCCAGTGCTGTCATGACCATGTAGTCAGAGACATCAGTGGATGGAAGAGGATTAAAGAGGCAAATTGTGGTAACCCCCCCCCCACAACTCCCATGGTCCTTTGCAAAACTCCCCCCGCCCAACCTTGCTGACTCAGCTCAGTGGCTGTAATCTAAAATAATGGAGCAGCAAAATATAGGATCTACTTATATACCCCTTCATTTCCCCAGATTGTCATGATAAACCTATATTTGATGGCTTGGTTTCCAACACCAATATGTGCCAAGGAAGGTTTCCCTCAACTGAGCGCAACTTTTCTCTCTTCCCCTTCCCTGAAGCACAAAATGATCCCTGAGAAAAGAATGAGGGGACAATCAGCAGTCTGCTTCAGGACACAGAGAATCAATGAAAATAGTCTGTTCCCCCACCCTTCCATCTGCAGAAATCCTCTATGGGATCCAACCCATTAATTTGACATAAAAATTGAACCTAGTGATACTTTGTAAGGCCATTGTTTTAACAGTAATGAAGAAGAATTGCTAAGTAAAATTTTGTTTAGCCTTATCAACAATTCAGCACTTTTTATGAATGAAATGCTGCTTTCATTGCCATTGGGCCATTTCTGTGCAACTCATTATATCTGAAAATAGAGAGTTAATGGGGCAAGTTTTATCTTCTATTATCTCTTTTAAAAAGATAAAGGTCTTAAACGTTAAACCTTCAGCCAAATACCTGTCTCTTAATCAAAGGAATTTGCTGCTCCAGCTAGGTTTTATGTTCTTTCGAAGGATTCCAGATTGCTTGTTTTTTTATGGACTATCTACATAACCGCCTCCTACAGTATTTAAATTCTGTAATTTTCTGCTCCTAATGTTATCTAAATGCACACGGAACACTTTACATTTATCCATTTAATATCATAGTTACATCTCATTTTGATGTCTGTTTCTCAACAGCTTATACCAGTAAATGTTTTTAAAACAGAAAAGTATTTAAATTTCATTTGGTGCAGGAGGGTTTTTTTTTTTTTAATATATTTTTACAGAGGAAAAAATGACTAATGGTCCAGGAAGATGTATTTATACAATCTGTTTATCTACATCACCCAGATATATCAGTGTTTTGAAAACTAAAGTACTTGCATGCCGTCACTTTTTATAGATGTCGGATTTTTAAGGCTTTAACAATATTGTTCATGTGAAACAAATCCTCTCTTTATTGCCAGTGATAAAACAAACATGACATAAAAGATATGCATCATGTACTAAGTATGCATCTTGTTTCTCTGAAAAACTGTATGTCACACACACACAACAAAGCGAGGAGACAGCCTGGCAACTCCATTCGCTGAGCGGGAAACAAGAAATGGAAAGAAGCAAGAATTTGTAAAATCCTGTCACTTCACGCAAGCATCGCTGGAGCTTTTTTTTCTCTATCTGACTGAATATTGCAGAAAAACCACTGTCTGGACATTTGGCTATGGAGTCCACTCTGGTTAAGCATGCCACTGGAAATGATGCACAAAGACTGGTACCTGATACCCATGTAGAGGTTGCCATTTCAGTGTTGGGCAACTTCAGTTTGACTCTCTGAAGAAGTAGTGACTGGGAAAGACTTCTTTCCACCTGAGGCAATGAAGAGCTGCACTGAACTAGATAAACCAGTGGTGTATTTCTGTATAAGGCCACTCCATAAGATCATTTTATCCTCACGAGAACTTTGAATGGCTGCCCAACTGACTGGTTTGAGAGCATCCAGTCATCTTCATGACTGAGAAGGGATATGAAGTCAAGCCTCTACACTCCTAATACAACACTCTAACCACTATACCAAACTGGCTGTCCACCCACAGTTCAGAAATAATGCCAGGTAGCCCCCATATGCTCCTGACAGAAAAGGGTGCAGGAATTGCTTATCAGATAGCACAGCTTCAGAAGGCATTCAAATTTGGCACTCTCAAACCATGAATGAAGCCCAGAAGTTGAGTGTTCCACCTATACTCTGTCTCACAAAAAGAGGTTAGCAGATTGTATATTCCTCCACCACAGAACTCAATATGCTAGACCAGTGGTGGCGAACCTATGGCACGGGTGCCAGAGGTGGCACTCAGAGCCCTCTCTGTGGGCACGCGCAAACAGTGTGCCCCCCCCCACATCTAGGCTGGCCTGGGCTGCTGGGCTCAATTATTAGCATTAAACCTAAGACCAAGTTTTGGGGAAGCAGTGTAGGTAACCCTGTTAAGCAATGTTAAACCCCACTGATTTTCATGCAAAGAACAAAAGCACAATCTTTTACCTGGGAGTAAGCTCGGTGGCTAAAAATGGGGCTTGCTTCTCAGTAAACCCTCCTAGGGTCGTGATTCTCACGTTGGAAGAGATGCACGGTTGCTTCAAAGCAAAGCCACCGACTACCACCAAGCTTACTCCTGAGTAACACACGACTCGGAGCCAACTGTTTTTTTCTAAACGAAAACCTCAGTATTCAGGTTAAATTGCTGTGTTGGCACTTTGCAATAAATAAGTGGGTTTTGGGTTGCAGTTTGGGCACTCGGTCTCGAAAAGGTTCGCCATCACTGTGCTAGACCTTCCTTGTTCAATTCTCTGCCTGGGTCTTGATGCCTACCTAGCCCTGCCCCCTCCCCCCTGCCATTTGAAAGTTTGATGATAGTCGTTCAATGAAATACAAATGCTCTTGTATCAAAGTACCATGCACAAAATAATGGTTTTGACAAAAGCAGCACAGAAATATGAATGATAAGTCTCATGTTCATTCAGGACTATATTCTAATGTGAAAGCATACAGTCACTGCCCATCAACTGGCCGTACTAACATCTTTCTCTGAGACAGAGTATAGTTCTAAGAAACTTCTGGGTATTCCATGTCACTCCTAAAAAAGGGGTGAAGTATGTTATCTTCAGCATAAAATACCGACCAGTTTAAAAAGTCATACTTGATCATTGGAATGCCTCACGCCGTCAGCCACCAGGAAATATGCATCTCCTTGCATGTGATCTCTCGAATTAAGAGAGAAGAGAGAGCTGCTTGATTGGGAGATAGGTTTCACCAGCTACCCTGCAAGCCAATTTGACTAAAGCAGAGCTAATTAAGGATGTCTCCTGTATATAAAATATATCATCTCCAGATAACAGCATATGGCTAAATTTTTCATTTTATTAAAAGCTTGCATTAAGGTTTTCCTACATAAATTTTGACCACCGACAGGTGCTATTTTGAAGAGCCTGACAATGGGGATGACTTAGATTAGGTTGACACTGCCAAGAGATGTATCACCCACAGCTGTCTTAAGGGGAAGAAGGATGAGGAATCCATTCCCCATTATTGCCTAATGCTGATGGGCTGGCATTATCTTCAGCAAGCTGTTCTTCCTTTCTGTCCTCTCTTTCGGGCAATTCTGCACACTGCTGTAAGAGCTATTTCCACTTTAGATTTACTGAAGGGGTTTGCGCTCTCTGGAATAACCTCCACGTCTTTCGACGTTAGGCAGGCTAATGTCAGGAGACCGAACGCAACACGCAACTTCAAGTATAAAAGTCAAATGAGAAGCAATTTAATAGAATAACAGCCTAGCTCTGTCGTCGTTGTTACTTCTTAATGAATCAGAAATTTGGGCTTGGAACAGCACAGGGTTTTCAATCAGGTTTCTTTTAACTTTCGTTCTGCTTATGTTCATATGTATATCCCATCTATCTTCCTAAAAACAACACTTCAAGGTGTGCTTACAAAATGTAAGGCAGACCTATAAAACAGAAAGCTTAACATCAACAGTCAGAGAGGGGCCACAGCTCAGCCGCTGAGCATCTGCCTTGCATGCAGGTTTCAGGTTCAGTACCCAGTATCTCCAGGGAAAAGGTTCAGACATTGCGAAAAACCTCCACTAGGCATTCTGGAGGACTGTTGCTAGCCAGGAAGCAACACCGATATCAATAGACCAAAGTTCTGGCTCAGAATAAGGCAGCATCGTGTTCCACAAGCCAGAACCAACTAAAAGAAAAATAATATTACTATATTCATAAAATAAACCATGAGACAAACGGTCCATACAGCAGGTAGGCAGCCCGACTCCAGAGGGGGCAGGGCCACATCATCCTCTGGAGCAGCGATTCCCAACCAGGGTTCTGTGGTACCCTGGGGTGCCGTGAGCATGTCCCAGGGGTACCGCGTCAACGCTACCGCCCCCTCTCACTTTTGCGGTGTATCCCGCCGGCACCAGCAAGGATATGGAGCTGGCCCAGGGAGCAGGGCCTGCCGCAAGGTCACCAGACACTTCCCACCCCCATGCTTCCCTTCACCCTGGGGGGGGGGGGAAGGTGGGGGTGGCAAGCAGGGGAACTGGGAGGGGAAGGTGGGGGGAGGATGGCAAGAGTACCGTGAAATATGAAGAGTGAGGTCAAGGGTACTGTGACATTGAAAAGGTTGGAAAACACTGCTCTGGAGGCTGCACAGGTTTATGCCAGTGGATTTGATCTTCCCTCCTTGGGGCACTTACCCTCTGCCAGTGCTTGGCCACTGTTGGGCCCTGGGACACCAAGACATCTAGGAGCTGGCATCCCTACTTTATCAAACTCCCAATGAACGTGCTACACTCTACACCTAAGACATGTTTCAAAAATACTGATTAAAATGAACAATAAGAATCCAGAACATAACGCTGTAAATAAAACAGATGATTTAAGACCCCGTGCATTTTTTAAAATGAAAATGTGTTTGACCTGTCTCCTGAACCTTCTCAGTAATTGAGTTACTGCTGAAAAAGGAGTACCTGAGAAGTACCTGGTCCATGATAATGCCAGTCTCACCACCAGTGGTAGGAGAATGTGAAGAAAGGACTGCTCAGAATCACAGAGTCACAGAATCATAGAATAGGAAGGCATTACAGATAAACAGAAGGTTATATATCTTTTAAACAGCCACAACTACGAGCTGTTGGAAGCGGTGGCTAAATTTTTAAATGGTGTTATTTTAACTCGTCAGAAGTTGTAAAGGCTGTTATTACCTTGCAATGTTAATCTTAAACTATTTATATGCCATTAAAGGTATTCGAAATCGAATAGGAAGAGACCACAAGGGTCATCGAGTCCAACCCCTGCCATACAGGAAGACACAATCAAAGCACTATGAAAATCAAAGGGGTAAGGCAGTTCATATGGGAACCAGCATCAGTGGCATACCGGGCCTAAATGGCGCCCAGGGACATGACTGGCTCCCATCCACCCCCCACAAACACACCTGGCTTCCTGTGCCCCATTTATGGGAGCCAGCAGGGAGGCCGGGGAGGGTGTGGCTCAGGGGCAGGGCTTGGGGCGGTTCAGATGGGCGCTGTGGCAGCAGACCAGCTCCTGGGCTGGCTGCATTCCCGCCACCAAGCCCTGCACCCTGGCCTCCCTTCAGGCCAACTCCTGCCCGCCCCAAACCTGCAGAGAGGGTGGGGGCAGGGCTTGGCAGCAGACAACCTGGACGGGTGCCACAATGGTAGTCTGGCTCCTGCCCTTCCTGGCCTCCTGTGGAAGGGGAAGCCGGCTTATGACTGCAGTGACCAACTCAGCCGGCGAGCAGCACCCCGGCATGGGAAGAGTGGCCGGGCCACCGCACCATGGAAGAAGCCAGGCATGGGGACCCGTCCAGCACCCGGCGCCCGAGGACATGGGATATCCCATGTCCCCATTAGCGGTACGTCACTAGCCAGCATTCACTCAAATACGTAGAGTTTAAAACATGCAAGATGGGTAACACAATAGAAAAATGCATCAGTATCTGGGGAAGCACCTAATGCCACGAGAATCACAAAAGGAAAAAAAACCTTTCTGTCCACAATGCACAAGAAAAAGCCACTTTCAATTAGCTCTTTTAAAAATCACTCCTATATTCCAATGCCAACACCCCTTTCCCTCTTCAATCTTAGTAACAACAAAAAGTAAAAAGTTATTCCTCAGCTCATCCAGTTAGTAGCTGGTTTAGGATCCCTGCCTGTTACCCCAACTGTACTTCTTGGCTTCTCTACTTTTCAACCCTGTTCTGCTGGGTTTCTCCAATCTGGTTAATTTACCTCTCTGGAGCTGCCCTACTGTCTTCAATCCTCCCTTTTATTTCCTTCCTTAGTAGAAGGTAGTTTGTTAGGGGAAGGCTTTAAACTGTGATGGTATTTCACATAAACATTCATTTCCTTTCTGTAGCGCCTCTGTTTTTATTTACTTGATTGAACTTGGTTCTCTTTCTGTTAGGTCAATAAATTATCTTCTTGTTTAAGGAGCTTATTCCCCTTCCTTTCTTTTGAGTGTTGATCTTTATCTCAACCCTGGTATGCATCGGGTGAAAGTGTCTGGGTAACATACTGATGGACTATTTTGTTTTCGGCAGTACAATCTACTGATTTATGAGAAACATGGATTCTTGAGGTAGAAGCACATGGTAAGTTTCTTATTATTAATTCTAAAAGTATCTACATTTAGCCAGGCAGATGTCCACAGAATCCAGACTTCTCAAATTCTCCATTAGCAAGCTTTAACAATTCTTGATCATCTTTTTGGACTTTGCATGTCTAATATTTTAAGTGGCTAAATGCTCCTCAGTTGCCACGACCCTGTTCATCAATGAGGGTGGTGTGGTTATTCCAGAAGCAACACTTTTGAACAGTCAAAAAAGAGTGAAATACTTTGGGACAGCTGAAAAAAAAACAAATGAAATCCCTTATATTAATAGGGAGACTTTCATTGACTTCAGCACTTCCATGACATTGTAAGGTTTCTCAGTATTAGACGTTTGATTGACACAGTGATGGCTCATTCAAAGCAAAGACAATGTCAGCGGAGCTGTATTAAGTTCTTTTCTTGACTTGTAACAGCTTCTTCAGAATGGTTTTTTTCCTTTCCCTTAAAATTCCCATTGACATCCCAAGGGCAATGGTACTGATAGAGTAATACCTATGTTACAGGTTATACAGTGTTTGTGGATGGAAGGAAGGGAGATATATTGTTGCTATTATTACTATCAAGGAACAGTATTTTATAGAGGAAGGCTAAAATTAAGCCATAGTTTCAAATTTTCAGTCAGTCTGTTCTAGGAATCACTGGAAATTCTATAGTTTAGCATAGAATTTGTGGTGATTCCTGTAGAGGCATTAATTTACATTACTTCCAAGTTTCTGCCAGAAGTGACATCATGCCATCATTGATGGATCCCCCATGTCCCCACCCCTCTGACTCCCACCAGCTGCCAGACCTGTGCCTGACCAATCTAAACCTTACTCAGGTCTAAACAATGAGGTTTACTCCCAGAAAAATATTCTTTGGATTCTGCTGCAAGAGAAATCAATGTTCTACTCTACTGTATTTTTTAATAATAATAAGCCTTTATTTGGCATAACAATAATCATAACAATAAAAAACCTGAGATAAAAGGTATACAGATACAAAGGTTTAAGATAAAGGTATACAAATACAAAGGTTTAAGATAAAATATAAATTATTGATTGTGCATCACCTCCAGTAAAAATTGTGCAACCAATTCACAAGTTTCATTGTCAGAATTGTCCAGAAGAAAAGGAAGTCTACTTGATTCTTCCATTTCACTAGGTATCCTAGAAAGAATGTTGGAATATTTTGATCTGATATTAGCAGATTTAGGGCCAGCAAAAGCAGTTGATGTTGCCAATGTTTTCAATTTGTTGTTCACCAGCCAAGAGCATACCCCTTTTAAGCTTCATTTCCAAGTTGTTAAAATCTACCACTTAATAAAGCGGAGGGGAAAACATTAGTGCGAGCAAGTGTGAGGGCTTTCTTCTCTGCATTGGATTAGTCAAAAATAATACAAATAAGGGAATACCATCCTGTTTTGATATAGTGGTATTGAAAGATGTAAGGGTGAACAAGTTTTCATAGCAGCCCTAAATAAATTAATCCATTCGCTTTCCAACAATTTTTGTTTTAACAAGTTGTAGGATTCTGAACTAGATAGCGGAAAAAGCGAGAAGTCGAGAGATATACCTCAAAGAAGTGATTCAATCTTTCTTTCGATCAGAGAGAACCATGGATTAGCCTGAGTATCAGACAAAAGTAGGTGAATCAGCGAGTGCTCATCATGCGAGAAATGCAAAGTGAAGCCAAAATTTAAAAGCTCTCCAACCAACTGCCCTATAAAACTACAATGAATTTTGGCCCAGTTCTAAACAGAGGGCCGCATACGGTACACAATTTGGCAGGCCCATAATTTTACGGAAAAATTTGGATTGGACAGTATTCAAGGAGTCGTCAACTGCTTGGAGCCAGATAGGTACTCCATAAAGTAACTATAGGCGGCTTCTATCTTAAGAGTTAAAAGATTTTTAGTGCTGCTGGGACAAGGGAGTGGCCCTTTCCATAAAAGAAGCGTGCAATGGCAGAATAACTGATGGTAGCACCTGCAATAGCAGCTTTTTTGTGGGGTAACCAGGAGAGGTTATAAGAAAATGTAATTCCAAGATATTTGTATTGGTTAACCTGCTCTGGATGTGAGGGCGATCTGGCTGCGACATCTGTCACCCCATTGATCGCCAGGGTTGATTCGGCTGATCTACTGTATTTTTAAAAACAATCATGAGCAATTGAAGTACAATTCTGAGATGTACAAAATTAATTGTCATTTCACATTTGAACTTTTAGATCCATAACAATGCATCCTAAACAGAGTTACAACCTTATAACTCCATTCTAAGTCAACAGGCTAAGAAGGGTTATTCTCTTAAGAATTCCAATGCAAACGTATCAAATCTTGGACATCAGAGTCAAGATTCTGTCATGAGCCTCTTGCTTCTTCTGAGCAATGTGGCAGAGGCGTATTTCGAAAAGGGTAGCCAGTATGAATTTCTTTCTGTCATTCTTGGGACTATAAACCTTAAGTTTTTAGAATTCAATCTGTTAATGCAAGATGGAGAAAGGCAACTGAGGCCGATTCCTGTTCTTTCCAGTATCCCTCTCCCCACTGCATGGTAAGTTTCTATGATTACAGATGTAACATTTCTGGAAATGCTGAAACTTATGATACTGCTTTAGCAACAGACAATATACTATTTAAAAGTTAGCTGGTAGTATTGCCTACCTCCAGGTGGGGGCTGAAGATCCCCTGGAATTATAATTGATCTCCGAACAACACAAATTGTTTGTTTATTATCATGTGTTTATTATATTTAAAATATTTATTCCACTTTTCCTGGAGAAAATGGCTGCTTTCAAAGGTGGAGTGCCTGGCATTAAACCTTACCAAAATCTCTCTCCACCCTAAACCCCATTTTCCAAGGCTCTGCCCTCAAATCACCATATATTTCCAAACTTAGGTAACCCTATTAGTTGGGTGTATATGTAACCTCCTTCTGTGGGTTCTGTGGGGCAGTACTTGGAATGAGTTGCAACAACAATTTTTAAACAACAAAATGGTTTACTTTTCTTTACAATTAACACTTTTAAAACATCAACATTTAACGTTACAATTCAAGGTCCTGTTCAGGTTGCATTTCAAGTCCTTCTATTTACAGTCTACTGATATTGCCAAGTCCAAATCTTCTTTGCAAGTTGGCTGGCTCCTGAAGACTCCAAGGGCTTGATGAACAGGTTGCAACATGATGAAGGTCTCCAGGAGAACTCTCACCCATTACAACCACAAAAGAAAACCCTGAAACAATAAACTCCAACATTTACAAAAACAACAACTACCTTCCCAGTAGTTTCCAACAATATTGCAATTACCTTAACAAGGTGTTAAGGGCTTATAGAAATCAAGGTCCGAGTCTGGTAGCCTTGTCCTCTGCAAAAGAGCTCTTGCAACCTCTCTGCTGCTCCGAGTCTCCACCCCCTTACTGGGTCAACCCATTCTGGGCATGGGGGTTACATATACAAATTGCACTATTTGACATATTTATGGAATCTTCAAATATAAATACTGTGGTGGAACAGGCTTGCTTTGCCTGGCAAGCCCTATGGGTAAACCGCTGCCCCCACCTGACCGTTTGAGGAACTGACCACTGGGGAGGGTCAGGGCTCCCCAACTTCCTTTCCAACTGTGAGGCCTAGTCACAGTTTCCCTTGGGTTCCTCTCCTGGGTTCCACAGGGAAGACTGCAGGTCTCAGAGGAAAAGCTGCTTGCCAGCTGCCAGTCTTCCTCCCCACTCCTATTTAGATAGCGCATCCAAGATGGTGGGGCATTCGTGGCACAGAAAACTGTTCTCCACATCTAAGGTTTAAAAGTATTTATTAAAAATAAAATGGTTACAAGTATATTTTGGCACCGCACCAGATTGAGCAAGGGTTTCCAAAACAAAGGAGATATAAATGCAAATCCTCTCTCCCTCTCCCTAAACATACCCTAGCAGTTGTTGAAAATAGGGCAGGCCCTTAAAGCTTAGAAGGTTGTAATTCTCAAAGAGTTCTCATTACCTGGCAGGCCTAGTGAGCTTCCTGGGTGAGCACATGGTTAAAAAATGGCTGCTGTCTGCAAGTCCCAGCAATAGGTCTGCTCCCTTCAGTGACCCAGCAGAAAGAGAAGAGACCTTGCCCCTCTCTTCCCAGAGTTTTATCAGTTCCCAGACTCCACCCTCTTTTGACCTGGTCAGGCTGGGTCAAGATATCTTTTCCCCCTAGGTCATGTAGTTCTTCCTGATGTTCCTCTGGAATTTCTAAGTCCTCCAAATCTATGATACCTGATTGGAGAAGGGGAGGAGAAAAAAAAGGGGGTGGGGAAGGAGCCACTTCTCCACAAATGCCTTTGTTTTCTTAAGCAAAATCCCAAATACACCCCAAACGTAAGAAAATGCCACAAACTGCATCACTGTCTGCTACCTTACCACATACACTTTAACGTTTTCCCATCTGATAGGCAGGAAAACATTCAAGTTGAAAGTAGAAAACAAATGTTTTTGTAACCAATTATTGGGGCAGAAATTTCACACCATCATGATAGAACTGACAGCATATATGAATACGAAGTTAAACTTCATAACACAAAAAACATGAAATACTTTAATAATGTATTATGAGTAAACACATTACAGCATATGAATAGTTGCCAAATTACTCAAATTTAAACAATAAGCACGTCTTTTAAAATGCATTGTGTATACCTAAGTATTTTCATCATCTAATGTTGTCTTACATAACAATGTTCATGCTATACGTTCTGAGTGAAGCGTTTGACTCATTCTGAAATAGAAAATATTCCATGAGTTTTTGTCAGTCCTCTTCCCCGCCTCAAATTTGCCCATTTTCCCCATCAGAAAATTAGGCAAAATTCCATGGGGGAAAATGTGTGTGTGTGTGGGGGGACCCTCCTCAGGTTTATCCAGGCCTACACATCTTTATCTCTGACCTTGAGGAGTGGTTTTGAGGGAGGGGTAGATCCAGAATGCTTCTAGAGAAAGGGGGAACTGATAAAAATGGCTTCCATGAAATAGTTGTGTTCATTGTAGCATTGCATCCAGCACTGGAGTTCAAAATGTTGTTTGACATAAACACCATATCTACATAAGAAGGCATCCCCGTAAAGATCAGCAAAGAAGTTTGATTTCATATCACAAAGAATTGATTGGATACCAACAGGTAAAGATATTTCCACACATTCTCCAAACTGGCAATTGTAGCAGCAGAACAAGAAGTTCAAAAGGAAATACAACTTTAAAAATCCTTCCTGGGTCCAATTCAGAGATCCGATTGTTGTTGCAATAGAGAGCTAACTCTTTGTCCTTTACCTGTTTGTGTTCCTAGTCTATGTTATGCAAATTAACAGGTATTTAGACCAGGACTTGTGATTTGCTGGTGATCAGTGCTGATCACCTCAGACATGTTTGTATGAATCATGCTCATTTCCAGCCTAATATGGTAAATAGATTTCCAGTGCTGGATAACACTCAGTATTATATGATTTCCTGAATTACCCAGGAGTTCCCTGGAACAAAATATATCATGTATTTTTTTCCAAACATGCTTTCATGGAGCGAACAATTAACTAATTAACCTTTGAGGAACAACACACACTGTGAAGAATGTTAAGCACATTGGGTGCAATCCAGCTTTATTAAAAGCAGTGGGAGCTTTGCCATTGATTTTAATGAGAAGTGCATTGCTCCTTTTGTTTTTAATACAAGAAGGACAATGTTCCTTTCTCAGGCAAGTATAAAAGCTGCCCAAGCCATCCACCTGCCAGTTTATGTAAGCAATCACCTGCCACAAGCCTAGCAATCTATCAAGTAACGTCCCTGATCACTGCCTTGTGGTTTAAAGGGGCTCAGAAACCATATACAAGTAATAAAACATTGGTACAAAAATGTCTGCAGCCTAAAAGCCCTTGAATATAAAATGGCCTTACAGTACCTCCCAAAAATTGTAATGATGGTGCCTCCTTCACTACCTCAGGTAGGCCATTTCACAAGGTGGGAGCCACTATCAAGAAGAAACAGGCTGTACTAGGTGCCAAGTGGAACACTTGAAATGGGGGACAACAAGAAGGTGACGAAAATGCACAAGTTCTTCACAAAAGTGCAAGTTGCCTAATACTCCCTGGCAGCTGGCAGGGAGCAGGGGGTCTCACCAGGTGCAAACTGAGGTCTAGGCCTCAACACCAGGAGGAACAAACTGAGGTCTAGGCCTCAACACTGACCTCACTTCAGGCAGGGAGGTCATCCCATTGACAACAACATGGGAGACACTCTATGGTTGAAGCTGTTTTTGCCATCGAGTTTTGCCCCTAATATCAAAGCATTCTCCACATCAACAGCAATTGATGACATTACTTCCAGAAGTGACATCAACCTGCTGACTGTGTCAAGACCAAGGCCTCAATTTTTGCCTGGTAGACCCTTGCCAGCCAGCTGAACCCTACTGGGAGAAGGGGACCAAAAGCACAGGACCCTCTGGAGAGGGTCTGGCAACCATACTCCAAATTAGTTACAACATATATGTGACAACAAATACAGTGGTCATAAGATAAGAGAATCAGTGGTGGAAGATTTGCCTTTTTTTCCTACTCAGCTGGGTCCCAGCTCCACGTCTAATACCAGTGGGCATTTCCATGTTGCTGTATCATCTAATTTGGCAAACTTAGG
This sequence comes from Sphaerodactylus townsendi, assembly GCF_021028975.2. Classification (NCBI taxonomy): domain Eukaryota; kingdom Metazoa; phylum Chordata; class Lepidosauria; order Squamata; family Sphaerodactylidae; genus Sphaerodactylus; species Sphaerodactylus townsendi. The sequence continues at coordinate 34,833,373 of NC_059427.1, read as the reverse complement.
TTCTGTGCTCATCTTAAGCCCGTGTAAACAAGCTGCTTCACTGTCAAACCATTCCTAACCTATCTACTTAAGGACCATACATGTGCAATAGCAGATTGCAGTACATATAGGCATTTGTAAATAACTAAGAAACTACATGTGCAACATCCTACTTAAGGACCATACATGTGCAACAGAATTTCTTGTCCTGTTCAGCCTGTGGGCTACTTGTACAGCTCAGCAAATGTTCATCTGATCAGCAGGACTGAAAGTTTTTCACTGGAGCTATGTGTAGAGCAGGAGTCCCCAATTTTTTGAGCCTGCAGGTGTAACCCCCATGCTCAGAATGGGTTGACCCAGAAAGGGGTGGAGACCCAAAGCAGGAGTGGGCTGCAGACCTCATGTAGTCGGAGGAGACAAGGCTACCAGACTCGGACCTTGGTTTTATAAGCCCTTAACACCTTGTTAAGGTAAATTGCAATATTGTTGGGAACTACTGGGAAGGTAGTTGTTTATTTTTTGCTATGTTGTAAATGTTGGAGTTTATTGTTTCAGGGTTTCTTTTTGTGGTTGTAATGGGTGAGAGTTCTCCTGGAAACCTTCACCATGTTGAATCCTGTTCACCAAGCCCTTGGAGTCTTCAGGAGCCAACCCACTTGCAAGAAGAAATAGACTTGGCATTACAAGACTGTAACTAGAAGGACTTGAAAATACAACCTGAACAGGACCTTGACGTGTGATGTTAAATGTTGATGTTATATGTTATATGTTAAGAAAGTAAACCATTTTGTTTTTAAAAATTGTTGTTGCAAACTAATTCCACGTTCTGCCCCACAAAACCCGCAAGCTGAGGTTACACAGGCATATTTGGAATTCTGACACAGCATACTGAGTGCAGCAATTCTTTTTTTGAAAATGTTTTGAAAATGTTTTCACTTGCTGTGTGATATCTTTAAAACATTTCCCATGCTTCTCCACAGTCCCTGGACTTCCTCGTTGGCACCATTTACTGTGCTCGTGCTGGCCATCACACACTGTATTTCCATCAGATGTTAAAAAATATTTTGGTGGGCCTTGCCTATGTAGCTACACAGGCACAACCCCTAGAGGTAAGCACCCCGAGGCTTTGAAGCTTCACAGCTAAGAATCTAAAAAGAAGTTTTCTTTTAAAAAATGGAACAATCACAAAATGGCAGCCAGGGAGCTTTTCAAGGGGGTGAGTGCAGGCAAACAGGAGTTTTTGAAAAGGTTGCAAAACATTTTAGGGGGTTGTGTGAAAGGGCCATAATCAGTGGTGGGATCCACAATATTTAGTAACAGGTTCCCATGGTGGTGGGATTCAAACTGTGGCATAGGGCCAATGGGGCTGGGCGGGGCACGGCGGGGGCGTGGCCGGGCATTCCGGGGGCAGGGCATTCCTTGGCGGGGCTGTGGTAAGGACGCAGCCGCTGCACCGGTCCTTGGGCGGGAAACGAATGCACGCAGGCGCAGGCTGCCACGCACGCCGGTGAACCTCCTGCTAGACTGCTTCAAGTTCTGCGTGCTACTGCTGAGAGGAGGGGCGTAACTAAGGCAAAAATCACGTGGCAAAATCACCAATTAGTAACCCCCTCTCGGCACACACAAATAATTAGTAACCTACTCTCGGGAACCTGTGAGAACCTGCTGGATCCCACCTCTGGTAATGTCCTAGCTCTTCCCTCCCTATCAGACAATTGAATATCTAATCAATGCTACACATGTGTAGGTTTGATTTTGGACAATAAGTCTCCTTTTCAAAAGGTTAATTCATCAAGGAAAAGTATTTGCCCTTGCGCCCCAACTGTCTGCCATATTATTCAGCCAAACAGAATGAAAGCAACATACGCTGCCTGCTTAATAGTCAGCACGTAACAGATAACCATTTTAAAATTAGCCTGGCAAGCACAATGAAAGCTTAATATAAATGAACAAACTTAAGGAATGCCAAAAGTAATCATCAGATTGAGGAAGGAAAGCATTGGTTTCAAAGCAGCTTCTTTTGGACAAGCATTAAGTCAATTATGTTGGCTAGGTGCTATGCAGTCTTTAAAGGGCAGATACATTGCATTTCCCATTGACCTTCAGCAACTTTGCCCCTTCCCTGAACTAAAAGTTTTTTTTTTGTGGTGGTGATATTATCCTGTCACAACAGGTGGACAAGAATAAGTTTGTAAGCACTGCAAGGGTGCTTCCAAATTTTCTGCAATAGGGAGAAAAATTTCTCCAACAGGGTGGCAAATAACATTATCACAACACAGTACAAAATAACCAAGAAAACCATCTAATTACAGCTTTTCACTGTAAAACCTCTCATTCAAATCAACAGCATGGTGATATAAACTTGGGGTTTCCCAGAATATAATTTTGGAGGGAACCTCTACCCAGGGCTTCCTCTCAGTGCAACAACAGGAACTCCAAGAAAACTCTCCCCTCACTTACTAGTTCCTGATACCAGGGGGAAAGGCAAAGAAGAAAGGAGGAAAAGGAAAAGGATGGGAACAGAAGGGAAATAGGGAAGGGGAAAAGGGAAAAGACAAAGCAAGAGGGAAGGAGGGAAGAGAAGGGGATGGGATGGGATGGGATGGGATGGGATGGGATGGGAAAAAGACGCAATGTGGACTATGCAAATTTTAGAACATATCTACTTGTCACGTATTAATGTTACCAAATAGCTAGTGTGTGGCTCTTTTAAGAGAAGGAGGTATCTTAGAAAGTTGGAGCCTGGTCAGAATCTCAGGTGAATATGGCTTAGTAAGAGAGGGGTAGGAAATTAAAAGCATGTTCTCCCTGATTCCCTTTAACAATTCCATTTAATCTTTGATTGTTCTCTGTTCCATTGTGGATCTGTAAGTCCAAACCTGAAGGTAATTCTGGCCGTAAATATCTTCCGTTGCCATCTTTAGCAAAGTCACATCTTTATAACCTCACTGTCTTCAAAAGCCTTAAAAGAATGTAACTCTGTTTAAGATTGCATAATTAGCACCATCCTCTTATGTAACTAGGATTATTTGTGGAGCACATGGATTCTCATTGTTATTCATACTTAATGTAAACACATGAATTGTCAACTTATCTTGCTGTGTGTTATTTGTTTTGGAGAAGTTAAATCAAGCACTATTGGATGTGTATTTGTTTTCTACTAAGGACTCACATGTACAATCTGAACAATTAGCAAGTTAGAGTGGGTTTTTCCTCAGGGTGTTGCTTGCTTTCCTTTGGATGCCATATCCCTCTCGTCTCCCCTGTGTAGCTCTGCCTGCCTTCTTGGGATGCCAAACACTCCCCTTGTCCACACTATAAACTTACGCTCTAGAACTGCCTAATGTTGCCTGTTGGCCAGGCATGTCTTGCTCCTGCAATAAAGGGTTAATGTGTGGAAATGGACCATTGAAGCTTTGCATGGCATGGAACTAAATAGCGTCTTCTGATAAGTGCTGTGGATCAAACTGCTATCACAGGGAAAGCTAGAGAACCCCATTTTAAAGCTGACAATCCTAGAAGGAGCAAATGTCTGCCTCAGCCCACTCTGAGCATTTTAATTGTCCCATATAGCTTGTCACGTATCTTCTATGTGCCTAAATCTCAGCAGAGATGATCACTTTAAAACCCTTCACATTGGATGGAATGTGAGGCAGTTACAATTGAAAATGGGTTTCTAATGGAAAGCAAAATAAAAAAATGGATTTATGCTGAAACAATTGAAATGACAACTAAAGATATCCTGGAAAAGGAAAGCCAAAGAAAACATAACAATTAAACATCTTTACTGGATGTGTGTTGCAGATAACTATTAGTGACTGAGGCATTACCTGACCCACAGGGGAAAAAATGTAAATCTTCCAAGCAATACTCGAACCTCTTGAATAAAACTTATTTTATTTATTCATAAAATATCTATATATACCACCTGGCCAGAGAACCTGCCTAGGCCTCACAAATCAAACCATGATAAAATCATAAAGCAACATAAAGATAATTTAAATTAAGAAACTATTAAAAACTGAGCCAGACGACACCCAGACGGAGCTGAGAAATTACACAAACCATCATCTAGAAAGTCATATCCCTTGGCTGAAAGCCTGGGTGAAAAAGAACATTCTGGCTCCTGCCTCTCCTCCTGTGCTCTATTTTCCTGAGTTGAAATGCAACTACGCATGCACAGACCCAGTTCTTTAGAAAACATAACAGGTAGGGCAGTGACTGGTGTCTATCTTCCCTCCAATTCAGGAAAGCCAGCCAGGTCAAAATGGCCCCAGGGAGAATATTTGTAGGGAGGGTTTTCATTCCAGCATACATCCAGTGCATGCTGGGAGAATTCCGGAAGGGTAAAAAAATCTATTTTTGACCGTTATGTCACTTGACTGAAATCTTTCAGTGTGCCTGTCTGTATCTCTGTCACTTCAGACACTGTCCTGTCAAAGGCTTTCACGGCCGGATTCAACTGGTTGTGTGGGTTTTCCGTGCAGTGTGGTCATGGCCTGGTAGCATCTTCAGAGGTGTATCACAGAGAGAAGTGTGTTACACACTGCGTCCAGTGAGAAGGGAATGTTTAGTGGGTATATATTGTCCATGTCCCAGGGTGGGGAACCTCTGAAGATGCCAGCCACGGATTCAGGTGAAACGTTAAGAACAAGATCTACCAGACCATGGCCACACAGCCCAGAAAACCCACAACAACCAGTTCACACACTGTTAATTGTTCTGCCTGTGGAAAAGAATCACTGTGTCATTGAGGAGAAAGGGGACTTATTTACTACAGAAAAACAACTACAAACATTTTCACAACCAGCTGATCTTAACCGATGCAGCAATTTAGTTTCCAAACCGAAACTTCCCTGCTTTCTCTGTTTGGGATCCTATAAAAGAAAAAAAAATTAGTTTAAATTAATTTTTCCCCTTTATTGGTCCATAAGAACATAAGTTCCACACAGCACAAGTAAGATATCCTGAGGACCTTTAAAAAAGCAGAATATGCAGATTTGTAGTGTACTATCATGTACTACTAGAGGTTTTGCCTAAATTTGTGGTGTATCACCTCTGTGACATCGGGAATCCAATCCAGCTGCCCTTGGGGACATTCATTTGCATTCCAGGCTATAACTCCTTTCAGAGTGGTCCTATGAAAATTTTTCTGAAGACCTCATTTGTTAACCTTTTTATACCTTTTCCAACGTTTATTAACATTTCTGTACTGTTAACCAATATAGGCTGTTAATGCTGTTTATTCCATCACAAATCCACTTTTTTAAAGATTCATATGAAATAATTGAGAGAGCAAGCATGGTGAAGTGGTTAAGGTGGCAGATTAGGATCTGGGAAACTCACCAAGTTCAAGAGCCCCCTCTGCCATGTAAACACACTGGATTGCCTTGGGCTAGTCACTCACTCTCAGCCTCAACGCAGGCAGGTATTTGTATGGGAGAGGTGTACTGCCATACAAGATAAGGGGCCACCCATCAGGGGGAGCTCTCCGGGTAGTTCAGTTCTGCTGAGTGTTTTGTTAGTTCCGTGCGGCAACCGGGAACAATTAGAGAGACTATTGTCCACCAATAAATTGAGGCCAGCTCTGCAGAGCAAAGGAGTCCAGACCTAGAATGTATTTATTCCCCCCCCCCAAAACAATATTTCATTTCATTTCACATTTAATTTATATCTCAACCTCCCCCAAAGGGCTCAGGGCAGCGAACAACAGCAATGAACAAACAAAAACCAAAAAACCAATAGCAATAATCACAGTACTAGATCAATTCATTAACAATAAAACTAGATTTTCCTACACTAAGACTATAACTAATATAAAATACTACGTACTGCTACAAAAATACTATAACTACTACAAAATAGCTTAATAGTACTACCTAATTTACTCTAAAAGGAAACAAACGACACTTATCTAACCTACAATACCCTAATAATGTACTAAGGAAACTAACTACGGTACGTTCCTGATAATTATATCATGAGGTAAACTCAAAAGAGGTGTAAATAGCCCAGGTTGCAAGGTCATGCCTCCCACCCACCCCGAGCAACCTGCCAGGGACTTCTGCCACCAGCCCCCATGGTTTAATCTTTTGCCAGCTGGTCTCACAAAGTTTCAAGGGTGTTCCTCAGCCGCAGACAGTGCAAGCTAATCCGAGAAACCCTTGATCGCCATAGTTGGTAGTCTGGAGTCTGCCGCTATGGCAAATCTCTGCCACCGGTTCCCGCTGCCTGACTCTGTGCCGGTCAATTCAGCGGGGAGCTCCTGCCACCAGCTCCTCACAATTTGATCTTCTGTGTCTTGAGATGAATGCATATTATGTGTTCACAGAATGGATTTCACATTTTCTGAGTAAACATGTTAGGATTCATAGTAAACCAGTCCAGAAATAGTATTGCCAATCTCCATGTCTGAATGAATTTTGGTTCTATCAATGTCTAATTTTTTTTTGGGGGGGGGGGTCTTTCTTAACCAGGGCACTGTGGCTTGAATAAATGATTACCAGTAAGCTGTGAAAAACCTGGAGGTGTTGGGGGTTGTAGGGGTTTGGGGAGGGGAGGGGAGGGGAGGGGAGGGGAGGGGAGGGGAGGGGAGGGGAGGGGAGAGGAAGGGAGGGGAGGGGAGGGGAGGGGAGGTAGGAGGGGGTTGGGAAAGGGAAGAACCTTAGCAGGATACAATGCCCTACAACCCTCCTTTCAAAGAAGCCATTTTCTCCAGAGGAATTGTCCTTGATCATCTGAAGATCCATTACAATAGTAGGAAATATCCAGGTGCTCCATGGAGGTTGGCATTCCTAGTGACTGGTGTCTGTTTTCCTTCCATCCCCCTCAGCCTGGAAGGTATCTGGGAAATTATGTAGCCCTGCTACTAAATTTAAACAAGACTTCCAGGCCTTTTCAGAAGGGAGGTTTCCTAAAGGCCTACAGGCCAATTTACTCGTTGACCTCAGGCATTGGCCCAGGATCATGACACACATATTCCACTCCATTTTCCTTACTCAAAATGGCCCTTAGGAAGAATTATTTACCCATTTGGGAAGTTACACATGCATGAACCCAACTCTCTTTACAGTACATAGTATGTAATTTGGTTACTTCTCATGACCATCGTTTAAAGTCCTTCTTCTTCTCCCAGCAAAAAACTTGTTTTCCTCATCCCCTTATCCTTTAAGTTCCTGAAATGTGGGCCATTAATGTTTAGTGTTTGCACGCTACTGTTGAAAATTCTCAAATGAAGATTTTTTTAAGCCATAAAACCTCCAGAATAATCTTGGAATTCAAGAGCAACAATGCCCATTTTTTGAGACAAGCAATGAAAGCCATTGTGCCATATCTCCCCACTGTAAACTCTGCCCCTCATATGTCAGATGGCTGGTGGCACTGTGAGTAGATGTCTACTCAAAAAACATCTATGTAGTTCTCATCACAATAAGCATTAATTACATGGGGAACTGTATTTGAACATAGGTAGATAACACATTGTGATGTTTTAGACAGAAATACCAAGCTGGGAACAAAAATAACACTGGTCAATGAAATGGCATTCATTCCAGATCTAGCTTCATCATGACTATCTGTCATCCTACAGGTTTCATCAGGAGAACAAAGTGGCAGATTATTCATTAACATTCTAGCATAATGGAGCAATTTGCTGGCCATCAGGGTGTGGGCAGCCTTTTAATCAATACAGTACATTCTGTAATGATAATGAAGGCTAATGTATAAATGGTATAAGATTTTAATGGGATGGGTTAGGGGAAAATACCTATCATACTGGCTGAGCTAAGAGATATTAGGAAAGGAGGGGGAAGGCTTGTATGATGGATCTAGCCTTAGGTATGCTTTTTTGCATTAAGGTGAATTTCTGGTAAATTTGTAATGTGATCCTCCAGTCAGCCAAAGCCTTAAAATTCTGTGGGTGCTAATACTGGAATGATTCTAGCACAGCTGTAGTGTTTAAGCAATTAATTAGTTAAAAATAATCAATTATAATGTTTAATGACTAAAAAGGTGGCACTCTTTAAATGTTGTTAATCGTTTGAATACAAAAATTTGCAAGATCAGTAGATGATTCCATCTTGGAAAAGCTAGCTCATTTATGTTTGTTTATTTCACAAAACTTGTACTTTACTTTCCTGCCCTCATAAGAGCCACCAAAGCAAGTAACAAATTAAAATTATACATAACATAATATCTTTTAAAACTTCATTTAAACAATGATAATCAGATCTAAATCACACCTGCAAAAATAAAATAACAATTTTAAAAATTGGGAAGGAAGATGGAATTCCTAAGAGAATACCAAATGAAACAAAAATGTCTTCACCTACTGGTGCACAATAACAACAGAACGGAGTAGATTAATATCCTTTGGGTGAGTTCCAGAGTTTGAGTGCCACTGCTGTTACCAAACAAACCCATGGTGGGCTGGGAGAACCCTGTTTTTAAGACTGAAAAGATCACTGTAAAGAAAATACCATGATTCTTTGAGGAGAAACACACCACTTCTTGAATCTACTGAGTTTTAAAAGATATCACATCTGAAAAATCCCTTGGCCCTTTTCTTAAAGAGAACCAGTTCTAACTTAGACTCAGCATGTTTCTTGTCATTTGCCTTCACTGTTCTTCCTCTTCCTGCAAGATTTTATCAAATTATTAAGCAGCCGTTTTGCCACTTTTCAGCAGAAGTAACACACTGGTAAAGTTAAAGCTTGGAGAGGACAAACTGTCTCCTACGTTGTCTTTTGCTAGAAGTGTGATTCCCCCCACACATTCACACAATCTTTGTGATGCTTAAGGCTACATAGATTACAAGATCTGGTCTTGATTATCAGCTAATCAGGCATTGTCTTTCTTTTTTATCTCCACTGAGGTCTAAGGGAAAGGTTTAGGCTCTTTCTGGTCCATAAAATATAGATTGCTACTTTCAAAACTGCAGCCGTGCTGTTAATGGCCATTTCCATTACTCAGTCATATAATACCATTAGAGCACTATGAAATATTGACAGAATAAACAGTGTGACCAAAAGGTTACTGATAGCGCATGCAGCATTATTGACAAACAAATGCACACTTAGAAAGGTGCTCCTTTAGCCGCGTTTTTAGCCATGGTGCCAACTCGTTAATAACTAGGGCAAGCTAAAAAGCTCTGCTGAGGGAAAGAGGCATGGTGTACATGGTATTAAGTCACCAGTTTCAATTTCCAGAGCAACCGCAAGGGAAGGCCCACGTGGAGCGAGTTACAATAGTCTAACCTGGAGGTGACCGTGGCATGGATCACTGTGGCAGGGTCAGTCTGGGAGAGGTAGGGGGCCAGCCGCCTCACCTGGGGGAGATGGAAGAAAGCCACCCAAGCCTTGTGGGCCACCTGAGCCTCTATAGATAGAGACGAATCCAAGTAAACCACCAAACTCCACATCAACTGAGCAAGGGGTCACATATAGATGTTAAATAATAATGGGGACAGTAGGGCTCCCTGCGGCACACTGCAGTGAACTGGGCACTTTTGGGAGACCTTATCCCCATACCACACTTGCTGATACTGGCTCCAGAGGAACGAGACAATCCATTGTAAGACAGTACCTCGCACCCCAGTGCCGGCAAGCCAGTGGACCAAAAGATTATGGTCAGTGGACCATATCAAGCACTGCCTGATAAGGTCCAATGCAGCCTGTGAGGTGCCCAGTCCATCCAGGTCAAGTTGTAAGCGGAGTAAATCTGCGATGCTTGGTAAGAACAGTCTCTGTCCCATGCCCAGCCCAGATGCCAGACTAGAAGGGATCAAGTGCTGAGGTGCCCTCCCAAAAGCCGTGAAGCTGCTCCAACACCACTCTCTCAATTACCTTCCCCAGAAACGATACATTTGAGATGGGGCAGTAATTGGCCAGATCATTAGGATCTAAAGAAGGTCTTTTTAAGACCACTGCCTCCTTTAACACACTTGGGAATACTCTTTGCTCATTGCAATGACCCCCTGGAAACAATTCCTGGCCACCATTACATGATTCCCCCCCCTCTTGAGTTCGGTGTTGAATCGATGCTTCAGTGCTTCACAGCCTCATGCTGTATTATATACTCGATTCTTCAATACTTCCCCCCAAAAAATAAAAGAACAAATAAATGTTGCAAATAAACGGGTGAGGGGAACCGAGTGAGTTCAGAAAATGGCAATGGGGAGGAAGTTCAAGGAAGCAGGGAAGCATGGGAAACAAAGCCAGTAGATCACACAGCAACTGAAAACATTTTCAAAACATTTCAGCCAGAGATTTGTTTTAAAAGGGAATTCATTTAAAACATTTTGAGGCTGGAAATAAAATGTTTGGGGGTAAAAACAATGTGGAACACAATGCAGGAAATGTTTTATTTCCTGCCTCAAAACATTTTAAATGAATTGTGCAAAAAGCCCCATGTCTGACATAGTACCTTACTAGAACTCAGTCTAGCAATATCAGATCTCCATGAAAATAAGAAAAAAGATAAATCCAGGATCCCATGGAGGAGAGCTGCCAAATCTCACTCTCTTACTACCCCCAGGGAAAAAATGATTTGAGAGGATGCATAGTCAGGAGTCAATTATCAAGATGCATATTGGTGATGGGAATACATTTATTACAGTACATAATAATATGGAATGACCTGCTTCAAATACTATGTAATGATCATTAATTCTTGCAAACTAAGATTTATGCTAAGGAAGGAGGTATGGCTTCCACTTGACCAGAGGTGGAACTTGCGGGCAGAGCCAACAGTATAAAGCTGGAGCCAATGAACTCAGAGGCTCAGTTCAATCCTGGCCTCAGTGAGGCTGGGGTTGAGCTTTAAACTGCAGGCTAGAAGCTTTCAGTTTAAAGCTGGACCTGGGCCACTTGAAGCCACCCTCAAACAGGCCCTCCCCACTTTCAAACATCCGTGTGGAGTTTGGGAGTGGGGTGAGTTGGCTGGCCCCACTTCCATCCCCACCAGGAGCTTAGGGCAGGCCAGTCCCACTGGTCACATTCAACTGTGCCTCTTCTTCAAACTCCATGAGAAGTTTGGGGGAATGGATAGCAGTTTGAGTGCCACTGCTGTTTGGGGGAATGGATGCAGTTGCAGGGGACGTGCCATGTGCCCCCCCCCCCACATAACCATGAGGAGTGGCTCTGGGGCCTCTATACCCCCAGTCCCCCCCTAGCTACACCACTGAACTTAAGTGATTACTTTTTCCACTGGAAGAGGCACATAAGCTGTAGGAAGATTCCTTAGGCAGCAGAACTACTCCTAAGACTCAAGATTATATCTACCCTCGGCTTCCTTTTGTAGCTTCAGAGCAGTCCTTCCTTTTGTAGCTTCAGGGGCTCACAAGGTCTCCTGGGAAGTATAGTTCCCATCAGGCCGTTTTTACTGTGAACAGGCCTTTTGCAGCCTGAAAAAGTTCAAGAAAAAGGAAAGGAACTAAGGTAAGTGTGGGAAGGGGGAGGGGGGCACCGCAGGGGGGGGTGCCGCGGGGTGTGTGGAAAATATACAGTGTGCACCAGGTGCAGTTTGGCCCAGCTACGCCTCTGCTTCAGAGCTCATTCTATATGCATATATGTTCATGCAAAATTGTTTGCATTTTGAATGATTTTGTTACAGTGAAATGACTCTCCTGGTATTTTCAGCTCTTAAAAAGTAAGTAGAGAATGGATGACCACCTTTTTCTTCCTGTGAACTGGATTTTCACTGATAGATATCACCACTGCCCCAACATGCATGCCAAATGGCTGCAGTGCATCTGGTTTAACTTGAAAATGTTTCTGCTCCTGCCTTTCTCGAGAAGGAAGTTGGCTATGGTCCTGACTTTCTGGCTGCCATTACTGACTTAGCTGCTTTGAGTCTACAGGCCTGTGGCTGTCATTGGTGGAGGTGTTTTGATTCTTGAGATAAACATTTTCATTTTTGTATACACTGCCTTTCTTCCTAATGGGGGCACAACACCACTCACATTGTTCTACGCCTTCAGTTTTTATTCTTGCAAAGTTATTATTGCAAAGTAGGTTAGGCTAAAAATTCAAACCTGACCCAAGGTCACCCAAAAACATCCATGGCACAGTGAGAATTCAAACATGCATCTCTCAGGCCCCTTCCGCCCATGCAAAATAATGTGTTTTCAAACCACTTTCACAACTGTTTGCAAGTGGATTTTGCCATTCTGCACAGCTTCAAAGAGCATTGAAAGCAGTTTGAAAGTGCATTATTCTGCATGTGCGGAATGAGCCTCAGATTCACTACATCATGGTAGGCCACCAGTAGACCCTAAGGGAGGAGGAAGAGTAGAAAAGGAGAAGCTAAGGAACAAACTAGAGAAGTTTTGGGCATAGCGGTAGGAGAACCAGTAATCTGGAAAAGGAAGGTTAGAAAATGACTGATGTCCTAAGAAATGGGGGAAAGGGTAGAAAACCAGAAAAAGGAGTCTGAAATGAAAAAGGAAACAGAGATAGGATAGGTAGAAAGAACTTTTGCCCGTTCTAACTATATTTTACCTCAGCTCCGCCCCCCCCCCCCCCAAGCCAAGCTATGGGTTTTACAAAACAGATGAGAAACAGTGTGATATAATGGTTGAATGTTAGGCTAGAACTGGTAAGGCTTGGATTCAAACCTTTACTCAGGTATATCGTTCACTGTGTGGTCTTGGGACAGTTACTCTCTCTCAGCCCGATCTGCTTCACAGAACTGATGTAAGGCTAAAATGCCAGGGGGTAGGCTCCTGAAAGCCACTTTGAGAACCATGGAAAGCGAGCACAGGATTTTTTTTAAAAAAAATGAGATTGATAAATGAGAAGGAGACTCCGGGGGCTTGCTTTCACACTCTACTGAGCTAAATGTGGTGCCTTCATCCAGCACAAGGAACTGGAGGTGGACTCCTTTGACTGAAAGAAGGTGCCACACTTAGCTGAATGTCAGGGCTGGAGCGAGGAGGAACTGTGCCTGGGGCACGTGTGCACCCTGCCACACCCCTGCCCACCCCCACCGCACCCCAGAATGCCTCTAACATGTCCCCGCTACGGGTGTGCGCCCAGTGCATTGTGCACCCCCCACCCCCTTGGCGCTGAATGGAGTGGTAGGATCCAACCCATTGTCACCTATTGAATCAACAGTCACATCTCTAGTTTCATGTCTTTGCATCTATTGGCCCTGATAGACAGAACCTATGTCCAATGTCCTGCAAGAAAAGATTTATTTGACTGACTGACTGACTGACTGACTGACTGACTGACTGACTGACTGACTGACTGACTGACTGATTGATTGATTATCAATCCTTCCATTGACGGAAGAGAAGAGATTAGAATTATTCCCCACTTTTCTCAACCATAAGGAGTTTCAAAGTGGCTTACAAACTTCCCTTCCCCTCCCCACAGCAGATACCTTGTGGTGGGTCTGAGAGAGCTCAGCGAGAACTGTGACTGGCCCAAGGTCACCAAGTAGGTTCTCCAGATTAGAGTCCACTACTCTACTACTCCTGACAGACAGACAGACAACATGAGATGTCCTAGTATAAAACCCAAGTATTAAAAACAGTTTGACATTTTTCACTGTCAACATCATAAAACCCATCTCAGACCAATTTTCTGCTCTGAATCAAGTAGATGTCTTTTTCCCCCTTTCCCTGAGCCCAATATGAGGGTCTTGATGTTAAGAACTGAGCATTTCATATCGCTTAATGATATCATTTAGCTGAGAAGGTAGCTAATTTTGGACAGTAAGTGGATTGACTGACCAATTTGTGTTTTAAGATGATAATTCCCCTCGTGCAACACTTCAGAGTGCTCTGCGCCAAACCGCTTAACACCTTCTGACACTCTGTGCAGCCACTTTGCCTTCTGTGATGAGCTCGGCGGAGATGCAGGGAAGAGTTAAAAGTGAAGCTTCTGCCTATTTGAACTGTTTTCTCAGCGCGGCGTGTACACAGATACACTTTTGATGTGTTAACTAGAAAATCTGACGGAAGAAGAACAAAGCAGCTGTCACTGAAAGGAAGACACTGATGAAGAACCACACAGCCTTTTATTGAAGAACTGTCAAGATTGATCCTGCAGCACTCAGTTTGTCTGTAGTATTTATCAAAGACCCAGATCAGATGAAGGAAATTAAAAAAAAAATCTCTATCCACTGGACAGTTATTAATGGTATCACAGAATGCATTGCATTTCAGATGCCTGGGGAAGGTATTTTTTGAGGGCTAGAAAACGGGCACGAAGGATAAACAAACAGCTTTTCATAACTGGGCTAATGAACTTGGGTTTACGGTCCTGCATGTCCTTTTTGATGTAGGATTAACAACACTGGCAGCCAATCCCATGCTAATTTAAGTACCAGCTAATTCATGTAAATAACTCGTGATTAGGATTAATTTGGTCTCCGTTATTCTTACTTGAATCAGTGCCTTTGCTTGCATTCCTTGCCAGTACATTAACCTCATTTTCCTTTACTCCTCACATGAAACTGTGTTGTATCAAGCCAGACATCGACCCATCTAGCTCAGTATTGTGTGTTCTCATTGAAAGTGGATCTCCAAGGACTTGTACAGAGGAAGGCCTTTCCCATCATCTGTTGCTTGAGCTTATTTAACTGGAGATTCCACAGGCTGAAGAAGACCGAACCTTCTTCATGCAAAGGTGTGCCGCTGGGCTATGGACCCCTCATGTGAAGCAGGAGGACATCTCAACTTTGAACAAAAAAAAATGTCCGCCTCCAGTGCCATAAGGAAAAAGGAGCTCAGATACTACTAAGACAAATGTGAGAAACTAGTAGTGTTTTAATTCAGGAAAACAACGGTGAATACTCTTCAGAAATAGGAGGTTGGATCTAACCCTCCTTCAGTTATCTTTCCTCCAGCCTAAGGAGACTTCCTTCAGCTTAAGTGGCTGTGTCCTTATATATATTGTAAGCCTTCTTGCAGTGATCTTGTCATGCTTAACGGGTTGGATACAGCCTGCTTTTCAGCTGGAAGATACGGAATGAGTAGTCACTCCCCTCTGACTATTCAAAAATGATACACTGGATATCATGAGATCTGCGTGGACAAAGATCATGCTAATTAAGGGCTGTGACAAGGAGGCAAATTAGGCAGGATTAAGTGAAAAAAACTGGCTAGATTCCACCCATTTTCTGAGGAACTTATGTATGGTTGATTTGAAAAAAAGAGAGTTATAGAAAAGTGTGTGGGATTTGCATCCCTTTTCCCCCCCTTCCATCTAATGGATTGAAATGGGAGGTTCCTACCGTGAATGTTACAGTCTCACTTCAGGGAATAAATGTAAATAGAATAGAATTTGGGATATTCTGGGAACAGGAAGGGAACGAAGCCAGGAGTTCTTTGTAAAGATTGGTCTTCATGTCTATTGTTGATCAATTCTACAAACTCTTTCACTAGGCTAGCTCCTAAAACTGTAATTTTGTATGCCTTTATGCCAAAGATGCCCTTGCTAAACCACACACCACTTTTTTACCCAATGCAATTTAGCACATATTATTTATTATTATTTATTATTTATTGGGTTTATATACCACCCTCCCCCGGAGGGCTCAGTGTTACTTGTAAATGGGGATGTTTTGTAAAGGGTGTTATATCTTCCACTGGCATACTTATTGATAAGTTTATCTTCCAGGGAAGAAGCAGTGCTGAGAACAATTATCCCTAATAACTTATTCCAACTGTTCTGGGAGAAACATGTGAATTGGGTTTACACTGAAGTAGTGCTGATGTAGTACCCTCTTTTACAGCATTGGATATCAGCTGGAAGTTCCTTCAGTTAAAATCTTAGTTCAGCTATGAATTCATTGGTTAAGATAAACCATTATTAGCCTATCATAGGCCCTTTCCGCACGGGCCAAAAGCGGCGGCGGGCCAGTAAAACAGTGTTTTGGCGGGGACTGCTTGCACAGGCGCTGCTGCCAAATCGCTGCAGTGGCACCCGGAGCCTGCCCAAACGATGTTTTTGAATCTCGTTCAGGGAGCGAGGTATTTTGGAAACACCAGCTTTCATTCAGTGCCATGCGAACGGCACTGGGTGGAAGCCGGCATTTCTCTCCCAGCCCTCCCAAATGCTCCTTACCTCCGGTTGCCTTCTGTCGCATTGTGCAGGCCAGGAGACATACCCCCTGGCCTCATTCTCCAGCGTCGTCACTCTGGCAAGGGGGGGGGGGTGTCCCCTGGCCTCCACAACGTGAAAGAAGGCAACTGGAGCTAAGGAGCATTTGGGAGCATTTGGGAGCGGCACAGCCTGTGCAATGGTCCCGCGGGGGTGCGTCGGCATAGTTTATGCCGACACGCCCCCCCCCCTCAGTGCCTGTGCAGAAAGGGCCATAGTTTCTATGACAGACAGTCTTCCTCAGACTTCTCATTAAAAGTTCTCAATGGCTTTTTCTGCCCAAAACATTTAAAACATTTTGCAAACGTTTTTAAAAGAACCATTTTGGCCCTTTAAAATAAAGCATTTCCAGTGACAATGGTTCCTTCTGGTTTTGTAAAATTTTCTGTGCGGTATCTTTGAAGCTACAGAGACTTGTAATCTGCACATATTGCTGATTCTTATATTGTGTTTCTGTAGCTTTGAAGTCATCTCACAGAAAAAAATTAAAAGGAAAAACAACACGTTTGTGTAATTGGCAGGCAATACTGAGTTTGTTAATGTACATTAATGGTGGAAATGGTGGACAGTGAGCTAAGGAGAAACTTCAACAAATGGCAGAAAGCACGGAAAATCACGTTAGCAACAGAAAATGGGGGGGGGGGTGGCAAGCAATGGAGAAAATGAAAGTGAGAGCTTCAAAATTCAAGCGGGAGAAATAAAATGTTTCCTGCTCTACACACGGCTGTATTGGCAAAAAGATTGCTAGTTTCGTGTTTCCAGATAAAACATTTTGAGGAGGAAATAAAACTTTTTAAAGTTATTGGAGGGGGGGTGCTACGCAGAACTCCTCCCCAAAATGCTTTTATTTCCATCCTGAAGGTGGTGTGCTGGATGGGCAATGTGATATCTGTTAAAAAAAAAAACAACCTCAGAGAAAGTTGTCAATTTATTCTTCTTAAAAAATTCTAAACATTCTTACCAGTTTAGAAAACTCCATTCAGTGAGAGCATGGACCTTTTAAAACTTATTGCTACTGACTGAGATCCTTTCTCATAAAGAACATTTTATTTCCTATTGAAGGAGTTCTTATACATGTTTTTGTTGCTTCTCTTCTTTTCTGTGTTTGGTTTCTACTTCCTTAATACCTTTTTTTTAGCAAAATACAAATGGTCAACCAAATGGACCTATTTAGGTGAAGTTCTCATTCACAGAGGCCCTTTCTGCACGGCCTTTGGGCTGCCCCTGTGCTGGCAGGAATTCTGCCGGTGCAAGGGTGGGGGCCGTTCGCACAGAAGCATGCGAACAGCCCCCGCAGAGGCCGGCGCAGGAGAGGCGGCTCCACACGGAGCCACCTCTTCCCCGTCCCTCTCCCACTCACCTCGTCGCCGTCGTCGCCCTGCTGGCCTCCGTAGACCCGCCCACGCTGCCCTCCGACCTCCAGGGGTTGGAGGACAGCGAGTGAGGGTCGTCGGAGGCCAGCAGGGCGATGACGGCGACGAGGTGAGTGGGAGAGGGACGGGGAAAACAGCACATTCCCGGTGGTGCCATTTGCACCGCGCTGCCGGGAATGCGCTGTTGTTCCAAAAACCTCCCTCCAGGAGGGAGGTTTTTGGAGGCGGCCTGAGGCCGCCCTGGGGGAGGGGGAGGGGAGCCAGGTCGGCGCTGCTGCATTTTGGCAGCGCCGCCTGTGCAAACGGCTCCCTGGGGACAGCGTTTTTGCCATCCCCAAGGCGCCGTAAATGGCCCGTGCGAAAAGGGCCAGACTCACAAGCAGAAATAAGTAGTCTAAACTCTGGGGGTTTTTTTTGGAAAACAAATATGAAAGCTAAATATGAAAAGGCCATGGCTTTCAAAGGAAGTTTAGTGAAACACAGACTGTGGGTTGCAAAAGTTATCCTTTTCTTTCATGTAAATAAATAGATTGCATTACAGCAGCTTTTGAAATGGAAAAATGAATGCAGACCATTGCACAGTTTTTAAATTCAGCTCTGGAGTAAAATGCAGCCAGATCGAAAGAAAACATACCAAAAGTTGTTGTTCAAATAAAGACTCATTCACAGGAGGCAAATTTACATGTAAATATTATTAAAGAAAAATATATTATACACATAATTGTGATGATCTCCAGGCAAATCCCACAAAGCCTATATTCTACATTCACGTGAAGAAAGCTTATAATGCAAACCCCGTGCAAAAACTGTCTATTTTGTCCAAGCGACAGATTGATTTTAAAAAATACCTAAGTACAGTGGGAATAATACACCTGCATATCTTTCATGAATAATAATTATGAAAATGGGATTTTTTCATAATGATCATAATTAAAACAAAACAAATTCCCAAAATTTACAATTTCTAATGAAAAAAATCTGTAATTTTCTTTTTTGTTTTCATTTTCGTAGTCTCTGCCACTGTTGGTTTGACTTTGAAAAGACAACCAGCATTTTACTAATAGAAGGCATAGAAAGAGCACAGTGGCCCCTGGGGAAGGGAGGAGAGATGCTCTTAGTTTTCTTGATGGACCTCAAGCTGTAGACGCTAGGATAGCATACACGTGTGAGATATTCCAATCCTGGAAGACATAGGGTGGAATTTTGCCTTCCTCTCTCCTGTATATTGATTCCTATGGAAAAGTTTGCCTCGGTTTTCATCGGTTTCGGTTTTCATCGATTCTTTTCGGACGGATTACTAACGAAAACCGAGGTTCCACTGTACATAGAAGATGCAAGTATCCCAAGATTCTGTTCACAATGTTTCTCATCCACTAAAGGTCTGGATAGAGATCCGGGAGAGTTAATGTAGGTCAAGAATGCAGTCTCAGTCCATAATGGCTGCTCTCCATTCTGTCCTTGGATTTGGGAAAGGGCAAACACAATGAGAATGCCACATGCAGGAATGATGCTCAGTATACAGTTCAAGCAGAATGAGAATTCGAGGAGGGACCCTAACTGGACACCTTATCCATTACATAACGCTGTCTTTCATATGTAATTCATACATGTTATTAATTAGGCTATGAAGAAGTGTCTAAAGAAACAGCAGAGGTGGACTGGCCATTTAGCTTGCAAGTTTATCTGCTGTTGGGCCAGTTTCCTAGAGGGTCAGTAGTGGCCAAGAACAAGCATAGCCAAGCTTTAGAAACTCTGCCAGATCCTTAGGGACCAGGTTCAGCCTCTTCATCGGCAATGGTAGTGAGTGTCAGTTCACTAATTGTTTTTTCTCTCTCTGCTGCCAGTTTTTAGGAGGAAGCAATGGGCGAGCTATTGCCAACTACTTGTACCGCTGAGCCAAACAGCCCCTCCAGCGCTGGCTTATAGCACAACAGAGGCCACACAGCTTAGTTTGCTTTAGGGACATTTTCACTTCCCAGTCCACTCCTAAGAAACAGCATAGAGTGTGCCAGTCTGGTCTTCCCCAAGTGGTATTTCTTTAATAAAAAGTGTAATTAAAGAAATTACTTGTTCTGAACAGTACAAAGCAAATAATTTCACTTCCATGTTAATAGATTGTTTGCACCACTCTTCCTTCCTTCCTTCCTTCCTTCCTTCCTTCCTTCCTTCCTTCCTTCCTTCCTTCCTTCCTTCCTTCCTTCCTTCCTTCCTTCCGCCTGCCTGCCTGCCTGCCTGCCTATTTACCTACCTACTGTTTGCATTTTTCTCAAAATCAAGGCACCATTGGGTTAAACAATACAACTCAGAATTGCTATTAAAGTGCAGCAAAGAAATTATAGATGTATAAGTTAAATAGCTAGAAATTGTTACATCAACCTAATTTTTTCTTCAGAGTTAATGAGGCTTGCTGAAGTCACAAGGCATACATGTTGCACAAATTCAACAGCAATTGTATATGATCCATTTGCTCTCAGGGGAAAAAATGAAACAATGATAAGAAGAAACTTTAAAAAACATTCTGTAATAACTTTGATACTGGAGTTCACCTTTCCAAGTACAAATCCATCATTCATTTTATATTCTAGAAGGCCCAGAATATATTCCCTTTACCAGGATTATATCCATCCATGGGCTACATGGCCCATTAAATTACTAGCAAAGTTTCCAGGTAGCAGCTGGTCTGGAGGATTACTGGTGGCGATAAGCAAGCCAGTCTACACCTTTTGATACTTATAGTACTAGCTGAACTGCAACAGTTGCTCAGATTGGACCTGGGTTATTTCCATGACACTATGGCCCTTTCCCCACTTACTGTTTGCTGCACGCTACTCTGCCCAAATAGCGCGGGGTCCAGTGGCGCTCCCCACGAGTCCAGGCGGCAACAACGCAGCCGCCCCGACTCTGCCGCTCTCCCGCCCAATCAGCGCGAGTCATTTCTGGCGCTGATAAAATGGCACCTTTCATGACCCCTCGCAGAGCGTGGGGCAGTGGGGAACACGACCCTGTGCCAGAAATGACTCGCGCTGCGGGTAGCGCGCCGCAAACAGTAAGTGGGGAAAGGCCCTATAACCGTGGTGGCGAACCTTTGGCACTCCAGATGTTATGGACTACAATTCCCATCAGCCCCTGCCAGCATGGCCAATTGGCCATGCTGGTGAAACTGATAAAGTATCGAGAATCCATAACATCTGGAATTATAAAGTCGCTCCACACTCAGGGTCTGGGCCAAGCAGCCCCTGCAGCACCAAAGGCCCAACACATACCACACATATCTCAGCTTTCTCAAGGGCTTTTTCAGTCCCAGATTGACCCTGTTGATCTTGTACATCTTTCATTATGAGATATCCTTAATACTTCAAGCTGTAAGCATGCTACTATGTGCTTTAGCTAGAGAGCCATATGTAAGAGAGGTGTAATATGTACCTAACCCCCAAATGCTTGGTTGAGTCTGCTGTAGGGTTCCCATTTGGCTGGTTATGAAGGGAAATTAATTGGGCTGCCCACTGTCCCTCGGCTGGTTGGTGGACAGAAACGATCCAGCTGAAGTGCGGAGCAGTCTGCATGTATGGCACAGCGATGTCACTTCCAGGTTAACCCTGGAAATGCCAGCATCATGACAGGAACACTCTAGCATTCTCCCCCAAAAAACTGTTCAGGAAAGAACAGCTGATTTAAAATCTGGGATTTCTGCGACAACTTTAATTTCATTTTGTTTATCAGGTTTCTGATTGAGGTGTGACTAAAATCTAACAGAAGTGCTGCAGCCTCAGGGGTGGGTGGACAGATAAACATGTCTAACCCTGCCCCTCCTCCTTGCAGTTTTTCATTCTTTGAAGCGCATTTACCCATGGCCTAGATCTGGAAAAGTGGCTGGACTTGGACAAAAATGCTGAAAGAAATGGATCACAGCGATTTAAGACATGGGGTCAGTTGGCTCCTCTTGGCCACAAGCTCCATTTCTGTAAAAAGAAATTCTGGATTTGTCACCCCCACTGAAGATCCTGGAAAAAGGATTGGACCTGGATTATTTCCATGATCATTCTTATGCCAATTTATGACTGCCTGGCCCTGGAATTTAGGCAGCCTCAGCGAGGCACCAGAATACCAAGGTCTAACAACTTTTGCTGATTTAAGGTCCTTTCTCTCCTCCTGCCCTTCTCCAAATATTCAAGCAATGTTGTGTTGGAACCATGTTGGAGACTCTGCCAGCATTCATCCTTTGAAGCGGGAATGGTTGTGACAGTGCTAGAAGCATGGGACTAGCAGATTCTGTGGTCTACAGTTGTCAGGGTCAGGTTTCTTCTAAGTCATGAAGCATTTTTTTTACCAACTTTAGCTGATACCCCAGCTATGGCCTTTCTTTGCAAAGAAGGCTTGGGTCACAATGATCCATGTTGTGATCACACCCAGATTAAATTACTGGAATGAACTGGTTCTGCCTCTGAAAAAGACCTCAGTCAATTCAAAATGTGGCAGCCAGGTTTTCATCAGGGGCTGGATATACGGATCATACCACCCCAGTGCTGAAAGATCTGCACAGCTTGCCTATCTGTTTCTGGGTGCCACTCAAAGCACTGGTTCTTACCCTAAAATGCTTTGTGCTTTGGTGCTGTCTCCTCCCAGATGATCCAGCCCACCCCTTTCCTCTTCTGAAGCCCTGCCCTGAATGCCCCTGCCTTCAGAGGTGAAGAGGGGGCAACCAAAGACAGAGCTTTTTCCGTGGTGGCACTTTGCTGTTGAACCTTGCTGTTAAGTTTGCCTGGCACCTATCTCACTTTTTTTTAGGCACCAGGGTAAAATATTCCGTTTCACCCTAACCTTTTGGGTGAGGAACTTTCACTTAAATGTTTTATCATTTCCTCTAGGTTGAGTTTCATTTTACCTGCAGCATTCTTTAGACTACTCGATGTTTAACGCTATTATGCCCTGTCCGTTTTCATGACATCAGTGGCTTTGTTTATAATGGCTCTGTTTTTAAATGGTTTTGTTTTATTGTTTCACTCATAAGCCACCTCAAGAAGCTTGCTGGGAAGGCAGAATAAAAATGGTTTAAGGAACTAAGTTGCATATCCTGTAGAACAGCATTGCAAATTCTCTTTTCTCCATGACTATCTTGGTTAATCTCCAACCTACAGATTTTATAGTTACAGAACACACTACAAGAGAAAAAAGGACTTCATTATAAACACTGGCTCGGTTTGGCCTCTATGCTCCCCAGCTTTGTGTATTCTTCACCCTGTAGATTTGCATACATATATTCAAAGGCCATGTTGATTTGCATGAGGGACAGAAGTCTCGGGTCACCAGCTGTTGTCCACCATAAGGCACCTATGATATGGTTATTCCATCTAGGCCAGGGGTAGGGAACCTGCGGCTCTCCAGATGTTCAGGAACTACAATTCCCATCAGCCCCTACCAGCATGGCCAATTGGCCATACACTCTCTTTGGACAGAAGGCTGGATGGGGTGTGAAGTTCCTGATCATCTGAGAAGCCACTGAGGTTCCTACCCCTGATCTAAATTCTCTCCCCTTTCCTCCCTTTCTCCTTTCCTCCTTCCCTGCTCTCTTCCCTTCCTCTCTTTCTTTTCCCTTTACCTACTCATCCCTTTCCCTTATTCCCCCCCTCCCTCCCTCCTTTTCTTTTCTTCCCTCATTTAGCTGATCCCCTCAGTGGTGTTTCTGAGATTTTATGCCATCTGTGAAAAATTGAAACTGAAAATTTTTACTGAGATGTGATTTTAATTTGTTCAATTGAAACTGTCTATGAATGTTGGAAACCACCCTGAGCCCTTATGGGGAGGGGCAGCATACAAAACTAATAAAATAAAGGTGACCGTTCAACTCTGTGTTTTAGTGTGGGAGGAAGGATGATATGAGGATACAGCATATGTTTCCCCTTCGTGTCTCAGGCAGAGTTAAGTTCACGTCCTAGTTTCATGTCAAGTTTATGCATACAGCTTCCAGTGTATACAAGGAAGCGGATTTCTCCACCCACCCTGAATCTAATATTATACTTCTAGATTCAGAATTTACCTAAGTAAATAATTATTTTTAAACCTAAGATTTAGGCAGCATTAGGATTTGATGTTATGCTAATGTTTGACAATTACTAAATGTGGGTATCAGCCAGTATTTTTTTAAAGTTTAATTTAAAGCAATTTGACATGGAAAGGTTATTACTTTAGTTGCCAATAAAAGCTGTACTTTTAACATAAGTGTACACTAGACCCTAGGGTATGTGCCTATTATCTTTTCTGCAATTATGTGGTGTTCTACATAAATGCTTAAAAAAATTAGAAATATCAAAAGTATGAACTTAGATACAATATAAAAAAAAAAGTTGAATTGATAAAATTGGAAAGCTGGTTGACAGGAAGGCAAAGATAGGTTGAGGTTTCCCCCTAAAGGAAATATGTGGAACACCACCCATTTTTTACATTCTGATTTTGAAGTTAGGGAAAAAAACCCCACTGGTCAAACGGAGTGGGCAATTTTTTTATTTATACATCAGTGAGACACAGTTCACAGGGTTATATAAACCTACTGATATTTGTTATGAGGTTGCTTTCTTTTACTAGTTAGTCTAGTTTAATGTATAGATTGTACTTCCCCCTTACAACCAGCCAGAATAGGGAGGCCTGGCTCGTTACCAAGAGTAATTCATATTCTGAGTTCCCCCAGTTTTACTTCTGCAATTGCCCCATCGCTAAATATAGCTGAGGAAAGCTTCACAAATAAACAGCTTGCTATGTTCCACAAAAAATCAGTTCCTTGCAGGAAACTTTCCTTCCCCTATGGTAGTGTTTCAAACCCAAAAGGGCTCTTTCTTACTTTTTAACAGACAATCCCCACAGCTTCTTTGTGGCTGAAGAGAAACAGCATGTACACTTTGACCCATGGATGAACACCAAATAGGCAATTAAAAAAACAATATCTACATTTTTGAAGGGGGGCAAAAGTACAAAATGGCACTCTCCATATATTATCTATCTATCTATCTATCTATCTATCTATCTATCTATCTATCTATCTATCTATCTATCTATCTATCTATCTATCTATCTATCTATCTATCTATCTATCAGCAGTGGTGTAGGAGGTTAAGAGCTCATGTATCTAATCTGGAGGAACCGGGTTTGATTCCCAGCTCTGCCACCTGAGCTGTGGAGGCTTATCTGGGGAATTCAGATTAGCCTGTGCACTCCCACACATGCCAGCTGTGTGACCTTGGGCTAGTCACAGCTTCTCGGAGCTCTCTCAGCCCCACCCACCTCACAGGGTGTTTGTTGTGAGGGGGGAAGGGCAAGGAGATTATAAGCCCCTTTGAGTCTCCTGCAGGAGAGAAAGGGGGGATATAAATCCAAACTCCTCTCTCCCTCCCTCGCACCCTCCTCCTCCTCCTCCTCTTCTTCTTCTTCTTCTTCTTCTTCTTCTTCTTCTTCTTCTTCTTCTTCTTCTTCTTCTTCTTCTTCTTCTTCTTCTTCTTCTTCTTCTTCTTCTACCTGCCTGCCTGCCTGCCTGCCTGCCTGCCTGCCTGCCTGCCTGCCTGCCTGCTGCTTCTTCATATATGTGTATATGTTTGTGTGCATGTGTATAATGAACAACTATTTTAAATGAAATAATAAATTATGTTGAACAGTTAATGAATAATTACATTTTACATTATTTTATTTATCTCTAATGTTTGAATACTCCTTCAACCCCTTTACACACATAAAAAAGACCAACCCCAGGAGAAAATTTTTCAGCTTAGCATTTTCCCAGGCATTCTTTAAAATATAGCACACATAATTTCGACCTGGGAAACACCAAAAAACCACCTCAAATTCCTTCACACCCTCATAACATACAGCCCAAGAAAAGCGTTGTCTGATCATTGTGCTGCTAGAAGCTAAAATGACTAAACTGAAGTTAATTTATTTTAGTCTCTGGGAAAGACTCCCTGGAAAAGATAATAATGCTAGGAAACATTGAAGATGGCAGGAAAAGAGGAAGAAGCAACTTGATGGCCCATAACACATGTGAACAGCCCTTCCATTCTTGACCCCCAACTTTTTCCCAAGGGGAAAAATCAGGCTCTTTAGGGAAGGCCAAGTCATTCAGATGAGAGATCTACTAATGACCTTTGGCAAGCTGATCCAGGGCTTGCAGGATCTCAGCAGAGCACAAGACAGGAGTGGGGATTAGTCTCATGTGCCCAGAGCCTACCACAGCCACTCTCAAGCATGGTCCTTGAAGGTGGGTGGGAGAGAAGGAATTGGAATGTCCTGCAGGTGGAAAAGCCAAGGGTGCCTCAGCCAGGAGAAGAAGGGAGATTAGCAAGGCCAAGGAAGGTTACCGGGGGTGGGGGTGGGGTGTCCTTTGTTTCCCACTGTATAGAACTTGATATTTTTGAACACCTCCTTAGGAACCTTTAGCTCCACATTCACTTAGCTTACCATTGTCTTGCCTGACAAACAGCTGCAGCATCTGTCTTACCAAGGGCTGCAGCTCTCCCTTGAGGCTTGGGGTCTCCCTTGCCCTTGCCCTTCCCCCTCACCCCCCTGCAGCAGCCTGATTGAAAGAACAGGGGCCTTTTCTGCATGGGCCCAGAGATAATTGATCCCAGTGCAGCCCAGGGGCCGTTCGCATGCTCCCGTGTGAGTGACCCCATGCCTGCTGCAGCTTGTGGGCCCGCCTCCACACGAACGCATGTCCTTTTAAAAAAACATTCCTTCTTCCCTGTGCAGGCCTGCAGGGAAGAGGGGATGGGCCACTGCAGCCACGGCTGATGCCTCGGGGGGCGGAGGGCTGGTCAACCTCTCCTGCAGTGCTCCACAGTGTTTTTAAAAATGCGGGCAAAAGCAACGGCTGCCACCCGGAGTCCCTTGCACAAGCACAGTGGCAACCTGGGATATTCGAAAAGCATATTCCGGGTTCTGCCATTTATCCTGGGCCAGGGCAGATTTAGGGGTGGGAGCCGTGCAAAGTTTCCACCTCAAATGGTTTTAAATGGCCTGTACAAAAAGAACCAGGGCGTATGTAAGTCAGAATGAGCCATCTCTGCTAGGCAATGCAGCCTCTACCTCCTCCTAGTAGCAGCCTAACTGGGAGAACAGAGCTCACATGCTGCAGAACGAGCCACCTCTTCTGGGCAACTCTTCTGGGTGGCAGAGGCTGATGGGAATTATAGTCCATGAACATCTGGAGAGCTGCAGTTGGCAGACTCCTGTCCTAGCAGCAGCCTAATCAGGGGAATGGGGCACGCATGCTGCAGAACAATCCATACGCAGTGATGTAGGTATAGATTTTTTACGGGGGGCATCGGGGGGCCACTTCCCAACCCCCACCCCTGGCCTCAGTGCTTATAAAAGCAGCTCTCTGAGTCCAGGGACAGGAGACTCCCCCACCCTGCCTCCCCCCACCAGCTGGGTTCCCAGCCGGTGGCCGGCAGTCCCTTCTGCCCTCCCCTCCAGGTAGAGGCGTAGCTAGGGAAAATGGAGCTTGGTGTAAAATCTGAGTTTTGCGCTCCCCTGCCCATAGGTGGCTGCTGTGATGCTGGAATCCACCCCAAACAGCATCACTTTCAATGGTGTTTAAACTAGGGAGCCCAGATTCTCCTTTTAAATCCACCTTAAAGGGAGAATTTGGGGTCCCCAGTTAAAACAACATTGAAAGTGATGCTGTTTCGGTGTGGATTCTTCCCCACCCTGAAACAGCATCACTTTCAATGTTTAAATTGCGGACTTCAGATTCTCCCTTTAAATCCATGCTGAAAGGGGTGGATTTAAAAGGAGAATCTGGGGAAATTTGTGTGGTGCCTGCTGTCAGGGGTGCAATTGTTAAGCTAGCAGCACCAAACTTTCAGGGTACCTTTAGGAGATTCTCCTGATGATACCACCCAGGTTTGGTGAAGTTTGGTTCAAGAGGTCCAAAGTTATGGACCCTCAAAGATGTAGCCCCCATCTTCTATTAGCTCCCATTGGAAACAATGGGGGATGGGGCACCCCCTTTGGGAGTCCATAACTTTGGACCCCCTGAGCCAAACCTCAGCAAACCTGGGTGGTATCATCAGGAGAGTCTCCCAACAAATCCCTGAAATTTTGATGTTTCTAGGCTAAAATCCGAGCCCCCTACATGCCAAAAACCAAAAAAACACTAAAAAATACAAAAAACCACAAACAGGGGTGGAGCTTTGGATATGTAATGCAGGGGTTGAGCCCGAGAAACCCCCCTTACCTACATCCTTACCCTTGAGCCTCCCTCATCTCCTAGCCAAATTGAGGGAACGGGCTTGTGTGTGCTCCTCCAAGCAATTGAGTCTCCCCCAGTTCCTAGAAATAGCCTAATCAGGGGAATCATAAACAGCCAAATTGCTCAATGAAAAACTGTCTCTCTGCTCATGGCCAGTGATTGGCCATGAGCCCAAACTGTGAATATTTGAAAAATATTTGAACAAAAATTATGGATAAGACCCAGTTCTCCCACTTTCCTGCTATGTCATTCACAAGCCATAGCAGAAGCAGGGACTAGATTACTAGAGAAACACTTGTAAGGCGCACATTAAAACAGAGGAGAAACACAGAAAGTTTATCCATAGGATGAGACCCTCAAATGTGAACTTCTGTTGAAGGACTGATGAAATAGACATAGAACAGAGGCCAAGAAGATACAAATGATTAATAGGAAAGAATAATGTGTAGAAAAGTGACCCCAATTTGGAAATGGCCCTATGTAAAAATGCTTACTTGAACTGATAGATTCATTTGGTAAAGGCCAGTGATGATTGCGTAGCTATAAGTCAGATACCAACTAATTGACCTGGAACTGAACATACACATTTCTGTAGCTCATTTCTTATTGATAATTCTTAAATTATTGCCCTGAATTGTTTTCAGTTTTGTGAGCTGCTTTTAGCAGGTTGCTGAACGAGTAACATACATTTTCTGAACAAATAATAAATAACTAAACAATTACCTATATATCTAATAGCAAAGCTAGCAAATATTTTGGATGCTTTAATCAAGTGACTAGATTTTTCTACATACATGAGACGGACCTCAGGTTTGCTGAAAAATCTGAAATAAATAAATACATCTGAGAGTTTTAAAAAAACAAAAATAATTTTAAAAAATAGTGTCTGCAGCTTTAAATTTCCCTCAGTGACTGATGCTAGGCAACCACAGATTCCAGGCTTGGTTCTGGCAAAAAAAGGCAGCAGAAGGGCTAGGGTCCTTTTCCAGGCCTAATTTGGCCTTTGAGAGAAGCCTCACTGGGGCCAGGCCTGGCTAGGCTTGTGAAACCATGAAAATGAACAAAACTTGGCTACCAGTGTTGAAAAACACTAGAGTCAAGACAGTGACTAATCAGCTCCACACAAACACAGGATGACTATAGGCAGTAAACAATCAAAGGGAACAAAGGCCAGGCTGCTTCTATTCAGATGACCTCACCTATTGACCTTGCTATCTTCATTGTTACTCACATGCTAATGGGTGGATTCCACTCAACACATGTAAATCTAGCTTGCTAATTGCACCCTTTACTTGTTAACAGACAATGGTTCTTCCCACCCTGGATACTTCAACAGATATATATATTCCACTTGCTTCCCTACTATCAAATCCTCTGAAGATGCCAGCCACAGATGCAGGCAAAATGTCAGGAGAGAATGCTGCTAGAACATGGCCATACAGCCCAGAAACCACACAGCACCCCAGTGATTCCGGACGTGAAAGCCTTTGACAATAGATTTTAAATATGTTTGTTGTTTTTATGACATATATGAGGCAATATCCTGTTGGAAGGTTCAGTGGTCTCAGAGTTATAGAATTTAACA
This sequence comes from Sphaerodactylus townsendi, assembly GCF_021028975.2. Lineage (NCBI taxonomy): Eukaryota > Metazoa > Chordata > Lepidosauria > Squamata > Sphaerodactylidae > Sphaerodactylus > Sphaerodactylus townsendi. The sequence continues at coordinate 34,804,093 of NC_059427.1, read as the reverse complement.
CAATATTTCAATATGCTGCTTTTATGCCACAGGCTTATATCCAGAAGTAAATTTCTCTAATAGAAGGGGGACAGACCTCCAACTTGGCCCAAATGTTGTTATATGGGGGTTTGTTACAAAGAGTATAATTTTATACCCCTATTAAATTACAAATTATTTTTTATGCTGCTAAATTCAGATTATTAGGAAAGTATTGCATGTATTTTAATTCCCCCCTGCCCCAATTTTCCATGGCTTCAAAATTTACACAGACTTGACATAAGTAGTACTATCATCCCAAACTACTTCAGGAGTATTGACTATCATCCCAAAGTCTTAAGTAGGTGGAATAATTCATGAAGATCCTCCTATCAAATATTATTTGTGGCCACTGACTGCTTGTTTTGGTTGCCAAACATCCCTGTCCTTGCTCTGAAAGGAAAAAAAAAACTACCTGAAAAATGATTCCACCAATATCTTTGAAATTGATGAGGGAAGATTAGTGGACTTGCATTAGGACAGGGGTAGGGAACCTGCGGCTCAAGAGCCGCATGCGGCTCTTCTGCCCTTGCACTGTGGCTCCAGAAGCAGAGCCGCTGGCCCCATCCTTGCCCACCCTGCAGGCAGCAGGGCAGGCGCACCAACTGCCCGCGATCGGCTGGGCCGTGCCGTGGGCTTCCCCTCTCACCTGCCCCGTTGGAGCGGGGTGGGCGTTTTCCCAGCGGTCGGCAAGACCGAGCCCCTGGCCACATCCTTGCCCGCCCTGCAGGCAGCAGGGCGGATGCATCCATGTGCTTCTCAGAATGAGCGGAGTAAAAGATAGAAAAAACCCAATATATATAGTGTTATCTTTATTTTAAATGTCAAAAATTATTTGCGGCTCCAAGTGTTTTTTTTTCTTGTGGAAAACGGGTCCAAATGGCTCTTTGAGTGTTAAAGGTTCCCTACCCCTGAATTAGGGGAACAATTCTTAGCATGCCATACTAAATGGGATGGGAGCAAAACAGGAAACCTGTTAAATGTATTGTCAAAGGCTTTCACGGCCGGAATCACTGGGATGCCAGCCACAGATGCAGGTGAAACGTCAGGAGAGAATGCTGCTAGAACACAGCCATACAGCCCGGAAACCACACAGCACCCCAGGAAACCTATTACTTGAGGAAAAAAATAATCCACAGCTTCAAAAATATCTCATTTTAAACAAAAAAAAAGGGGGGGGAACTATACATGCACAGGATCACCAGGAAAAATCAGGTTTATTAATGCACTTTATACACTGAAAGGATGCACAGATGAGCTGCGAGCAGAGGAAACTCTGTGGAAACATTCCACAAATTTCAGTAGCACAGAGACTCATAAAGAGGACAGAAAATGGTGGGCAGGAGTTGCAGAGAAACCAGAAGTGAGGGCTTTGAACTCGAGCGGGGAAAATAAAATGCTTCTTGTCCTGCACAGCCAAGAGAAAACATCTTGACCCGGTCTTGGGGAAAACAGATTGCTAATTTAGCATTTCTGAAAACTTGGGTTAAGCAGAGATAAAAGATCCTGAAGTCATCTTGGGGGAAAAGCTGTGTGGAGTTCTTCCCAAAATACTTTCTTTTCTGTCCTTAAGACGTTTTATTTGTGCTGTGCAAAAAGGGTCATATGTTTTAGTAGTAGAATAACTGCAAAAGAGACAGGCAGACTGATAATCCTGTTCCCTTCTTTTCAATTATGAACTTTGCTTAGCTTAAGAACATAAGAACTAGCCTGCTGGATCAGACCAGAGTCCATCTAGTCCAGCACTCTGCTACTCGCAGTGGCCCACCAGGTGCCTTTGGGAGCTCACATACAGGAGGTGAAAGCAATGGCCTTCTGCTGCTGCTGCTCCTGAGCACCTGGTCTGCTAAGGCATTTGCAATCTGAGATCACGGAGGATCAAGATTGGTAGCCATAGATAGACTTCTCCTCCATAAATCTGTCCAAACCCTTTTTAAAGCTATCCAGGTTAGTGGCCAGCTTGATCAACATAATTTAGGGATCTGGACTCTATTTGAGATCCTCAAGGATCATTATTATTTTGAACACTAATTGGTCAAGAAAAGCGCATGGAGTACCTGTCTGACATATTGATCAACAACTGATCCAAAAATTAGCAGCCAATTCCACTATATCCATCCTTGTGCTGAAAAGCTGTCCTTTAGCTATGCCGAAATGTATGAAGTATCACAGATTTAAAAAGAACATCATAAACAATGTGATACACGATGGATGTAAAACGTACCCATTGTCTCTTGCCCCAGATGTTTTCACTTTTAAGCTAGAAGTTCATTATTAGACACAAAGGATTGATTCAGCCATCACACTGTGTTTATTCCGTACTCTTTCCACTGGGTCAGAAAAAGAAAATGAGGTTTTCGGTTATTAGAATGCCAATTGCAAACGGTGGGTTATGTTTCAAATTAGCTACAATTTGTTATTTTTCCCTCTTAGGTTGGGGCTAAAACAAGCTGTTCACAAGAGGGCCAACTACAGTATACAAGTCCCCCTAGAATTAGCTGGAAGAATTCCTGATGAGTTCACTCCTGTTTGTACATTAATCTTGGGATGAAAGGCCAGGTACAGTCATGTGAGAATCAAACTAAGTTTTCCAAAGCATGACACAATATGATGCAAGTGTACAGGGCTCGTAGAAAGAGGTTATGTGAGCCCAGAAAAATAGTTTTTAAAAAGCTTTCAATTCTTAATGTTCCACTTGAAGATTTAACAAAGAGAAAGCGAGTCCAGAGGCCAAACTGTAATTCTTGGGAGAAGGAAAAGGTCAGAGGCAAGTAGACCTTGGGATGGTGAAATTATGGTAAAACATGAGGCGGAGGTGTGAGAATAATGCAGGATTAGGGGCTTGGAAAGTGAGGTTATGTTTCAGGAGATCCCTGGCTCAGTTCTCAACAGCATGAACTCAGTAACTTGCCTCAGGCATTCTCTCTTAAACTTCATTCCCCCACCCCCGCCAACTGTTATGTGGGGGGAATAAAGCTGACCTACTCTGCAGGACTATTGCAAGGATTATAATGTGTGTGAAGTCTTTGAACACCAAAAGTTCTACACAGACATAAAGAATTACTATTGCAAGTAACTATTATCTATCCCACCCACCGACCCACCCTGGGATGTAGAATATAGTACATAGGTGTCAAACTCGCGGCCCTCCAGATGTTATGCACTACAGTTCCCATCATCCCCCTGCCAGCATCATGCCGGCAGGGGATGATGGGAACTGTAGTCCATAACATCTGGAGGGGCACGAGTTTGACACCTGTGGTATAGTATAACTCAATCTTGTCAGATCTCAGAAGCTAAACTGGACTGATATCCAGAAGGGAGATCTCCAAGAAAGACTCTGCAGAAGGCAATGGCAAACCACCTCCACTTCTCACTTGCCTTGAAAACCCCTTGCTGAGATTCCCTATCAGTCAGATAGGACATCAGCCCGCACTTCACACACCCACATATCTTGCCCCCCCCCCCACACACACCCCAATATCAGAAAGGCCTGGTGAGTATAATCATGTATTAAATGTGTTGTGTTTTACTCTTCCTTATTGTTTCTTGTTTGTTCAGAAAACCGAAAGGCTGCCTTTCCAGAAACATGTTCTATATCTCAACAATGATAAAATCATAAAAACAACTATGAGGAAAGTATTATCAAATACTTTCTGTCTGAGCTCCTTCTAATGAGTGGAACCAGGGATTAAACCTGCACACAGTCCACTTAAATCTGCCTACAGTCCAAGATTAAATCTGCACACAGTCCAAGTACTGAAGATCATAGCCAGTTCATATTATAGAACCATTTCTTTAAGCTGAATCTTTACCAGGATTTGTAAGATTTAACATTTGAAACTGCCTTAATTTTTTTTCCTATGGAAATAAAAAAATTTAAACCCCACTTCAGACAGATTTCTAGGTATATATTTCGGATCTCACCTCATGGGGTAGTAAATGGCCAACTAACTTTTCATATAGCTTTCATGTGAAGGAACCTATTTTGTGTTTGAGTCTTGTGTGTGTGACAAACTTATGTGGACGATGTTTGAGATCTATTTGAAAATGGTGCACAAAGCAAGCTGTGACCAGCCATAAAACCTGAAACTTCAGGGGCAAAGAATACGACAACACCTTGCAAATCAGTCACCCAAGCCAATGTTCCTGCTGGAATATCTGTTAGCCAACCCTGCACAAGAGGCTTTAGATCTTGAGACAGCAATGTACAATTAAAAACATATAGACACACTCAGTCCTCCTGATTTCATTCAAATTCACAGTATCAAAGTAATCCAGCCTCAAATACAAGATGCTATTTAGAAAACCTAACTAAGAATGCACCAGAAACTCAGTTCTGTTTTTTCCTCTCTTCTGAAAGGTCCTGAAACTGAAAATTTGCTCTTTAAACATAGTTTAAAAACCTGTATTTACTTATCATTCACTGACTGTATACTTCATTTATTTGCACAGTGATGATGTTATTTACCATAACATCCAGTTGAATTATTTGTCACAAAAATGATCTTGTCATCTAAATTGAAAGTGACTCGACACCCGTCACATACAGATAGAGTTTTGGAATCAGAACTGGATATGGCAATTATTTTATTAATCAATAGAGACAGCACATAGTTCTATGGCGTGCTTTCGCCTTGCACAGCAAATCCACGACTCCTTCTCCAAGAAGAACTATAATCCAGGTCCCCTTTCTTTACTGAACTAGCAATGAAAGTTCATGTTAACCATGACTTTCCAAAGAAGCAAAATTGCATTTAGGAAAAACAGCCTGGTATATTATTAGAAGTGCTTTCCAGTTTTAACACTTCTCCTGTAATACAATAAGCTAGAAAACTGATCGGGGAGAAAAATAATTCATTAAAATGAATCAATCAGAGAATCCACAACACTGGGGAAATGTTTGGGTGGGCCCTTAGGATAGGACTTCAACAATAGCCAATTTGTTCTCCTCCTCCACAACAGTGTATTTGTATTTTGTGAAATGTAGAATTTTTTTCTCTACCTCCTTCCGTATAGATATATTTACATAACTGTGCCTAACAAGAAATTACATTTAACTTCTCAGAAATGACAATAACTAAAACCTGAACGGCCAATTCCACTTCATTAGTGTGGTAGAAATGCATTCCAAATGTTAATAAAAATTCCAACATGCTGATAAATTAGCGCTTCTAAGGAGCATGTGACACCTTGGTTAACATATTCAACCTCAATTATATTTCTCTTCAGCACCCTGTTATCTGGAACCTTTGCTGGCAATCAGAGGTGCTGTTTTTCAGCGGCCAATTTTCTAGATAATGTAGCTTATCAACACTGTGGGTAAACTTGCCAATGAAATCAGGCTGCACTGAACCACACACGCACTAATTGCATCTCTTTTTTATGCATATTTACAGACTGTCACTTCAAAGAAATCAGTGGCCCATTGAGGCACCCAGTTAGCTGGAAGAATTGCCTCTTGCAAATGAAAATTAGCAAACAAGCTAGTGATAAATATGAAATGAACAAAGTCTCCAAATGCCGTTTTGTTCTCAAACTTCGTCCTCATCCCAGTTTATACTTTCAAAGAAATAGGTTTTAGAGACGCAATGAATTCTGGGAACGCCCCCCCCCCCCCTTCCTCCACACTTTGTTTTAAAAAGAAAGTCTGTTTACAATATTACTTACTGGAGGATGTGATTTAGACGTTGCTCTTCTCTGCATTTACAATATTTTTTTCCTAACTGGTGTAGTTCTTAAATTGCAGTCCTCTTTATTTGTGAGATTGAAACTAACAATAAACAGCATAAATAATACTGTACAAGGACAACACAATTGACCTCTGGCACTATCCTACATTCCAAAGCAATATTCTAATCATTATATTATTTCCTCTAAGCTCTTTCCTTCCCCACAGTCTTCTCAACCCCTTGCTGTATACATGGTTACTTTGAGAAACAAGACAACTTTTCATTGCAAGAACAAGGGATTATCCAATATCTCTTTATAAAGTCACCCCCCCCCCATTTTCTCTTCATTTCTACATGTATCATTTTCTTCTTCTGCAGCTCCCCCCCTCCCCAGAAAGAATTAACACAAAATAGTGTTTAATTATTTTTCATACTTCAATATTAAGTATGGAATCGCATACAGTCTTGCTGCACATCCACTGTCTCACACAGACTGTAGTATGCAATTACTCCTTTCCTCATGCATCATTCTCATTTTCTGTTCCTTTTCATTTAAAAGGTAGGGTATGATATTTTATAAAATCCAGCTGAGTATGAGCTGTCATAGGCTATTCCCTAGGTCATAAGATGCTAGTTTGACATTGAACTACGTGCTAGAGAAATCAGTTTGTGGGAATGTTTGGATGTGAAAGTGACATTCCCCCACAGGGGTTACACATGGAGGAGTCAATGTTCAAAACAATGTTACTGCCTGCTGTTCAGGTGTGGAAAGAAACTATAATCCCCATTTAGGCCTCGATTAATTTTTGCTTAAGTTCTGGTTTCTCTGCCTGGCGATCCACGCATCCATCTGGATACAGCTGTTTGAGGCTGGTGCTTCAGAAATCTCTGACGGAAGGATCAAGGACATTGAAATGTTGATCCACGGGCTTTTTAGGATTTTGGTTCTTTATGTGAGATTTATTCCAACTTAATGTTTTGCAGGAATACAGCTCTGCCTGTCCAACCAAAACTGCAAAAGGATTTTTTTTCCCCTCCCTGCAAGACAGCAAACGCAACATGTGTAAGCACCTCAGGTGGACCGGATGATTGGGCCATCTTGCTGTTGTTGATGAATGGGCATAGTTAGCACTTTGTTCTCTCGTACTGTCATCCATAGGGAACGTAGTATCTCCCCCTCCCTGGAGAAAGGGAAGCAAATTTATCAGACACAGCATCACAGTGGGGAGTGCATTACAGTGTTCAGTGCTGTCTTCAGTAACACTCTTCCCTGTAGCACAGTATGTGTTACGGTACTATAAACAGAGCATAATAGGACACATGTGCACATACATTCAAGGTTCAAGGTTAGGCTGGGGGGGAATTGGCATATTGAGGTTTCAAAGCACAAATACAAGATGGCAACTGAAAGTGACAACATGCTCAACGGGCAGTTTTTGCTGTGTGCCCGTTTGTTTCGTGTATATGCTATCTGGACACAACAGCATTGCCACGGAATAATGTTGCTACAGTATGGATTTTATTTTTTATTTTATTTTACTTTTTTGCAATGGTCTATGGGTGTTGTACAGAACACAATAACAAAAAACCCCCAAAAAGTGTCTCGCTATTTTTAAAAAATTATGCTAGACTTTTTCAACTATGGGAAGTTCAGGGAAGAGATTCTAATATCTGGCAACCTATCTAACTGCATGCTCAGTATAGCTTGTGGGGAAAGGAGACTCAGCTCTCTGTCCTCAGCGGGTTAATGATATTAGGAGGGGATTTTGTGGTAGGTGTAGCTTCCCTCAAAAGAGGATGTCAGGAAAGAGGGAGTGGGGAGAAACTGAGGTGAAATGTTCTTCTTTCTGCATTTTCGCCCACAAAATAAAACAGGTCAGATAAATCTGGATCGGAGATAAAACAGGTCAGAGGTGTAAACCTCATACATCTCCTGAACATATGGACCTCCCCAGGTGGCAACTATTTGAATCACAATAGCCATACTCATGAAGGGGTGTGTGTTAAGGCAAGTAAAGAAGATAGATATACTTGAAATTAATTATAAATTCCTAATATCATCATGAAACCACAATAGAGCACAAATCTTTCCTTTAATTATGTCTATGGCTATTTATGTATGCACTACCTATTCTGTGGCTGATAAGCAGTTGAGTTTCTAATTTGCTTTGCAGTAAGGTCTTCCTGCATTCCTTTTTTCTCTGCTTTTTTTTTGCTTCTCTATTCCAGCCAATCACTATTTTGCCTTCCCCGCTTTATTTTTGACATGCAACCTCCATTTGGGAGGTTGATTGCTGCCTTTTGGGTGAGAGGGATCTTTTGCTAGATACAGATCACTGAAACAGCCTTGTCAATTTCATGAGTTTTACCTCTCCAGTCAACCACTCCAGGGATAGACTTGAAATGTGAAAATGAAAGAAAAGAAGACACACACACCCCTGGGGCACCTCCCCAAACCTTTCAATCATCCTCAAATGGTGGCCGGGTAGTTCGTGGAAGTAATTGGGGTGAGTGGAGCAAGTGGAGAGGAGTGAGAAAACCTCAGGAAATAGTAACATATTGGGTTTTCCTTCCTTTTCCCTGTGAGAGGAGAAAAATGTCATGCTTAAAAAGCTTTCCAAAACCACGAGGATTTTCTGATCTGAGTGTGGGGTAAGTGCCAAAGAGGGAGAAACAAGTGCATAACCGAGAATCAAATCTGAAGAGAATGTGAAGTGAAGGAGACTATCCTGTGCATAAGAACATAAGAACAACCCAGCTGGATCAGACCAGAGTCCATCTAGTCCAGCTCTCTGCTACTCGCAGTGGCCCACCAGGTGCCTTTGAGAGCTCACATGCAGGATGTGAACGCAATGGCCTTCTGCGGCTGTTGCTCCGGAGCACCTGGACTGTTAAGGCATTTGCAATCTCAGATCAAAGAGGATCAAGATTGGTAGCCATAAATCGACTTCTCCTCCATAAATCTGTCCAAGCCCCTTTTAAAGCTATCCAGGTTAGTGGCCAACACCACCTCCTGTGGCATAAATGGCCTATATCTCCCCCCCCCCCCAACAAACCCCTAAAAAGTGTAATTGAAACATAATTTGGTATGGTTTCTTTCTTTTAAAAATTAATTATTGAGCAAAAAAAGAATAGAACGAAATCAAGAGTCACAAACACACAAACACAGATGATTCTAGAAATATTAGACATGTCCTGGCGTGGCACATCTTCTGAGCAAGACTTCATGCCACTTTGGGCAATTTAATGACGGAAATGGGGGGGACGAAAATTCTTTGAAGCACATTATCGTTGGCTGTTTACTACTCAGAACCATGACAAGTGTCATTGCCTTCATTCTGTGCCTCCTCTGGAATCCCAAACTATGGAGGGGTGATAGCTTCCTACCCACTAGGTTCCTTAACGGGAGATGCAGGGCTGACCCTGGGTCCACAAGGGCTGGATGAAGATTCAAGCAGCCCAAAGCATTCTTCACTTAGTGCCAGTATTAAAAAACAGAAAACAGCACTCCCCTTGCCATCTATTCTACTAGAATTGTAATATATGTGTTTATCCCCCAATGAGGGGGGGGGGGGAGAGAATTCCATCTGTGTGCATGCTGATTTCTTTCAGATGAGTTATTAATTTGAATGATTTAAGTACACTTCATTTACCCAGGAAGTGTTTAATCAGTAAAATCCACTTAATTGGGACATCTCCCAAGAAACTAGAGATAAGCCCAGAGATATTTAAGAGCGGTGAAGGCTGATAATGGGGATTGTAATGCTGGTTAATTGGGATGCCTTTAAGTGACAGAGTGGTGCGAAGCATTTCCCTCTAGTACACTTTTAAGACAGTTTTATCTATGTCTAAGAACGTACGGTTGTCCATATCTCCAATAATTTAGCCAACCCTGAAATCTTTTACATTGTCAAATGCCCTGCTGCTCTAGATTAGCAATGGGTATATAGCCATAAAACTTAAATGGACCATTCCAAATGTATGCATCTATTTTTATTAGGATAGCCATGGTGGGCAACAGAAAACAGACATTATGGACAATGGGATTCAGAAGTGATCCCACACATTTTTTTCCCAAGCATACAGGATATCTCAGTGAATTAACTGGAGGCAGATTGGGAAGCTAAAACTGACCCAGTGAGGAAGAAGAAGAGGAATCGGTTTTTAAACCCCACGTTTATCTACCTTAAGTAGTCTCAAAGCAGCTTACAATCAATATTCCCTTCGGGTGCTGTGTGGTTTCCAGGCTGTATGGCCGTGTTCTAGCAGCATTCTCTCCTGACGTTTCGCCTGCATCTGTGGCCATGTTGATTTGTTGTTTTGTTGTTCGTTGGAACAGCCATGTTGTGAGCCACCTCAAGCCCTTCGGGGATGAGGCGGCCTATACGTTAAATAAATAGATAGATAGATAGATAGATAGATAGATAGATAGATAGATAGATAGATAGATAGATAGATAGATAGATAGATAGATAGATAGATAGATAGATAGATAGATAGATAGATAGATAGATAGATAGATAGATAGATAGATAGATAGATAGATAGATAGATAGATAGATAGATAGATAAGGAGAGGATGCTGCTAGAACACGGCCATACAGCCCGGAAACCACACAGCACCCCAGTGATTCCGGCCATGAAAGCCTTCGACAATATTCCCTTCCTTTCCCCACATATTCACCTTGTGAGGTAGGTGTGGCTGAAAAAGTTCTGAGAGAACTTTGACTGCCGCAGATAACCCAGCAGGCTTCGAGTGGAGGGGTGGGGAAACAAACCTGGCTCTATGAATTTGAGTCCATTGCTCTTAACCATCACACCACACTGTGAGGATATAGCTGCCCTTCCTCCTCCTTCCTCACCAGAAAACTGTCTGTCAGAAAGCTTTGGATGCAGCTGAAGAACCAACTGGAAGGAAAGGAGACCCATTTGTCACTTCAGCATCCTGGCAACCACTTTGAATGGGCAGAAAGAGACAGACATTCCTGCATGGTTGCTAGGCTCAAAGATCCTTTTGGAGCAGAGGAAGAAGAGCCACATCCCTCCCATGATGCTTAGAGAGAAGCAGGTGAGAGGAAGAGATCAGGGTGCACCAGAACCCCTTCACTCTCTAATATGAGCCCCATTCAAAGTTTGGCCCTCAAGCATGGGGACACTGGAGGGTATTAGACTTCAGCCCATTGTAGAGTGAACCTCACAAATGGGCAAGGTGAGAAGAGCTAATTATCTCAAGGTAATGATTACCTGTTTACACAAAGATGTCTATGATTTGCTATGTCATATTTGAATGTATTAGTGAACTGGGGCTGTAAGGATCAAACGTAATCATGAACTGCCTTCATAGTTGTTCATGGCATGGCATGAATGTCAACCACATAACCTGATAAGGTAAAGTCTATTGATAGCAAATGAAATAACAGGAGTTTGATTCAAACTAGTGGCTTAGACCTAGTCCTAGACCCATCATTCTAACTGAATATCTGCTTTTGGGTCTGCTGTTTGTCTCTATTATCTTTGTAAAGTGTGCCCATGTGTAAAGTACTGTCAAACTTAAGCTGACTTAATGGAAACCCCATAGGGTTTTCAAGGCAAAAGTCTAAGGCTCATTCCGCACATACAGATTAATGCACTTTCAAACTGCTTTCAGTGCTCTTTGAAGCTGTGCAAAATGGCAAAATCCACTTGCAAACAGTTGTGAAAGTGGTTTGAAAACGCATTATTTTGCGTGTGCGGAAGGGGCCTGACAGAGCTGGTTTACCATTGCCTTCCTCTAATCTTCTTCACTCATCTTTAAAATAAAAACTTCAGTCTGCTGTACCTCCCCACAACAATCAAACACTCAGCCTACGCCCAGTGGGATTCAGGCATAACAGCCTCCCTCTCCCACACTCCCAAAATCTGGCTTCTCTGCCACAGGAGCTGGGCCTCCCAAGACTGATGTTCCCTGTACTGGAGGACAGACTTTTAGACTGTTTCAGAGGTTTCCCTCAAAAATAAAACAAAACACCTGAGGGCGGACACACGCCTCCAAACTCAGGGCTTTAGGTGTTTGAATAGCCTCCTCAGCTATTCCTAAACCTCAGCAGTGAGAGATGTCTGTGGATTCTCTTCACTCTGTCACAAAAGTACCCGAAGGCACATACGCTCAGTCAGAGCCAAAAAGTCCGAAGACTCCAAAAAGAAGAACCCTTCAGCACTCTCACTGACTGTATATATAGTATCTCCCTAGATTTCTCTGGCCAATCAGGGCTGGCCAGGGCTTAACTCTTTCAGGGGCGGGTCCACCCTGTAATCTGAATGCAGTATAAGTGCATTCGTCACAGGGTGCAAGTGTGCATGAGAGAGAAAGGGAGGGGCAGGGAGAGAGATCCCTGAAATCTATTCCTTTTCAGATCTCAAATATGGATTGGGGGGTGGGGAGGTACACTTTATAGGATTCAGGAACTTTGGTGAGGGAGAGGGTCACTGCCTAGCCTGGCAAGCCAATTACAATTATACGGTCCATTGATGTGATTTCAGAAATCATAACACATTTGGTCTCCATGCCTCAAGTAATCATACCTATAGGATGGGATTGTTGGGGGAGATAAACTGCATTATGTGTTCAAGAAATTTATGCCCGGAGAAATTAAGCTCATGCCCTGTTGATCCCAATTTGATTGGATATATATTTGTGGATTTTTTAAAATGCTACTGCGAACACTTACTCTTCTCATCCAAAGGAAATTTAAACCTTTAACAGCATCCTTAGCCTTGGCACTGCTTGAGGAAGTAGAAATCACTTAACAGTCCATATGCTTTTGAACTAGACATCATATACTGTGAGGTGAGGGACACCAAGCAGAGAGGAAAGAAATCCAGCACATGTTCAAAACTATCTTTCCTTGGCCAAAGGCTAGCAGCAAATTGATGTTTTCTGACTAATACACACTGGTCTTTGTGCAAAGCTATGGATAACTGACTGCTGATTGTATTACACAATGTGAAAGAAATACACACTATCAACATGCACGCGCGTGCACACACACACACACACAAAGGACACAATCTATGAGGAAATTTTTCTTTTGAAATTCCACAGCAATTAAAGGGAGTTGTACAAGAAGAAAAAACACACACACACACATATACAAGGCACTTACTGTTGTATTTCTTCTTTCTAAAAACTCCCATCTTTAAGCCTTCAAAAATTAGGTAAAATGTAATTTGTAATGAATATATTTTTTAAACAAAATTATACCTAGATATCCTGTAATTGCTACTGCTGAACAGCATCTCAATTATAGCGGTATAATGTGGCTTTTAAAGTGCCTATATATTTGTCTGAGGTAAAGGGTGGGGAAATTGCGGAGGGGGAAAAGCATTGTCTATTAAGTGTCAAAAGCCTTTTCTTTCACCCCCAAAGAATTGGACAGTAGTAAGGAAATATTTCATCTGGAAAAGAAATGTTAAAAACCACCCTTCAGGCAGTTGGAAAACCTATTATCAATTGGTAGAATCTTTTCAAAAATCCCAAAGTGTATACCGCAATAGAGATGACTTTGTGATAAGTGATTATAGTTTTGTGATGCTGACAGAATAAAAGAACAAAAGTTCTGCTAATTAACAACTAATTTTTTCCTACATTTGATTCACATGAGGAATTTATTTGGATCCCTTATCCCCCTCCCCCCGACCTCCCCCCCCCACACACACACACAATTTATATTTTGTTTATGGGGGAATCTTATTGACTTTCTTCTAGAAATCCATTTGGTTTTCAAAGTCTGAGCTAACTTTCCAATTCCAGCTGGGCTGTGAAAGCTCTGTATGCCAATAGCTTCTGTGGGGAAGGCATTAGACAAAAAGACCCACATGTCTATTGATCACTCAGTGATGGAGAAATAGTAAATAAAACAAGAATCTATTATATGGGCAAAGGATGTTTCATATAGAGAACTGCATGAATCAAACTAGTCAGAAAATGTCAACCGTATATACGTAAGAAATTATATCTAAGTTTCTGTGTTTAGCATGTTGAAAACTGATACTAGGGATGGTTTCACATTTCTCATCCCTGCTGTTTGAACCCAAACATCTTCATTTCAGCTTTGCTTCTCCCTTGTGTGAAGCAAATCCACACATCTTTATTTAGATGCTGTTTTTCTGTTTTGTCACACGTTTTCTTTTTTTCAGTGTTATTTGTGCATAGAGCACTCTGCATTAGACATTATATGAATATTACAGGTGCACAAGATGTACACTGTAGGCATTAATTTATGCCTGAAAACTGCGCAGCATGCATATGCAATGCAAATGAATGTACAAAACTATCAGCAAAAAGTGTGGAACCCAAACTGCTAACGAAAATATGAATAAATATCAAGAGAAACCAAGTAGGGAAATTTTTGCTCATTCCTCTGATCCAAAAAAATGCAGACAAAACCTCTAAGTGTGTAATACGTGTGTTCAAGATTTAGGCATGCAGTTATCTTAAACTCGTAAGTTCCATTTAGAGTCCACCTATATGCTATGTGACAATATAAAGCAAATACGGAGATAGATAAGATCAGGTGTTCGTGCAGGTTTGCGGCAATGGTGACTTCAAAATGCCTGTCTCTTCTAGCGCTCTGACTGTAGGATGCTTTGGGTGGGGAGAAGAACAGATGTCACATGTCAGTCACACGCCAAAATGATCGGCTTTGTTAATTACAACCTTCATGCTTATGAGTAACTTTGGTGTATTCTGAATATTCCTGCCCCTTTCCATATGTTTAAATATGGGGCGGGGGGGGGGGGGGGGGGCAATGCTTCTTATTTTTAGTAACCCAGTATTATTACATTCCGCTTGGCATATGTTTCAGTATAACAACGGTAAAAATCAGAGTGTGGCCTCCTACCTTCGCTGCTTTTTCTTCCTTCTTTGTTCTTGATGGCGTACCCTTCTAATATACTGGACTGGACCATCCTCCCAAAAGGCCATCTTCAGGACAGTGCCAATTTAGGAATGTTTACATTATCATTGTATTTTACTGTCAATTGTGATTTTAAACTCAAATGCCTAATGGCATTGTTGCATTGTATTGTAAGCCGCCATGAGTCCAGCCTGTCCAGGGAAGGGAAGGGCATAAATAAAATTTATTAGTAGTACCATTAGTCCTATTAGTGTTACTATTAGTATAATTACCCTTTCCAACAGAGTTTAGGCATTCTTTATAGGATCAGAAAAACCCTGTGCAAAATCAACAAGGGAAAAGAGAAGATGCCATCAGTTACTGTCATGATTTGTATGCTTTATCGCGCCCTTTTTGAAAACAAAATTCTTTAAACCCAATTTGAAATCCTTGGGAAGAAACATGGAGACCATGCATTCCAGAGACACCTTTTTTATTTGTGCTTCTCTGATAACTTTCGTTTTCATTTTATTGCAATGAAATAAAATTTTTCCAATGCGTGTATTTGCATTTGATTGTTACATTTACCATAGGACAAGAACAGCAACACCTCTTCCGAGCAAACATCTGTGCAACCCAGTACACTGTCACTGACAGAGATCAGCCTGTTTCTCCTCCTCACCCAAAAGTTCAGAAACAATGGGATAGAAGAAGAAGAAGAAGAAGAAGAAGAAGAAGAAGAAGAAGAAGAAGAAGAAGAAGAAGAAGAAGAAGAAGAAGAAGAAGAAGACTCAAGACTCAAAGGGGCTTACAAACTCCTTTCCCTTCCCCCCTCACAACAAACACCCTGTGAGGTAGGTGGGAATGAGAGAGCTCCAAAGAGCTGTGACTAGCCCAAGGTCACCCAGCTGGCATGTGTTGGAGTGTACAGGCTAATCTGAATTCCCCACATAAGCTTCCACAGTTCAGGAGGCAAAGCGGGGAATCAAACCCAGTTCCTCCGGATTAGAGTACACCTGCTTTTAGCCAAGACGCCACTGCTGCTCCTAGGCACTGGAAGTAGGCATTGGAAGTAGGCATATAGTGAACACCCCCCCCTCCCATTTATTTATTTTTGCAATTTTAAATTCTTTGACAATTGATTACACAGTTTGCATACTTATATGATTTGGGGGTTTTTATTAGATAAGAATATGAAATTTAGGACCCACAGTCAAACTATGAATTGCATATAAATGGTTTTTTTAGTAAGAGTGGTTTTAATTTAATTAATAACAATCATATAACAAGGCAAGAGAATTCGCTCAAGTAAACTAATTTTGCAAAGGACTGTTTTAAAGGATCTAGCAGAGAACCTGGCATGGATTTTGCTCGCCTGCCTGCATTCTCCTGTATGTTTTACGGCCCTGGCCCCAGCCTGGTGGAACACTCTACCTCCGGCTGTTCGGGCCCTGCGGGACCTTGGCGAGTTCCGCAGGGCCTGCAAAATGGAGTTGTTCCACCGGGCCTTTGGAGGGACCAGCCGCTGATATGGTGCCCCCCCAGTTGGCCTTTCCATCTAGGCCACCACCTAATATGACTTGCCGCTCTCCTCCCCCCTTCTTTCCTGGGGAGAATTTTAAAGTGGGGTTGGTCGGACGCCTCTACTATTATTATCATTATGTTTGTATCGCTGTTTTAAAGATTTTAGTAATTCATTTTATTTATGCTTGTGCTGTACACCGCCCAGAGCCCCTTGGGGATGGGGCGGTATAAAAGCCGAAACAATAAATAAATAAATAAATAAATAAATAAATGTTGGGAAATGAGCACAATGGAAACACAAGCACAAAGACTCTCAAATAGAGAGCAGTTTGTTGAACACATGTATAAAATAGAAAACATATCACAATTTTAAACTACTTACTCAGGCATACGATTGTGGTCCTAGCTAGTAGTTTCCACCCATTTTCCACTACATAATAAAACTTGATTTATAACATAACATTTAAAAAAAATTCCTTTTAGAGAGGCGAAATCTTTCACAGAGCCCAGCATATTTATTCAATACGCTTTCTGTACAAATATTTTCTCCTTGTTTTGCCTGGCATACTCCCATTCAGCGCTCTATGTGGGCTGGAAAAGAGAGGAGTCTAATTTCTTGATTAATTACACAACTCAGGATCCAAGTTACCTACAACTTTGGTAGTTAACCCCATCACCTTTCAAAAGTAGCACCTGCTAAAGTTTCTAAATATGCCTGTTTGTGATAAATTACAGTGTGTTTGCTTAGAGAAGCTAAGTGCTTTTGCATCTTTCCCATTTGAGATTTCAATTTGTTTCCAGAAAACTAAATCCAAATTTTATTTATTTACTGACTTTATCCCATGGCCATGCTTTTTTGACCTAAACAGATGTACAAGATAACTTATAGCAATGTTTCTCTTTTTTGCACTCAGCCCCCGGCTATTTATTTATTTTAAGTATTGTTATGTTATACAATATCTTTATATAAATACACATTTAAAAGTCTGTGTTTTAACAGGTTGTCTGCCACATTCTTTGAAATTTTGTGTGCTTTGGGTTGGCTGACTGGTTGTCTGAGGCATTTACATTCTGTCTTTCTTCCAAGACCTTCAAAGCAGTTTATAATTGAAAATTTGAAAAACAAAAACCAAAGTAATAGACGTGGGCCTAGGATTGCATCAGGTAGAGCCTGGAAGCTTCCTTTTTATCCCACTGGGGGTGGGAAATCTCCTGTCCCCAGTTCCCATTGCCTGCCAGAACTCCAGAAACCCATCAGAGGTTAAAAAAAAAAGTACAGTAAATCTGATTATGGCATTATTTCACTTCTGAGAGAAACCTGGAAGTGACATCATGCCTTTCTAGGAATCACTATAGTGTTTCATCATGCAGTTTCCAGAAATTCCCTAGAAAGCTGTGATGTCACTTCCAGGTATTCCTTGGAAGTGATGTATTGCCATCAGGCAACAGTACTCGTACACCCTGCTGGTTGCCAGGAGTTATTGCAGAATTAAACCTGAGCTCAAGATTACAAAGACCAGTTTCCCTGGAGAAAAGAGCAGCTTCAAAGGATGAATTCTATCATATCCCCTGCTGAGTTTCTTCACCTTCACAGGTTCTGACCCCAAATTGCCAGGAATTACTCAGTCCATAGCTGGCAAGTGGCCACCATACTTGAGCCATAGCTTCTCAAGAGTGGTGGTATAAACTTTCTTGTCTTCACCTCAAGGCTCATGAGTCCTTTAGTGGCCACTGGAAAGTTTAGCTGATTTCTCTCAGGCTGTTGGTAGTCTCTTCAGTAGTTGATGGAATGAGTTCCTGATCAGGGCTTCTTTTCTTTTTATTGTATTTGTTATTCAATGAGTAAGCATTGTATCAGAGAGTATGGTTTAAAGCCTGTCTTCTTTGGATACAGAACACCTCCCTATGCACACTCTGTCCTGTTCAATTTCTAGAGTTGCCTTTCTGATCGAGACTCAGGCTGGATTACAAAATACGAAAAACAATTCAATCAGTCAGCAAGGACTTCCAATAAGCAATGAAGTATGAGTAGGATTACAAAACTGGGAAACAACACAACAGAAAATTGTTTGTGGGTGTTACAAAGGTAAAGGATATTGTCAAAAATAAACATTGCAAGAGGCTACAATCCTACCCTTATAGAAGTAACCTCCTGAGCTGTTCCATGATAGCACAGTTCTAATCCATTTTTTAAAAAAAGTTTCCTAAACATTCTGCGAAATGAAAGCATGTGGACCACTTCCAGTAGATCGTTCCCTGAGGTGGAAGCCACCACAGAGTATGCACATGAATAATTTTTGCAGGATGGTACCTTCACAAGGCATGCCAGGGCATAACCAGGAGATGCCAGTTATGCAGGTGTGTAGATCCTGTCCATCTTCAGATTTCACCACAGGGATCCCTGTCTGGAATAAGGGGTACAGTTCCCAAGAACCTCATTCGCGTAGAAAACAAAATGTTGTCCTGAATAAAATGTGGAAATTATTTCTCTTTGGGAAAAGTGCAGGGGTCGACAATCTTTACTATCGATAGAGCCATTTTTGCCCACTCCCCTTCAAAAAGAAAAAAAACAGAGCAGGTTTTGCCCCAGGCCCCATTTTCCCCTGGTACACCTCCGGGCTACAGAGCAGCAGATTGCAGGTCCCTAAAACAGTGGCAACAAACATAGGCTGACCAGACGTCCTGCTTTTGGCAGGACAGTCCCGCCTTCAAACAATTTGTCCCGTGTCCTGCGGGTTATTTCAATTGTCCCGATTTCTGGAAGGCTGCCGCACTGCGTTCTGGGGCGCAAGGCAGTGCGACAGCCTCCCGCGCGGCCGCAGGAGCACGGCCTTCTGGGGTGCTGCCGATTCCCGCCCTGTGACAGGGTGGGAAACGGCAGCGCCCCAGAAGGCAGTGCGCTCCTGCGGCTGTGCATGCGGCCGCCCACCTACCTGCCCGTCTTAGTTCACAAAGGTGACCATCTAGACACCTTAACCAAACATAGAATACAGAACAACAATAGATTTGCTAAAATAAAATTATCAAAGAAGAAAATGATATTAAAAATAGCTTTGTCTGTTGATTTATTCACATAATGCCAAGCAATTCCATTGTAACAAGCATGGCATCAGTGCTGCTAGCTGATTTCTAAGATCTTGTGTGCCAGGACTTAAGATGGGGCTGAAAATAACAGAAATCTCTATTTCCTAATGAAGTCATAGTTCAGATGATGAGAAATGCCAGTAATCCCCCAGGACACTACATCGTTGGAAAGAAGAACACTCTGGAGATGCCAGCCAGGTTGGCTCAACTACTGCACATTCTGTTCAGTGTTACAGTGGAAA
Source organism: Sphaerodactylus townsendi (assembly GCF_021028975.2). NCBI lineage: Eukaryota > Metazoa > Chordata > Lepidosauria > Squamata > Sphaerodactylidae > Sphaerodactylus > Sphaerodactylus townsendi. The sequence continues at coordinate 34,784,680 of NC_059427.1, read as the reverse complement.
CAAAGTTGGTTTTGAAAGGTAATGAAAAAAACAGGAAGTACATTCAAATCAGGAAAAAATGTTTATTCTCATAAGCAGAATATTAAATTTTCAGTACAAATGTCCTGAGATACTGGACTGTAGGATAACAAAGAACAGCGAAACAGGAAATTTAGCCCCAAAGACGCAAGAACTGAAGCATTTTTTTAATTATACATGGGCTACTTGTGCATGTGTTTATAAGGACATCTGGATGTGTGTGCATTAAAAGAATAATTCAGACTGTGTCAGCAACTGTGCAAACAGTTTAAAATCCAAGAAGGTCAAGTATTGAGAAGACTGTCATAAACTACAAAACATGTGCACACATTAAATAGAAATTCTACAAATTAGGACTGGATTGTTAAAATTCAGCATAAAGCAATAGTTATATATTACATTTCTAACCTGCATTTTCCCTAAAGAACTCATAGCAGTTTGTAGTATAAAACTTTCTCTTTCTCAAATCTGTAGCATCAGGTGAGACCACCCATATTTTCACAACTGCAAAACCGTCCAGATTTCATCACAGATGACTGCAGTTTTAAGCCTAGCCTCTGTTCTCTACAGAATGGCGCATCTAGATTTTAGTGACACTCTAACCAATCCCTGTTACTTATCTATACAGATATAATCAACTGCCCTTTGCAATCATGTCAAAAGTTCTGCATGCAGAGGAAAATCACCAACTGCTAGGGATAAGAATCTCCCTTGTGAAACAGATGGTCGCAGCTGTCAAATTGAGACACATCTGCTGGAATTGGGAAAGGTAGTTCCTGATTCAGTCCTTTGTGTCCCACCCCTCTAAGACAGTGATGAACACGGCTATCACTTGCAAGCGATGTCAGAGAAATGCCAGAATTCAGAGGTTGCACACATCCTTTGCATGTGAGACAACTCAAGTTCAGCTGCTGGTACCTTTTGCTTAGAAGCATTTGAAGTCAGAGAATCCAGTAAGGATAGAGTGAGCCAGTCTACATGGACCATTTGCCTAAATTTACTAAAAGCAAGTTCCATACTATTGGAGACAAAGGAACATCTCCTTGAAGGTGACTGTACGTTGCAGGAGTGCCTCATGTTCTTTCATGCATTTTACAGAGATTTTTCTTCCCTCAAACCACTTCTGCCTAGGTCAGAACAAAGGTCTACAAACTGGAATATCATGCAGGGAATGCCCTTGGCTGATTCAAAAAGAAGTTCTAAGGACATCCTACCCTTTCCATCTAATGCCAGAGAAATATTTGTATGCCCTACTGATGTGGTCAACACCAAATCTGGTTTCTTCAGTCTAAATCACTGAGTACTCACCCATTTCTGAACAGGCATACTAGAGGCAATAAATAGGCTCGAGGTGATTGAAATCCAGAGTAACACCCTATAAAGATGTGGTCAAGTGTTCTCAACTTTTAAATGGTCCCTGCAAAAGTTGGAACCTAATTTGGCTGCTTGCAGATATTCCTGAACAAATATGCCTGCATCTGGTATTATATGTTAATATATGTTTCTATGTATATTGGGAGCAACTACAGTTACAGCTCTGGAGTAACTCTCAATTCACTGCATTGTAACACATTGTCTCATCTGCCTCGTGTTGATTTACGCAGTAAGTGGGAATAAAGAGCATAGTATATGGGGGAAGAGGGTTGTGCTAGCCTGCAAGGTGAAATTTCCAAAACTCTCCAGTGCATGTCAACTAAGAACAGATGTGAATGCCAATCAAACATCAGACAAGACGCAGGAGCAGCCGTATTTGTAGGGACACTGCTTCACATTTGGGGAGGAGCCAGATGTCATGGGGCCTGATATAGCCCAATCTCATCAGATCTCAGGATTGGTACTTGGATAAAAGAACACTGAGGAAGACTCTGCAGATGAAGGTGGTGGCAAACCACATCTGCTTCTCACTTGCCTTGAAAACCCTTTGCCGGGGTCACCATAAGTCAGTTGTGACTTGACAGCACTTGCATGCATACATATATAAATACAGAGGTTGTATCTAATATAACTAATGTGCCCCTGTTTGCATTATCCTAGGTGAGCTGTAGTCTCTCTAGCTTGAATTCCCTGGATTATTTCTGCTGATGAAAGGGATTTACTCATGTCTCTGTCCCACTACAGGCCAAACATTTCTCCCAAATGTGGTTGTTTGGTGGGGGAGACAGGAGTCCCCAGGAACAGTACAAGAGAAGCCAGAGGTCTGCAACAAAATAACACCCCTTTCTGTTCACAGAAATACTCCAGAGGATCCAAGCCTCTCTGTGTATAGAATTCCCCCTTGTAACCGTGGGCTTGTGGGTCACCATACTGAAAAAGTTGGGAACTATTACTGTAAACCAGTAATACCACTTGCAAGTGCTATAATGTATTTTGTGTTATGAATCATAAACATAGTTTCTGACTGTTGACAAATGAAAGCAATCCAAAGACTATAAATCTTACATCTGTTCCTACAGAACATCTTTTTTTTTGCTCAACCAAAAATTGTGATTTCTTCGGAGTGTCTTATTTTTATCTGTAGAAACTCCTTACACTTGGGCTAATGGGGACTTCTTATGGTATTAGAACCATAAGTGAAGCAGCTGGTACGGGCACTTGAAAATAAAAATTAACAGCAACATTATAAATGCATTTTGTTAAAGAAATAGTTAAAGTTACTGAGTAATAAACTGAACAGAATGTCATAGAATGTCAAACTGGGCACAGTAAAAATAAATGTTATTCCCAAGGAAAATAAAAAAAGACTGCATATTTATGTAACATTCAGCAGATGGACATGATATTAATATCAAGCTTTTCAGTTGTACTTTTATAGCTACTGGATTTTTTTTTTTTTGCCTTACTTGGCAGCCCACGAGCACCATTTGATTTTTGGATTTGGACAATCCTGCAACAGATGTCCAGACCAATAAAACAAATTCCTAAAGGGCTATGCTTAATTTGTGTAATTGATCAATTTTTGTTACATGGGCCTCAGTTCACCAGCATGTAACTGCCTTCCAGATTAGCTCAGCAGTTGGGATTTCGTTCCATATGTTACAACGGTTTATTGGCTCTTTGACGAGGCTGCTGATACAACAGCACGAGCGGGGGGATACCTGTTGGCAAAAAATAGTTAAATATAACAACTGGGAGGGTAGCAAAGGTAAGAGAGGCCAGCCGGCAGGCAACAGCACACAGCCAGGCATGTGCCCAAGGCTGAGATAAGGAAGGTCATTACCAATAACAAAGGAGCCAAACAGGGCTAGAGAACCAAGCCAGTAGGCTTCAGGCCAGAACAGGCTGATGTGACGACAAAGGTATTAGAGTTAGACAGAGGCAAGAAAAGCCTGGTTATGTCATAAAAGATGGGTCTGAGATAGTCCTGGGGCAGAGCAGCCATGCCATGAGCAGTATGCACAAGCCAAGGAATGACGTCACATGAGTTGCCAGCTCTGACTTGGAAAGTTTCTGGAGATTGGAAGGCGATGTCTACAGAGGGCAGAAATTGGGAAGGAGAGGACATCCGTGGGGTGTCCGTGCTCCGAAGTTGCCATTTCCTCCAAGAGAACTGATCTCTGAAGTCTGGAGATTTGTGATTCTAGGAGAAAAACAAGGTCCACCTCTCTTTCCTTCTCTGCAGAATGTGGAGATAAAATTCTGGGGCTGTACCACTTCATGGTGCAGGCCGATGTCTTGTTTTTGAATGTTCCCATGTGCTCTAGACATTCAGCAAACTAGCACTTCAGGGAATAAGCAAAGTTAACCTGGTAAGTTGTTTTATTCTTGCAGAGAGATTTTTCCATGGAAGACTTAAAAGAGGAGTGTACCTATTGTCTGAACAGATTCATTTTATAATTCTACCATTTCGTTCTGCATAATGTGTAGGTTGGCTTTCCTCCCCCCTGAGTGGGTTCTGAGTTGGAAACATCCACCAATCAATAGGAGGTGCTTAAATTCTACTCCTGTTCCTGCTATTACCTGACAGGGCTGGTAAATCCTTTAAGGTACTCTATAAATAGTGAAAGGAAAAATATGTTTTCCATTCTAACCATAGACGTGGATTATACTCAGCACCTTTCTTATATAATAAAATGCCTGAGCCCCAGGGAGCGTCTACCCCCTCCTCTTCTACAAAGAGTAATAAGTTCCTTAAAATTGAGAGGCAAGATGAGCGTTGAAAAATGGTATCAATAAAAATTTTGTTGTACATTTTCCCTAATACAAAATGTAAGTGATTTACTTCGGTGCAATCCAGGTTTAATTGATTCAAATAGCATTGGTAGTAATTAAAATATGGATTCTGAAGCACAACTGTTAGCTTTCATCACTCACCTATTATACTTGCCATAGATGGTGTGTTAATTATCTTCCCATATCCTTGATTCAGCATAATGCGGCCTGCAGCCTGTGACAGAAATTAAAGGAAAGACCAGTGACCCCTTTTGTGATTCTGCTAATAATGACATGATAATAAATTAGTCCTCACTTTTCAGAAGAGTTTATGTGCTGACTAATTTTCCCCCTCTCGAAAGTGCTTGATATAAAACTTGATACAAGGAGGAAATGGCTAATGCGAGAAAGTTCATGCTGGCGTTTTAGTGCAACTCCCAAGTGATTTTCAAAAGCAGTTGGCAAATTTGGGCACCCTACTTTAAAATGTTATGTCACAGGGCTAGAGAATGGAGTAGGCAAATTTACAGAATCGAAGAACACCACCAGTTATTATCACCAGGGATTTCATCGTTGTCCGTAAGTTTTTATTGCACTTTATCCTTATAAATTCTCAGGTCTGTTGCCCGCTCCCCTCTTTTATTGACAGGAGAAACAAGAACACTCATAGTCCAGCTCAGAAGATATACTTTTTAATTTAATCATTTTTATTTTTGTCAAGGTGCAGTGTCACCCCAAAATTAGATTTTAGGCTTCCTTGTTTTCCCAGTTTTGCATGAGTTTACACATCTGGGTACCACTCAGTATTATGCTTATTAGTTAGTTGCTCATGCATTAGACTAGGCTATGCCTTACATACTTCCTGTACTCAATATATTGTATCTGTCACTTTTGTTATGATTGTATTAGTAGTTTTGATTCTGCTTTATATTAGAAAGTTCTGTCTATCTGCAATACATTCTTCCTGCCCTGACCATTTGACTTTATGCTAACAAGAGGCCTCTCATGTTGACTCAACAGAACTGATAACAGACCATATGCATACTGAAATGAAGGTTCACTCCCTGGGGATGGTATGAATGACTTTCCCATTCCTGTTATCTGCAATAAAGATGATATCTGTTAACTCCTTGTTCAGTGATGAAAAAGATCCTGGCCACATATCACTCTGCCTGTGGTATCCAAATACTATGTCCCTGTGATGTGCAATTGTAACACCCCAAGAGTCAACATATCTGTCTCCAAGCTGTCTCAGCGCTTGGTGTTTGTTATCTGTTTCTCAAGGATGCTGTATATGCATAAATACTTTTGTTTATTATTCTGATACCCCTGTTTGACTTGACTCAGGGACTCTGTTGCAATTTGTACTGATAACGGCATTTGCACATGGAGAGAGACAGGAACAACCTTGATGTAAATAACTGTTTACTGCAACTTCTGACAAGCTCAGGAGTGCTTTGAAATGTGATTGATGATGTAACCAATATGGTGAAAATCCTGTTCAAACTGCACCTTTTCTCTGTTATTTTGCCTCTGCCCTGGAAGGGATACCTTTGCTGCAGATTTTTTTAAATACTTATATCTCTCACCTCAAACTCTCTTATTTGGCCTCTGAATCTTTGAGAATGTAGACTGTTGCCCAGTAGATCAGACAATGAGGATGCATAAATGGCTATACCTAAGTTTTGCTGTACTTTTGTGTGGTGCATCTGCATCTGAGATGGCTCACTCATAGGTTATATGATTACATTAATCTTGTGTATGGCCATAAATGTGCACTATGCCCTAAACTGATGGTCCAGGCAGCATAAGGCAGATTCATACATTTATAATACTGTATACCTGACTACCTGTCATTACAAAACATAAGGTATAGGCCCGTTTCCTTATCCAACAGCTCTCTCTCCTTCTGTAACTGAGGATTCTCCAGGTCTTCCCTCTCATAATCCCTTCCCACACAAATCTTTTAAAACATTTGTAAAACATTTTCAATCCCCCCACCCTTTGGTTCAAACTCACTCCCTTGAAACAATTCCTGGCTGCCGCTTCACTTTCACCTGCTTTTCCCGTGTGTGGACAAATCAGTGCTTCGTACTTCACAGCCTCATGTTGCAGTTCCCTGAGGCTCAGTGGCGTAGCTGCCATGGGGAACATATGGGGACATGTGCCCCAGGTGCACACCAATTAGTCACGTGGGAGGGTGTAAAATGCCCACCACATGACTACACCGCTGAACCTGGGAGCAGGAAGCAGTGAGGCTGCAGCTGGCTCCAGCCATGGCTGCACTGCTTTCCACTATGAGCCAAGGCTGGAAGCTGGAGCACCCCTCCCTCTCAGAGAAAAGGGTTCTCCAGCCTCCATGCTTTTCTTTTTAAGCTGAGAGGGACCTCAGCTTTAAAAATTGCCAAGGGAGGCAGGCAGGGAGAGGCTTTCCCCAGCCCAGGAGTCTGGATTGGCTGCAGCCCTGACCCTAACAACTTCCCAGCCAGTCCCTGGGCCGAGGAGGGAGGCAGGGAGGCGCTTTCCACCAGCCTGGGAGTCTTGCTAGGCTGCAGCCCAACCCCAGCAGCTCCCCAGCCAGACCCTTGGTCGAGGAGTGAGGCAGGGAGGGGCTTCCCCCAGCCCAGGAGTCTGGCTGGGCTGCTGCTGGGCCCAGGAAAAGGGAAGGGTCCAGGAGGTAAATGGGGTGTGGGGGCCTGGCATAGGGGGCATGGCACAGGTGTTCATGGGAGGCGGAAAACTCAGAGTCCGCCACGGGCTCCATTTTGGCCAGCTACGCCTCTGCCGAGTCTTCTGTAGTCGATGCTGTGAAGATTAGGCCCCCCAAATCTCAAAAATGCTCTGAAATGCTCGAAAAAAGGGGAAAGGGGCTTCTAAAAACAAAGAGTGAACTCACAAAATGGAATCTTGAAATGACAGCACACAAACGAGGCCTTTTAAAAAACGCTTCAGCCAAAAGAATTGCTAGAAAAGAGGAAGCATTTAAAACATTTTGAGGCTGCAAATGAAACATTTGGGGAGAAAAACAATTTAGAACTTCTTGGAGGAAACATTTTATTTCCTGCCCCAAAATGGTTTAAAGTATCCGTGTGGGAAAAACCACAGTCTTGGTAATTGAATTTAATCTCAAAGCAATTGACTATATCCATGTTTTGCGAGCTATCCTTGTATTACAATTCGTAGTCTTGCTCTCCAGATCTTGATGCTCCCAAAGGTGACAAATAATAATTATCAGCACTCCAAATGAGCCAGGAGTATATTACCAATTTCCTGACAATCTCAGAGTTATTTTGAAGAACCCAAAACTTGGAACATAGCTACACAAAACCTCATGGGCTCTGATGATCACTCAGGAACACAAAAACAAGTGACACAAATCCGCATTAAAAGTTTTGCCCCATTCTTCCAAAGTGGTTGTTTCACTTATGGATAATTTGCTTTAAACACACACACACACACACACACACACACACACACACACACACACACACACACACACACACACACACACACACACACACACACACACACACACACACAACCAAAATGAAGCAAACTCATTCGTAATTACCCAGAGTTATTACAAAAGATATGGTAATTGTAATCATTTGCAAATGTTTAATTTTCAGAGAAGCGAACCATTTTTAAGATTTACTGCTGCCGTTATTTACAATTGACATTTTCCAGTCTTTCTGAGTTGGGTGGAAAGGAAGCTTTGAAAGCTGCGCCATCTACTGGTGAATGGTTTTAACTGCTGCGAGTCTGCGGAAGGGCATTCTATATTTAGCCCCTTGCTCACAGATTCAGTGCCGCATGCTGCAGGACGGACTCCCCTGTACAAAAGTGGCTGCAAATACAGCTAAAAATAAGAATCCTCAGAACTACCACAAGGAGGGTATTCAGTTTATAGGCGTGAAATGGATCAAAACATGTGAACAATAGACTGTCACTCAGACTAAGGCTTGCTTCCTACTTATGCCTTCTGCTGGCAGAAGGCCCTTCCATCATCAGAAAAGGGGGACAAATTTCAGTGGCTCTATCTTCCTTTTCTTTCTGTCAAGTCGCATCTGACTGATGGTGACCTGTGGTGGGGGTTTCCAGGGGCAGTGGTTTGACATTTCCTGCCCCTGTGTCGCAACCCTGGTTTTCCTTGGAGATCTCCCAACCAGATACTTGCTAGGGTCGACCTTGCTTAGCTTCTGAGATCTGACATGACCAGGCTAGCCTGGACTATCCAGATCAGGCCTATCATCCATCACAACCCTGATATTTCCCCCATGAGGCCCCTGTTCAGAGGGCACAGCAGACTGTCATCCACCCAAGCAAAACACAAGGGTAGGAAATGCCTCTCAGGGTGCGTCCAAGGGCGTTTCCCCACTCAGCATGATCCCCCCTATGCCACGCGCTGCTCTCAGCGCGCGACATCCCTGACACGCGCCCGGGTGTCCCCACGACCCCACGCTCTGCACGGGTCATCAAAAGGCGCCCTTTGCAAGAGCGCCAGGAATGCCGCGCGCTGAGGGGGCGCGACAGTGGCAGCGTCGGGGCGGCTGCGCTGTCACCACCCCTCTCGTGGGGAGTGCCGGGGGACCCCGCGCTACTTGTGCGGGGCTAAAGGTAAGTGGGGAAAGGCCCCAAGATAAAGATAATAAAAAGAGCGTCTTAAAAATGTCCCATTCACAATTACTACTAAACATACTTCGCTAGTTGCATCAAATTCAGTCTAATGACAGCCACCCAAGCTGGTCTCCAGTATATATTAAACTTTCACAGGCTGTTTTATACTAAAATGGATTTTGAATGAATTTGTTTCCTGCTTGCCACGAGATCCTGGATAGTTGCTCTTTAGACTCGAGAAAGGGCTTTATGTTTATCAACCTCCGGTTCATCAAAAATTAACAAAACTAATGAATATAAAATGTGTGTAGTTTCAGGTGGGTAGCCGGGTTGGTCTGCAGTAAAACAGCCTCATTTGAGACAAGCGGCACCGGACAGACCAACAAGATTTCCAGGGTACCAGTTTTGAGAGTCAAAACTCTTTTCATCAGATCTGACCAAAAAAAATATCTGCTGAAACGAACTTATCCCCTGGATACCTTGTTGGTCTTTGCATTGCTCTTGAACTCAAATCTTGTCCATAAAATGATTTAATGTCTTCAGGACAGGGGAAATTCCTTCTGCTTGCAATGCTGGGCATTTTGCTTCATGGTTACATCTGTCTATGGTGAGAGGAACAAGGGTGGAGTGGGGGACCTAAACTGGATCAACTCAATGAAAGAGTGCATCCTACAGTTTTACTTCCAAATTGATCCAGGGGTTATATTTTGGTTTCTCTTCAGACCATACAAATCTTTCACCTTTTTTTTTTCAAATTGATAGAGGTTTTGTATAGATACATACATACATACATATATGTATAGATACATACAATTTTTCAAATTGATAGAGGTTTTGTATAGATACATACATACATACATATATGTATAGATACATACATATTGTATAGATACATACATACATACATACATACAGATAGATAGATAGATAGATAGATAGATAGATAGATAGATAGATAGATAGATAGATAGATAGATAGATAGATAGATAGATAGATAGATAGATAGATAGATAGATAGATAGATAGATAGATAGATAGATAGATAGATAGATTCTAAAGGCAGCTGAAATTTTCATGGAAGTCTGCTTTCATTCTGGCCTTCAGACTCCACCCGTCCCATCCTTGTTTTAATTGGAGCATTTAACCTCCATGACGATTTAGAAAGTCCCCATGCGCACAGCATTGGCTGAAAACAAAGGCAGATCAGAGACCAAAGTCGGAGAGTGACTGCCAGTCTGAATACCTTGAAATCACACTCACTGTACCCTGTCACAGAGCTAAAACTGCTGTGCATCGAGCAATGGCTTTACCCCGGGTTCCGTGTGTGTGCTTGTGTGTTGTGTTAAGTGCTGCCGAGTCATTCCGACTCATGGCGACCTTGTGAATTAATGTCCTCTGAAGTGTCCTATCATTAACAGCCATGTTTGGTACTATTTATAAAAAAATTGCATATGAAGGTAATAAAGCATGTTAAATGACACCAGATGAGAATTTGGGCTTAATTTGTTGTGACTGTGCCACTGATGTTCTTTTCGGTGGCCTACATACTAGAAAGAGCACAGTTGCTGTTTGGCTTTTACTTTGTTAGGAAAGTCTTAAATGCCACAGCTGACATATGATTTATTGTATGGAACACCTTCTTTTGCTAGCTGATTGATGTGTATTATATAGAACCTGTTAACAAAAGATTGCTCTCCTTAGTTCCCGTCAGTCATGCCTCATTGTATGTTATTTTTCCTTCAAGTACCCAGTGAAGAATTCTATATAGGGTAATTTGCTTTCCTGGCTGAAACATCCCTGCTAGGCAACAGGCATCTGGCTAGGCGATGTAGATCCTTGTTTACTAACAGACAGTACTTTTAGAGAACTTGCCAAAAAGTACTCCACTCCAGAGCATCTTTTTACCTGCACACAACAGCACAAATCTTGGTTTATCACAACAGCACAATTCTGTTTCTGTTTCATTATCCAGTGTGGTAGTAGTTAAAAGCAGATGGACTCTAATCTGGAGAACTAGATTTGTTTGCCCGCTCCTCTACATGAAGCCTGCAGGGTGCCCTTGGGTTAGTCACAGTTCTCTCAAACCCCTTTCAGTCCCGCCTACCTCACAAGATATCTATTGTGGGGAGAAGAAGGGAAGGAGTTTGTAAGTGACACTCCTTACAGGAGGGAAAGGTGGGCTATAAATCCAAATTCTTCTTCTTCTATCTTAAGGGGGGGACTTGTGCAAGATGTTGCAAAAGGCACACTTAAAAAATGAAGTGGCAAAACATGATACACCATAGACAGAGAGCTTGTAATGACTCACTGTGTGTATGCAAAGTGCCATTAAAATATTGACTTATAGGCCCTTTCTGCACACACGCAGAAACGAACCTCCACCAGCATGAATTGTGCCAGTGGAGGCTCGGAGGCCGTTTGCATGCTAGCGTGCAATCGGTCCTGACTTCCCCCCCAGCCGGAGAGTTGGTCAGCCCCCTCCACTGACCTCGTCTTCCAGCGTCACTCTGGAGGGCTGCAGGGCCCCGCCCACGCTGCCCTCTGACCAGTGGAGACGATGGGAAAAGTGGTGTCTTCCCAATGGTGCGGTTCGCACCGCGCTGACAAGACACCGCTTTGCTTTACAGTGGCGGCATCACACCACTCCCGGGTGGCCAGGATGTGCGAGCAGCAGCCCAGGAACAGCGTTTTTGCCGTCCCTGGGTTGATGTATTTCACCCATGTGGAAAGGACCATAGTGACTCCATAAGGTTTTCAAGGCAAATAATTAAGCAAAGGCTTAATGAAGGCAAGTGATTAAGCAAAGGCACACCAAATTCCAGCAAGCAACCATATGGGGCAGCTGTTCTGGATTTGGCTTTGTGAGTCACATTGAGTTGGTCCAGTACACACTAGAATAAGTTTAGTTAGGGAACTGTGAAAGCAGGGAGGTTTTTTCTGCTTTTTGCCTCCATGCGCTGCCAGAAATCCCCTTGGGAATGTGAGAGGTGGAGTGGCCACAGGCCCTTCCCTTTGGATGGGTCTGTTTGAGACCAACAAGATTTTTGGGTGTTATCAGCTTTCAAATGGTAAAGCTCTACTTGTACCTGACAAAGAGAGCTCTTATATTCCCAAAATCTTGTTGGTCTCTAAGGCACTATGGACTAGAATCTATTTGTTCTGCAGATCACCACTGCTACTCTCTGGAACTATCCTCTGACAACCAAAACCAGTACAACATGTCTTCACTTTAAATTGTCTTTCAAGACAAAGCACAGCATTCAACGGCTGATGTGGAGCTGATTTCTCACAAGTCTACAGCCTCAGAGCCGAACAATACATTATGTATTTTTACATGTTCTCACTGTTCCTTGCAACCATTATGCAGCTGCAGGGAACTGATTCTAAGAGAGGGAGCTGGAATAAGCTTGGAGTGGCACCACAGTTTTCTCATGTGAAAATGGTGGGGATGGGTTGTTTCACAGATTTTGCTGCTCAATACGGAGTATCTGTGCACCTGCAATAACAAAATCAGTAAAATAACCCACCAACCCATCCCCCAGTGAGATTTTGCATGACTTCCCCCACAGCCCTAGCTTCAAGGCAATTCGGTCACTCTCTCTCTCTCTCTCTCTCTCTCTCTCTCTCTCTCAGAAGTAAGTCCCCACAGCTGCTGTGTGGCTACAGGGAATATGTGTAAATATATGGAAACATTTGGGGAATTATAACATATATTTTGCCTCTTACGAGGAAGTGACTTGTCTAAAAATCTTCATGCATAGGTGTCCAACTCGCGGCCCTTCAGAGGTTAAGGACTACAGTTCCCATCATCCCCTGCCAACATGATGCTGGCAGGGGATGATGGGAACTGTAGTCTATGACATCTGGAGGGCCGCGAGTTTGACACCTATGATCTAAGGGTTTATCAACTGGAGGCTATGATGACAGGTTGCCAAATGGGTCAGTGGGTACTCGCTGTTTGTTCCCAACCCTCAGATCTAGAAGTTCAAGGTGGTTTACTTTTTTCCCCTTCTACCAAAGCTCTGTCTTCCATGAATCCCTGCCCTAGAGTTGCCATCTGGGCTTAGGACATTTCTGGAGATCTAGGTTTGCATTGGGAGTGGCATCTCTAAGGGCCATCTTTAAGGAAAGGAACTCAGTCGGGATGTGATAACTTCCTTCCAAAGCTGCCATTCACTCCAGGTTTCAGAACTAATATCTATTGTCTGGAGATCAATGAATAAAGAATGCTTAAAAGAATGGATATAGCTAGTGGGTCTATCCCTGATACATAAAACTCTTTGAAGATATTGATGGAATGATGTTTATTGCTCTCAGTAGTGCTAAAACTGCAAGAAACCATAGATTAAGGTTTGTGTCCAATGGAGCGTTTCTGCGTACAGAAAGATTGCAGCCATTGAGGTGTGATTCTGTTGCCTCCCTTTTGCTACTGCAGCCAAAATGACCCCTGAAATACTGCTCCTTGAGGCCAGAAGACATCAGTGAGCGGCAGCTTGGGGCTATTTTGGGCTGCAACAGGACAGGGAACAAGAAAGTTGTGTTCTATAAGGACAAATTGTTCCCGCTATAAAAATACACCAGTAAGTCCAACTCTAAAAATCTGCGTAATGCATAAGCAATGTTTTAATAATATTGTGATTTTTTAAAGCAGGCTTCACGTGCAGGAGCAGGGAAACAAAATAAGCCTTTTGGGGGTCCATAAAATTGAATCCCCAGAAGCAAAGTTCACTAATCCTGGATGCTATTACCAGGAGGGCCTTCTGGAGCCACCTTGGAAGTCTCGTGCCTCTATCTTCAAAAATGTGCAGCCTGCTTACACACTCAGAAATTCCCCATTGGCTACAAAGCTGAGAATCTTGGGCAATTTCTTGGTGTGCCTGTCAGGATGTATTTTTAAAGCTAGTGGCACAAAAAATTCTGGTTATCATCTGGAGACTGTCCTGATAATACCACCCAAGTTTGGTGAAGTTTGGTTCAGGGGGACTGTTAGCTACCATTGGAAACAATGGGGGATGGGGCACCCCCTTTGGGGGTCCATAACTTTGGTCCACCTGAACCAAATTTCACCAAACTTGGGTGGTATCATCAGGACAGTCTCCAAATGATACCCTGAAACTTTGGTGCTGCTAGCTTTACATATGCACACCCTGCAGGCTGAAACTCGAAAAAACACCCCAAAAATCCCCCCAAAAGCCCGAATACCTTGCATTCAGATTTGTTCATATTCGTGCAGGACATATTCAGCTGATTTTGGCTCGAATATGCCCAAATTCACCCAGATTCAGGCCGAATCCAGTATTTGTTGTACCCGAATCTCCAAGCCTAGCAGTGATCTCATTGTGGGGGTCTATTACAGACACTCAACTCAAACTGAAGAGTTCGAGGAAGCCTTCCTGAAACAGATAAACTTTCAGAAAGGAAAGAATGAGAGATTTCAATTATCCAGGTATTTGTTGGGCATCAAACTCTGCCAAGACTATCAAATCTAACAAATTTCTCACTTGCCTTGCAGACAATTTCATGGTCCAGAAGGTGGAAGAAGCAACAAGGGGAACAGCTATTTTAGATGTGTTTGTAACCAATAATGATGACCTAATTAGTGGAGTGCAAGTGGTAGGATCCTTAGGTGGGAGTGATCACATTCTCGTGGAGTTTGTTATACAGTGGAAAGGGGATACTAAATGTAGTCAGGCACATATCCTAGACTTTAAGAAAGCAGACATCTACTGGGTATGATCCCATGGTTGAAAATCCTAAAAGAGAAGGGAGATCTTAAAAGTGAGATCTTGAAGGGACAATGAGGAGGAGGAAAAATGGGAGGTGTCTAAGCAAATGGATGGATGTTTAAAGAACTTTCAACTGAGCTAACATTTTAAATGGACATGTACAAAAAAATAGAAAAGGGGGGGGGAATCACCAATGAGGAATTCAAACAAATAGCAAGGACAAGTAGGGAGAAAGTCAGAAAAGCTAAAGCACACAATGAGCTCAAGCTTGCCAAAGAGGTTAAAAACATTTTAAAAAGGCTTTTTGGGGGTATGTCCATAGAAAAAGGAAGAAAAAAGATAGGATAGAGTCACTGAATGGAGAAGATGGCAAAATGGAGAAAAGACAGAACTACTTTACACCTTCTTTGTCTTGGCCTTTTCTCAAAAAGAAAACAGTGCTCATTCAGGGGAAAATGGAACAGAAGATACAGTAGGGGAAATTCAGCACAGAGTAAATAAAGAGGTGGTACAGGAATATTTGGCTACCTTAAATGAATTCAGATCTCCAGGCCCTGATGAGCTACATCCCAGGGTATTAAAAGCACTGGCAGAAGTAATCTCAGAACCACTTGCTATAATGTTTGAGTGGATTGGAGGAGGGCTAATGTTATTCCTATCTTCAAAGGGGGGGAGGGGAAAACCCAAACAATTACCATCCAGTCAGCCTGACATCAGTACCAGAAAAGTTTCTGAAGATCATTGGACCGACAGTGTAAGCACTTAGAAGGGAACAGTGTGATCACTAAAAGTCAACATGGGTTTCTCAAAATCAAATCATGCCAGACTAATCTCATCTCTTTTTTTTGATAGAGTGACATCTTTGGTAGATGAAGGGAATGCTGTTGATGTAGTATACCTACATTTTAGTAAAGTATTTGATAAGGTGCCCCATGGCAAGTAAGCTAGTAAAATGTGGACTGGACAATGCTACTGTTAGATGGATTTGCAGTTGGTTGACTGACTGAACCCAAAAAGTGCTCATCAATGGCTCATCTTCATCATGGAGAGAAGTGACTAGTGGGGTGCCACAGGGTTCTGTCCTAGGACCAGTGCTATTCTATATTTTTAATCAATGACTCGGATGTTGGAATAGAGGGCATGCTAATCAAATTTGCAGATGACACCAAATTAGGAGCAGTAGCTAATACCCCAGAGGACAGAGTCAGGATTCAAAATGGCCTGGACAGGTTAAAGAGATGGGCCAAAGCTAACAAATTGAACTTCAACAGAGATAAATGTAAGCAACTCCACTTAGGTAGAAAAAATGAAATGCACAGATATAGGATGGGTGACACTTGGCTTGTGAAAGGGATCTGGGAGTCTTAGTAGACCACAAGCTGAACATGTGTGATGCAGTAGCCAAGAAAATCATTGCGATTCTGGGATGCATCAATAGGAGTATAACGTCTCGTTCAATGGACGTAATAGTACCTCTCTATTCTGCATTGGTCAGAGACCTCACCTGGAATACTGTGTTCAATTCTGGGCACCACAATTCAAGGAGGATATTGACAAGATGGCAAAGGTCCAAAGGAGGGCAACCAAAATGGTAAAGGGTCTGGAATCCATGCCCTATGATGAGAGACTTAGGGAGCTGGGTATGTTTAATTTGGCAAAGAGAAGCTTAAGGGGTGACAGCCATGTTTAAATATTTGAAGGGATGCCATGTCAAAGAGGGAGCAATCTTGTTTTCTGCTGCTCCAGAGACTAGGACAAGGAGTAATGGGTTCAAGGTGCAGGAGAAGAGATTTCATCTAAACATTAGGAGGAACTTCCTGACAGTTACAGCTGTTCGACTATGGAATACACTTCCTGAGAGTGTAGTGGAGTCTCCTCCTTTGGAGGTTTTTAAACAGAGGCTGGATGGCCATCTGTCAGGGGTGCTTTCATTCCATCCTGCACCCCGTAACATGTAGAAATTTGATCAGGTTAAATTTTTCTTAGCCCTTTCCACACATGCAGAATAATGCACTTTCAATCCACTTTCCATGCACTTTGCAGCTGGATTTTACTGTGTGGAATAGCAAAATCCACTTTCAAGCAATTGTGAAAGTGGATTGAACAGGCATTATTCTGCATGTGCGGAAGGGGCCTTAGTGAAGCAAAATTGTAAGGTTATGACACTGGATTCAGGACACATGCAGAAGCTCGCATTCTAGAATACATATTTAGGATTGCACGTGATTTTTAAGGGTAGATTCATGATATTTTAAGGTCCATAAATGATTTTGTTTGTGCTGCCACAGCGAGACTTGAGAAGAACCAAATAATGTGAAGGGGACGGCATAAGTTCATTTTCCACATCTGCCCATCACCTCCCAACCCTTACTGAACAGCTAAAGAATTGACTGAACCACTTGACCATTAAAGGATTGACTGGACCACTCAGTCACACATCTTCCTCTGTTAATTCAGAGTAGACTTTTATGACTCATAACAGCTTCTGCCAGCTTTAGCGGCTGCATGAACCAGGTTAAAAGAAGACTAATGGAAGCCACCACAGCTCAGGGCCTCCTCCTCCACAGCAGTTGAGCACATCCGGAAAATTTTTATAAGACTGTAATTTAGAAGTATAGATAAAAACCAGGTCTGTACATTCTGTTATGCTTCCCCGCACCCCAGTCTAGAGTCCATTTCATTAAACCATAGAATGAGCTTTACTGTTAGTTAGCAAATATAGCTTAAATACATGTTCTTCAGAGCCAGCCTGGTGTAATGGTTAAGAGTGGTGGATTCTAGTCTGGAGGACTGAGTTTGATTCCCCACTCCTCCACATGGGCAGTGGACTCTTATCTGGTGCCCTGGATTTGTTTCCCCACTCCTACACATGAAGACTGCTGGGTGACCTTCAGCTAGACACAGTTCTTCAGAACTCTCTCAGCCTTACCTTCCTCATGTGTCTGTTGTGGGGAGAGGAAGGGAAGGAGTTTTAAGCTGCCTTAAGACTCCTCACAGTTGAGAAAAGCATGGTATAAGTCCAAACTCTTCTTGTTCTTCTGGGAGGAGCATGTTGGAAGTCCTAAACAAACATAATGCTTCTACAGAAGTGCAAAAGAACTATTACAACGGTGATGTTGCCTTTAATTCCCTAATGCTAAGTTGCTCCATGCTAGTCTCTGAATTAATGACTTGGTTCAGTTTTTTGACATCTAATACATTCTCATCTATTCTCCAGGTAGGCATGTCCTTTTCACAAAAGTGTTTTCCAGGAGGAGTCCTCCATCTATCCTCAGCCAATGGCTCTCCATGACAAAGTGATAGTAGTCTGCAAGGTTCCTTTGATCAACATCAATAAAGAATATATCAAAAAAAATCTTTCCTCATGGCTGCTAACTCCTGGAATCAAAAATATTAAAATTGTATCAAAGGAAAACATCACAGAGATGAGTTATTTGGCCCTGGGGCCAAAACAAGTCAGGTGCCCTTGCTTTTAAACAAGCACATTTTTTACTTGCTTGCTTTTTTAAAAACCCAGCTGGCTGATACCTCTGATCAGTACTAAAGGTCTTGACAACTCTCACTTTCTGGATCAAAGTGTGACAAGCTAGCTAAACACCACTGAAGAGCACAGAGGTGGAACGGAGTTCTTTTTATGGTGTTCTAATTCCTGGATTTGCGTGACAGCCTCTGATGTAGAAAGTGTTGTGAGTATTCCATTCCGAGTGTTGACATTCTGAAGGAAAGGGCTCTACATTTCCTTGAAGCACTTCCTATGCTTTCAGGTTTGTGCTATGATGCCTGGACCATTCAAGCACGTGAAATGGACCATTAGTGCATCTCTATCCTATCTACTGGTATTGTTGGAGATTCTTCAGAGACATGTCTGTCTGCAGTTGTCACCTGACTTTCAGATTAATTTTTTTTACTGGAGATAACAGGATTTATACCTGGACCCTTGTGTGTGCAGAGTATGTCCTCTACTCCTGAGGTGTAGCTATTCAGTTGATCCTGGAACCAACGATCTGACTTATCCTAACATTTCCATTCGGCATCTCCCAAATGGGAATGTCTGAATGGCTCTTCCTTTCAAAATCCACTTTATAGAGGATGCATTCTATTAAAATAGAGGATGCATTCTATTAAAATAAATGCACCATCTTGGTATATGTTGCATTGACTCAAACAAGGTAGTAATTCTTCTACATGGTACATGTTTTATAGAAGGGTAAGTACATGTCCAGTTCAAAACATCATTAGACTATTTTACTCTATGTGGACATACACTCTTGTTGCTTCGAGATGCTATTCTATGGCATTCAGTTTATATTCACTGGCAAAGCAAAATCTCAAGGGAAGCTAGAGAGGGAATGCAATTTCTAGTAATAACAGCTCACAACAGTGAATACTATCCACTTATCCCCACAATTTCCAGCTATTTTGGACTCCTTTCTGAATTAACCTTTCATATCAAAAGGAGCAATTCTGCACACTAGAGACTCCGACACAATTTCATGCATAATTTATTCACTCAGTTCAACATTAAACGTGGAGTCCTTGACTTTGTCAAGGTGGATTCTGTTGGCAGACTTCATAAGGCAGCAAAACAGGGGAAATCAGATCCGTGTTTCAACCTCTTCACCTAGCCTGTCGAATAAACGAAAGATTGGGGGGGGGGGGGGGGCAGAAGCATCAGAGTCCCTTTCCATAGTGGGTGGGAATTTCCAGCATCTTGTGCAATTACGTTGTTGTCATCACATTCGTGGTATGATCTTTAAAACAGAAGGATCTAATATTAATCTAAATCCAGAGGCTAGAAATAAGAAAACATTACCCTCAGGCATCACTATGCCCTATTCAATAGTTCTGAAGCAATGTCAATGCCTCAGAACATTGTGACCATCATACTATACATGAATTGCACTGGACACTTGAAATGGGTGGTATAAGTGATCAGTCTCAGGATTTTTCAAGTATTTATTCTGGGAATCCTTCATTGTAAGGTTATTGTTTCAATTTTAAAGATAGTGAGTTAAAGGCCCAGGGAGGATGTAAGTGACAGGCAAAGTTCAATCTGTACTGGACATCTCATGACTCAGGCTGTAACAGCAGCCCACATTATTAAAGAGGAAAGAGAATCAATGGTACATTGATGTACATTTTTTCAAGGGGGGGGGGAGTACAAAATGAACCCCCTATATCTATATCTATAAACGTGAAATACCACTGACTGACTCACTGACTGACTCATCAACAGAACTCAAAAACCACCGAACCTACAAAGTTGAAATTTGGCACACTGGGTCACTATGTGGTTTAGGTGCTCACTAAAAAAGGATTTTTCAAAATATTCAGTTTTACTTGTGTTATTACACATTTACTGTTTTAACTGCTCATCTCTGGCCATCTGCGCGAACATTCTAAGGGCAAACCAGCCCCTCAGTCCACAGACATGCTGCACGAACATTCTAAGGGTGACAGTTAAACACCACCAGCTTCAACAAACAGGCTCCAAAAAAGTATGCTGAATGTCATCCCGAAGTTAACAGACAGGCTGTGAAAAAGTACTCCTCTGCCCACCCTCCCGTTAGCAACACCGCTACAGCCAAATACAATCCAATACAATCCAAATACAAACCACACTATCACCTTGGACTACTAAACATTTGTCGGGTTTTGCATATGGACATCAGATTGATTACTGTGCAGACAAGTTTACTGCTCTCAGCCTCCGATCACCCTGTGCTTGCTGTCGTGCTCTGAAGTGGCAGGATGAGTCCCCAGGAATGTGCTGCAGTGGCAGTACAGTCAAGCTCCCTGCCCTTCAACCCTACCCTGAACCTCTTCACAGCCTTCTCACTCATCAGCATCCAATGGCAGAACACTTCCTTTCTGCATCCCGAAAATACAATGGCTGCTTCCACATGACATCTTTTGGAGCCCACCAGGTGAAAGAGAGCAAAACACATTTCATTAGAAAAAGACAACTACAGGAAGCTGCTGCAAAATATGTGAAAATAAACCCATCAGTCCACAGGCTGTGAGGAAATATGCTGCATGTCACCCCAAAGTTCACAAACAGGCTGTAAAGAAGTATGTTGAATGTCACCCCGAAATTCATAGAGAGCCTGTGATGAAGTATACGGAGCAAAGCACGGGTGCCCTACTAGTATATTATATACATATTATATATATATATATGAAATATAAACATATAAGCAACACTTTTTAAAAAATTATAGGATAAATTATGTTGAACTCTATGAATTGTTAATGAATAATTACATTTTTACACTATTGTATCTATCTATAATATCAGAATATTCCCTCAGCTCTTCAGCACTGATAAAACTCCAACCCAAAGAAAAAGTTTTTCAGCCTAGCCTTTTCCTGGACTTAAAAAAAAACACCTTTAATTTAGACATGGGAAAAACCAAACACACCTCATGCTCCTTCACAGCCTGACAAAGTAAAGCCCAAGAAAAGTTTTATCTGGTAATCATACTGCTAGAAGTTAAAATGATTCCACTAGAGCTCCTATAGTCACTAGAAAAGATTCACTGGAAAGACAGCAATGCTGGGAAACATTGAAGACAGTAGGAAAAGAGCAGGACCCACCATGAAATGGACTGACGTAATAAAGGAAGCCATGGCCACCAGTCTGCAAGGCTGTCAGTGAGCAAGTGAGAGGACAATTGGAGGTCACCGATTCATAAGTCAGAAGCAACTTGATGGCACATAATACACCTGAACAGGCCCTCTATTCTTGTCCCCTCACCTTTCCTCAGGTGTAAAATCCCCAAGCCTTTTGGGAAAGGCCAAGCCTATCAGGTAAGGGGGCAGGCGTACTCATAGACTTTGGCAAAGGCAAGCATAACAGAGTTCCCAGATTTAAACTGGCTAGCGGAGGGGGGGGGGGGGAGCAAGAGAAGAGCCCTTAAGGGCTTACACTGCCTCAGCAGAACACAATTGAAGAAGGTGAGAAAGTTGGGTGTATCAGGCATTGTAAACCATTGATGGTCACCAGTCACCAAAATTCTTTTTCCTGGGAGTGTTTAGAATGTGCCCAAAGAGCCCCCACCAAAGTCTCACTTGCCCAAAGCCTGCAACATCCACTATCAACGCAGAGTCCTTGAAAGGGGGGCGGGATAGAGAATGGAATGTCTTGCAGGTGGAAAAGTGGAGGCTACCTCCGCTGGAGGAAGGAGGAAGGTTAGTGAGGCCAAGGAAGGTTACCTGGAGATCTATGTCTCCCACTGCGTAGAACCTGACATCTTTAAACATCTCCTCCGAAACCTTTAGTTCCCCCTTCACTTTGCTTGCCATAGTTTTGCAAGACCAACAGCCCCAGCTTCTGCCTTACCATCGGCTGGGACTCTCTTCTGAGGCACAGGGTGTCTTTCTCCCCCCCCCCCCCACCTCCTAGCAGCTGACTATTAATAACCATCAGTGGAGTCTAATCTGGAGAACCAGGCTTGATCCCCCACTCCTTCACATGAGTGGCAGATTGTGCACTGTTGAACCGGATTTGTTTCCCTGTTCCTACATTCCTGCTGGGTGACCTTGGGCTAGTCACAGTTCGTGCAGAGCTCTCTCAGCCCCACCTACTTCATGGGTGTTTGTTGTGAGGGGGGGGAGGGAAAGGAGCTTGTAAGCCACCTTGAGTCTCCTCACAGGAAAGAAGGGGGTATAAATCCAAACTACTCCTCCTCCTCCTCCTCCTCTTCCTAATTAGGGGAATGGAGCACAGGCACTGCAGAATGGGCCATCTCTTCTGGGCAGTGAACTTCCCCCACCTCTGAGCAACAGCCTAATCAGGGGAATGGGGCATGGGCACTGCAGAACAAGCCATGTCTGATGGGCAATCGAGCTTCCCCCACCCATCTTGCAGCAGCCAACTGGGGGAATGGGGCACATGGGCTGCAGTATGTGCCATCTCTGCTGGACAGTTCAGCCTCCCCTGCCTCCTAGCAGCAGCCTAACGGGCGTCTGGGGCACATCTGCAACAGAAAACAAAACATCTCTTCCATGCAGTTGACCCTTCCCCACCTCCTAGTTGCAGCCCAATTAGGGGAACTTGGCCTGCTTGCTGAAGAATGAGCCATCTCTGTTGGACAACTGAGCATCCCCCACCTCTTCCCAGAAGACTAATCAGGGGAATGGGGCACACAAGCTGCAGAATGAGTTATCTCTTCCAGGCAATTTAGCCTCCCCACCTTCTGCTGCTGCCCCACTCGGGGCACTTGCCTCCCTCCCTCGCTCCCCCCCCCCCACACACATCCAGCCCTGATTAAAGGACAGGCTGTGCACATGTTTTGACCAGTGCAAGCCTATAAAGCTTGTACAGCATAAGGCTACAGGATAATTCAGCTTGGCACCTGTTCAAAACAACATCTGTAAAGGGACTTGGAAAGGTTAGGAATGCGTCCAGGACGTTTGTGCCACCATCTGCTCATTTCCTTCCTTATGTACCTGAATCCCCCACCAGGGAAGCTGCTATATCCTGGGAGTAACAGCCATCCTTCAGGCAGAATTTGCTCTGTGGCCTTCTGGCAAGGATCAGAGGCTACCTCCTTATACCTTTGACGAAGCATTCTAGCAGAAATTGCATGATTGTCGCTCCAAAAAGTTTCTGTGCAATTCAGTCAAAAGTTCAGAACCTCTGGATCTCACAGAGAGGTCATATGAGCTTTTAGGGTTTTGGTAAAGTCGACTGTTCCACAAAGATCAGAATCCAAGGTCCTTACAGTATTTTAGCTTGCAAGCTTGTGGTCAAACTGCTGGAATTACAAGTGATCTCCAGACTGCAGAGACCAGTTCTCTTGGAGAAAATGTCTGAATTCTAGAGGGTGGGCACTATGAAATTATAGTCTGTCCTCCCTGGGCTCCACTCTCAAAAAATCTCCAGGAATTTTCCAGCCTGGAGTTGGCAACCCTAGCTTTTTTGTTGGTCCAATAAACTCTTTTTTTCTTTGCCAGAACCGGCTGCAAAAGATTTCGTCTAGCTGTCTCAGGGCAGTACAAAAGCACACGCTCAAGTGATTCTACACAGTTCATAATGCATATGCAAATTCTTTCATGATGAGGAATTTTCAACTGTTTGCCTTGCAACAAAGCTGATAGTAGTATGTGACATCTTGCACGTGTAAAGGCTTGATGCTGATTGGGCTCTGTTGGTTGGATTAAGTTCTTTGCCAAATAAGCTACCTTGGCATGGATTCCAAAGGAGAGCGGGGAACGAAACTTACTGGCTTCTCTGGTTAGATCCTGATTCTCCTTTTCAAGCTCTGAAGGATTTCATTACCTGGTAACATTGGGCCTTTCCCCACTTACCTTAAGCCCCGCGCTACTCTCCTAAAGTATCGTGGGGTCCCCCTGCACTCCCCACGACAGGGGCGGTGACAGCAAAGCCGCCCCGATGCTGCCGCTGTCGCGCCCCCTCAGTGCGCGACATCCCTGGCACTGGAGAAAAAGGCGCAGAGCACAGGGTCGTGGGGACGCCCGGGCGTGCGCCAGGGATGCCGCGCGCTGAGAGCAGCATGCGGCATAGGGGGGATCCTGATGAGTGGGGAAACGCCCATTGTTAAAGTCTCAAGTGACCAACCTCAGATGTGAGGGCAATCTGGCTGCGACATCAGTCACCCCATTGATCACCAGGGTTGATTCAGCTGATCTGGCTGGTTAGGCGGGTGTCTCTTACCTTCCTCACCACTCCATGTGCATCCCTTCCAAAGCTGTGCACTCGGTGGAAGATGACAACCATCCCAGATAGGAAGAGTGTACCGTTCTTCAATCAAGGGTATATGATAGTTGCACTTCCCTGCTAGAACCTCCAAACACTCTTTAAGGTGCTATCTGACACTTCATTTTGGTAGACTTTGGCCATCATAGACAGCGAATGAGAATTCAAAGCTTGAGGGTTTTTAAAAACCCACCTGGGAACATACTTGTCAAGGAAAGTTTCGGTACTGTATTGCAAACCTTCTTGGCATAAATGTTTGAAATGTTAAATAGAAAGTGAATAGAAAGTAAACGAAAAGTTAAGTAGAAAGTATGTGCCTTCCTCATTATGTCTGGCATTTCAAGGGCTTCTCCTGTTCCCTTTTTCTTGTGCATTCTGGGAATTATTGATCTACAGCTGGGAGTCCAAGACTGGAGCGGGAACAAGCAGCGCTCTCTATCTTGCCAGAAATGAGCTACAAAAAGCATAGGTTTGTTCCAGTCTAACCCTGCTTCAGGGCACGGACCACTTCTGAAAACATCCTTCCTGCTGATCCCTTTGAAACTCAGGATCGCTTACCCTTTTGCACTCGCACTGTCTCAAACGGCAGTCAAACCTCAGCAGTCCCATTCTCCTTTAAAAGTTCCATTTTCATGTTTCAGCCGCCATCCCGGTCCCGTCTTTAATCTTCACACTGCATGTACTTTGCTTGCCTCTAGATATTTTTATTCACAGTCAGTTACCCGGAATGAGCACTAGAGAGCAACAGCAATTCAATTAATTTCACACTCTCCGCAGGGAGCCAAAGGATTTTAAACCTTGTGTGTTGCAGGTGATCTGTAACAATCTTTTCTCAGTGTATTTGCCAAAACTATTACATCTATATGTATATATTTATTTCCTGTCAGCCTCATGGTGAGGCAACAAAAGAAGTCAAAAAGCTTACGACCACAGAACTGGGAACAAACACAAAAAGCAGCGTTATTACAAATAGAACATACTGTTCAGCCTACAGTGAGATTTACACACACTAAAAATGACATTGGTACAAACTGGAGTTGGCCATTGGTGATAAGTTTATTGATCTTCCCAGACTGAAGAAGTTAACTAGTTTAACAACAGCTGATTATTAACTCAGATTGTTGTTAACCCTATAATAAGGTGGAAACCAAAAGGTTGAGAGAGGAAAAAAAACTTTTTAGTGCACAGTACCTAACAACGAAAATTAAAAACCAGTCATGCTAAAAACCAAATTAAGTGTTACCTCAATAGGCGCACCAGTGCACCGGATGCTTTCCCCCCTTGCTACGCCTCTGCTGAGCCCATATGGGGAAAAGGGCCTATAAAATTGATATCATTATATCTATATTTTCTGTATTGTAAACCATTCTGAGCCCTGCATCAGTTGGAGGTAGAAGTGCTAGAAATCTAATAATAAATAAATTAAATTAATAGCTGGAACACTAAAAGAAAAAAAAATGAATTCAGCTTCATTCTGGCCCAGTAAGCTTCACACACCAAGGAAAGCAGTCACTTTCTTGTAAGGTGACTGTTGTTACCTCTGACAGATCGTAAACACAGTTTTGAATACTTTCTTTTCATGCATTCAAAAATTGAACATTTTGGAATGTGCAGATATGTTGTTTGCAATTTGCAATCAAATTGTGATTCAAATGGAGGCATGCTTGCTCTATTTTTCTTTGTGACCAATGTGCTGTTCTAAAACATCTGCAATGTTGACTTTCAAATATCTGCCCTGATGAAGAATGCTTTCAGACTTTCACCTTTCTTAGTCTCCAGGACAGGTTGATGGTGGCAGTGAGGGTTGGAATCATGACATTATTTTGGATTTGCTCTTACGGTAATTATGCTTTAGACAGCTACATAATTTAAGAGATTTATCATCGCTGCTGTCCTTTGAACAATGCATTCCTGCAACTCATTTGCTGAGCACTTTGTTCCATTGATATATTACTCAAAGGATAACAACATCTGGGATGCACAGGTCTAGCAATTTAAAATAATAACTTTACTCAGGAGCAAAGGTGTTGTTTGTTGAAATAATCTGAAGTGGGCCAGTATTCACTCCTGACAGCTGACCCGATACGAACACCCAGATTTTATATGAAAAGGACATTTCTAACCCACTCTTCATTAATTTAAAATCTTTTCTGCCAACAAAATCAAACAAAGAAGACCTAGAGGCCATCTATGCTATGTGAAGAAAAAGCAATGAATCACTCAGGGGCTCAGCTGTATCAATTTTCCAAGACAGCACAATTGTATGGCATGCAGGTATGGCACAAACAATATTATACACACACATGATTAGGAACATACACATGTAAACGAAGTATGTTTTCAGGCTGTGGGTGTAACCTCTATCTGTGGGTTCTGTGGGGCAGAACTTGGAATGAGTTTGCAACAACAAATTTTAAAAACAAAATGGTTTACTTTCTTAACATATAACATATAACACCAACATTTAACATCACACTTCAAGGCCCTGTTCAGGTTGTATTTTCAAGTCCTCCTAGTTACAGTCTACTGATACTGCCAAGTCCAATTCTTCTTTGCAAGTGGGTTGGCTCCTGAAGACTCCAAGGACTTGATGAACAGGATTCAACATGATGAAGGTTTCCAGGAGAACTCTCACCCATTACAACCACAAAAAGAAACCCTGAAACAATAAACTCCAACATTTACAACATAGCAAAAAATTAACAACTACCTTCCCAGTAGTTCCCAACAACATTGCAGCTACCTTAACAAGGTGTTAAGGGCTTATACAAATCAAGGTCCGAGTCTGGTAGCCTTGTCTCCTCCAAACTACATGAGGTCTGCAGCCTCTTGCTGCTTTGAGTCTCCACCCCTTACTGGGTCAACCCATTCTGAGCATTTGGGTTACATGGGCTTGAACTCTATTGTGTTTTTTATCTCCTTGTGCAAGTACCACAGTTGCTGAGTGCTGCCACTATCAAAAGATAAGCACCCAGTTTCCTATAAAAACCTTCCTCTGAGGGTTCATTCATGCAAAACCTGAAGTCCATGGAAGGAGAAGACACATACCTGGAGGGGAAAAAATCTTTTCATGCACTGAAAGTGAGAATTCTGCTCTAGAGGCTGAGATGTGGCACATTAAAGGTTAGCAAATTTATAGTGAAAAGGTATAACTTTTCTTAGGCTGTGCTGTTATTTTCATTTCATTGCTAAACAGATTTCTGGTTTCCAGAAAAACAGATGTCAGATTTCCCCTATTTCTGTTGGCAACCAACTAAAGAGAAACAAAGCCACGAAGGACACACAGTTATGAAGAAATTAGGTGGAATTATTTACATGAAAAATTTTTAGTTAGGAACACAAGGCCTCTCCAGCTGTGAAGCCATCATCTTTCGGGAAGGGTTCCCAATGTGACAGGGAGAAAGTATGCCATCCCTTTAATGGAGACTTAATGTGTAGAAATAGCACTTGCAGCTTTTCATGGAATGAAGTTGAATGACATCATACGTTGATTTCTGTAGATCAAACTGATGTTGGGCGTTTCCCCACTCACCACCATCCCTGGCGTGCGCCCAGGTGTCCCCACGACCCCGCGGTCATCAAAAGGCGCCGTTTACAAGAGCGCCAGGGATGCCGTGCGCTGAGGGGGCGCGACAGCGGCAGCGTCGGGGCAGCTGCGCTGTCGCCACCCCTGTAATGGGGAGTGCCGATGGACCCTGCACTACTTGAGGAGAGTAGCGCGGGGCTTAAGGTAAGTGAGGAAAGGCACGTTAAAGGGACAGCCAAAAGAACTAGTTTAAAAATTGGTGGGCCACAGTGTAAGGTTTTTAGACTGAATCGTACCAGCTGAATCAAACCTGTTTGCTCTCAAAAATAATTTCTGTTGATTCAGGTATGGTATGGTACGTTTTGAGATAATCTGATGCAGAATTATCAACATTGGTTAAAGACAAGTAGCTGTTCTAGGAGGCTGCATGCAACATTTAGCACAAGGAATGCTCAGATATTCAAAGAAACAATCCCTTTCCCTATTGTCAAACACTAAACCCCTGAAGGTATATGAATGCACAACTCCAGGCCAGTCTTTGAAATACCCATCATCTATTTTTGCTCCGCTCCCCACACCATCTTCAATAATACAAGAAAGAATTCATAACCCATAACAGATACGCTCAGCTACTTCAATACTGGGAGAGCAGGACATTCCAAGTCACCTTTTTGCTGCCCCTCGACAGAGCTTCAGCAACTTTAATAAGATAATGTATAGCTATTATCGCCCAGCTAGTGTAAGTCAAACAACTTTCATCAATTACTTCAACAGCCAAACTAACACTCAGTTTTCCCATAACCCTCAGAGTGGAACAGTTTACCCATCGTTAATTCCTAAGAAAAGAACTGCATCCCCCCCCCACACACACACACCCCCACACAGTAGAACATATGCTGATAAATCGGAACTATTTAGCAACCGAGGTATACCGACTCAGCTATAGCTGAAAGAGGAATAATGGGAGTACCAGTCAGGCTATTGAATTAATGATACCTAAAATTAGCTTAATTAATTAGCTTAGTTACTGGAGTAATTTGGTTAGCAGATTAATTAATGTTCTTAAAGAAAGTGATTTGACTACTACAGCTCTGGTTCACCTAAAGGACTTCTATTACTGGATCAAATCCTAAAACTACTATCTGTGTATTTTATTACCTTTAAGGGAATACTGTTCCACACATCTGTAAAATGTTCACAGCTCACTTTAGGAAGTGTGACAAATGTCATATGTTGGGTTAGAACCACCAGCTTTTCTGCTGGTGGCAAAGAAAGAAGAGGAGGTTTCATTTGACCATAAAAAAATATGCTGGAGTTTATGGACTAGAACATGTTTGCTTGTTTGTTTATTAAACCACCACATACACACAGAGAGAGAGACACACCTGTTTGCATGGACTTCTGGTTTTTCAGCTCATTTGGTGGAATTTTCTTCTTCACTTCTTCAGTAATAATTCTTATTGTCTTGTTTTTAATTTTAAGGATCACCTCACATGTCTAATCATAAATAAGCACATCATAATATTTAAATTATACGCTCATCTAATACATTCTTTAAAATGTTACAAAATACAAAATATTTCAAAATTATCAACAGCATAGATCACATAATGAATATTGTGCAAAATTACTTGCACACCTTTTGATCATCACATTTAAAAGCCATTCCATAGAATGCGAAGGTGTCCAATCTAGCACGAAGCTAAGTATTATTGCATTACTCCAAGTTAAACAAATATATTTCTCAATAGTATACAGCTGGCAAACTTACTTAGCTTAGTCATCAATCACATGTGACTAACAATTGTCTTTTCTGTCCTAGGTGCTTGCAAAACTTACAGTATTAATCATGATAATCAATCTCAGCTTCAAGTAACCCATGGTAATTGAAATAGGAACTGAAACTTATACCAAGGGAACTGGAACTTACATGAAGATGTAGGTTGCTTTTTTTATGCTTTAGCATTTCTATACCTACTGTATATTTGTGGTCATATTGTGTATTATTAATAATAGCAGTGTGCCATCAAGTCACAACTGACTCATGATTACTGCAAAATCATGGTGTTTTCAAGAGAAGAAATGAACAGAGGTAGATTCCCCATGGGGGAAATATCCTGAGATTGGACCGGGACCATAAAATACTAGTATCTTTTTATCTCAGGATGTCCGTCCCCACCGCAACCGAGGTCTCGAGTTGAAACTGGGATCAAAATGTCCACCTCCTTTCCACGAGCCCGGGATCAGCTCGGCAGCTCTTTTTTTGCTAGTTGTCTGATTAGCTGTTGCTTTGGGGCAGGAATGTGAACAAGCATTCCCTTTCCCCCGCCCCCCCCCCCCCATCACTGCTACATAGCTACTTCATCACAAAGCATAGAGCTTCGTGGCCAAGAACAGCACACAAAAAAGGTACATTCCATTTTTTCCTTTGCATGGTCGTAGCTTCGTATCCAAGAAGAAAACATAAAAAGGTG
Source organism: Sphaerodactylus townsendi (assembly GCF_021028975.2). Classification (NCBI taxonomy): domain Eukaryota; kingdom Metazoa; phylum Chordata; class Lepidosauria; order Squamata; family Sphaerodactylidae; genus Sphaerodactylus; species Sphaerodactylus townsendi. The sequence continues at coordinate 34,754,448 of NC_059427.1, read as the reverse complement.
TGTTCCTGCCTGCCCCGAGTCACCCGTTCTGAGCATGCCCAGGCTACTCTGTGCTGTGATTGGCTGACAGCTTGTATGGAGACTCAGGGCGGGAAAAATAACCTGGGATAATGGTGGATGATTCCCCATGATACCGACCTCATCCTGGGGTCATTAGAAAAGATCCTCCTTCCTGGCAATTTTTGAAAATCCCAGGATGAGGAGGATATCGCAGAGCAGGGCTGGGACAGAGCCAAATTTGGGAAGTCCCTCCTTGAACCGGGATGTTTACCCTGAGTATCTTGGGAATCAATCAGAGGTAGTTTTCCATTCTTTTCTTCTGCATGTCTTTGTTGGTGGTCTCCCATTCAGTACTAAGCATGGTTGACCTTGCTTAACTTTCAAGCTCTGAGGAGATCAAGCTAGCTAAATGTGCCAAAGTTTTATAGTCTTCAGATTTCTTTTAAAAAGAAAATAGATATCTCAAAATTTCTTGATTTGTATTTTGAGTAGCGCATTCCACACAACACAAATAAAATTTGGGGGGGGGGGGGCAGAATCCCAGTGGAAAAAGTTTTATTTTTCCTGAAAATGTTTTATTTCGAAAATGCTAAAATGAGGACTTATTTGTGGGAAATGTTTGGAAAATGTTTCCGGCTTGCTGTGTGGAATTTAGGAAATGTTTTATTTTCCCTGCCCGATTTAGAAGCTCTTCTTTTTGAGGTGCTGTGTGGTTTCCGGGCTGTTCTTTTTGTTTCTGTTGTGCCCACCATTTTGTGCCATTTGTGATTCTCCATGCTGTTTGCCTTTTGTTGAAGTTTTCTATGGACTGTTTTTACCTCGGGCTCACATCTGCCCATGATTTCTGTCATTTGCTGTGCACGAATATATTTCTTTTTGCCTGCCAATTCCGCAAACATGCTGTTTCCTCCTCCCCCCCCCCCACTTTTGTCTTGAATAAAATGTCTTCAACACTATGTACCTCGGGCTCACATCTGCCCATGATTTCTGTCATTTGCTGTGCACGAATATATTTCTTTTTGCCTGCCAATTCCGCAAACATGCTGTTTCCTCCCCCCCCCCCTTTTTTCTTGAATAAAATGTCTTCAACACTATGTAGACACAATTCAAGAACTGGAAAATGTGCAGATTTCATGTTGATGTAGTTTCAAAGCCACGTTTTCAAATAAAACACTTTATTTTACCATCCTATGCAGACAAAGAACAAGAAAATGATTCTTTTTAAACATTTCATTTGTGATGAGCAGTATGGGCCAGTGTTTGAACTTCTGGATGGATTGCACAGTCCACCATTGTTCAACTTTGGGTGGCAAAAGAAGAAATAATAATTCTGATGCTCAAAGACTGATATTAAACATATGAGATGAGTCACAATGGTTCATTGTAAGTTGGATCTGACCTAGAAAAAGAAAATAGAAGCTCTTACATTTGGGGTGGGGGGGGGGGTTTGCCACAAGTTATCCTAGCTTTCTGATTTCAAAGGTCAGCGGTTATAGAATGGCTGGAAACATCTAAGAGATCCAGCCCTGAATAGAAAAAAAATATATTCATGAAATAAATGTTAGCAATTCATGTATGCGACAGCACACGTACTACAGAAATTAAATATATAACATTCATGCCCTAGAGCAATAAAGTCTAGAGGACATTCAATCAACATGTGTTTTATTGAAAATCTCTTTAGGCAATAATGTTTCAGCAGCAATCTTTTCCCCTCAAAAGCCCTTTCCAATATTATATATTTCTTGGAAAACCTATAATGCTTCCAAGAGCAGTAATGATCTCAGATAAAAACTGAAAAACAGAAGCAATATAATATTCTGCCGTTGAAAGGAAAACTAAGTCATATTTTTAAAGGCTTTGAAGACATGAAGAAGAAGAAGAAGAAGAAGAAGAAGAAGAAGAAGAAGAAGAAGAAGAAGAAGAAGAGGAGGAGGAGGAGGAGGAGGAGGAGGAGGAGGAGTTGGATTTATATCCCCCTTTCTCTCCTATAGGAGACTCAAAGGGCCTTTCAAACCCCTTTCCCTTTCCCACTCACAACACCCTGTGAGTTAGGTTGGGCTGAGAGAGCTCAGAAGAACTGTGATTAGCCCAAAGTCACCCTTTGCTAAAAAGAAATGGGGCACAGGGAGAGCATCTTGCGCTGAGCTGTGGAAAAGTCACAGGACTCATAACTCTGCAAGTTCTACATCTCTTTCCTCCCTTGCCGTCAAATTGGTGTTACTGTTTAGAGCTGTAGCGAGGAACCAAGGGGAAGGGATTGAGAAGGAGCATTCCTTTCCTTGCTGGCTGTTTCTCTCTCTCAAATGTCTTCTCTTGAGTTGGTAGTTTTCTGGCAGGTGAAAAGATTTGCAGGACTTGAGAGTGAACAAAGAGGCTGCTACAACAGATAGGAATTCCAGAGCAGAGAAACAGGGATCAAAATATTCCCTGACCAAAAGTGATATGATAAACTATTGAACACTGAGACTCTTCTCTCATTCCCACCAGAGCAGAAGTAGGTGGGGACTAGATAGACTACTATTTTTTTTTTGTAGAAACATGTCTTTGGAATGCTCTCCTACAAGAGCCCCACTAGGCATTTTTATACACCGTAAGAACTGAAGAAGACCAAGCTAGATCAGGCCAAAGTCCTATCTAATCCAGCATTCTTAAGAAGAGTAGAAGAGAGTTTGGATTTATACCCCACTTTTCTCAACCAAAAGGAGTCTCAAAGCGGCTTACAAACTCATTCCCTACCTCTCCCCACAACAAGCACCTTGTGTGGTAGGTGGGTGTGAGAGAATCTGGAAAGAACTGTGACTAGCTCAAGAGCAATGAGCAGGAAGAGTGAGGAGTCAAACCTGGTTTTCTAGATTAGAGTCCACCGCTCTTAACCACTACACCACACTGGCCTCACAGTGGTCTCTAGGAAGACCATGAGCCAAATGACTACAATAGTATTCTGCTTCCTGTGCTCCTCAGCAACTGATATAAAGAGACATATTGTCCCAGCTATTGGAGGGAGTAGATACCCAGCATGACTGTTAGCCATTGATAGCTGTCTATTCCCCCTTTAAAGCCAACAAAAGATGTTCTGTTTTTCTTCTGCATTTTGCTCATGTTAAGTTGTTCTTGCTATTCTGCATGGTTGTTTATTTATTTATTTAAATTATTTATTAATTCGACTTAATAAACCGCTCTCCCCCGAAGGGCTCAGAGCGGTGTACAAAACACTAAATAGCAAAAAACAAAACATAGAAGAACATTTGGGTGCTGTGTGGTTTCCGGGCTGTATGGCCGTGTTCTAGTAGCATTCTCTCCTGACGTTTCGCCTGCATCTGTGGCTGGCATCTTCAGAGGATCATGCCAGCCACAGATGTGAAGTGAAGCATCGGAAAAAAACTACTAGAATTCTGTGCTTAACTGAAGCTACAACATAGAAATGATCAAACCATTGAAACCTTCGACAATACATAGAAGAACATTATTAAAATACATAAAATCAATAACATCAGTAGCAGCAATACAGCCCACCCACAATTTGGTGGATGCCGTCCGGTCCGAACCCTGGGAGGGGATCGGCAAGTTGTCAAAGAAACAGATGGTGCAGAGGGCACATGTGATTGCTAAAATGCAGGCTCCAAAATATCTGGTGGCATACAGATCTAAAACTCCAAACAATTGTTTAAAGTTGTACTGATAATTTGATTGCTTTACATTTGATCATTTACACCCATTTTAATTTTGAAAACATTGGAGTATAGCTATTTTAATCAATAAAACATATCATTGCCTTTGGTGTGGATCTTTGTGTCTAAAAAAATCTCAGCAGCAAATAGGTCCACGCCCCCTTATTTTAAGCTTCCTCCATCATCAAACAGAAAACCTATAAAATATCTTAATCCCTTTCTGCTTTAGGTTTTTTTAATTAGAAACCAAGCTGTCCACTTGCATCCCTTTAATTACTATTAGCTTTTAAGCCTGTGGTTAATTTTATTCTAGGTGAAATAATCATAATAATCATAATTATAATTATTATAATAGTTATCATTGTAATCCTCTAAGGTCCTCCCTACTGGAAATGTTTCCCATTCAGACTGAAGAACATGCGGGGGGGTGGGGGGGCACTTGAGTCCTGCTTCCCACACTTGTGCTCTTAGGACATTTCAGAACAACTGTTGTTATAATGAAGGACTCCTACATGAAATTGGTATGAAACCTGCTAGCTATCACATAGCTGCATGTGATAACCTCCTAGGTTTTCCATGTACCCAATGTACAGGCTTTAGAAGCTCCTTGTTATTAATGTATGTGTAACACCCATGCTCAGAATGGGTTGACCCAGAAAGGGGTGGAGACTCAAAGCAGCAGGAGGCTGCAGAGCTCATGTAGTTTGGAGGAGACAAGGCTACTAGACTCGCACCTTGGTTTGTATAAGCCCTTAACTCCTTGTTAAGGTAACTGCAATGTTGTTGGGAACTAGTGGGAAGGTAGTTGTTTATTTTTGCTATGTTGTAAATGTTGGAGTTTATTGTTTCAATTATTTTTATGTTTGTAATGAGTGAGAGTTCTCCTGGAAACCTTCATCATGTTGAATCCTGTTCATCAAGCCCTTGGAGTCTTCAGGAACCAACCCACTTGCAGGAAGAATTGGACTTGGCAAATATCAGAAGACTGTAACTAGAAGGACTTGAAAATGCAACCTGAACAGGACCTTGAAGTGGGAAGTTAAATGTTGATGTTTGATGAAGAACCCCCACATTTGGTGAAGTTTGGGTCAGCAGGTGCTCCCATCTTCCACTGGAAACAATTGAAAACGCCAGTGGAAGAAGGGGCACCCCTTTGGGTGGTTCATAAAATTGGATCCCCTGATTTGAACTTCACCAACCTTGGAGGTTCTTCTAAGGAGTTTGACCTGCAGCTGTGCTGCGAATTTGGTGCATCAACATTGGAAAAGGTCTCCCAAGAGCCACCCCTCCCTTTCCCATAGATTTTAATGGAGTCAAAAAAAAATTCAGTTATCTGGAAAAAAGCTGCAATTTTTTTTTTACCAGTATGGGCATTCAGCTCCCCCCCCACCCCCCTGAAAATTTCTGGGTCCAATAAACTCGCATCCAAAAAATTCAGCAAAAAAATTCATACCAATCATGCTAGTAATACTGGAATTCTGGATTGTGAGAGTCTACTTATGCATGAATAAATGAGCATAGCAGCAAAACTATAAGAGCAGAATGCGGCAGCTAGAGGAGTTAGCCACTTCTTGATGCATGTGCAATTGCCTATTTGATGTTCCCTTTGTGCATAGGTGCCTCGCTCTGCTACAAACCCTCTCCTATAGTTCTTACGTAAACCAAGCAGAAAATGACTGCTCCACTTCAAAAGTACAGTAGTCCTAGGAAGTGCTGGTATCCGCTGACATGGCTTAGACCACTCAGTGCTAAATGTTCAGCTTCCACCTGTCTGGAGCAGAGACTACCGGTGACGACAATTATATGCTACATCCAGACAAAGGCGCGCTTGCAAATTGGAGTATTAAATCAAGACCCACATTAGAGTAACATGAATTTCCTTGGTCTTCATTGGATTAGAACAGATCGTATGGAACTAATCTAATGTGGTTTGTGGATGTCACATTAGTTCTGCATTGGTCATGGAGATTATGCAAAGATGGAAAATGTAATAGAGATAACAAACCTGCCATTCCGGTCCAAATCCATTTACCTTTAAATCCTCATGTCAGAATGCTGCAAAATTCCCAGGGAATGTATTCAACAGTCATACTTAGATATGTTCAAAGATTTGGGTCCCATATGAGCCACTTAGCCAACCTGTTGGGCTCATTCCAGTCACAAAACCTGCCAAACAGATTTGCACTAGAAGATTGTTGCAAAATCGCACCTGCACAATATCGCTGTCTACTCAAACCAATTGGCAGTCTTTATAGTCACTAGGGACTACTTAGACAAATGCTGCAGGGTAGGATTATATTAAAAACAGGATTTATTTATAGTTTCAGATAGATAGTCATGTTGATCTGCAGTAAAAGAGTCTAGTACCAATTGGCCATGTTGGCAGGGGCTGATGGGAATTGTAGTCCATAACATCTGGAGTGCCAAAGGTTCGCCACCACTGGTCTAGTAGCACCTTAGTCTAGTATGAGTCTAGTAGCACCTTAGAGGCTAAGTCTAAGTATGAGTCTAGTCTAGCACCTTAATATGAGTCTAGTAGCACCTTAGAGACCAACAAGGTTTTCGGGGTATAAACTTTTGACATTCAACCCTCCCATTGTCGCTATTGGAAGAAGAGAGCTCTGACACTCAAAAGCTTAAACCTTGGAAATATTGTTTGTCTTTATGGGGATACTGGACTTGAGTCTAGTATTTGTAGATGATTTAATTGTCTATGTAAACAATTGCCTGCTGAGCGGAGCAGTTATACAGCCAGAACAGGAGAGGCCAAGGGTGGGAAAAGTTATAGAACACAATTTGACTATGTGTGTATGTATATGCCCAAAAAGCCAGTTGCGTTGTACAGTACGGTTAGGAAGGAAAACAGTGAGATGCAGTGCTTGACAGGCACAAATGGACTGATGGTCAAAGCATCTGTTCCCCATTCATAACTGGCAAACAGGAGGTGAGCTGAACCAGCATGTGTTTGAGTATCCTGAGCCTTATATATTGATGAGGGGCCATCCATCCTTATCTTCCCATTCTTGCCTCCATTAATATTAATGTCAGCATAGACATCCTCTTCTCTGTTTAGTTCAGCTAGTAATTAGTCTCTCCCGGTGTTTTTTGTTAGTTCAAAACATGTGGTTGACTTCAAGGACAGTTTGTTCCTTCACTGTGACCACCCCAACCCTTTCAGAGGAGGCGTGGACCGCCCTCTGCATCCTGTAATTCCAGAGAACATGTATGGCACCTATTTTTTCAAATGGAACAGAACTGGGACATGTTGATTAGGCAATTTGCTGCACTTCTTTACTGCTTTCTGGTTCATGAGCCATTTTTCATCTGTTGCTGTGCTTTGAAGGCTAGTCTATTGTAAGTTGCCTCAAACTAGTCATAGTTGGGCAGTGCGCTTTTTGGGGAAAATCAAAAGACTCATAACATGGAGCCCTGGGACTCGTTCGTTTGTTCAAACCAATACTTCAAATTTAACCTAATGAGGCTTGAATTTCCGCAGCTGAAATCATAATCGGGACATCAATTGTGAGCATCGTGTGTGAACACTCAAAGATCGCTTCTGAACACCATGATTTCTAGGAGATTTTATATGAAGAAACACAACTTACAGAGCAATCCTATGTTGGTTTACTGTGAATCCTACTCAGGTCTTGGGTGCTGTGTGGTTTCCGGGCTGTATGGCCGTGTTCTAGCAGCATTCTCTCCTGACGTTTCGCCTGCATCTGTGGCTGGCATCTTCAGAGGATCCTCTGAAGATGCCAGCCACAGATGCAGGCGAAACGTCAGGAGAGAATGCTGCTGGAACACAGCCATACAGCCCGGAAACCACACAGCACCCAAGTGATTCCGGCCGTGAAAGCCTTCGACAATACACTGCTCAGGTCTGTTCAATGAGGGTTCTTAGGATTGTGCTGTGAATGTCTTGCTAGGTGGGATGTAAAACCTAGGCATGATGTGAAATTTGATATGAGCACGATCACCAGGCAAAGTTACCTGGCTCAAACCCCCTTGATTACATATCAGGCAACAAGCAGATCAGATCACCTTGAGCAAATTTAGGTAGATGTACAGCAGCAGCTGGTGCTGGGGATCCAGGTCTTTGCAGCTCACAGTTGCTTTTACCTGAACTACACCTTCTTGATTGATGGTAGTGAAGCACAAATTCCCCAGGATCACAGCAAAGTTATTAAGGTGACCACCTGGGACAATAAGGAATCGCTCATCCCCTCAGCACCTATTCTGATGACCTTATATACACACATCCGTTCTAAATTAAGCAACTGTAATTCTAGCTCAGGCCCACAAGGTGGCATTAATGAACCTATGTCAAATATAATCGATGTCTCAAACACAGGAGACTTGGATGTCTAGAAAGGCTGAATACCTTTTCTGTACAGTCAGTGGTAAGTCCAAGGAACATTTTGTAGACCTGCAGTGCAGTCTCTAGTTGTCTTGACACATCTAGTTGTCTTGACACACCTGTGCAGAGCTTTTGGCAGCCCAATGACAATGGAAAACCGCATCAAGAGTAGCTAACACAGAGTTTAGGACGGCTGCATTTCTTAACTGAAGGGTATCAAATATGCCAAGGCAGCTGGTTTTCAAGGTAATGGTGGAGTGAAACTTGCAGCTTGAGAGAACAAGGAAAGAGGGAGAGGTCTGTGCACCTGGCTTATGCCACAATTGTGGTAGATGCAGCACTTTAAAGTAGCAGCAGAAAAACAGCTTCCAACTACCAGGCTGTGAGAGTTGTTGCAGTATGTTAAGGGTCATGTTAAAAAGACTCCTTCCCCTGGAACCTTCTAGGACTCAGAGTGCCACCTGAAGCAGAATTATAGCCTAAACTTTAGGAGCAGCAGTGGCGTAGGAGGTTAAGAGCTCATGTATCTAATCTGGAGGAACCAGGTTTGATTCCCAGCTCTGCCACCTGAGCTGTGAAGGCTTATCTGGGGAATCCAGATTAGCCTGTACACTCCCACACTCCCAAGGGTGACCTTGGGCTAGTCACAGCTTCTTGGAGCTCTCTCAGCCCCACCTACCTCATAGGGTGTTTGTTGTGAGGGGGGAAGGGCAAGGAGATTGTAAACCCCTTTGAGTCTCCTACAGGAGAGAAAAGGGGGATATAAATCCAAACTCCTCCTCCTCCTTCTTCTTCACTCACTGAGTTCAACAGATTTAGAAGATTGCTTAGGATTGCACTGTAAATGTTGGTGAACTGGAGATTTGTAAGGTTAGGATGGCTAAAGAGTTGCATTTAGTTAGAAGCCAAATATTGTATTGTTGAAGGCTTTCAAGGCCACAATCAATTGGCTGCTGTAGGTTTCCAGGCTATGTGACCGTGATCTGGTAGTTTTTGTTTCTAACATTTTGCCTCAACCTGTGGATGGCATCTTCAGAGGTTTGTCACAGCAAGAGAAATACAGCTCACCGTGACACACCTCTGTAGATCCCAGCTATAGGTGCAGGCAAAACAGCAGGAGAAAAAACTACCGGACCACGGCCACACAGCCTGGGAAACCCACAACAGCCAAGCCAAACATTGTTCTTAAATCATTCATTTGTAGGGACTTATAGTTAGCTTATGAGGTTTTTTAGGTTCACTGGTATGGTGGTTTAAGAGCAGCAGACTCCGATCTGGAGAACCAGGTTTGTTTCCCCACTCCTCCACATGAAGCCTGCTGGATGCCCTTGAGCCAGCCACAGTTCTCTCAGAATCCTCTCAGTCCCACCTACTTCACAAGGTGTCTGTTGTGGGGGGGAGGAAGGGAAGGAGTCTGTAAGCTGCTTTGAGACTTTTTAGGGTTGAGGAAAGCAGAGTATAAATCCAAACTCATCTTCTTCACCCTTGTTCTCATGATCTCCATGGAGCAGCAGTGGCGTAGGAGGTTAAGAGCTCGTGTATCTAATCTGGAGGAACCGGGTTTGGTTCTCCGCTCTGCCGCCTGAGCTGTGGAAGCTTATCTGGGGAATTCAGATTAGCCTGTACACTCCCACACATGCCAACTGGGTGACCTTGGGCTAGTCACAGCTTCTCGGAGCTCTCTCAGCCCCACCTACCTCACAGGGTGTTTATTGTGAGGGGGGAAGGGCAAGGAGATTGTAAGCCCCTTTGAGTCTCCTGCAGGAGAGAAAAGGGGGATATAAATCCAAACTCTTCTTCTTCTTCTTCCCATCCCCTTGCCCTCTCTTTACTTGCTGTACTGCAGACATTTAGGGTGGGGCTTGCTGGTCAAGCCAAGTCAATGGGCCACCTAATCTGGTGCCTCAGACACTCTTGAAGCATGTAAGGTGCAGTTCCTCAGGACCCCCTGGAAAATGTACTGAGCCGCCAGCATTAATAAAGTCAAACACGGGGGGGGGCTACATTTCCATCAGCAGAATGTGACCTCCACAAATCCCCCTTATTGCTAAATGTCCACTGAAATGTTACTTTGAGGATCCAGAGACCCACAAGAACAATATGGGGCCTAAGTTTGAGTTCTTCAGCAGTAGGGGGGAAACGGGTGAAAACTGCTGCCTTCCCATTGGCAGAAATTTTCCTCCATACCCCACCAAAGACATTATGCAGATTCAACTTACACCCCTCCTCCTTCAAACTGATTTCTCATTGAAACTCACAAGAGGAAAGATTTAACATGCCGCTGGCACTGAAGGCAGGGCAGCAAAAAAAGTGACTTCTCTTTTCCCACCACATACAAGTCAGGGAGTCAGCGTGTGAAAAAAAAAAGAAACAAAAGCTTTAATCCATCTATTAGGAACAGTCCAAATTATTTAAGTGGTTTACAATAATATCGATCCATCGTTTACAGTGCTATGGACCAGACACAAATTATTGCTGTGGCCGTCAGCAGGTGAAAGATCAACAACAACATGGTACTAAGCATCCAGAACAGGAGGCAGTAATTCATTCATTGTCCCCAAGATACAGAGGCCTTTGATACCATCCATTTTTGGGTTTTTTTTGCCAGTGCATTTCACACCCCAAAATATGGTAAGTGCATTATATTGTGCTTTGCTTTTTCCCCCCCTTGTATACTTTCATAAAGGCTTTATAGGCATCAGAGTTAATATTGCTTTGTATATATCTAACTATCTATTTCCAAGTATTAAGGACGAAGTTTATGGCACTAACATATCTTGCATGGTTTTGGCAAAGGTAAAAACTGCTGGGTACTCCCTGCCCCTGGTCTGCTATCTCTTGACTCTCCCCATATTTTTAACATTCTGGAGTATTGTGCATTCTTTGTAGTCTGAAGATGTGTTGGAGCAACCACATTTTCTTGGTTCTGAATGTTTCTGATGCCTCTCCCATGTAAATGTGTTGTCCAGTAAGGTCTACCAGTTCCATGACTTCTTGGTGTCAACTACAAATAATAAATACCTTCATCCAAAACCTACAGTTCCCCGCTCTTATATGGTGTGAAGGCAACATGCAAACGCTACAAGTAAAATGTGTGGCTTCTGGTACAAAGAAACCCCAACCAAAAACATGGAACCTCCCTCCCCGCAAAGTGCAATGGATGGTAGCATGGTGTGTCAAAGAAGCTAAACCATTCAATCCCAGCTGATAGGAGCCAAATATATCATCTAAAAGAAATCTAAATCCTGGGCAACCTTAAACAGATCACCATTCTAAGCCCCTTGACTAGGACAGACTTAGAAGGGGCGCGATTCTGTTTAGGTGTGAACCATCAGTGGGTCACTTAAGCATGTGTGTTGCGTAGGGCTCAGTGCTGCAGCAGAGGTATACTCTCAAGCAAGACATCAGTTTTATTGAGTTCAAACTAGTATGCAAAATGCTGCAGAACTGAACATCACAAAGGAGTTTCTCCTGGCTAAACTACCTCCCGAGACTCGTTTTTGCCTCAGAATTCGGGCTGTGTCTATGCTGAAGTTCTGACAACAAACATTACGATATTGGATGAAGAAATTATCTGCCAATTGTTTAGGAATTCCTGCCTTAGGAGAGCTCTGACCTGGATGGCGCAGACTAGTCTGATCTCATCCTATCTCAAAAGCTAGCCAGGGACGAGAGGCCACCAAGGAAGTCCCCATAGCAGGCAATAGCAAGCCACCACTGTTTGTCTCTTGTCTTGAGAGCTTGATGGGGTTGCCGTAAATTTACCACTTCCTTAAAGAAGAGAGGGGCTCAGTGGTAGAGCGGCGGGTCTCAAATGCCATCACAAACACCTTCAATGAAAAGGATCAGGTAATCTGTGATGTAAAAGATCCCAGAGGACAGCTGTCTGTCATGAGTAAACAATACTGACTTGGAAACATGAAGTGACTTTGACGGACCAAAAGTCTGATTTAGTTTAAGGCGCTTTCAAACACTCATGTAATCCTCCCTCTTCAGGAAAAGTGGAAACTGGCGGCACTATCAGTGGTTAGCAATGAGAAAAAAAAGTGCACAATGAGACCTTTTTTGTGACGTCAAGGCTATTTCATAAAAATTAAACTTTACATCTTTGAGACTTTACTGTTTCGTCCAGTCCTGGTCATCATGTCCCACTGGCATGCAGCTGCCCGTTGCCCAGGTTTTCTGAGCACCCGGGCATAACTGGCACAGAAAGAGAGTCAAAGACTTCACTTCAAGAACACAGGGGTAGAGAGGACATTCAGAGGCGCTTCCTTTACGACACAAACACTAAGCCGCCTCCCACTGCTACAGCCACCTCCTCCTCTCCCCTCGCCCCCAGCCTTATACTTCAGTCAGTGCTAATTTATGAAGAGGCGGCAATAGTTAAGGCACTTCATTCTGAACAAGATATGCTTCCCCTGTCATTTGCATCCGGAACGGCTGGCGGCAGCTATGTAGGACGCCAATCCCTTCCTGAACTGGCAAGACCATAAGCCACTGTATAAAATACTTAGGCATAAGAATAATAATACAAGTAGCACTACTGTTATTGCATAGGACTATGTTGGAGAAGATAATGTACACAACATGCTCTCACGACAACACTGCTGCAAGTTAAAACCTTCACAAAGTTGGGATCAAGTAACAGTTACCTGCAAATACAGTCAATTTTTCTTTCAACCTCGATGCTGAAAACAGTCTGACAGGAGCAGTAAGGACAGTGGTGGGATTCAAATAATTTAACAACCGGTTCTGGTGGCAGGATTTAAATAATTTAACAAGCGGTTGTTTACAAGAGGCGTTTTAACAACCGGTTCTGCCGAAACGGTGCGAACCTGCTGAATCCCACCACTCAGTAAGGAGGTGATAGTAATAGTTGTTCCAAGCATATTACTATTTGTCCTGTACTGCTAAAAAATAAATACATACAATTCAGGGATTCTTTTTTCCCTGCTGAGTTTTACACAAAGCTCCGTTTGTTAATTAGACTAACTTTGTACTATTGCTTTAAAGATCTGTCTGTGTCAAAACATTTCCTCGATGTGAGGCAGTAATATACAAAATCATCACAATGCCACTCTTGAAAAGACAAGAACCTACACAAAAATCTTACTCTGAAGTGTGTACAAATTAATGCGTCCCCCCCCCCAAAAAAAACAGCCACCCACAAGTGGGGGGTTTAAAATGTCAAAAAAAGTTATAAGTACAGTGTCTTGTTACAAATAAAATACAAATGTATTCTTAATGAAAAATAAAATAACTGAAAAATTCATGCAAATCAGATAACTGTACAACGAATTTTTTTAAAAAAAACAATTGTTATGCTCAGTTGAAGGAAAATGCTGACTTTTCTTAAGAGTCTTGAATTGAGAATTCATAAATCTAAGATTTCTTGTCATAATTAAGTGACTTTTAAAAAAAATTAAGCCACGATTTAGAAGGAAACCTCCACATTGGATAGTACTTCCTGCTTATGAACTTATAGTTTAATCTATTACTGGGTTTTGTGGTCATTTCCAGCTTGTGCCTTAATTAAGGTCATTATGAGTTAATTATCTATACAAGTGAAGATTTTAATAATATGAATATATCTATATATCTATATCGATTTAGATATATAGGTATTCTCTTTAATGCTTTGGGATACATTTCATTGGGTTAGCAGGTACTGAATATTTAAACAGAGGCACTATTAAATAAACGCAAAAATAGTTTACAAAGCTAATTCTTTCTTTTTTTGGTTTCTTTACATTCTTCTACATTTCATTTCCAGGTCAACAGGTTTCATTACAGATGTAACGAAGCGTCATCTTTAGTGGATCACGGACTTGTGGATTTGTATCTCACTATTGCTTTCAAGTAGACACGACTCATTTTAGTGTTCTTGGAGAGTCTGGTTCATAGGTACAGAACACTATTTTGGAAGCATTGGTATTTTTTTAAAATAGAATAATGTACAAGTCTCTCAAACGTTACAAAAGTCACATACACTGGGCTATCTGAAATTTATACTGAAAGGAAGTTATTAAGAAAACAGATCAAATTACTTAATGTACTGATCAAGCAGTGGGACTGGATCCACTAACAAGCATGATCATTGTCCTCCATGCTCACACTGCTCCTTCGGCTACTTCCTTTTGAAGCCCCGGGAGATAATGATGAGAGAAGTGGGTCAGAAACTTCAACAGGAGAGAGGGTATCGTCTATCAGGATGTCTTCCAGTTTGGATCCCACTTTTGTAGGGACGGTGTAAGTGCCGGCAGCCGTCTCCATGGCATTGGCCAGGCTATCGTTGAAACTGATGGTGCCGTCAGTAAGGTCGAGAGTCGTGGTGCAAGACAGGTTGCGGTGACGTTGCAAAATCTCTTGGCTGCAGTTGTCAAGGACTGGCTCTTGTTTGATAATCCTGTTTACCATCTCTGGTGAGCAAAGGCCTGTTGACGGAACAATGGAAAGTCCGTGGGCTCGAGCCTGCATCTCAAGTTCCTGTTACAAAAACACACATAAAATGAGAAATGTACAAAAAAAAAAAACCAAGAAAAAGGGGGGGGGGGAAGTGACCACTCTAGAAATTTAATAACTCCTCACTTTGGGACAACCCCTCACATTTGTTAACATGTATAACTTTCCTTATGTAACTCCCAGATATTTAGGGAAAGAGGCAAGCCACAGCAGGGTTTGAGGAGAGAGGAAGTTGTCAGCCCGCTGTAAAGCTGTAGAGTTCACCCTCCAAAGGAGTCATTTTCCCAGGAGATCTGTTTTCTGTGGTCTGGAAATCAATTATAATTCCAGATCTCATGATGTTCAACGAGATAAGGATTATTTTGTGTAAACTTAGATAGGAACTGTGTTGGATTAGAGGAAAGATGTAATAATAAGATTTTTATTCTTTTTTTCTTTCGTTTTTTATTGTTTCCATTGTAACATGTTTATACATTATGTAATTATTTAAACTTAATAAAATTCTTTAAAAAAAAAATTCCAGATCTCCGGGCCTTACCTGGAGGTTGGCAAGGCAAGTTCTGAATACACATAACAGCACCTTTAAAAGTTGTTTGTGGAGAAATCCATATGCTATGTACACAAAAATTCATTTTATGGGCCCGGAATAGGAGATTAAATGTATATAAATGGCTCAGAATGGGAGATTAATTGTATCTAAATGGCAAAGTGATCTCCAGGCCCCACCTGAGGATTGGCAAGGCAAGGTCTGAATACACTGAACAGCACATTACTGCACTTTTTGTGAAGGAATGTATATGGCATACATGCATTTGCTTTGGGAGGGGGAGTGCACAAGAGTGGGGGGACGGGGACGTCCGAAACTGAACCAATGGGTGTGTAGGACAGTTGTCGGACATTCCAAATCCTTACTCCATTATATAGTTTAAGATATTATATTCACTGATTTTATATGTATTTATAAAGTAAAACATGTTCGTAATATATGGGGGACATCATTTTGTACTTTTACCGCCCCGCCTCCCCAAACATGTAGATCCAGATCTGCCCTTAAGTGCCACCTTCAGTTCAATCACTGATCAAAGCAGCCCAATATCCAAGCCACTCAGGATGATCCATTAAGGGGACATCATACCACACCAGGATCTTTATCATCACCCCACCTTGGGATGTTATGTGTCACCTCCTAAACTGCCCAGTTTGGATAACATAGACCAGTGGTGGCGAACCTTTGGCACTCCAGATGTTATGGACTACAATTCCCATCAGCCCCTGCCAGCATGGCCAATTGGCAGGGGCTGATGGGAATTGTAGTCCATAACATCTGGAATGCCAAAGGTTCGCCACCACAGACATAGACGATGTTCTAGATCACTGATGCTGGTGAAATCCACAGTTCAGCTCACGATACTCAGACTTATAGCGAGCTAGATCCTGCCAGTCCATTTAAATTACCAAAAGGGCAATTCTTGGGATTGTGGGACCCAAAGCAAAAGTCAGATGGAATGGGAACTGCAATGAAGCAGGAAATTGGACTAGATAAAGAGGAACAGTTGGTAACATCAAACTCCATGAATGGAACATTATCCCCTTGAAGATTTTTGTCCGGTGTGGAATGCACAATGCACTCTATTGAAATCTGAAATCCTGTACATAAAGCATAGCTCAGACAGAAATAAGCAAATATTCCCAAGGATTAACATGCACTTAACATAGACTTGGAAAGGATTTTTTTTTCCTGCTTAACATATGCAGCAGGTGTCAAGAAGCAAAGACAACAACAAACTTTGCAGCATCGTGGAATTAGGTCTGACAAGTTCCAGGGCTGCACAGCTTCTTTGACCTCACAAGATTCTGGAATATTCCCAAGTTTGTGCACCATTCTTTAGGCCTTTAAAAGTCAACTCCTTCGAGCCATTTACTTAGCTCTATCTGAAGTATGCTTTTGGTCCGGGTCTAAGATTATAATCTGATTTAAATGTATAATGTATTTGATATACTTGCAGAATCTTTTTTCTAATCCAAGTCAATTCAGAACTTTGAGGAAAAGAGGCTTACTTCCTGAGCATTTTGGTATGAATCCAGATCAATTCCAGATCAAGTTGAAGTAAGCTCTCACCATTACTACAAATGTCCCCTTGCACATCAGCCTCAGTTTCTACATATGTAGAAACATTTCACTACTGTGGGTTAAGAGAGCTACAGAATTATCATGATCACCCAACAGTTTTCTAGACAGATTACTTTTCTATAGAAAACACCACATAATACAAACATTCAATCAACAAACCTGTATTCTGAGCAAAAGGTGCCGATTGGCATGTTCCAGTTTCTTTTGTCTGTTTTCTAATTCTTTTGTACGCTGCTGTTCTCTTTGGAGCTTACGGATATAGTCCACAGAAGCTTTTAAAATGGTTCCCTTATTCCAGCGCATGTCCCTGCAAGTCATCAAACATGTTTTCAATAAATAAATAAATACTGGGGGAGGGATACAGCAACTATGATACAGCAACTAAATACAAATGCCATTTTTTTCTTGATAAAATAAAAACAGAATAACTTAATTACACTAGGGGGAGCAGCTGGTTAAGTTATTTGTTGGTAGCTTTAAAAAGAAAATTGAGATTCTTGTCACCTGTGGCACCATGTCTAAATAAAGAAAGATACCAAACCCTTGAATTCTGTTAAGCAATGCCCAGCTTCCTCTGACCCTTTCAAGAAACTAGCCCCTGAAAGCTTCCGTAACCCCCAAAGCTATCTACTCACTGATTCTAGAAAAGGGAGGGATCTCACTTAAATATTCTAGTTTGTTGTACAAACCTGCCCAGCTTTACCATTATGCTAAAATACTGGTTGTAATTTTTGCCAATTTAAACTAATCGGCATTAAAACAGCAGAAAACAGAGCACAACACTGTCGAAGGTTTTCACAGCCAGATTCAACTGGTTGTGGCAGGTTTTCCGGGCTGTGTGGCCGTGGTCCGGTAGATCTTGTTTCTAATGTTTTGCCTGCATCTGTGGCTGGCATCTTCAGAGGTGTATCACAGAGGGAAGTCTGTCACACACAGCCCGGAAAACCCACAACAACCAGAGCACAACACATTCACAACTGATATATTAAGAGGGGAGATGGGTACCACATTTAAGTGGAAGGTCAGTTTCTTTTGGCAGTGATCAAGTGTTTTAGGTCCCACTCCCCCAGTGTAAGTTCAGGAACACAAATCACAAAAGGGGTGATTGTGATACAGTTTGTTATCAATTATTCAGGGCTGGGTTTGTAATGAGAGTTCTTTCTCTTGCTGTTCCTCACCCTCTCCATAGTGAATACCCCATGTCATAACTTCATGACATTATGCACTCCACCCACTTCCTTAGTCACTGACAGACTGGATGCAAAGATTTACTCAATATCGTGATGGTATAATGCAGGGCAAGTGGTATTACATGTGACAGTGAAGAACTCAACATAAGATACCATTTTCGGCAATATTATTATATCTCCCACAACAACACTCTGTATTCCAGTGATGTAAATTCTCTACCTCTGTCAACATACTAATCTATCATCATGCTATGCTATCTTTTTTAAAAAAAATTAAAAGGCAGCAATATTATGGATCTTCTCTTTGTTCTTTCCCTGAACTCATGAGAAATACAAGTGTAGGTCTTAGATCCCAAAGAACATTTCTGCTGATGGAATGGAGTAATTCTTTCTTGCATTCTCTCAAAGACCACTCCTGAAAATAGGAGGATCCCAGGAACAAAACTGAAGGTATCAGCAATAATTATGCCTCATCCCTTTGCCAGAAGAACCTCTGTAGAATCCAACACTATTTACTTCTTTATTCAGAACATTTATATGCTGCCTCTCTTGAGATGTGCAGTAGAATTCATTCACTATGTTGTAAAATGGGACCAAATATTTTGCTATGGAAAAAAAGTAGTTGAAGCCCTAGCAATATAATAGGCTTAAACTTTACATCTTACACTACAAGAATAGCCCAAAGCATAAGCTCATTATTGACTCATTTCACAGAGAAATTTACTCACAAATAACAATTCATTATTTGATGTGATCGTACTTACGGATCATTTGATTTGGGTATCAAAGTGCCCAGTTCTTTTATACGATCGTTAATATTGAATCGCCTTCTTCGTTCAACTTTTAAGAAATTGATACAAATTAGAAGTCAGGAAACATACATGGCACAAAGTTCTTGCAAATACAGAAGTCCCACTATGACTATTTTAAAAAAATTCCATAGCTGAGGCATGCTTGCTTGACCACAAAACCCACAATGTCTGGCAGAGCCATAGGCAGAAAACAAACAAGGGAGTGCGGGGAACTGGGTTTCTGTTGTGTCTGTAAATTGCAACTTTTCTTTATGACATAAAAAATCAGAAAGTGGAACCACACCATCAATTTGCAAGTGGCTCTCTCCAAAGGAAGCTAGCTGGAAGTTTTGTCTATTAATTCAAAGGAATAGGAAGGGTACCAATAATAGGAAGGGTACTAAAAGACATTCTTCAGACCTTACAGATGAATTAACAAAAATGCTTGTTATGACTAGTTTTTAATCCGTAACACCAACTAGACAGGATCTGGAGTGTGTTTTGTCAAGATGCCCTACATTTGCTAAACCTCAACCCCTTTCTAAGGATCCAAATTGTTAAATGTAGCTTATTCAAAAAATAACTTCACCGAATTCTGTTTTGGCACATCTTTCGGAGTGTGGGGAAAATGCCCTAATTTTCTTGACATGTACTAAATGTGGCCTGGGTTCATTTTGTGTGAGGCTAATCCTATCACTCTTTCGGAGTCCTATAACAACAAGAAAGGAACAAAATTTCAGTCAAGAAACGTTAGATGTAAATGAAAAAGAGAGAGCGTGATACATGGGAATGAACAGGTTACCCAGCAATTCTTCAAAAAGTATCCTACACTTTTTTTTTTAAAGGGCAGTGTAATGTCCAGTTTTGGACACTTGCATTTGAACATACCCGGCCTAAAACCTTTGTTGACCAAAACCTACTTGGAATACAAACCAATGCATCTTCACTTTCTCAAGCACTGCTGAACAGAAACAGGAGACTGCAGCTATTCCTTCTAGGGCAGAGCACAAACAATTGTGCTTGATAAATTTCAGGTTTGGGTGTTTAAAGCCCGGAAATTTTCAGTCAAGTCGAATAAAGCTGTTACCTTTCAGCTTTATTTGGCTTTTACCAAATTTTTTTTGGCTTTAAAAAGGCAAACCTGAAACATTTCCATTCTCCTCACTGTTGCTTCTTATGTCCACATGGGCTTGAGAAGTAGTAGCGGAGAGAACTTCTGCCCTTCCTTGCCATTTCCCAAGTCCACATTGACTTGGGAACTGCTGGTAGGGCTGAGAGAGAACGTCAACTGAATGCTCAGCCGATAAAGTCAAATCATTTTTTTTGAAGGGGGGTGTTTGGTGATTCAGTTTTTACCCATTCACCACCTTCTGGCATAAGTTCACTGATTTCAAGGAAGATTGTGAGGTAAAACTGTGCCTACCATGTCAAACGTCAGACTGTTGTCAAATCTCAGTTAAATATAATCAGAAGCAGAAACAAGAAACTTACTCAAATTGTGGTTATCTTTCTTTTGTCTCTCTTTGGCCAGTGCTCTTGCCTCAGACTCTGTGGGAAATACACATGCTGAGCATGTTAATAAAGTAGTTAGAATGGTGGAAGTGTAAGAAAGACAATAAATATCAGCAAACCAAAAGCTTTCACAATCTCTGGTTCATGGAATTTCAACATGCACTATTGATGAAAAGTAGCTCCTAAATATCAGTTGATACGTGCTGTGGAGAAGCTTGCAGGGTTGTGAGGGGCAGGGCGGGAGGATGCTTTAACCTAGTATTTCACCCAAATCATGAGATTTGGAGCCTAAACAAAAAGTTAATGACAATTATCTTAAAACTAGCATTGTCCCTGTTACCAGGAATGGTTTTCTTTAAAGGTCATTTTCAACATTCATAAAAATTCTTAATGCCCTAGCACTCCTGAATGCAAAAGAAGGACTACATGTTTGAAAAGAAGATCAGCATGCCAGAAAGAACAGTAGCCTGACTTCCCAAATGATAACAATATCTTATTCACTCAACAATATGCTGGCTTGAAACAAGCCATGTGATACACAAAAGGTGGTTTCTACGCTATCTGGGAAATCTATCTTCTAACAAGCTTCCAAGAGGTCACCTTCCCCAAGAATGGAAAACTGCAAATGGCTAGATTCCAGTGTAGTAGCACCTTAGAGACCAACCAACATGTTTTTCACAGTATAAAAGTATTCCCACAGTACAGATTGTCTAATCTTGAATAACTATCACAAAAAGTATACAGCTCAAGAGTTGTATATAGCTCAAAAATACAAACAGCAATCTACTACTACATAAATATAGGTGACCACAGTCTCTCTTCAGAATACTTGAATTTTAAAGGTACAGCAACAATGCTTGTAAGCCATATGAATACAAAAAGACTTTTCTTGGGCTGACCAAACTTCAGTGCAGTTTGACCTCAGGGTTTCTTCAGCTTGGCCCAATTACTTGCTAAGAAGAAGCTCAATAGTGTGTTTTAAAGAGTATTGCTTTGGGACCGCATACAGCAGCTTGCTCTCATGCCCAAAGTAATCGGGTCAAGCTGAAGAAACCCTGAGAAGTTTTTTTTTCCATATTCATATGATTTACAAGTATTGCTGCTATACCTTTAAAATTCAAGGTGAAGATTATTCAAGATTAGAGAATCTGTACCAAGGAAATACTTTTATGTATTTTAAAAGAATTGTGTATGTTTACTTCCAAAAGGGTTTCAGACAGTGCAGGAAGAATGAAAAACAACAGAAATCCCTGGCCACCATGAAACTACCCTATGCAGCCCCCCCCCCCCACCCGCACAGGGAGCATTACCAGACCAAAAGTTGGCTTCATCCCTGGGAACACCCTAAAATGCTCCCACCAATGCCAGCACAGGCTCTTGTGGCAGAGGAGTGTTGGCACAGTGGCAGCTTTCATTTGTGGGTGCTGTGGAGCTATACGGCACCTCAAGGCCTGCATTTGTGCCCCTCCTGCCACCATATTCACCCTTTGTGCCAGCGTACAGGACACTCATGTTGGTTGCCCTTCCCCAACTCTGTCACCCTCCCCATGGACTGCACTGTAAAATGGCAACATTAAGACCATTTCCTTGGAAAAAAGCTCCACTAAATAAATGGATATTTACTTTTGAGTGGATGTACTCAAGATTGCTCCCTAAAACTCACAGTCACTACCTTTGTTCATGGTAAACTCACTCAGCCAACTCATTCATGGTGAAGATCACAGTATCCCTAAAACAGTGCAATATACCTGATGACGTAAACTCTGGCTCATGAAAGCTTATGTGAGGATATATTTTGCTAGCCTTTAAGGTACCGTATATACTCGCATATAAGTCGAATTTTCCAGCACATTTTTTTGTGCTGAAAAAAGCCCCCCTCGACTTATATGCAAGTCAGGTGTATTTTAAACAATATTTTAGAGGTTTTACTTTGTTGGCCTAATGGCGCCAGTTTTAGGCTAGCATTGAGGCTCTCAGATGTTCCAGGACCAATTATCAGTCTCGTCAGCATGGCCAATTTGGCCATGCTGGCAGGGCTGATGGGAAATTGTAGTTCCTGAACATCTGAGAGCTGCAGGTTCCCTACCCCTGGGCTAGCTGCACCTAAAAATTTCTCAGGGATTTTCAGGAGACTCTCCTGATGATACCCACCCAAGTTTGGTAAAGTTTGGTTCAAGGGGTTAAAGTTATGGACCCTGTGTTGGGTGTTCTATACCCCATTGTTCTTCCAATGGGAGCTAATAGTAGGTGGGGCTACATGTTTGAGGGTGGTCCATAACTTTGGACCCATTGAACCAAACTTTACTAAACCTGGGTGGTATCATCAGGAGGGTCTCCTAAAGATACTCCTGAAATGTTGGTACTGCTAACATAAAACATTCCTCTCCCCTGACCAAAAATCTAGTTTTGAAGGATTTTAACTCTTGTGTTTTAGCTTTGGTTGCTGGTTGAGGCTAAGGTTTTTTGTACTTTTAAAAGTTATTGTTGAGACCATATTGTTTTAGTTGACCCTCTTTTCCACTTACAGAACTAGTTTACTGTTTTTCTTTGAAATAAATATTCAAAAACATTTAACCTACTGATGCCTCAATTAATGTAATTTTATTGGTATCTATTTTTATTTTTGAAATTTACCAGTAGCTGCTGCATTTCCCAATTTAATTTATATGAAGTCAATGTCGTTTTCTCCCAGTTTTTTTGTGGTAAAATTAGGTGCCTCGACTTATATGTGGGTCGACTTATACACGAGTATATACAGTACCACCTGGTTCCTGTTTTATTTTGCTGTTTCAGATTTAAAAAAATATGTCCATCTGGAATTATTCAGAAGTTATATACTTCTCTGAGTAACATTGTAGAGAATTACTGCTGCCTCACTGTGCATTGGGATCGCCAACTTCCAGGTGGACCCTAGAGATCTCATGGAATTATAACTTATCTCCAGTCGGCAAAGATCCATTGCCCTGGAGGAAGTGGCAGCTTCACAGGGTGAACTCTACAGAAGTCTACCCTTACTATATGAAATGCTATATTAATATTGGGGATGTTATCATAAGTTGTTTAACTTGCTCTGAGCTGTTAACCTGATAGTATTATTTTGATCTTGAATTGTTAATTTGTGGATCCACTGAAATTGATATTGTCTTTATATGTAGCCTTATGGTTTTGTATTATCATGTTATTGTTATTCCTACTATGTTGTACACCGCCCTGAGCCCTCCAGGGGAGGGCAGTATATAAATTAAATATCCTAACACAGAGAGTGTGGACACCTCATCTTTGAAGCAGCTGCAGGCCAGAATTCTGCCAGTACATAACACAAGTCTC
The DNA here is from genome assembly GCF_021028975.2 of Sphaerodactylus townsendi. Lineage (NCBI taxonomy): Eukaryota > Metazoa > Chordata > Lepidosauria > Squamata > Sphaerodactylidae > Sphaerodactylus > Sphaerodactylus townsendi. The sequence continues at coordinate 34,731,007 of NC_059427.1, read as the reverse complement.
CAAGAAAGCACAAATATCAGGGTGAATATGCAATGGGTGAAAAACGTGTGTGGCTGTTTCTAAGCCTTGCTCCTAAATGTAGTATTCTTGAAACAATTGTTCTCATTTTTATTATTATTGTTTGTTTATTTATTTGTTGTTGTTGTTGTAGATTTCACAGCTGCCAGATCTTTAGCTGGTTGTTGGCCTTCATTACAATTCGAGCCTCACCCAGAGGCCTAGGAAGTTGTAATGTAATGGATTAGTTATTATTATTAGTTGTTTATTGTTGTTGTTGTTGTTGTTGTTGTTGTTGTTGTAGATTTCACAGCTGCCAGATCTTTAGCTGGTTGTTGGCCTTCATTACAATTCGAGCCTCACCCAGAGGCCTAGGAAGTAGGCCCTAATAAAGTAGGCAGGCCGTACTTTTTGCAAAGGTTCCAGTGCACCATTGCTGCTAGCCTATTATGACGTTCGAGATAGTCAGTTTGGGCTATTTTCTTACAACAGCAGATGATGTGCTCCACGGTTTCATCACCCTCTTTGCAGAGACGGCACTTTGGGTCATTGTAGGATTATTATTATTATTATTATTATTATTATTATTATTATTATTATTATTATTATTGTTGTTGTTGTTGTTGTTGTTGTTGTTGTTGTTGTTGTTGTTGTTGTTGTATTGCTGTTATATTGTTATTATTATTATTATTCAATTTATATACTCACATCCCCGAGGGCTCTACATGTGTACAACATCAACATAAAATACAATAGCAAGAGGGTTATTTACCTGTAAGTTCCCTTTTTATGTTAGGAAGGTCAGCAGGACAAGAATTGCTAATGTTGAGTCCTGGAGGAGGCATGCCCTGGTTGCCATAGAGGTCTACTATGTTACCGGAAACAGGCAGCTGAAAAAAAATGAAAGAGGAGACGGATTATTTGCTACATTCCAACCAGGATCTGTTGATACAGGAAACTGAAGCATCAACCACCATCGTGTTTATATCACTCTGCATTTGCAAATGCTATTCTATGTAAAAGAATACACATTAATCATGGATATATATTATAGGTAGCCATGTTGGAAGTTGAGTAACGGGGAAAAAAAACCGGAAATGAAATTCAAAAAAATTAGGACTAAATAAAGTGACACAAAGTAATCAGTTGTTGTTCCCCTGACTTCTGCAGTAAACCGCATGTCTAGAGAAACTGCAAAAGCATACAGGGCAGAAAGGTGTGTTTCACAGAATAGAGGGAAAGTCCTATATGAAGTTAGAGTTGCCAACCTCCAGGTGGGGCCTAGAGATCTCCCGCTGTTACAGTTGGTCTCCAAACAACAGAAATCAGTTCCCCTGGATAAAATGGCAGCTTTGGAAGATGAACTCTATGGCATTGAATCCTGCTGAGGTTCCCTCTCCTCCCCAAAACCCGCCCTTCCCTTGCTCCTCACCCAAAATCTCCAGGTATATATGGATGTTGAATGAAGACAAGGCCTCCTGGCTCTGGTATTCGGAGATGTAGGCATGAAGAGGTCTCCTCTTGTAACCCTAGTAGCCATCCTATGGGTTTCTTCCCATGAATCTCTCTTATCCCCTTTTATAACTATCTTTTAAAACATTAGTTCATCTAGTCCACAGGTGTCAAACTCGCGGCCTTCCAGATGTTATGGACTACAGTTCCCATCATCCCCTGCCAGCGTCATGCTGGCAGGGGATGATGGGAACTGTAGTCCATAACATCTGGAGGGCCGCGAGTTTGACACTTATGATTCTAGTCCGACAAAAAGTTGCATGATTGAAAAGTTTGCTTTTTCTATTTGGTCCTAATAAAGTTAATACTTTATGGTTATTGTTGGATTTATTGATCTGGAGCCTAGGTCAGACTCCTATGTAATTTTTTTTTTTAGGACTGATATGCATTTCATGTAAAGGATAAATTAGCTTGTGCACAGTGATCTTTGAAAATATCTGAAACAAAACTATCAGTACGGGGAGAGACCCTTCTTGAAACACACCACTTAGCGTTAACCATGCGTAAGATCAATCTGTGTTGACTTAAATTCAAATAAGGGTTTGGGCCGTAGCAACATGGCACATTTTGCTATGGAAACTGGAGTTTTTTTCTGTTAATTTTTAAGAAAGGGTAGTGCATCTTACATGCTCTCAAAGCAAGAAATTGGTTTTTGCATGCTACTCTATAGTCAAACGAGATCAAACACATTTCACATGTGACCATTTCTAGGGAGGAAAAGGTCCGCTGCAGAAATTTACAGCATCGCATTTAACGCTTCTCTTGGAAACGGCCTCTTGCCAATCTCTGCAAATTCTTTAATACTGGAGCACAGCTATCACTGTAGCAAACAGGACCTAAACCTTTGCAACAGAACAACAGAATCGTTGTTTGCTCTGAAGAACTATTTATAGGCCATAAGCTGACTTTTTTCTTTGCTGGAATTTTTTTTTTTTAAATATACCTCTGTAAGAAGGCTTAGATCTCATTGCTGTAATTTTTAAGAAAGCATGAAAAGAAGTCTTTTATGGAGAGATAGCCATTGCTCTTCCAAGCAAAGCAAGTGTCATTTAACTGATGTTTATGCGGCAAGAAATTATATCTGGATTTTTTTTTAAAAGGAAGGAGATCACTTGTGTGACATTTGGCCGCATATCTCCAGGGGATAAAAATTACGGAGTCTTAGCAATACTCTGCAATATTTAGCAATACTCTTGTTTTCTCTACTGCTCTTGCATGGGGCCAATCTCCTCAACAGGACACCATGCCAAGGATAATGTTGTTAAGAGAAGTTCTCTTAATTAGCTAATTCCTCCCTGAAATCCCAGAATTCCTGCCTTTTCCTCTTTTTACGAATTTGGAGTCTGTTTTGGAGCAAAAGAGAAATGTGGAGAAAGGAACAGCAGGCAGGAAGGTTCTACAAAAATTCAAAACGTTACTCTTTACATGCTCAGAAATAGGCAATGGCTACCCAAACCTTCCTGTTCTTTCGCTAGAGCACAGCCTTGAGGGGTGTAGTATCACAAAATCTGTAAGGGCTTTGGTTTTAAAAAAGGGCTCAGAACTGCAAATAGAAACCAAAGAGATTCCTTTTTTTTGAAAGAGAAAAATAGAACAAGAGGAATCAATTGGGACATGTAAAAAAATGAATTTTGAAAAAGAAATTACTCTCCCCATAGCAACACTAGGCAATGATACTAGGCTTGCAATTTGGCGAAGGTGCGAAAACTTGGTGTGACCCAGCAGTCGTAAGTGGTACTCAACCCCTTTTATTCCTGAAGTCACTGGGGAACACATTCTGTTCAGCAGCCCAAATATATTTTTCCCCATACATCTCATATTCAGGCTACCAAAATAACGGGTCAAGAAAAGTCTGGGGTACCAGAATGGCCAAGGGCATAGATTCTCAGAAGGATATGAGCCCAGAGGAGGGAGGAGAGAGAAATTGGTCCTCTCAGTACACAGAGACCAACGGCAAGGAGACAATCACATTCTTTTAGACCAGAAACATGCAACAATCATATACAATCATTTGTTTCTCTTAAGCTGTCTGTGGCAGCATCTGCCACGCATTCAGAACCACTGGATGACAGACGGGGCATTGGGGACAGGTATGCATACAGGATTACCTGTTGGGAGATGCAGGAATGCCCACTGGATATTCTAGGAGCCAGGAATGCCAATTGACTTGAATGGGCTCTATGACTGCACACAAAAGTTACAAAGAATGCAGAACAGATTCATGCTGATGGTCTCTGGGCACAGAGAGATTGCTCTGTGCAACACCTCCAGAGAGACAGAGGCCCAACAGCGGGGAACCGGGAAAGCATGTTGGGGGGGGGGGGGGGATGTTTGATAGCTGCCTTTTACCTTGGCACACCTCGCTCACGCACACACCAGCCCTTCGGTCAAAAGTCCTGTCAGAAAATCTAATAAGCTGCAGAGCACCTGGAATGACCGTGCCCAGAATCTATTGAAGGATCTATCTGTTAGTGGGCCTGATTTACCCCAGTAGCCCCCTCTCCTGAGCATCTGCTGGAGCGAATGGCCAAGGAGGGGTACTCCAGCATGCCCTTTGTCATTCCATGAGCCCCTGTGATTGCAGATTTTGCATATGGGCCAAGCACTTGCTTGGGGTTGCTGCTGGGGGGAGAATGCTGGGGGTTCTTGCCAACTCAGTCAATTTGCCAAGTTACCGTTAGCCAGGGCTCAGTTCTTTTAAGGGGGTGGAGGGATGCTGCAGAAACCCTGCCCACCCATCAGTTGTGACATGCACATGGCTCGGCCCCTGGGCCTGCTGGCCAGTGATTGGTTCTGTCTGTCCTGTAGGTCACATCTCTGCTGCTGTTCCTTGTGACCTGTATGGGACACAGTGGAATAATGGTAGGTTCTCTAGTGGTGACATTATTAGACCAGCAGCCAGGTGCTGCAACGCAGGCAGCCTTTTGGATTGCACTGGCTGTCAACAGGAAAACTACGGGGCGGGGGGGGGGACCTTCTCACCCTTAACATCTCAATGTAAATCTAAGTACCGTATTTGCCATTTGTAGAGCGGGATCCATTAAACCAAAGATTTCTTCATTATAACTGGATTCCAAACTGATTATGTCATCAATTACATCGTCCATCTGTAAAAGCAGGTAAAACATGGAAGAAATCAATTCGATTGAACTGTGTCATTAACCATTTTTGGGTATGCACAACTGTGTGTAACAGGAGCCCATACTGCTTGTGACATTCTTGATACAGGCAGTAGCCATTTGGTGTGCATACGTACCACATAAATTAATGGCTGAAAATAACTACAATGTTGTTTCATTTGAACAGCATTTTCAGACCTGAAAGCCTATGTAGTGCCCGATTCAGACAAAATTGTGACTCGGGAGGAACTACAGGGAGCAGGCGACCCTGGTGTGGACAACTGGATGCCCTCAAACACAATACATGAAGCAAAAACTATAAACTAACACATATTTAGAAAAGACAATATATTTTAGACACGCCTCTTGTAGCATAATGGTGTTGAATACTACATAATTCATGGGACAGATTCAGTAAGAGCAACCAAAACGATGGCATCAAATTTTGTTTCAAGTGCACACGTATTGCTCTGTACTGCGATATAGTGGTGGGCCCCTATCCTGGGAACATATTGTGTTTTCATCTCTGCCACATGAATATCCACTCCCAAGCCTTCAGATCTGTGTGTGCTCACACAAAAATCCTCCTGCACGCCCAGTGCGTCACTGCAGTACTATAACAGAAGCCGAGAAGGAGTTCCACGCCCCGTAGAGAATATATAGTTTGAAAAAAGCCAGCAGGAATGCAGATGCCTTGAGTTGGTACGCAGTTCTTTACATTTGGAGAGCGGATAAGCAGGACATTGAAATCAGGCACTGCAATTACTAACGGTCGGTGCGATGAAACATTTTTTTAACCACGAATGCCTCCAGCAGGTATGGCCTTATAGCATGTTCTCATTATAAATGAATCTCAAAACAATTTAGCTGCCAAGGAACCTTGATCAGCCCATCTGTTTACAGGTCAGATATTGCTAATGAAGAATGATCAACAACCCTCCCAAAAAGACAGCTTCCATGATTTGGGGAAGAAGGGCATGATAGTTAAAAGTGGACAGCAGGTATCGGCTCACTGAAGCGCCAAAGGCTACTGGTTTGCAATCCAAAAAACAATTTGACTGCAGAGGGGAAGAGGTATTTTTCAACAAATGGAATTTGATCACCAAAAAACATAGCATTACATTTTTGGAAACCTGCCACTTCACCAAATTGGTGAATGCCGTTGACTATATTAGTGTATGAAAACTGTTGCCCCAGATACATTACACTGAAAGGATGTAAACCTATTCAACTGTCTTTTGGCCAAGTTAGTCATGACTCGATCACCCGAATCCAGAGAGGCTTCACACGCTTATGAGAGCAGAGGACCGATATATTCAGTGCACATCCCAGCTGTACAATGGAAGAGATGCCTCTACTTCGAAATAGCCAATGCACATGAGGAACTGCTAGACAGTAATCTTCAGGATTTGTGAATTTAAGCCCTGATCGCTAAAACATTCCAACATTAAAAGTTCTGACCACTTCTGCCTTCTTCAGACACATCCACAGGTTTTTTTCTACTGTTTGCTTGTCTTTTCACCCTTGGTTTCCACACCCATTTTCAGTGCGCTTTTGTAGGAAAGATGCCACATTTTAAGTCTAAAGTTAGTTAACATCCAGTTCTGTGTATTATGAAACACTGCAATTGTAAGCACGTGGCCTTACATGGGTGTAACTCTGCTTAGGACTGCACTGTTAAACCCTATATCTAACACCTACATTCTGGAAGATCCATGAGCAATGGGGTTTTCAGTCATACACCTAAAAACCTAACGTGGGAAACAGCCCTGAGAATATTCCAAGAATAAACAAGGTATCTGTGTTCACAAGGATTTTGTGTACTGCCTCTTGCTAAAACTAAAACCAAAAACATTTATTTTTATAAGAGGAAGTACCTGCATGCAAGATGCCCGAGAATGTGTATTCAGTGCCTGGCATTCTGTCTCTGCCCTGTTGCTTTGCTCTTCAAATTTATAAAAACCCTGTAAATACAAAAAAAATAAAAAAATAAAAATTTAAAAATGGATAAAGCAAGAGAAGCGGTTAAGGGGTCATACTTAGAACGAACCTTTGTCATGCACACACTGATTAATGACAGAACTGGCAAAACTTTGACTTTCCAGCTATGGAAAGTAATTGAATACATAATCAATCAATTAATACAAAAAGGTAATTGAATCTATTGGCCTCTCATTAGATTCGCTTTGTATGCTTACCTCTAATGAGGCCTATAACATCTTAAAAGCTAAACTTCTTGATTGAGAATTCCAATCACTGACAAATGTGGCCAAAAAGACCTGTTCACCCCTAAGTTTAGCAATCCCCCCCCCCACTCAAGGCCAAATAGCTAATTATCTAATTACCTTGGTTAATCCAACACAAAGACGAGCCCTGGCCCTCGCTAGATTTAACGTTATGCCCTTTCTTCGTGGCAGGTTCAACAATCGTGATAAAGCGCAAAGATTATGTCCCTGCAACCAAAATCAGATTGAAACCATAGTCCACTCCTTCTTCCATTGCCCGAAAACCAAAGAAGTCAGAGCCAGATATGCAAATTCCATCCCATTATTGATTATGGCCCTCGCAGACTCAGTTGCTATTCCATACCTTTTAAACAATTCTGATTCGACATTTACTGAGATGGTTGCAAATTTTCTTCTCGAAATAATCGAAAGAAAACAATTTACTAAACCCACCTGCATCTGTACGTATAGAACAAATGTATACAACCCTTTTTCCTTTTATTATTTCTATTCTTATTTTAACATTCTTATATGCCAATAAAGGCTTTGAATTGAATTGGATACAAAAAAGTGCTATCACAGTGGGAGCCATTTCACTGTTCACGGATGTTCACAGTGTTTAACTGCAGAATCCTTTGCAGAACGTAGCAAAATAAAGGCTCGATGGCTTCCAGGATCTGCATCATTTTGCCCACTATTGCGGGAGATAAAGGATTTTATTCTCTGCTTGTTGTTGAAACATACTCTAATTGGCCAAGGAGGCATATACAACCTCCCACTCCCATCACATACAAAGCACACCTGTGATTTTTGTGCTGTCCTCCTTTAAAATTCACGTGGACTGAAACTCTGTTTAGTTCGGTATTTGTATGAGCTTCAAACCATTCTGCACAAAAGTGAACATGCACACATAAACAAGTTCCATCATCAGTGTGGCATTTTAACAAATGGTATATATGTTCTTGAATACCACAGACTTGACTGAAAACCAACTCAAAGAATGTTTCAAGGTTGGCAGTACCTCTTCTGCAAACAGTGGACCCACGATTGACCCATCTTCTGTACAACAGTGGTTTTCCACCCCAAATGCAACACAGGGCTAACTTGTCATAAATTGACTGATTTGCACAGTCCTTACATTTCCAAATGTTATTATTAAAAACATTAGTGTTGATTTCATACTCTGTGCCCATTTTGCATCCACGTAGCTCGCTTTCTCCTCCTTGTGCTCACTGATTCCTTATGTTTAAACATATCAAGGGTTTATTGGATTCAAATAATTTAACAACCGGTTGTTTACAAGCACCATTTTAACAATTGGTTTTGCCGAAGTGGTGCGAATCTGCTGGATCCCACCACTGGATATATATTTAATAATAACAAACAAAAAAACCTCAACTAACTAATGCTCAGTCTCACAATGTAACCAAAAAATTCAGGATAATTCATGAGGACATAATTAAATAATTGAGCAGTCTTTAGAACAGACAGCCAGCATAACAGATGGAAGCAATAGACTATTTAAAACATATATTTAAAATTAAAACTAATGGGTGTAGAAATGGAATTACACACTTAGATGAACTTTAAGCTTGCATAGCAGTTACCAGTCTTCTGTAACATATAGAATATCACTTTTTAACCACTTCTGGTCTGGAGTCAAGAATTATCAATCCTATGACTGTGCAGATAACTATTAGTATGAGATGACATAACCATACAGCAATAGCAAATGTAATAAGTATGTTGGACCCAACTGGCTTGCACGGACACTGAGCCATCTGCATGCTGGATTGCAACCAAAACCAAACAACCTGCTCTAATGTGATTGTACTATATCACTCTCAAAGTATCTTGTCCAAACTCAAATCTTCCTTAGAAATATCAAACCAAAAACTAAACAATTTAAGCTGGAGCAAAAGGAAATATATGCATAACAAAAGCTAAAGAAGTTGAAATATATACTCATGAAAACTGAACTGGCTGTGCCTTTCTGGGAAAGAGATCTTGAGGTTTTGTGGATAGAGGCCTTGGAAGAGCCAAATCCCATCTGGGGGATTATTCAGAAATGGACTGAGAAGAAACTGACCGCCTGTGTGATGTCAGCTAACATCCACATCTGAAATATTATCTACAGTTGTGGTGTCCCCATCTCAGAAAGCACAGCCCAGAATCGGAAAAGGTGCTCAATAATAAACTGAAGAGTATTTCCTATGAAGAAATGGCAAAGTATCTGGGATTTTTTTTTAACAAAAAGAACAGCTAAGGCAGGTGTGATGCAATGGATATATTTGGTCCCCCCCCCCCCCCCGGTTTTTCCAAGTCAAAGACAACAAGGGTACTTCTTTATATCATGTTCAATTATGTGATGAATTTGCTACCACAAGTGGTGATAGCTGCAGGCTTATAGTTTGGAAAGAGGATTAGACAAATGCATGGAGGATAAGTCTACTAGAGGCTCTATCAGCCATAAGAGCTATCTAAAGCCTCCATGTTTGAAGGTAGTATAAATATTATTTGTTACAGGCCAACAAGGGAAGACCTGTTGCCTTCATGCTGTCCTTGTGATCGCCCCTGAGTCATCTGTCCAGATGCTGCTGGAAAGAAGATGCTGGCATTGCTCAGGTAGATCACTGACCTGCAGTCCGGTCCAACAGGACTAATTTTTTGAGTCCACGTTTTACATGCTTCTCAATATGGCAATTGCAAAATGCCGTGTTGTGTTGAGAAAATCAGTGCCCTACAACTCCACACTGATTCCTGATAATATTAGCCTGGAAAGTCACAGCAAAGAAACAAAAGGGGATCTGTACTCTAAAAGATCAGTTCTCAGTTCTCCCACTGAATATACTAACAGAGCATTGAAAAGAGTGCATAGATTTTTTAAAATGCTAACATTTCATTTTAAATAGTTTCAGCCATTCATTCATTCATCTACCACCACCACTCCCAGCCCAAATGAACTGTACAATAAGTAGATTAGTTTGTAAACACAAGATAACTATTTAAGCACAGAATGTCACCTTCAGTCTTACCTCTTTTTCACAGTTGGAGTTAAGCGTAAGCATGGCCATTGGACTATTTGGTGCACTGCTTCCCGTGCCAGGTGGCATAACATGATCACCTGGCTGGTTTGGACATGGTAAACTCAAAGCTTGGTTGGTGTGTTTGTTGGCCAACGTGGTGGAGAGGTACTGCTTGACTTGTTGGCGTTGGGCTTGTTGGATGTGGTACTTGGTAGGATTTTCCAGGTGAGTCTGCACCTGCAAATACATGAAGTAGCAGCAAGCTATCAGTTTGCATTCGTTCCAAACTTCTTCGGACAGATATGTCTGTATAGCTTTAACAATTTATCCTAGAACTAATTTTCAAAAAATTGACGTCACTGTCATACAGATGAATGCAATTTGTTAAGTTTACCATTTGGAAGTTCAGACAAAAGGTTACAACGTTTTTTTGAAAAACAGCAGCATTTATCATACAACGCTACAAAAGATAAACAACTGAGCTTAAGTTACAGAATACCATAATCAAAAGCTAAATGAAGAACACTTTCCCTTCAAATCCTCGAACATTTGATTAAATAAGCATAACTGAGATGAAGGTATGCTTAAATGCAGATATGGCAAATGACAGGATGAAGACCACACACACAAAAAATTTAATCTTGTTATGATCTAAAACCAAAAATGCAATTTAAGCAAGCCTAAAATTCAACCCATCTCATCCATTGCTTAAGAATATGTATGGTGCTAGAGGTTTGTCTTTGAAATGGGACTCTGCTTAGTTCATCCAGTTATCTTGGTCTTCATCTGTATTAACACACTGGTACCTTACAACGAGTTCCTTAATCTATTAATAACTAAGTCGCATTTAAGTAGCTTGTCTTTTGATAGGTACTGCTAAGGAAGAGAGGCTATATAATAGCATGAGGATACAATAGCGCACATAGCTCTGCAGGTTAAGGGAGATGCAAAGCCACACAGTATCATAGCCATTCAATACAATGAACAATTTTAAAAAAAGAAATACTGCAGTACATGGCAAGTGAGGGCAAGAGAACTCACCTGGTAATGATTATATTCAAGCATTTCCAGCATGACATTTATATATTCCAAGCAGTGCCAGAGAATCTCTTTGGCAGCTGTTTATTTTCTGCTAATCCAGTTCAAAGGCACACACATAGAATCACCATAAACAAGTTATCCTCGAAACAGCACAAGAAACTCAGATATAACTGCCCCGCTTTCTAGTACGCTAAACTAATTAGATATGCATACTGAGAAACAAAGAGAAGGCACTTTTTTGGGAAGTTGTGCAAGTTTAGCCTGAAAATTTGGGTATTAATTTTTTTCCATGCCTTTGACGTCATACTTTTTTTCATACACATAAAAGGGCTTTTGAAAGTGATGGGTTATCAAAGTGAGATTGATGGTTTGCTTAAGGCCAGTTCACTATTTAGCTTTCGTTCCAGTCATACTGGCAGACAATGGGATTTTTCTTCAGTGGTATGACTACTTGCTTCATGACCATTTGCCCAGATAGCACTGCAGAAACAAAAACGTAAAGCAAGTTTGTTCAACATGCGCGCTCCTTCTGGACAACGCTGCAACCTCCTGATAAGATGGTGCAGGTCCTTTCAGAACTTCAAGAGTCTCACAATAGCTTGCTGTGTTCAAAGCGTGGCTGCGCGTTGCATTCTGCACAGAACAGTGATTGTTTGCTACGGTCACAGTTTCACCTTACAATTATGGATGACTGGGCCAGAATTACAGTTTGCCTTTGGCCTTGTATGGATTTTGTGCCACCCAAATACAAGAGGCCCAACATGAAAATTGTTGGGTAAAGTGCTGTCAAGTTAAAGCCAACATATGGCAACCAGGTAGGCGAGACAAAGCAAAAGACTAACAGAGGTGGTTTACCATTGCCTTCTCTGCTTAGCTTCTGAGATCGACAAGATTGCCTACCTTGGGCTATCCAGGTCAGGAAACACGCAAGATCCTCACAGTCACATGATAATCATTACTGTCCTGCAGTCATGTGACTCCAGGCACCAGGATCTACTAAACCTGTGGATTTTTATACTCAGGATAAAGGTGGGTTTATCAACAGTCTGAATAAAGAATTCCAGAAGATCCATGTTTTGAATGCAGTAAGGATAGATAGATGGAAAAGATGTGACATATATCATCAAGAAGGATTATCAATATGAATGGGACAGTTACTAAAATAGCCCAGTTTTTGACCAAGGTCAACAGGACTACTTATGGTGAGGGGGTGCTTAGGTTCTAAGAATGCACATGGCCCTTTAGGGATGGATGAATAAGTCTTCTAAACAAAGGGTTGCTTCCTAAGGTCTATTCAAGCCAGAGCTTTCTTCTAAAACAAGGTGACACAAGAGATACCGTATATACTCGCGTATAAGTCAACCCGCATATAAGTCGAGGCACCTAATTTTACCCAAAAAAACTGGGAAAACTTATTGACTCGAGTATAAGTCGAGGGTGGGAAATGCAGCAGCTGCTGGTAAATATCAAAAATAAAAATAGATGCCAATAAAATTACATCAATTGAGGCATCAGTAGGTTAAATGTTTTTGAATATTTATTTCAAAGAAAAACAGTATACTGGCTCTGTAAGTGGAAAAGAGGGTCAACAAGAACAATATGGTATCAACAATAACTTTAAAAGTACAAAAACCTTAGCTCAACCAGCAACCAAGCTAAAACACAAGAGTTAAAATCCTCCAAAACTGGATTCCTCATCATCATCTGTATGTCCAAATGTAACCCAACTTAGATTTTAAGAGGAATATTATCAGAAATGGAAAATCTACTATTAGCTTCCAGTAAACAATGGGGGATGGGGCATCCCCTTTGGGGGACAATAACTTTGGATCCCCTGACCCAAACTTCACCAAACCTGGCTGGTATCATAAAGAGACTCTCCTGATGAGACCAGCCAGGTTTGGTGAAGTTTGGTTCAGAGGGTCCAAAGTTATGGACCCTCAAAAGGGTAGCCCCATCTACTAATAGCTCCCATTGAAAACAATGGGGAATGGGGGCACCTCCTTTGGAGGTCCATAACTTTGGACCCCCTAAACCAAACTTTATCAAACTTGGCTGGTATCATCAGGAGTGTCTTCTGAGGGTGCCCTGAAATTTTGGTGCCGATAGCATAAAAACTGCGCCCACTGCTGGCCGACAAAGTAAAAACACAAAAAAATTTAATGACCCGCATATAAGTCGAGGGGAGCTTTTTCAGCATTAAAAATGTGCTGAAAAATTCGACTTATACATGAGTATATACAGTACTTTTCTCCCAATGCATGACGATCTTGCATAAGTATCCACGATTTCAAGGGGCTTCTAGCACAAGGCAAAGACTCATCTGAGATTTGTTGCATTCCTCTGATATATCCCTCAATCAGAGATTTTTTAGGGCAATTGAATTATATAGCTATTTGGCTAACTACTGTTACAATAATTATAGCAGATCTTAGGTACTTTTAATGAAAGAGTTACACATTGTTACAAACATTTCGAAAAGTTCTGTTGAATTATATCATCTGAAACACAAGTGTAGCATTTGGATAGTGTTGAGGGAAATCTAATATTTTCTTCTCATCTTCTTTAAATCGCTGGATTTCTTAATTACAGATCAATCAAGTAAAGCTCATAAATCTAATAAGTTGACAAAGCAGTTAAGCCTACATACATTTGCTTATGAATACGAACAACAGGGTTGTACCCTGTGGAGCCATGCTATTAGAAGGGACATACTTCATCAGTGAAAAGAGCTATTCCTTTTAGGCAAGAGACTCTTTTGCTCATAATTCTGATTCCCTCTGTGAGCCAACACTCACAGAGCATACCACTCACAACAATACACATTTCTGTCACCTTAAGAAGCTGTGTGTCTACACTGAGAGCCCTGGAGAGCTTACAAGAGCGAACCTTTCTTCGGCGGTAGATGTTTGTCACTTTATGATTTGTTAGCAGAATTCTACTCTAAAATATGTACTCTGCTTGCTGAATTATCTAAAATACGCTGATAATATTCTTGGGCATTCTGGCTTTGTTTGCATTATTCACTGCTATTTTTACTTGCGTACTTCATTTAATGTTTCAGAGCAAATAAATTATCTGGAAGAGCAGGTCATAAACAGAACTTTGACTTTTTACTATCCACTTGTTAGATGAAGGAAAATATTTTGTATAAATTGTATAAAAAAATTTTCACTGACCGTTCCTGCTCACCCCCCCGCCCCCCCCAAAAGGTCCAGAAACACCAGTACAGTGGAACCTCGGTTTTCATTGCCTTCATTTTTCATTGGTTTTGGTTTTCATCGATTTTTTCAGTGAAAAATTTGTCTCAGTTTTCATTGATTTGCAGTAAGGTGAAGGGGTTTGTGGAGAAAAATCACCCGGACAAAGCTGTTGCAGGCTGTGTTTGCAACTTGTTTAATGACAATGTCTTGCCCCATTTCAGACAAATCTTAAAGAGGCGTCAGAAACAGACCTCTTTGGACAGCTTTCTGGTGTGACATTTGTCCACTGGCTCTGAAACTGTTCCTAGTGTTATTGTTTGTTACTGTTTTCAGCATTAAACTGTTCCTAGTGTTATTGTTTGTTACTGTTTTCAGCATTAAATATTATGTTTATTCACCACAAAATGTGTTTTTGGTATGTTTTTTGGAGTGCCTAGAACAGATTAATTGGATATACATTGATTCCTATGGAAAAGTTTGCCTCGGTTTTCATTGGTTTCGGTTTAAATCGATTCTTTTCGGACGGATTAACAACTAAAATTGAGGTTCCACTGTATATGCATGGCTCTTCAGAGCAGAACGTGAGTTGCATCCAGTGGTGGGATTCAAATAATTTAACAACTGGCTGTTTACAAGCACCATTTTAACAACCGGTTGTACCGAAGTGATGCGAACCTGCTGAATCCCATTACTGGCTGCATCCACTAAAGAGTAAATCCACACAGCCATTATTAATGTCTAAGGAACTTTAATCAATCATGGATTTGAGGACCTTGGATTGAGGACCTTATATTTGGAATAAAAATTTTATTAAAAGCACTGGTGCTTATTAATAGAGTAAAACCTTTATTAAACACACGGGTGTCCTTTTCTTCTTGGATGTTACCTAACATGTGCTTAAAGTGACAAGAACAGTTAAATGCTGAACTGATGGGAAAACTACATGATGGTGGGGAAATATTACTGGCTCAGGACTTCCCATTCACTCACTCATCCTCACAAAACTTCATACAGAAGGTTAAACCAAGATAGGGTTTGCTTATCTCACTCTGTTGTAAGAGAGGCGAATGTAATGCAGTCGGAACTAATTATAATCCATTATTTATGGCCAAACACTGGGCACAAGACATAGCTGCCTGGTTGATTGATTCAGATTCAAATTCTAAATTTAAACAGCGATATCACATAGACACTCTTAGCACAAGGCTCCAGAGGCAATGTATGCATTAAACAAAGGCTGATTACGCACAATGTGCTTTCTGTGTGATGGATGTGAAGATCCGTCGCAGCAAGATTTCCTGCACGGTCCAGTTTCTTTCAAGCCCTGCTTTTACTTCCATTCTTTCTGCGGCAAGCAAGACCACTTTTTGCACAACTGTTAATTTGTATCGCCTCCAGAGCACAGAGATTTGCCAGTGGGCACAGCTCTGCCCCAGAGATCTTCCTCCGCCCATGCCAGCCTTCCCTCTCTGCACTGATTTGCACAGCTTTCCGCTCGCCCCCCTTCCATGATGCCACCTACTTCACGTAACAGAAAAGAGGCTCACTCACGCAACATCGGCCTCTAACTCTCTTGATATTTTGAAATCTTCATTTAAAGATATCTTGGAAATAACAAGCCTCTGTCCTCTGGAGGCAACAGCAACAGCAGCAGAAAGCGTTGCGTGGAGGGGCAGGGGAGAGAACATCTGCCCCTTCTTTAGCAGCCTGCACTCCAGGGAATTTCTTTGCTACAATCCTGAAGGTGCCTTCTGTATGGAAGAAGAGTAGGTTTTATACCCCACTTTTCTCTACCTTAAGAAGTCTCCTTGCTCTCCCCACAACAAGCATCTTATGAGGTAGGTGAAGCTGAGAGAGTTCTGAGAGTCCTGTGACTGGCCAAGGTCACCCAACAGGCTTCATGTGAAGAGTGAGCAATCAAATGCAGTTCTTCAGTTGAGAGTCTGCAGCTCTTAACAACTATAACACACTTGCTGTCAGGGGTGTATCTGCCATGGGAATAGGGGGAGTCAAATGTCCCTGGGCGCCCCCATTTGGTCA
This sequence comes from Sphaerodactylus townsendi, assembly GCF_021028975.2. Lineage (NCBI taxonomy): Eukaryota > Metazoa > Chordata > Lepidosauria > Squamata > Sphaerodactylidae > Sphaerodactylus > Sphaerodactylus townsendi. The sequence goes on along the minus strand of NC_059427.1, from coordinate 34,714,844 downwards.
AGTAGGGGTCACGTTTTTGGCCCACATGGGATACAGTTTTTAGGCTAGCAGCACCAAAATTTCAGGGATTTTTCAAGAAACTTTCCTGATGATACCGCCCAGGTTTGGTGAGGTTTGGTTTAGGGGGCCCAAAGTTATGGACTACCAAAGAGTGCCTCATCCCCCATTGTTTCCAATGGGAGCTAATAAGAGATGAGGGCTACACCTTTGGGGGTCCATAACTTGGATCCCCTAAACCAAACTTCACCAAACCTTGGTGGTATCATCAGGAGAGTCTCCTAAAGATACCTTGAAAGTTTGGTGCTGCTAGCTTATCAATTGCACCCCTGACAGCAGGCACCCTCCAAATCCAATAAAAATAATAGTAACAACAACTCAGAAAAGCCTCTTATTTCTACAGTGTTTCCACAAGTCAGCTGTCATGTGCCTTTATTATACAGGACCAGAGGCATAGCAAGGGTGAAAAGCACCTGGTGCACCCTCTGCCCGTCCTGCCCCTGCCATGCTCCTGGAACACCCACCACCATGCCCTCACCTCACCCCCACAGGGGCACGCACCCAGTGCATCGCGCACACACCCCCACTTGGAGCTACGCCTCTGTACAGGACTCACTCTTTCTCGTTTTGTCCACATTGTGTAACAGCCTACTTGAAAATTTCACAAGGGCTTCCATACCTCTATCATTCCCAAAATGCATAAAACAGACAGTACTGACTTTGATGGGCCCATGGCTTGTCTTTGCAGAAGGCAGCTTCATAGGTTCACATTCGGTTCCAGCAGTTAACTGGTCCTCACCCCACTCATTACCATCTATAGACACAGGTTCATGACTCAGGAAGAAAGGGGAAATCAGAGTTGGGTTTCATGTGAATACTGATGGCACCGTCATCCAGAATCCTTGCAAACCTCTCCCAGCAAAGGTGTTGAACTGCATAAAGGACCCTAGAAGGGTTCTGCAATAACCATTATTGTTCCACAATACTTCGTGCAGTTTCTGCCTTTGTATTATTAGGAACAGCCATTATATTATTACAAACCATGAGAATGTGATGCTAAAATTTGCTCTGCTACTTGCACTAAAATTCATGCATCACAGATTCATACCTGGCGTTGCTGGAAAGTACTTCGATAAACAGACATTAAAAAATATTGGAAGCAATCCTCTTTTTATACCATAAGGGATGCCTGCATGCCATTTATTCAGAGCCTAGAACTTGAATGATGTTTTTAAAGAATTCTTTACATTTCTTTAATTTCATTTTAAAAAGAGCTGGAAGCATAGTCCTATTTATAACTAAGACCCCTTTTAAACCAGCATGTGATGCCTGCCTCTACGTGGTACAAAAATCGGATGACCTAATTTAAGAAAATAAACTTTATATACACTAACACAGAAAAAGGGGAAGGGGGGAAAAAATCTTACTATTAAGGCCTGATCAAGTCTAAGTTGGACACTGAGTAGTCGCACGCATCCGCAGAAGAACATACCAGACATCAAGTGAGACAGAAGTTATTCAGAGGGGAGGAAGTTTATAAAAATGAACTTTTGTTCTTTAGATTATTGCCCTAGGATCTTGGATTTATAATCATAATAAAATCAAATACTTTTTTAGCCTTTGCTTTCTTTTCAATGGAACTTTTGTTTTTAAATGTCATGGGATATAAAAGAAAAGGTTAAAAAACTATATATTTTAACAATGAATGATGCCAAACAACAAGCCACAGCAACAGGAAACCACTGCATGAGTTTTGTGGGACTTTTAAGGTTATTTCTCTTGAAAACCAGTTCGGGGGGGGGGGGGGGGGGGGGGGGAGACAGGAAACCAGGTTTAAACCACATTAAATTACATATTCATGCTAATCATATTGGTGTTTAGTAGACTTAAGTCCCATTTGCTCCATTAGAATTACTTCTAAATGAGAACTGAAGTCTTGTCGAAGGCTTTCACGGCCAGAATCACTGGGGTGCTGTGTGGTTTCCGGGCTGTATGGCCGTGTTCTAGCAGCATTCTCTCCTAACGTTTCACCTGCATCTGTGGCTGGCATCTTCAGAGGATCTGATAGTAGGAAAGCAAGTGGAGTATATATACCTGTTGGAGTGTCCAGGGTGGGGGAAAGAACCATTGTCTGTTAACAGGTAAAGGGAGCAATTAGCCAGTTAAATTTACATGCGTTGATTTACATGGATCCCACTCAACACATGTAAATCTAACTTGCTAATTGCTCCCTTTACCTGTTAACAGACAATGATTCTTTCCCCCACCCTGGACTACACAGCACCCCAATTGCAGTCTTGTTTTGCAAAACTGTTAATAAAAAAATGATCAAGGGCAAAATGGTGCCCCACAGTGACAGCGCCCCCAAAACTTTTCCTCCTAGTCCACACCCATGGCCAGGAGGACTTACAACATTAGGAGTTTCTCTTTCGTCACCATCTCAGTAGAGCAGGGTGTATATGGTGGGTATATATGGTGGGAAGCTTGTTTAAATCACCAAAATGGAAAGAAAGAGGAAATAATGTGAAGTCATACCTCTGAAACAGCTGGAATAAATTGGCTGACTTCTGCCTTTCTATCCAAAAGTACTTCAAATAACTCAAAGAAAGTATATAAAAAGGAACTTAGGATGCAATACCCAGTGGTACCTCATCAGTTAATCTATTCACAGGTCCCATAGGAAAAAAAAACCCACAGTTTTCAGAGACATTCAATGGACTACTCCAGGCATCACAGATGTTCTGAGGTTCCTGGGACTCTTTGGAATTCTGACACAGCATGGTGGGCAGAGCTATAAAAATGGCTGATGTAGGAGGCAGAACCAGACATAAAATAGCTACCTCAGCCCACCTTCAGGCACAGAGAGAATATACTTGTGCTGTAGTGGCAGCTGCTGCCGATGCCACATTTTTAAAAGAAATCTGTACAGCCAAGCAAATCTCCAATGGTTAAAAAAAACCTGGTCCCACCCACTTTCTAAAAACATTCCATCGGTGGCAGGAAAGGTGTTGGTGGGTGCAGTGGTATCTATGGACATCACATTGGAGGGCCTTGGGTTACTTCTACCCAGTAAAGCCATTGATGGCAAATGGCCCGGAAAATATAGGAATACAGCAGATGAATTCACAAAGCACCACAGAAGAGTAAGTCAAAGGAGACAAGGATTCCACAGACACATTACTCAGGCCCCTTCCGCACACGCAAAATAATGTGTTTTCAAACCACTTTCACAACTGTTTGCAAGTGGATTTTGTCATTCCGCACAGCTTCAAAGAGCACTGAAAGCAGTTTAAAAGTGCATTATTCTGCATGTGCGGAATGAGCCTCAGTGAAACAAAAATAACAGCAAGTTTGAAACAATGTCCGTGATATATCCTTCTTCACCCATCAGAAAGCTCTTTGATTGCTTGCAGTATCAGCTGAAAATATTTCCTTCCATACTTTGAACTATAGTTTCTTTATTCCCTTTTCCCAATACCAGTTGCTTTTATTCCCGTCAGGTTCCAGAAGTTTATTTCTGCATTTAACATACAACTCTGGAGCCAAGATACAAGTAAAGTCACAGAGAAGCAACCCTGAATGGAAAAACGGCAAGCAAGAACTTACATACTCTTAATTGCCCCATTCTAACCCTCCTCCCAAGCCGCTTTCTTCTTTACAAAATGGTATTCAGAACCCAGACAAACTTGTTAGACACTATTCATTCATTCATTCATTCATTCATTCATTCATTCATTCATTCATTCATTAAACTTATATACCGCCCAACCCCCGAAGGGCTCTGCCATGCTTCCATCATTTTCATTTCATAAAGCATTGAATATTCAACAAGTAAATGAAAGCATTTGTCCTGTCTAAAAATACGGTCAATACTTGCAGCATCTTCCCCTTCTGGATCCGGCACACCGGGACCCCCACTGGTGGGAGTGCCCATTCTGCTGGTGCAAGGGGCAAATGCTGGCGGGGGGGGGGGGACTTGGCCAGGTGCTGTGCAGCTCTGCAGCACCCGAGCCAGAAACGTCCTCAGTCGTCCAGGCCTGCCAGCCCAAAACGCAGTACTGGCATGGCCGAGGACATTCTGGGGCAGGAGGGTGGGGCCAACCTTATTCGGCCTCCAGAGCCTCCATGTGCTGGCACCTCCATGTGCTGGCAAAGTCACCAACCTCCATGTGCTGGCAAAGTCACCAACAGAAATTTGCCATGGGTTTTGTTGTGGCCTATCTATTTTCTCCACTGGGGTCAGTTTGGGGTGTTTTTTTTACATTTTTGGGACTCCCACACTGAGAAAAAGCCCTTTGGAGTGGGTGGGGCAGCACCGAAGCAGCGCCATCCCTGCCTGCCTGCCAGTCAGCTCAGGTTGGGCTGTATGTTATTTTATGTTTATCTAAGAGAAACCTGTCAGCCCCCTTGAAACACCCAATTTATTAAGTTTCTCCACCATCTTGGGGGGGGGGGGGAGATATTTCAACATGGTCTGCTTCATAACTGCTCTCCCTTTTCACTTTTGTTTTGCAAAGCAATGCTGCTGCAGTCAATCCAAAGATAAAGCTGTTTTATCCTAGATCAGTGGTTGCGAACCTATGGCACGGGTGCCAGAGGTGGCACTCAGAGCCCTCTCTGTGGGCATGCACGCCCAGAGTTCATCATGTGGGTGGGGGGGCTGGCCTGGGCATGATCCTTTACCTGGGAGTAAGCTCAGTTGCTGGCAATGGGGCTTGCTTCTGAGTAAACTCTCCTAGGGTCGTGATTCACCCATTAGAAGCATTACACGGTTGCTTCGCCAAGCTTACTCCAGAGTAACGCACACCTCGGAGTCAACCATTTCTTTTCTAAACTAAAATCTCAGTATTCAGGTTAAATTGCCGTATTGGCACTTTGCGATAAATAAGTGGGTTTTGGGTTGCAATTTGGGCACTCGGTCTCGAAAAGGTTCAGCATCACTGTCCTAGATCAAAACTCTGATGCTTTGAAAGAATCTGCTGGAGCTGTAAAAAAAACATGCAATAAAGATGGCCATATTTTGCACTGTCGTGCAGGATAACCTGCATAAACGCTACTTCTGAGATAAAATAATGTTACATACCATTCGGGATCAGGTAGATGATTGTAGCTGAAATATTTTGTGTGAATTTGAATAATGATGAAGAACATGTTCAAAGGCCACTTTTATAGCTTCTCTTTTTTTGCCAGCAGTGGCCCTAACACAAAAGACCACTTGTTTTATAAGTATGTCCATTTTTTTCACGCTAGATGCTTTTGCAGAGAATATTAAGTGCCACGGGAACAAGTTAACAAAGAATGGGAGATTTTGTTAATTCAAAACTGTTTTGTGCCACTTTAAATGCCTTTAGCTATTAGACGTCACAGTGGATAATAAAAATAAAGCAAGGCGCCTACAGCCTGTAATAGCTTTTATGTCAGCTTCAATATGGAGAAGGTTGAATAAGCAGTAACACAAAAAACAATTTCAACGATTTCTTTTAATCACACTATTAACATAATAAATATTGGCTTCTAAAAAAATCACTATATGTCTTATAGTGAAGATACATGTTGGTTTTCTGCTGAATTGCTTAAGATTCTGTTATGTTTCCTGATTGAATCAGCTGTGGTGCTATTTATGTGCCTATTGTACACATTAAATTATAATAAAAGAGTTTGGGATACATCACTGAACTTGATGATAAAGCACTGAATACAAGATTATCGCAGTCACCTTCATGGAAACTCCACTGATCTGTTTTTTTTAATTGTGATATTAACTAATAGCCTCAGATAAAACTGTATCATAATAACATAGTCAACAAATCAAAAAAACCCTACTTCATGTTTAAATTAAAAATAGAATCCATCCTTTTGAGCAATCGACTTACACAAATTCTTTACTATTTACTGGAGGGCAAGTTTGTATCATCAGAAAGATTTCATTTATAAATTCAGAACTATACTTTTTTTTTACAGTTCTAAACCCCTCAAATTTGGGAAGTCTGCACACTGTCTTTGTAGCATAGATTAAGTGATACTTTACGAATACTGTTAATTAATGGCGTTAAAACACTAAGAAGAAAGTGCAAGACTACCAAAAAGGATTAGAAGTGGGTAAATATGCAAAATAAAAAAAACAGATCAACACAAGTGTCAAACAAAACCTGATAAAAACAAATAGATATAACTGAAACAATATAAAAATGCAACTCATAACTCATAATATCAACCCTTACTGTTGCCCAGATTTCATATATGTTTCAGCACAGAGGCTTAATGAAGGCACAATAAACTTAACATAAAGCTTGCACGAAAAATGAACTAACCTCGTTTTGGCATCTCTAGTTTGTTTGGCAACCCTTAATACTGGGAAACATTAGGACACCTTTTGGCATGGAGTAGAATGAACAATTCACGACTTGTTTATTTCATTTAAACCCCACTTTTCTCCCCAACAGTGATCCAAAGAGACTTAGATTGTTCTCCTCCCTTTTATCCTCAGAAAAACTCTGTAGTAGCTGAGGCCAAGCGTGTGCGACTATCTCAAGGTCAATGAGCAGAGATTGATGCCCGGGTCGCCCAGATCCTACAGAACACTGCCTCTTTACTGAATGCCAAATACTGGTATTATTGAGGTTTTTTAAAAATTATATGTCACATATTTTGGGGTGTTTTTTTTAATGACTGGGACACTACTCTTGATCCACTCCTTTCCTGCTCAGCAGAACAACACCTGCAAGAACACAGTTGAGCGGAAACTGAGCTAAGAACACAATTGAGCTAAGAACACAGAGACATGCTTCTCTTTTAAGCAGACCGTTCCCTTTGTACTGTAAGTGGATAAAGCTTTTAAAATCAGATTTATAAAACCTTAATTGTCTATTTTTTATCTAGTAATTTTAATTGTATGTTCTGTATGCCAATAAAGGCTTAAAAATGAAAAAAAATGAATTGTCTATTTTAGGCATTTCAGGGAGGGATCACCTTGTTTTCCTGGCATATTGACCAAATAATTCCTACAGACTGAGTTCCAACTGATATGCCTTATTTTGCCACCTATTTTGTCTGTAGTTTATGCTGGAATCATTTAGTGTTGTCAGCTCTCACCTGACCACTACCAGAGGAATTGGGGAAGCGGGTAGGGCTGCAGTGGGTCAGACTTATGATTGGGAAACTCTTTGAAATTTGGGGATGTCCCGGGGATTGGGAGGCCGCAGAGGGCGGAAGTCCACCCTCCAAAACATCCATTTTCTCCGGCGGAACTGATCTCTGTAGTCTGGATATGAGCTGTAATTTTGAGGGATCTTCAGGTCCTACATGGAGGCTGGCATTCCTAGACTCATTGCTGCAATTGACAACAGAGTCCGAATCCCCCCCCCCAAAAAAAATGGGCTGTTGCTTTCCTTGTGCAAACTACTCTCAGCTGTTTCTGTCCCCACTTTGCCTTTTTGGACCTTGTTATTTTTGCGAATGGTTAGAAAGCATGACTACGCCACCATGCAGCCAACCCAATGTGCAAAATGGAATGGAAGCAATACTTCCCGTCCTTATTCTTGACTGGCAAACATTTTGGGTCTTCTTAAAAACAACTGCTGAATAGGCAGTGAGAATGGAGACGTTGCTCAGGAAGTGCAACCCTTCCAAACCTCCGCCAGTTAGAATGTGGGACTAGAATCTGGAAGACCCAGGTCTGAATGTCCTCTCTAGGTGACCTTGGGCCGGCCCACCCCCTTTTGGCCCTACCTATTTTACAAAGCTGTTGTAAGGAAAATGGAGGAGGGAAAATTACAGAAGATACTTTGGGTCCTCATTGGGCAAAAAATATCCACATATTTATACTGTGACAAAAAAAGCACCTAAGCTTATTCAACACAGTAAACTGACTTCTTTGCAGGTCTGCTCCCTGGAAAGAGAACTACATCAAAAGCTATTTCAATCCCCATCTGAGGTTGCCATTTGTTCTATCACCTTAAGTCAAGGTTAAGTAGCAACTTATGCCCTATGAAACAGAGTTGATTCTTAATTTCAGGGCCTGCTCAATTGAGCTGAGAATTTTTTCACCACTGACCGACTTTTCTGCACTGCACTTATCATGAGACAATATTTAAGAATAATGCATGCACTGGTGTGGTACCAAAACAACTTTCACTATAATGAAGGCTTTGGGGGAAACACATCCTTACCATCTAAATGAACTAAGTAATTGTTCGTGAAAAGTTGTTAAATGGAAAGATCTATATATTATAACAACAGACCTAACTGGGATTCTTATCCCTGCTCTTCCACATGGATAAAATGGAGGATATAGAAGAAACATTCACTTAAAGAAGGAGATAAAATTGCAATGGACAGCCAGTCTAGCTTGGATCCTAAGTTGCCATTCTGCCAATGTAAGAACCAGTTAAGTGGAAGGAAATCCTCAATACATACTTGCTTGTATATCTCTGAATACAAAGGAAGTTAAATGCCAACATTAAATTCATGAAAGGCACATTTAGGCATATTTTTCAGCATGAGTTCCACTGGTTTGAATTTTAAGTCAAGCACTTTATACTAACACAAAGAATTTCAAAGATAGGGGAGTATAGATACAAGCATGACAGCTTCAAGTCTAATTTAAAATAGTGCCTCCTTTTAACCAAGGCCCTTTCCGCACAGGCCAAAAACAGCGCCCTCACTCCCCCCCCCCCAAAGTGGCATGAAGCCGCTGTTTCCCAACCGCGCTCCCTGAGCGAGGTTTTCTCGAAACAGCGGTTTCCAACCGCTGCTGTCCGAATGGTCCCGGGAGGGTGTGCGGCGGCGTCTTTTACACCGACGCATCCCCACACCGTTGCAGTGCGGAAGGGGCCCAAGGGTAACAAATTCAAACTGGAACAAATGCAGCACAAGGAACTAGAGTCAACAATCCTATCTGGGGCAAAATCAGCTAAATTAATATGTTCCACAATATTGTCAATATCAAAATATAATCACTTTGGCTTTCTCATAACTAGTATACTTAAAGAGTACTACATATGTGTTCTCAAGGACTGAAAGTAAATTTAATTTAAATTAAACAAATGATACAGCGAATATTTGTTATGTAAAGCAAGGGAATGGGCGTTTTAATTGATTTGCTTGTTAATAGATCGAAGTGCTAGTATGTTTATTGTTTATCTATTATTTGATAGTTGACATTATATTATCAATCCAGTCAAAGAGTAGTTTCAGATGTTTTGCAGTTCTCATGAACTGGTAACAACAAACATAATGATGCCTATATTTATCTGCTGCTTTCTGGTCAATGGCACTGAGTGAGGTCAATTGATACCCATTTTAAGCCTGCATGCATGCCATTCTTATGTCATGCTTGAACCGTGAAAATGAATGACTGTAGCAAAGACTATGCCTCTGAAAAGCATGCCTTAATTATGTCATAAATTAGAATGAAGGATTTTTTTACTTGTTGAGATTAAATTAATTCGAAACAGTTTAGAACATCTACAGAATCAGACTATTTAAGGCATAACTGGAAACGTACTTCAGAACGTAGCTGTCAAATCAAATGTGATCATCGAGCCAGGTGATCAATAAATTTCCTCAAGAGGCACTTTGACAATCAAATCCTAAACAAAGTTATATACTTCTAAACCCATTTACCTTAATGGATCGCTCTGCGAGTGTGCAACCTTGTGACCATGCACTTGGTTCATTCATTTTCGTGCATCACGTCCCTGAATTTTAGAAGTTCGAGGCTTTGCGACTGGGGAGGCTGAAATTTTATGATGATCGTCTGAATATTTTGTCCTTTTGATTATTGCGTAATTTGAGGAGCGCGGTGACGAGAGTGATCGTTCGAAATGAAGCGAGAATGATAAATGGCGTTCTTAGAGATCATGCTCCAGAATTCAATATGTTTAGTGTAGCTACATAACACACAGGAGGAGAATAAAATGTTTCAAAGAAATTAGCTTATTCTAAGAAACCTAAAGTCCTTCATGACTGCTAGGGCGCTTTTAATTAATGGTTTTGCTATTCTTGAAAGCTGAGGAAATCTTCCAAAAGGTTGGCAGGTCCACCATTAAACCTGCAACAAACGTCCCGTTCGAAACATCCTACATCTGCTTAAGAGGAAATCTTATGAATATACCACACAACTTCCATGTGAAATTTCCTCTACTTCTTCGGAAGGCGATTCAACCAAGATTATCTTTTTTAATATATGCTGGAAAAAACTGGCAGCAGATGATTTAGATAAGATTACCAACGTTCATATTTTGCCCCAAAGCCAGAGGAGGAAAAAAACAATCTTGTTGAAAAGTCAGTTTGTTTAAAACATACACAGTCCTTCCTTGCTGATGTCAACGTATTTCTTTTTCACGCCGTGACACAGATCTTGAACAAGTCAGTAACAAAAAGGTTGCTGTGAGGAGGAACCGCTTCCAGCCACTGGGCTCCAAAAAGAAATAAAAAAATTTGCTGTAGGGTTCTGCAAGGTCCTCTAGACCCTATGAACCTGGCAAAAATACAAAGCATCATTCCAAAACTGCTTACATAGCTGCCTACCCACCCCCACCTGGCATAACAAGAGAGCTTTAATTCCAATAATACAATTAGGAAGGTTAATAAAATAATCTGAAGTTGTAAAGTTTGAAGCTTGGTTTCTGGGCTTGGGTTGTCTTTGGTTTTCCTACAAAGAATGCTCTCCCAAGTGACTCATGTATCTGAACAATGGTGAAAGTCCTTCATGGACTTATTTACCCTGAAATCAAGCATCAATGTGAAATCGGCCCTCGCCGCTCGAGGGTGACTGAAGCATGAGAAGATGGCGCAGGCTCTTTGAAATTTTGGAGTTGCAGAATCGACGGTTTAAATCATAATGTACATGGCTAGTCATGCATCTAGACCAGGGGTCTGCAACCTGCGGCTCTGGAGCCGCATGCAGCTCTTTCAGTCTTATACTGTGGCTCCGTGTGGCCTGGAGGTCGGAGGGTAGAGTGGGTGTGTCCCTCCAGCCCTCCAGAGCAGTGCTGGAAGGAAAGGTGAGTGGAGGGGCCGAACCAGAGGCGGCTCCATATGGAGCCGCCTCTCCAGCTCAGTAGATCTTTGAGCGCATGGCCGAGTCGAAATGAAAACTCTTTGAGTGTGAAAGGTTGCTGGCCCCTGATCTGGAATACCCAGACGAGCAGAGGCAGATCAAGGAAAAATGGAGCCAGGAGCAAAATTTGAGTTTTCTGCTGCCCCCCCCCCTCACGGGCTCCATTTTTCCTAGATATGGGGGGGGGGGGTGGAGAGCTCAAGCCATCTGCCCATTTCATGAAGGGGCCCAGGACTACCACTGGGAAGGCCAGAAGCGACCCAGGTCTACTGCTCGGAAGGCTGGAAGGGCCCCCACTTCGCGACCCCCACAATGCGCTGAGGGTACCTACAGGTCGGCCGAGTTTCCTAACTTGAGATGCCGAGCGCCTCCCCGCGTGACTAGATGGTGAAAAATCCGCCGGGGGCGTAGCGGCGCCAGATGTCCCGTGGAAAAAAGCAAGTGGGGGGGAGCACTGAAGAGATCAAACCACGTTGGAACATTATATACGCAAAGGTAACTGACCTATGGCATGAAGTAACATCACGACATTTACTAGGGAGACTATATTTATGGGGTGGTTTGCCACTGTCTTCCCCAGTTGTCTATATTTTACCCTCAACAAGCTGCATACTCATTTTACTGACCTCAGAAGGATAGAAGCGGCTAAATCCAACCTAAATGATACCCTCGAACTCAACTTCCCTCAGGGTTGAGCTTAGATGCGAAGCGAATCTTAGTGAAATCCAGTCAGTTTTATTACGGCCATTAGGCCAGCAAATATAATATCTTTGATATTATATGCATGTGTGTAAAGTGCCATCATGTTATTGTGTGACCATCTACCGAATGGATAACTGACGCTGTAGCCTCAACCTGTTTGCGCAGGGTGGATGACTGAAGACCAAACTCCAGCCCATCTTGGAGGAATCCCAACATATCTCGAATTTCCGGGGATGCAGGGGATACCTTCTTCCTCCAGCACCATCTGACAAAGATGGTATTATAAATTCTTCTGGTGGAAAGACATTTAAACAACAGAATGGTATTTTATCCTTGGATTCAACAAGGATGTCATTGAGATCATCCCAAAACGGTTTGTTCCCCTGGAAGGCGGATTCAGTTACCATGGCTTTGGATTTCCAATCCATTTGCCATGGTCTAAGCCATAGAAGTCTCCTGGTAACAATCGAGGATGCCATGCCATGGGCTGAGAAGGTCAAATTATCCAGAATGGTGTCAGCGCTGAAGGAAGCCACTGATAGAATCCTCAGGCGTCTGCCCCCCACTGAAACAGGCATGGCGTCATGCCTTGGAAGATCCTCAGGCGTCTGCCCCCCACTGAAAGAGGCATGGCGTCATGCCTTGGAAGATCCTCAGGCGTCTGCCCCCCACTGAAACAGGCATGGCATCATGCCTTGGAAGATCCTCAGGCGTCTGCCCCCCACTGAAACAGGCATGGCATCATGCCTTGGAAGATCGGGCATCGTAATTGGAACATGCGGTGCCTGAGCCCTTCTAGGTGTGAAGCCTTTTTTGAACCGTTGTTGCCCCTGATTCCATGAAGGCTGCTTAAATACTCATTTGAAACTACTGGAGGGCTGTTGAGGACGAAAGGAAGAATTTTAACTTGGCCTCTTGTTGCATTTACGTATGGGCTTTGGCATGGATTTAGTCTTATCCTTGGATTCAACAAGGATGTCATTGAGATCATCCCCGAACAGTTTGTTCTCCTGGAAGACGAATTCAGTTGCCATGGTCTTGGATTTCCAATCCATTTGCCATGGTCTTGGATTTTCCAATCCATTTGCTTTAAGCCATAGAAGTCTCTTGGTAGCAACCGAGGATGCCATGGCATGGGCTGAGAAGGTCAAATTGTCCAGAACGGTGTCAGAGCCGAAGGAGGCCACTGTTAGAATCCTATTAACCCTTTCTATCATTCTGGTCTCACCTTCCGGAATGATTTCCAAGAGTTTCCTTAGTCCACTCAATAGATGCATGGGCCACGAAGGAGGCTATAGCTACCGACTTGATCACCATGGCCATGGCTTCATGGGAGTGTTTGCAGAACTGCTCTGCCCTTCTATCCAGGACATCTTTAATTTGGCCCCATCTGTCTTTGGACACTAGGCCTGTAGATTGTAGTGCTGCCACTGGGACATCTATAAGAGGAACTTCTAGAATGTCATTAGTATAGGCAGGCACGGAGTACCATTTGCGTAGGAAACTGGGACATTGTCTGTTCACTGCAGGTTTTCCCCTCTCTTTGGTGACCTGAGTTTCAAAGAACTCTAGAAAAGGGTGGGAAGAATTTCCCATGGCATGGGAAGAATTTTGCATCCCCCTTACGTTTGGACCTAAATTTACACTTAGCAGGTCCTGCCCTCCTTCGGCCTCATTAAGATGCAGTGCAGTCACTGATTTTGATAGCAAATACTGATAATCCTCCGCATTGAAGAAGTAGGAGGTTTGCTCAGGGACCTGAATTTCATCGAGGTCCTCTTCACCTGAGGAGAATTCCCCTTCCTCCCTCTCTGCTGAATCAGAAGAGTCAACAAAAATGCACCCTGGACTGAGCCTAGGTCTTTTTAAGGCCACTTTGGTTTTCCAGACAGGGGCGCCTCTTTGTTTTCCCTTAAGGAAGGGGGGGGGGGCCTCGACGTCACATTGGGAGGGCCTTGTGGAAAGTCAGCCTGAACGTGGGCTCTAAAGAGTGCCAACATCTCTTCCCTCATGGCTGTTGAAAAAAAGCCTTTATAAATTCAGACAATTCAGCTTTTAATCCACTTGTTTCAGAGGCCTTACCTGTCTCCTCAGCAGGGTAGGAGTCTTGGAGACCTCTTCAGAAGCTATTTCCAGGGCCTCTTGGCTCTGGGACAAAGCTCCAGAGTGCATTTGGCCTTCCAGCATTTTGAAGACATGCTGAGTTTTGGCGCCCAAACCGCCTTGTAGAGGGCTCGCCTGATGGCGGAGTACCTCGGCAGAGGAGAAGGGATTGAGCAGCCCTTTCTGGGGATGTGCTCGCCTATTCTGGCTCTCCCTTCTCAAGGCACAAAAGGATCGAAAAACAATAGAAAGGTTGGTTGTGGGCCCCGCCCATTTTCAGCCTGTTGCAATTAGTGCAAAAAAACCCACGAAAGTAGTTTTCCTCACAATTCTTGTTGTTCTCTGCACACTGGGCTTGCAGAGGGCTCTCCTCACATTTTTCCATTTACAAGTGAGGGAACAGCCCACAACCTGCATTGCAGTTTGCCTGTTGGCCTCTCCTTCTCCTGGTTCTCTTAACTCTTCCCATCAACAGCCTTAAAGGCGCAGAGCTCAGAGCTGATACGAGAGCCGATAATATTTCCTTCTCCCTTTGGAAAGCTGTGATTCTGAAGGTCTGTCTAGACTGCAGCCCCAACTGAGAGACTTTCACTTGGCTGGTTGGTTGCATTGTTGGGGCAGGGGGAGGTGCATCGGTAATGCAGTATGGGAAATGCGGAGGGGGCAGAGAAAAGGCAATCATGTGCCTTTCTCCAGGCCAGTGATCAAATTGGGTAACAAAGGCAGAGGGAGGTAACATTTTTAAAAGCAAGAGGGTTTCCCATCAGCAAAAGCGCTCCCCCAATCCAAGGCATTAGCATTCACAGCACTGAGGAGGTGCACTCTTTCCCTCTTGCCCCCACCTCCATTAGAAAGGTGGGTAAATTGAAAGAGTTGCTGCATGGGGTGGGTGGGTGGGTGGGGGGTTGTTTGTCAAACAGGAAGACTTTTCCTGGGAGATAGGCATTTGTGGCAGATCCTAGCCTAGAGTTACATTTCCCTAGGGATCCACAACAGAAATGCAAAAGTCAACTCTCTGATTGATGTATCAATATGAGCATTTAGAGAAGCAGGAAGGAGTTGGCAACAGGGAGGACGGCAAGTGGGAAGCGTGCAAAGCAGCACGAGGGGGGTGAAACTAGGCGGGTTGGCTGTGGGCAGAGGGAAGAGATCTGGGACAAGGCTGTGCCCACTGACAAATCTCCTGCTCAGGCAGCAAAGCAAATTAAAAGTAATTCTAAAAGAGGTCTCACTTGCTGCAGGGAGAACAGAAAATGAAAGCGGGACCTGAGGAAATACATCCATACAAGAAATCTTGCTGCTATGGACATTTGCCCCATCACACAGCAGATGCCTTGTGCATAATCAGCCATAGTCTTTTTTTTTAGCCCACAACAGTTAAAATATTAGCCTCACATCGTGAGACACAAGGTTCTTGGCATATTCCACCAATGATTTCTGCTTCCAAACCTGTCTGAAAGAATCAAAACTCTAACCCAGTGGTACTCACTCAGTGGCTCAGGAGCTACATGTGGCTTTTCAACATGCCACCTGTGGCTCTTCTGAGAACCATTTCTCATGTTTCAGGAAAACAGGAAAGGCCCTAGCCCAGTGTTTCCCAACATTTTCGACGTCACGGTACCCTTGACCTCACTCTTCATATCTCACGGTACCCCTGCCACCCCCACCTTCCCCTCCCAGTGCCCCCGCTTGCCACCCCTAACCCTCCCCCACCATCTCCTCCCAGGGTGAAGGGAAGCACTGTGGGGCGGGAAGTGGCTGCTGACCTTGCGGCCGGTCCTGCCCCCTGGGCCAGCTCCATGTCCTTTCTGGCACCGGCGGAAGACACCGCAAAAGTGAGGGGGGCTGGTAGCATTGCCGTGGTACCCCTGGGACATGCTCACGGCACCCCAGGGTACCACGGAACCCTGGTTGGGAATCACTGCCCTAGCCCATCGGGGACTAGGATTAGCAGTCTGTTCTCACCCTGAAAAGCTGCTGTCAGAGAGAACAGAAAAGCCATGAGCCTCCTGCTAGGAATGAAATTAAACGTGGCTCTTAGGGTTGACGGTGACTGTGAACGTGACTGCCATCTGCGGAATGACTCCCACTGAACTAACTTGTTGGGAAGCCTATGGTTCTTTTTTCAAGGAGCCTTCCTTTAGGAGGTTTGCATGACTTCAGAGAAAAGAATCCCCAGATTTTTAAAAGAAATGGGGGGGGGGGGAGGAGAGACATATAACAGTGGGAAGGTTGCACTGTGGCAGACAGGCCTTCATTCTTTCTGTTCGCTTTTTAATGTCTGCCAGGAACCCAGGCCAATCAATGGTCCAAACAAGCACGATACTGACTGCCCAGAATCCTGGACCATGTGTTCTGATTGGCTCTGCTTCCAATTTTGTAGGGACGCCATCTGAAGGGCTTCGGCTGGTTGTGCCAGGCTTACCACGACCTACCACCTAGCACCTTTCAAAAACTCACAGCCCAATCCTAAGCATATCTATTTAGAAATAAGCCCCATTTCCTTACCATGGGGCTTATTTCCTAATAAACATAAGAAGGATTAAGAGCTTAAGCTGTTTTGGAAAATGGTTCCTTTACATTTCGCCCTCTGCTATGCCGTTATTTCAACTTCTGCCCACATTCCAAATTTAGTTCATTGCATTTTTTTCATGCTCAACATCTTACTAGTTCTTACATAATCAGCTTTCGCAGCTTATTTCTCCCCATTTTAAGAAAAAAAATTGAATAGTAAATGGGTTTCAGACAAAAGGTAGACACGCCAAGACAGTGAGCAGCTTTGGGGGGCTTTAAGGGTCTAGCAGGCAAAAGCCAGATAAATATTTCTGCACCTTTACTTATTTATTGTTCATCCATCCAGGCTTTCAACGTAAGAGCTATAAAAGTGAAAAAATGGCCAAACAACAATTCTGAAAGAGCCCTTGTATGCTCTCTCTCTCTCTCTCTCTCTCTCTCTCTCTCTCTCTCTCACACACACACACACACACACACACACACACCTGAAAAATCTAAAGACCTTGTACATCCACTGAACACTGTAACGAGAAGCATTTCTGCAACTCATGGAAGCACTACTGCCATCTACTGCCAGCTTCGGGAAATGCTAGTGCCTAGTGGCACCAGTATTTGGTCCGTAAGGGAACATTACACTGCACAAAGACATTCTGCAGAGCTAACGAAACTCTAGACTTGCAAATCAAAAGTTCATATTTCAAAGCCTATCTTAACGCAGCTCAAGTACAGGACACAGTTCAAAACCACTCAGAGGGGCTTCTAACTTTTACCTCACATAATTGAACTAATCACGGGAAAGCAAACATTGATTCTATTTGTTCTACCCCATTTTCAGTAAACTTCTCAGTGCCTTCTTTCCTGCACTCTGTCATCCCTACCTCAATGCTACAGAACAGCCTGAATACCTACTAGGCTTGCAGCATGGTTCTTCCCTTTTTTTTTCTATCTATGCACCCCTTTGCCTCTTAGTCTCTCCTTTCGTTCCCTACAAACCATTTGAAGAACTGTCGAAGGCTTCCACAGCCAGAATCAACAGGCTGTTGTCGGTTTTCCGGGCTGTGTGGCCATGGTCTGGTAGTTTTTGCTCCTACCGTTTTGCCCAAATCTAAAGCTGCCAACTTCAGAGTCATGGTAAGATGTGCTGTGAGATGTGCCACAGTGAGAAACACATCTCACCATGACATGTCTCTGAAGATGCCAGCCACAGATGAAGGTGAAGTGTTAGGAGCAAAAACTACCAGACCATGGCCACACAGCTCAAAGAACCTACAACAGCCATCTGAATAATTGTTTAAAGCATACACCATTTTTTTCAAGTTTCTACAGTAGGGATGCCAGCCTCCAGGTGAGACCTGGGGATCCCCTGGAATTACAGTTCATCTCTAGACTACAGAGATCAGTTCTCCTAGAGAAAAGCAACGCTTTGGAAGATAGGCTGTACAGCATTGTACCCCACTGAGACCTTTATGTTACCCAGACTCCATTCCCAAATCTCCAAGAGTTTCCCAACACAGATCTGGCAACCCAACTTCTCATTCCACGCTAATGTCCAAGGGGGACCTGGCACCCTTAAGTTAAGTGCTTTACAATTTCTGTCCTTACAGTTTTATCAATTGTGTCACACTATGGCCCTTTCCTCTCCACTGGCAGAAATTATGTCGGTGGAGGGAAGGGGGCCGTTCGCACGGGAGTGTGCGAGTGGCCCCCGCAGAGGCCAGCACAGAAGAGGCGGCTCCGCACAGAGCCGCCTCTTCTGCGTCCCCCCCACCTCGTCCTCCAGCGCCGATATGGAGGGCTGCAGGGTCCCGCCCATGCTGCCCTCCCACCTCCAGGGGTCAGAGGGCAGTGTGGGCGGGTCTCAGCAGCCCTCCAGACCGACGCTGGAGGACGAGGTAAGGGGGGGACAGGTTCGCACCATGCCGATGGGAAGGCGGCGCTTTCCAAAAACCTCCCTCGGGAAGGGAGGTGGAAAGCGGTGCCTTCATGCCGCTCGGGGCCGCACAGGAGCAGCGCTGCCTGTGCGAACAGCTCCCCAGGGACTGGTGTTTTTCTGTCCATGGGCCAATGTTTTTGGCCCCGTGCAGAAAGGGCCTATGTCTCTCTTATTCAGAGAAAGAGCAGAGGCCATGGAAAAGTCTATCACTGCAAAAGTCCTGAAAACAGAGTAGGAATAACTACAACTAGAATCCCACATGATGGAGGAGAAAACAGTGTAAATCGCCTTTGGACTCCACAAGACAGAAAAGTGGGGTATAAATATCTACATTAAAAAAATAAACTTCCAGTGCCTTTATCTGTGCTTGTGTCTGGTATTCTAATGCAGCGGTGGTAACTCCTCATTCTGGATACTAGCAAAAATGGATGATCTCTAGGCTGTATTGAAGAATTCGGCAACTGCATCCCCACAGCACTCCTCAGACCCTCAGTAATCGCAAGAGCAGGCAGTACTTATAATGTTTTGTCTGAGTTAGTTGCCAGGACATAGCACCTCTGATGCCTTCAACCAAGGCAAAAATGTCACTATTCCCAGCACTAAATCTAAGAGACTGCAAGTCTTATGCAAAATTGTTTTCAAACAAGTGGATATTTGCCACGCTGCTATTGCGGTTCACAGATCCTTTGGTGCAGTATACACCAATAATAGATGTACATGCAAATTGGGTCAGATTCACATGCAGAGATGACCATTTTGAAGAATACTCCTTTTGTGTTTTGGAGCAGGAAGCAGCAATTTCAAATAAAATTAACACCTTAAACCTAAATGGAAGAAATATATCTAACACTTCTCTATTACTATATAACCCTGCCATTGAAAGCCTTTATCTTTAACTTTATTAACCTTTAATAGGCATAGATAGATCAGGATTTACACAGACACATTCTGCAGTCTCAAGTATAGTCCAGTAGCAAGGAAACAGTCCACATAACTTGACGGTTGACTTTGAGGGATTCAAATCACTTCAGATTTTTTAAAAAAGAAATAAAATAGCCAGAGCAAATGACAGTAAATACCCCTACACATCAATGTAAGAATACAATCTAATATAAAATTGCAATAAAATAGATCTGTTTAGCAAGTTAAAAGCAGAATAATACAGTAATAGGTATCCTACCATGCCAAATATTAGACAGATTGGAGAAGATACCTATCTTTTATAAAAAGTTCTACGTTTGTTTTATGTGTCATATTGAATATTTAAAAATTTGATTTTGTGCCAAATAATAATGAACCAATTTGGTTTAGTGTACTGGTATAAAATATATATATTAAAAAATACAGTTAAAAGTAATAAAATGGGGCCATTGAAAGCCAACCCAGACAAGATATCAAGCATGCAATACTTTTGCAAAAGGCATTAACTCAGTTCAAACATATGTTTGGCTTTAAACATTTGCGCAAGCAAATCGTGGTTTGGTCATCATGACCATATGGCAATTTTGTACACTCAGGCCTTCCTTGCTTCCCTTGTGTGGGCTCATTTTTTACTTGCTGGCTCATTACGTAGAAATAGTTCAGACATATATGGTGAGCTGCCTTGATTCTGGCAATCTACCGCAAATTAGTGACTGCTTAGTTTTTTAGCAAACCACAGTTTGCCACAGCACATGAACAACCACAACAAAAGCCCAATAGTTAAAAGCAACCGCAGTTTGCTGGGTATAGACAGTTGCCATAAACCAGGAAGCAGAAAAGGGGACTAGGGAGGTAATTCCCTGAGAGGATTATAAATGTATGAACCTACAAGACTTTCTTGGGCCATAGTTAGGCTTTGTCGCTGGAGCTGAGCCACTGTGCTTGCAAAATAATGGCACGTGAAACTATGCCACTAAAATGAGCGGGGATTCACATAAACAAACAGTCCACCTCAAATATTTGCATGTTCTTAGCAACAAATTAAAATGTCATTCCTCCTTCATACCTCAGCTTCCTGAATAAACAGCTGCAGCAGCTCCTCTGTCAGATTTTACTGATCTCTTACAACCCTTTTCCAAGTCTTCTGCTTACCCGCTACCTTCTGCCTTCCCCTCAATCTGCTATAATTTGTGCCCCACAGGTAGCCCCCTCCTCTGATCCAACTAACAGCATGGAGTGACAGCTGTAATTTTGTTAGACTCATGTTTGCTATTGGCTGTCTAAATGCAGTGCCCCTGTGAGGTTAGTTATGTCTGAACGTCTGTGTTATTAACAAATATGAAACAGCAGTAATTTGGGGGGGGGGGGGTGACCAGGTGTATAAAAGCAGTTGTGACTCACAATCTACTTATAAAGCCTTAAACCATGACTTCAGTATTCTGATAAATTCCATCAAGCCACAATTAAATTAATGCAAAACGACAGAACGTCGGTGAGTGAACCGCTAGGGTTTTACTCGTCTTAGTCCACTCAGCGTGTGGAAGAGAAACACACACAGAGAGCCAGCTAATTATCTAAGAGCGCCCCGATGGAGAAACTGGATTTGAATCCTCAGATATAGGGGCTGGAGCAGGGGCGATCGCGCCAAAGCCAAACACGCAGCTTACAAATACACCTCAACAACTTTCTTCAAAAGAGAAGCCATGCTGTTGAGACAGGACACTCATCAACTAGCAGGATTTATTTAAAAATTAGCCCAAAACAGAAGAGGCAGGGATAATTACAAACATTCCTTGCTGAATTACCTAGTGGTGTGTGGTAAATCTCTCTGTCTTCCCCTTGATCCCGCCACCCAATCTAACCTCTTATTTATTTCTCAGGAGGTTAAAGGACACAGGGCTAATTAAGGGACCTGCTGAATGACAGACAGAATCATTCAAGGTAAAGGCCAGGATTTTATACATTTTCTGCATCTCTGCCTGGTACAACTTAATCTATTTTTGGTTTGGGGTTTTTTCCCCTCTTTTTTAAACACATAACAACTGTAGTGGAGGGGGAGCTAATCTTGTCCCAGCCAGGCAAGCTGAAATTGCCATGTAGCACTTTGGGTGAAATGCTACATATTTTCAATTTAGCCAATAAGAAATTCCTTAAGACTCTCTTGAATGGCAAGAATGTCTCAGGCTTGTCTCTTTTGATCCAGTCATTCACAGGTTAAGCTTCAGCAAATTATGCACCCCAATGGCAATTTCAACAGAACAGATTTTTGTAAAAAGCCGTGCAGGGGGGGATGATACCATATATTATTTGTGTCAAATTACCAAAAGATAATTGATAATATGACCAAATTGTAGTATATTATCCTACTCTCTTGGTTTGTACATTGGAAAGGAGGGGGGCAATGCTCTAAGCTCACTCAGTAGAAACCACACACAACTGATGTGGAGTTCAGTTCTAAATGTAGTAGATTCCAATAGCCCAAATAGGATTTAAACAAGTTTTAAGACAGCATAGGGAACAAGGGAGCAGGATAAAACAAACACAATTTTTTAGTTCCTGTCTACTTTGAACTGCAAGGCCAGGTTTCAGAATCGCTTTAAAAAGTTACCAAACACACAAGCTGTAATCCTGAAAACATTCACTTGGAAATGTCATTTGGCTAAGTAAATGGCCTGTCTCCCACTTTCTCTGCATAGCCTATTTCACAGTGCGGACAAAATGGAGGTAGTGGGAAGGATATTATAAGCTGCTTCCAATCCCCACTGGTGAGAAAAGTGGCATATAAATATCTAAATAAACAGAGTTCCAAAGAACATATGAGCAGAAATGGAGATGCAGATTATATTCCTCCTGCTGCTTTAAGGTGATAGTGTAATAGGTGTTCATTTTAACATTTGTTCACTGATTCACATAAGTATCTAGCGCTCCCTGTATATAATAGGTTTAGACTTAGTGGTGGGATTCAAATAATTTAACAACCGGTTCCAGTGGTGGAATTCAAATAATTTAACAACTGGTTGTTTACAAGCACCATTTTAACAACCGGTTCTGCCGAAGTGGTGCGAACCGGCTGAATCCCACCACTGAAGTCTCATGCCAGATACAGAGGTGGGTTTTTCAGTATTCTGCTCAGTGTCCAAAAACCAATAATCAGCACTGGCTGGAAAGAGGCACAGTCTTTGACTCTGCACAGGGCTGCTCTTTCTATTTGTCCATAGCAGGAATGACAAAACAAGTTTTGAAGAATAGCTTTTTGTGAGCTGGAACCCATTTTCACAGATACATAAAGCAAAACCTCAGTCAGTGGAATATATACACCGCAGAGAGACAGAAAATAAAATTTTGTAGACAATGAGAAAATGTCATGGTATGCAA
This sequence comes from Sphaerodactylus townsendi, assembly GCF_021028975.2. Classification (NCBI taxonomy): domain Eukaryota; kingdom Metazoa; phylum Chordata; class Lepidosauria; order Squamata; family Sphaerodactylidae; genus Sphaerodactylus; species Sphaerodactylus townsendi. The sequence continues at coordinate 34,692,237 of NC_059427.1, read as the reverse complement.
AAGATAAAACTGTGACATCTGCTCTTAAAAATTATACCAAATAAGGGCAGTGGCCCCTCAGAACAGCTGCAATTGGTGATAACTGATTTTAAGTAATTTAACACAAGCAGTGGCTAAGATGTCTGCTCTGAATTGCTTAATGTACCTGTCATTACCAGTTACAGCTAAGCTCAGTGTACTTGTATCCTTTCAAATTTATTTAAAATAATTATATGCCAGCATTTCTCCTGAGCATCTCGGGGCCCAAACTCACTCTCTTCCATTTCTGGGCCTCTTAACCTGATTTTTGCAACTTGTTACCTTTCCCTCTGCTAGATATATTACACTGACTGAGTTTCACATCATACATCTAGGGAAGTTGGTTCCAAGCCATGAAAACTGATGCTCCAGGTCATTTATTGACTTTCAAAGTATCACAAGAACGCTTGTTGTTGTTTTTGTGACAGACTCTACTTGAATATATACAGACTGTAAACTGTGGCCTGCCTAGAGTTAAGTCATTTCTATTTTTATTATTTACTAGCAGGGCCCAGCTACGTGTTGCTATGGCAATTGTCCTTCTCATCACAGTCTGCAACCCACACAGATGTCCATGCAGGTCCAATGATCCGCAGCATAACCTTTTGGGGTGGTCAAATGGAATCCCTCTTTCCCTTTTCAATTCACATTGTTATATGGTGGTGTCTTTTTTTTAGTATAAGGTAACCCTTTCCATTCCACAATGGACCTGTCCAGAGTGAGAATCCCACTGTCCATGAGGCTGGTTGACACGCACAGTCCTGGCTTGGGTAAAGCAGAACTGGGGCAAGGAGGCTATCCCAGTCAGGCAGCAGAGGCAGGGTGATGAGGCGCTCAGATCGAGGCCAGCTCCCTGGGTTCTTAAAGGGCCACGTGCAAAAGAAGCAGAGCCAGTAATGTTGGTTCGCCCCCACCCCGCGAATTTTCTTAGAAGAAAAAGGCAAACTCCAGCTCGCTTTTAGTAAAAGAGAGCTGTAGCGAATATGGATGAGGAAGTAGGTAAGTGGTGGTTGGATGTGAGGGAGGGCAGAGTGAGGTGTGTGAGGATGAGCTGGATGTGTATTGTGTGGTAGTAGTGGGTGAGGCACAGAGAGTGAAAGTTACCTGCGTGTGAGGGGGGGAACCCCACCTGACGTCTCACACGGCAAAGTGTGTATGTGTTTCACTTCCACTCGTATTATTTATTTATTTATTTATTTATTTATTTATTTATTTATTTATTTATTTATAAATTGCCCTCCCCCGAAGGGCTCAGGTATTAGCTAACAGTATTAACTATTTACTGTTTTCACTGCTCATCTCTGCCCATCTGAGCGAACATTCCAAGCCCTCAGGCCACAGACAGACAGGCTGCATGAACATTCTAAGGGTGACAGTTAAACACAGCCAGCTTCATGGCCTGGTGCACCAGGAAAAAGACGTTTTACCTGGCTCAGGTATGGACTTTCAGCGATTTGAAGGTCCGATTACCTGCCCGCAACAGGGAGGAATTTTCATGTGAAAATTTGGGGGCAATCCGTCCAGCCGTTTCAGCGTTAGGGAGTGACTAACAAAATCACTGTTTGCTTTTTATATATATAGATTTTATTTTATTTGTTCAATTTATATACTGCCCTCCCCCAAGGGGCTCAGGGCGGTTCACAACAATTAAATACATTAAAACATTAAACAGCTAAAACATTCCACCCTCACAAAAATTAAAAGAACCATAATTTGTTGATGGCGTCAGAAAAAAAATTTGTTTTTGTTTTTTCTCCTCCTTCCCTTCCTTTTATATTAACTTGGGGGGAGAGATAAGCATCTCTTTCCTGCCTCCCCCACAGTGAGACACAACCTCTGCATGGCCAATTAAAATTTGTGCTTAATTTGAATTAAAAGGAAAGACACAAGATCATCATGACTCCATTACAGCCATGAGTGGGTTTCTCAGTTCTGACCCCAAACACTTGAGCTCTCCAGGTCTGTATAATCTGAAATTGAGTTCGTTCAAAAGACATCATGCGGCTGTTTCATGAGAAGTGATAGCCCACCAGCCATTCATTCCAGAAGTACATGGGTCCCTCCAGCACATCCGATGAGTGTGATCAACATATTGTACAAATCGGGGAAAATGTGCATTTTCCATGTAAGTACAGCTTCCATTCACATGAACCAGAATTCAAGAAAATCACATTTTTAATTAATTATTGTCCCGTCTTCCTCCTCAAAAGGGGACCAGAAGTGGCTTTCATTGCTGCCTTCTCCTTCATTTTACCCTAGCAACAGCCCCCTGTGAGGTAGGCTAGGTTAAGAGAGTGGCCCAAGGTCACCCAATGAGCTTCCACAGCATGTGGGGACTGGAACCCGGGTCCACCACTCTTAACCACTGCATCACATGACTCACTGGGACCAGATGAAACAGATGGCTGGTGGGCTTCCTACACTGCGTGAATGGAAGGCCACAATAATTTCTGCAGAGGACTTTGCTTGGATTAAGATGCGTTTGAGACTCCAGGCTGATCCCATCTACATTGACGGCCCACTGATTTCTACCTGAATTTGGCTTCCTGGTCAGATTGAGGAGTCTGTAACAAATAGTCTTGGGCGGTACATGATGGTCTTGTTCTTTGCTTGCTTCTTTGCAGGATCTTCCCTCAGTCTCCAGGACTTCAACCTCTTGCTATGTGCTCTGCTCCCCAATCAAGACTACTTAAGGGCCAGAATGGGAGAAATCAGTTCTCCTTTCTACTCCCATGGTGAGAGGATTCTTTCTGCTGTCTCTTAAAAAAAAAAAAGTCAGCCAAAAATTTCTCAGCGATGGAAGAACTTATCTCTCAACTCTCTTAAAGACCACAGTTAGAATGATCACAACTTAAAACACTGGCACAGGAACCACGTAATCAATTCACTGGCAATGGCAAAACTTTGCCTTAATTTGAAAGTCCTTTTGGCTGCAAGAAATGAAGGGATAGTACCTGTGTCTCTGCAGCGTAGAAGAAAGGTTAGAGAACACAGTAAGTGTGCTTTCCTGAGCCGTAGTTTTTCCAATTTCCGTGTGTCTTGGAACAATTTCTCCCCGTAGAGATGTTCAATGTATTGTCGAAGGCTTTCACGGCCGGAATCACTTTGCCTTAATTTGTTTTGATGTACATTATTAGCATTCTCAATCTTGGAACAGAATCTGTTTTTCTTGGTACAGAATTTGGGCTGGTGTACAGCACTGCCCAACCCTGTTCTTACTTGCCTTCAGGTGCTTAAAGTAGTAGTATTAAAGTATGTGGAAAGTAATAATGCTCAAATATTATTAGTACCTGAAAGTAATGTTAAAGAGAAAAAGGAAATTGTCAGCATGCAAGTAATTCAGTGTAAAAGCCCTGGGTAAGAACTTTGTCTTTTGTCCCGATTAAAATGTTCCTTGGATCAGGATCAGAAATGCTTTTCTTCTTCATAGAATGTGGCAAAGATGTCATCCTTGGAGTCTTGCTCTCTGTTCCCCTATCCGAAGCACACTGCATTACTATAGGAAAGAAGACCTTCTTAACAACCTTGCCCAAGGGGAGTCCGTCTGTCAGTTCACCGTATGCTCAGAACAGCCCTTTAACTTAAAAGCTTATGCTGTCTGATAATACTATTTTTACTGGCATTTGTGATGTTCAGAGGCGTAGCTCCAGGGGGGCAGGGGGCGCACGATGCACTGGGTGCACGGCCCTGTGGGGGTATGGCGAGGGCACGGTGGGGGCATGGTGGGGGCATTCCATAGAGGTGTGGAGGACCGGGCGCTTTTCCCCCTTGTTATGCCTCTGTGATGTTCTATTGTTCTCAGAATTGCAGGTTTACTTTTCAACATGCCAACTTTCAAGCTGATTTTTAGTTGGGCGTTTTACATATTCAGGTGGTTAGTTTTGGTTCCTCTGAAGCAGCAGAAAAATAATTGCACCTTCAAGACCCACTAAGTTTTACTCTTGGTATAAGCTTTCAGGTGCATGTTCATTTCTTCAGTATCTGAAAAAGTGTGCATACACATGAGAAAGTTTATACCAAGAATACAACTTCATTGGTCTTAAAGGTATCACTGGACTCAACCCTTTTTTTTCTGTTTTATGTCTCTAATATTTCCCAGGATAGGTTCCAATTAACTAAAACAATACAAATGTACAATCGTAAGTGCACAGTACAAAATAATGTGCACTTATGATTGTACATTTGTATTGTTTTAGTTAATTGGAACCTATCCTGGGAAATATTAGAGACACACTTCTATTGTATGTCACCAGGTCTGAAATGGTTCAATCACAGAGACCTTGAGACTCCATGGTGCTAATTTTGATGGTTTGGCATCTTGCACTCAGGGGAAGATGGACTTTGCACTTAAAGCTTTAAAGAAGTACAATCTAATCATATGCATTTACCTAAAACAGGACACTCATGTAGCCCATATCTATTGCTGGATTCCTCAGCAGTCTTTGATACAAGATAATTCAAGCCATGAGAAGGAAGAAAAATAGGATTTGTCTTGACACTTAACTATGAATCTGTCTCGATCACTTTCTATCTTACTCCTTCCAGTCGAATTCTGCCTCACTTCCCACCCCAGAACTGAACCTTGAGAAAACCTCTTTTCCTTGTTTTCCTTAGGCAGACTTATTCTTTTGTTTTATTTATTTATTTTATTATATTTCTACCCTGCCCACTCCACTAGCAGATTTCCATCAGAAGAGCAGAGTGACCTCCATGGTGGTATGGGGAAATGCAGTCCCAAAGATATGAGGGTCCCAGACTGCTAAGGCTATTGCTTTCACATCTTGCATGTGAGCTTCCAAAGGCACCTGGTGGGCCACTGCGAGTAGCAGAGTGCTGGACTAGATGGACTCTGGTCTGATCCAGCAGGCTAGTTCTTATATTCTTATGTTCTTATGAGGGTCCCAAACTGCTCAAAGCTTTAAAAGTCAGAACTATCACCTTGAACATGACCCAGGATTTGACTGGCAATCAGTGCAGCCAATGTAAAATGGGAGAGAAATGTTTTCTCCTAAAGGCTCCAGTAAGGAGCCTGGCTGCTGTGTGTTGCACCAGCTTTGCACCAGCTTTAACTTCTGCATCAATCTCAAGGGTAGGCCAGCGTACAGCGAGTTACACTAATCCAACCTGGAGGTGACCATCGCACGGATCACTGTGGGCAGATCAGTACAGAAGAGATAGGGGGCCTGGCAAAGATGGAAAAATGCCACTATTGTAATTTGTGCAACCTTGGGATTCTAAGGACGCAACCAAGCTTTTGATGGAGGAAGCAGTTTGTAAAGCCACTCCATCAAAATCAGGGAGTTGAAAGCCCTCCAGCCTCTCTCCCCAGCCCAGCCACAGGACCTCCGCCTTCAATGGATTTAGCCTCAACCTACTTTTTCTCAACCATCCTACCAGAGCTTCCAGACATTGCATCAAGAGCATCTGGGGCAGTGGCTGGCCAGTCCTCCATCAACAGAACAAGCTGGCTGTCATCAGCATATTCATGGCAACCCAGCCCAAAGCTCTAGACCAGTTGCACCAGGGGTCACATATCAATGTCAAGCAACATTGGGGAGAGAAGAGCCCCCTGCCGCACCCCAAAGTTAAGTGAGGACTGCCTGGACGTCCCCTTCCCAAGTGATACCTGCTGTCCCTGATCCTGGAGAAATGAGGCCAACCAGTTCAAAGCTGTGCCCCAAGTCCCACATCAGTGAGGTGGTGGGTCAAGAGATCGTAATTGGCCATGTCAAAAGCTGCGGTGAGATCTAACAACACCAACAGTGCTGATCCACCTCAGTCCAATTGCAACCGGAGCTCATCCATGATGGTGACTAGCACAGGCTCTGTCTCAAGGCTCAAGGATTTTCTTTGCCCTCTCAGTTGCCATCTCATAGGATTTCATAATCACCCTATAAGATGCCCTTGCAGCTTCAACACGAGTTCGCTGTCACACTTGCTCTAGCCGTCTAAATTCTTGTTTCATTGACCATCCCTTCTTGATATACCAAGGAGCTAGGTTGATGCAGGAGCGAAGAGGATGTTAGGGTGTGACAGATTCAACAGTCTTAGAGAATTGGGTATTCCAGTCCTCCTTTAGCTCACTCCAGCAGGCTTCAGATCCTGCAGAACATTCTAGAAACCAATTGGATCTGTGAGTCTCTGTGGGCAGGCATAAATGCGCCTGTTGCACAAGGGAGCGCGGTGATATCCACCTGGGTCTTCAGACCAAAGTGGTCTGAGCGCTCTGTCAATTTAGGTTAAGATCACATCCATCCCCATCCCAAAGATGTGTGGCCTGCTAACTAGGGAGAACCCCAGAGCTGCCATGGATGACACCTGGACTGCTGCCAATAATGATGAGGCCACATCCACTGAAGTCCCCTAGAACAAGAAGCCTGAGGTACCTCAAGGTTCATTCCAACTCAGTCTCCAACAGTCTAGGCAGGCTATCTGCCAGCACATTAGGTGTCCAGTACACAAGAAGAATTGCCACACTCTCCATGGATTGCCACACTACACCAGCACAATCAATATCGGTGATCATTGGGGCAGGGACTGCTCTAAAAGAGAAAGCCATCCAGATGGGTATCACCCCCCCCCCACCCACTCCGGCCCTTTGTCCGAGACTGATGGAAGGCCCAGAAGCCGAGCGGGGTAATTTCTTTAAGGCGACTGTTTCACCCTCTCTGATCCATGTCTCAGTCATGCACACTAGGTCCACATTCTGTTTTACAAGGTAATCCCGTAACATAAAGGTCTTGTTAAAGGATCTGGTGTTGCACAATGGCAGTGTCAGAGAAGGATATGACTTTGTAAGCCTACCAAACTCATGTCTTGGGATGGGATGAAGGTCAGAAGAAGGCTGAGCTCGTCTATATATCCCTCCCATTCTCTCATTCAGCCTTCTCCCACTGTCATATTTTCCCCACCCCATTATTACTGGGATCCCTGGCCCACTGCCAACCTCCCTGAAATCAGACCATATGTTCACCTGTTCAAAAAGAAACTCAAAAAGACAGAAAAGGTTAGAGCTTGATTAAAGAGGACAGTCCTCTTTAATCAGCTGCGAGGGGTGTGAGTATATATAAAGTTATATTATAGAAAGGGTATTTTTTTAAAAAAATGAAGGTCACAAACTAATCCATTTGTGTTTTCCACCTCGAATGAGGAAACAGTGCAAAACAAATGGTGGGCAGCAGGGAGAGAAGCATGTTCTTGGCATAGCACTGCTAGTCGTACAATAGTGTTCTCTATAAATACTCTGGCTGGCAAAGGGCACCCTTATTAACATACCTTTCCATAATCCCTGCATGTCTTTTTTAAAAAGGGGGAAAAACAGAATCCACATACTTAGATTCTTGGCATGATAGAACCACCTCTGCAACTAGGATAAAGTCAGGGCTTTCCTACTGAAGTTGATAAACACATTATTTGCTTCTTCATATATATAAACCCCTATATTTTAAAAAAATAGCCACAGTGGGAAGTATTATTTTTATTCTGCTGTCCCCCCACTGCAGCGGGCTCACAACGTAAAACAATACAATTTATAAAACAATAAACAATTTATAAATTTTTTATAAGTTTTATAAAAGTTTTATAAATTTATAAAACAATAAACAACAAGCGTTAAAAACATATAGGGTGGCACTTGATCTAACTAGCATGGAATAATTCAGACGTTCGCAACCCATAAACTAAAAACAACCCTGAAACAATTAAACAAAGACAGGGAGACAAAGGGAGACGAAGATGGAAATATTGTTACTGGCAGATTGTAAAGCTCTCTGGGGGACATATTGGAAGAGGTGGCCCCACAGATAGGCTGATTCTCGACCGTTCAGGGTTTGAAATGTTAGATTGTTGAACTAGGGAGACCTGAGTCTGAATTCTCATACAACCATTGAAGCCTGCTGGGTGATCTTGGCATTCTGGTCCAGCCGGTAGAGCCAGAGAGGCTGTATGGCCATGCTACCCTTTTCCAGTACTTTGGAGAACAATGACCATGGAAAATATGAACTCACAACTCTGGTCAGGACGCAAGTCCCAGAACAGCTTCAGCTTTCACTCTTTGGTGGGTTTCATAATTTTTGTATTTATAAAGTATTTTAACATTACAAACCAAGAGTGTTCAATATCTCCCAAAAGTTACAGCATAGTTGATTTTTAAAGCATTTTTAAACAAGTGCCTTACCAGATGAATGGTAATCCAGTAGTTGTTGATCAGAATGAGCAGGCACCAAGTGAACAACAAGTAGCAAGGCAAGTTCTTTAGCAAGGTGTCTTAGGTTTGTGGAAACTTCAGATCCTATTCCCTGGTAGTCAGGTGGCCTTCTAGTATTCAATTGACTGCAGCTCCCAGGTGGGAGTCAAATACAATAATTTTCCTTACCTCCTCATTTCCTCAAGAATCTTTAAAAGCAAAACACTAAGCTGGGCATGCTGGTTTCTGAACTCTTGTGAGATTTCTTCTTTTGGCAACAGCTTGGCCTCCATTTCTGGTTAGCCGCAACAGCCAACACCATGGCCAAAATCTTATGAGAGAACATAACCTTGCAAGAATTCAGAAAGTCTCCAGCTCTTTGACAGGGTGGTTGCAACAGTGAGGCAGCGTCTACTGCTGCTACTGCCCCAGTTCAATGGAGCATTGTCCATCTTGTGCCTGTTCCTCATCTAGAGAATATTATGAGCTTGTTACATAATGGAGTCATGTCTTACTGGATGTGAACAACATGAGTAGATGCAAACAAGATGCAATTCAACAAGGACAAGTGCAGAGTTCGACGCGTGGGTGACAAAAATGGATGGCACCCATACTGGATGGTGGATACACTTCTGGGTAACGATGTGTGTGAACAGGTTCTCGGGATATGGGTAGATTGTAAGCTGAGTATGAGCAGTTAGTGTGATGCAACGGCAAAGAAAGACTAATGGAGTCTTGGGGTAGATCAACAGGGACACAACCCCCAAATCACAAGATGTCATAATTCCACTGTAGAACACGTTGGTCAGACTGCGCCTGGAATTCTGTTGCAGTTCTGGAGGTCTCACTTCAAAAGGATGTGGACAGAATAGAGCAGATGAACTGGGGCCTGAAGACCAAGCCCTATGACGAAAGGCTGAAAGGGAAGGTTTAGTCTGGAAAAGAGGAGGATGAGGGGGTACGTGATTGCTGTCTTTAAGCATTTGAAAGGTTGTCACTTAGACAGCTGACAGCTGTCCCTGCAGGCAGAAGAATTTGCAATAATGGGTACAAATTACAGGTGGAAAGGTACTGGCTGGACATTAGGAAAATATTTTTTTTACAGTGAGAATAGTTCAGCAATGGAATCAGCTATTTAGAGAGGTATAGTGAGTTTCCCCTCTATGGCTGCCTTCAAGCAGCAGCTGGATTAACACTTATCAGCAGTGGTGTACCACGACAAAACAGAGCCTAGCCCCCACTGGCCCCGCCACCATCCCTGTTGTCCCTGAGGCTCACCCCAAGGCACACAGGGCAGGAAAAAGAGTGAGCAAGCAAGCAGCGTGGCTTTTCCTCCCAGTTTCCTCACTGGCTTACCAGCCAGGTGGAGGCAGCCTCCTTCTTCTCCTCTCCACCTGGCTGGTAAGCTGGGGAGGAAGCTGGGAGGCAGAGAGGGAGGTTGCGTCACCCCCACCCTACTGCCAAAAAAAGCTTCTTCCCTGCTGCCATACTCTCTCCCTTCTAGCTTCCTCTCCGAGTTACCAGTCAGGTGAAGGCAGCTTCCTTCTCCTCCTCTGTCAAGAAAGCGGAGAAGGAGGAGGCAGCCTCCAAATGGCTGTTAAGCCAGGAGGAAGCCGGGAGGGAGAAAGGGAGGCTGTGCCACGCCACTTACTTGCTCACTCTGTATGCCTAGGAGAATGCTTTTTTTGCAGCGGTGAGGGGGGCAGCTGGGAGAGTTTGGCAGAAAGTTCAGCCAGCAGTGCAAGGTGCCAAAATGCACCCCAGCATGGCCAATTGGCCATGTAGGAAGGAACTGATAGGGTGCTTAGGTCCATAACATCTGGAGTGCCAAGGTTCACCACCACGGACCCTAGAGCCACGAGATGGCATCCGAGGTCAAATGGCCCACACTTGCCCGCCCAGTACTGCACCCTTAGCATCCAGATATGCTCTAAGCTGATCCAGCATTGAGCAGGAGGTTGGACTGGATGGCCTGCATGGCCCCTTCCATCTCTATGATACCATGATTCATACACTACAAAGAAGAGTTGCTTATCAAAATCAGAGTGACAAACTGTCGTTATGAAATATTTCATTATGTGGGCTGAAAAACAAACCAAGGTAATTTTAGTGGGCTACTTATTCATCCCTAGATTGTAGGAATGGGGTTTTTATATTCCCAATGAATATGGTCACAAGTCTCATATAATATGTAGACATATAGGTAACACTGTAAAAGGTTGATTCTGAAGTGTAACAGAATACTCTCCTTGTTTCCTTGTGTACAAACATTTTGCTGTGTGCCCCTCATGACACTTGAAGGTCCAAAACCTTCATTTAGCTCTGAACCCCCACTGAGTACTGTGAAGCTACCTTATACTGAGTCACACCCTGGATTTATCAAGATCTGTATTGCCTATTTCACTAGCAGAGACACACCAGGTAGAGGTCTTTCGCATCACCTGCTACCTGATCTTTTATAACTGGAAATGCCAGAGTTGAAACTGGTAAAGCAAATGTTCTACCACTGAGCCATGGTCCCACCTGCAGAACTGCCAATTCCTCTCACAGCCAGGTTCTAGCATGCTCTTCCATATTTTCTGGAGCATTTAGAGACTGTTGACTGTGACTGATTCCTCTCTCATTGATGCAGAAAGGGATTCTATGTTCCTCTCACTGCTTCTGCTATGAGGCAAAGCACTTACCTTAACCCATATAAGTTACTTTAGGAAATGTCATTAAACAGTGGTTTGACATAGCAAGGAAAGTTCTATACTCTTACACAGAACAAGGTTTGTATGCAAATAAATATCCGGAATCTTAGGTGAAAAGTTGTCTCAACCCTCCAAGTTTTGCTTTTAAACACACAGTAGTCTGGAAGAACAATCACAGCACAAGAAGAAGAGTTTGGATTTATACCCTGCCTTTCTCTTCTGTAAGGAGATTCAAGGAGGCTTACAAACTCCTTCCCTTCCTCTTTCCACAACAGGCATCTTATGAAGTAGGTGGGGCTAAGAGAGCTCTGAAGGACTATAACTAGCTCAAGTTTACACAACAGGCTTCATGTGTAGGAGCAGAGAAACAAATCCAGTTCACCTGTCATATGGAGTGGGGAATCAAATCCAGTTCTCCAATTAGAATCTACCACTCTTAACCATTACACCACACTGGCTCTCACAACCACAGAGGGGAACTAGGCTTTTTCAATAGTGCAGACCACCCATGAAGAGTTTCAGGAAGGACAGAAATTACATTTTTTTAAAAACTCCTCCATTACAATGCAAACATATCTGTTTCTGTATAACTATTTACTTTCAGTTGGGTTCCCATAAGCAGTAAAAAATCCTCGGTCAACAATGTTTGATACCTTTACAATGGGAAAATAGAAACATATTTGCCCTTTGAAGGTATTAAACCAGGTAACCTTGTATGGTTACCTGATTTAGCACCTTCAGAGGGCAAATAAAGCAGATAATGTTTAGAAAGCTGTTTCCTTTTGAACACTTCTTCACTGTAGTTTCCTCTTTAATACAATCACAAAATTGACAGTCATGAGCTCTGTAAAATATCAGTGAATGAACATGACAAATACAAATACAGGGTATTTCTGAGAAAAAAACTACACCGAAAACAATATTTAGATGGTCAGGTAGCAGAATAGTATATGTTAACAAGCATATAGACTGTTATTTACCTCACAACTGACATATATTTAGTTTAGAAAATGGTAAGATTGGATGTACTTTCCCAATTTTCAGCTCTCAAACAGTACAAAAGAAAATACTCTTCATTCATCTGGCAACAGAAAATCAGGGTACAAGTAGACCAGTTCCTCTAAGTTCCTGGCATTTATTTCTGCTAGCATTTCACTGTTCTGATTGACAAGCAAACTCCCTTGAAATGGAGCCACAGGAAAAGTTAAAGGTGTTAAACACCAATAAGAACATGGCTAAACAAGAATTAATCTAGCAGGGGGAAAACATCCGTACAAACTACATTTGCTTGAAGCAAAGAATACATTCAATCACCTGCACAGATTTGGGTTTTTAATAGTTTTTGTGGGGCTTGATGTTTCATTATGTTTAATTTTACAAGCCGCCTCGGGCAGTTTCTTGGAGAGGCGGCACAGAAATTTTCCAAACCAACACACTTGGATGAAAAGGCCCAGAGATTTTCCTGTGTTCGGATGTATCAGTGGATAAGTGACAATTCTTGCCCTGCTAAGTGCCAAAGAAGAACATGCACGACACTCTTATTGAGGCCCCTGAACTCAGGTTATGTCTATATGGAGGTAATAGCCAATGAAAAACTGTGCTACACAAGAACAGGGGGAAGACCTTGGGCTGGGTGAGCAAGCATCATATTGGGTTGCTACTACATCTAAATGCTAAACAGTGAATTTCTGCCCTTGTAATGGACTTCACAACATTTTGAAAGTGCACACCACCCCTATAGCCCTCTACAACACTTTCAGTCTGAAGCCCATGTTGCCTTCTCCCTACCTCAGGTGGGCAAGTGAATTCACAGCTTTCATCTATGTATGACTATGAGGCCTCTCCAGTTCACTTCTGCTTTCTGCACCTGGAATGAAGGTAATCAAAGCGCTCTCCTGTTTTTCCCAGCTCTCTCAAGCATCCTTTGCCAATGGCAGTAAGACAAGAAACTCAAAGGAAAGTTGAATATTGCCAGAGAAGTGCTGGCATTAATGTATTGCCACCAATATGAACACACAGAAGTGCTGGTTAAAAGGCACTATTTACCTCCACAGCAACAGTCCCTCTAAGGCTTCTTTACCGCTGAACAGAAGCTCGCTCTTGCTGAGCGTAACTGAGCTGCCAGCAAGAGCTCCCCCTGCTGAGCAGCCGCCCAACCTGCACGGCACCAATATGGTGTCTGCGCGGCCGTGCTGCTTACAGGAAACATTGCTTCACAGTCAGCTAAGGGGAACATTTTTTATATTTTGCAGGTGCTTGAGGATAAAACACTACAAATTGCAATTTCTTTCTGACTTTTGAGTTTTGCCCTTTGTTTTCAGTTCTTGTATTAATTAACAAAAACAGCTAGTTTATCTGGCTATATCTATATCTTATTTAGCTTCAGCAAAACTAAGAGGTCTGTATGTCCAACGGCCAGGGATAAGGTCCTCTCCTGTAATTAGGAAGCTAGATTTCAAGGAACACAAAAGCTACAAAAAGGAATGAAGTCATTTGTGCTAAAAAGGATTACAAATGGCAAAGTGCACAAGACTACAGTCCAAATTAAGGCTTTCTGAAACAACCCTTTGTATAGAATCTTTAGGGAGTTTTTGAACAATCCCATTCACTGGTTTGGAAAAACATATCTACGTGCGTCCACAGGATCCGAAGAGACAACAATTTTGGAAAGTATTTGGTAAGCATGTCTGAATTGTGGAGGTAGTTTTCAAAATATTATTGTGTTTCCCATCCAACAGGCAAAGTAGCATTTCTTTCTACATGGGCATCTTCCACCTAAGTAGGCTGCCTTGAAACTCAAGTTGCAAGGTAGGGGCAGTGGATGTCTATCAAAGTAACTAAACTTAAGCCACTGTTACATGATGCTTAAAAAAAAACACTTGTGTTCAGAAAAAAAGTTTCATCTTTTCCCACAAAGAATACCAGCATACATGTTGGAATACTGACGTACCTTTAGGACTTCCATTGGGACCTGAGTTGCAGGAGGCAGGCTAGTGGGGAGGCTGACGTTGATGGCTGGGGTCTGACTGACGGCCACTCTCTGTTGCATGAACTGGGCTGCCTGCTGCTTCTGTTGCTGCTCTCTGCGCTCTTGCTCTTGCATCTGCTCACGCATGAGCTGCTGCCGGAGCAAAATCCGTGAGGTCATACTGGAGGAGCTTAGTGGAGGCTTGGATGCTCCGGGGTGCTCAGAACTGCTGCAGAAAACACCAAAGACAGAAAACAGAATCACTCGCTGATTTCATTGAACTTTCGAAGGGTCGCACTAAAACAAGGGTGCACACGAGGGGAAACTGTTTTACAAAGAGATGCAGTGGCAAAGTTGTAGTGGATTGACTGTGACAGAAAATGGTCCTTTGCAGCCAAATTAAAGTTATGATCATCCCAACATTAAATATTCAGGGGGCTAGATAAATACTAATAATACTACCTGTAATTGTTAATGCTCAGGCAATCCGATTGTTACTTTTGAAATATATTACATTATTATGTTCCAGAACAGTAGAGCATTATATCACATGCGTTTCAGAGCAGTACAGTATTATATTATCTAAGTTCCAGAAGAGTAGAGGAAATGTATTGGTTTTCCCCCTTTAATCTAAGACATTCTCTCTTGCTTGTTAGCCTTAACAGCTATCACCACTCCAAACATTTCTCCAAGGACTTAACAGAAGCACAGTTCTCAATTTTGTCTTCAAAACAACCCTCGAAATAGGGTGAGACACAGAGAAAGAGTAAGAGTGGCCCATGGTCACCCAATTACTTTAGTGGTGCAGAGAGCATTTGAACCTAAGTATCCCTAATTGGCACTCTAACCATACACTACACTGGCTCTTTTGATATGGAATGAATGATCACAATTTTTAGTTGATCTTCCAAAAGCTGTGAGTTCTCTATCTTTGACTCACTGCACACATTTGTTTGACATGTAGACATTAAGAAGTTATACAACTTTTAAAGGGAAATGTGGTGCGTTGGTGGAACTGTTTTCAGAATAGAAAAACAAACAGGCAATCGTCCTTTCAGGATGGCCCAGACTGAATGATATTTTGGCTCCATGAAGGGCGGTGTTATGAAAGAAGCTCTTAAGAAAATTCTGTCCCCTGGAGCAAATATGATTTCCAGAACAGCCAACATCAAACAGCACATTTTTCTCTTCAGATTTTCCTCAAACTCCTCTACCAATATGAGAACAATTTGGTCACTAGCAGTCTCTCACTGAAACAAACACGCTCGTTTGTTCTGCAGCTGAATTACAGTACAGGACTGATTTGCTCCATCACGATGTAATAATAGATGCAATTTACAGCCCCATCCAAACAGGGGGGACTTAAAAGGGCCCGTAGAGATACATGACCACGCTGGTGCATTTGAACTCCCTTGGTGTCAGTGGCTACATGTCCTGCAGCCCCGCCACTGCAAAACCGCAGACGTCTGAAGGCCACAGTGGGACAGCCACAGCATGCAGGGGGCAGGCCAGGGCATTCCTGGGGATGAAGTCGGAGTTGAGGGCCGGTCCTGTGGCGTACCAACCCTCAAACATATGCCACCATTTTGGTGGTGTATGTCCTTTCAACCCTATGGGACTTTTCAGCAGCAGTGGGGTTTAGGGCTTTTCCCTGCTCCCCGCACCACTGGAACACCCTTTTGGAAGTGGTGGGTTGGCGCTGCGTCGACACCGCTGCCAGTGGTGGGATCCAACAATTTTAGAAACAGGTTCCCATGGTGGTGGGATTCAAACAGTGGCGTAGCGCCAATGGGGCATGGCCGGGGCATTGCTGGGCAGGGCTGTGGCAAGGACGCAGCCACTGTGCCAGTCCTTGGGCAGGAAACGAATGCACGCAGGTACAGGCTGCCACGCAAACTGGTGCACTTCCTGCTAGACTGCTTCAAGTTCTGTGCGCTACTGCTGAAGAGGAGGGGCGTAACTAAGGCAAAAATCACGTGGCAAAATCACCAATTAGTAACCCCCTCTCGGCACACACAAATAATTAGTAAACTACTCTCAGGAACCTGTGAGAACCTGCTGGATCCCACCTCTGACCGCTGCCTGCCACTGGCGAGTTTGGCTGGGGCAGTGAATATCATATACTGCCTGAGCTTGGATCTATTAAACTTAAGAGAAGAGCTCCACTCATGACATGGATTTCTCCCTCAGTGTTATCCAGAAATCTGCAGTGTGGAATGTACTGAAAGGAGTTGCAGCCCAACTGTGATATCTTCCCTTATACAAGTAGAAATGCCTCTACTTGCTTGAGGGCTTCTCCGGATCTTTCCCAGCATCTTAAAACAAAAAAAAAAGTTGACTGACAATGAATTGCTAAGCAGAGTTACACAACCTGCTAAGTCAAAGAAGCTTAAGAAGGGTACTATGACTACACTTGGGAGTATACTGTATATACAGTAGCAGAGCAAATCTTGCTGTATGACTTTTGCCCACTGAGGTAAGAAAAAGGTTATTTGGTCTGTTGGGCTAAGCAAAGTGAAAATTAAAATTATCTTAAATAAAAAGAAAAAAACACCCTCTTGGCCTAAATTGCCCTCTATAGCCATTCAGTTTTTTTCAGCCATGGCCAGTCAGATTAAGGATTTCTGGAGAAAAACAACAAACAAACCCTAAACCCTCACAATTCTAACAAGAGTCCCAACTCTGAAACGCCAAGTTTCTAAGGAGTAAGAGAATGAGGAGGCTCACATTCAACAAAGAAATTGGATCCGGTTTGGAAAATCCAATAAACATCAATAGATTTGTAGAATGTCTCACAAGAGGCCTTGCCCCAAGACCATGCCAGGACAGCAAGAAATCAAATCACCTCTTTCCATAAGCTCTCCTGACTTACACCTCAGTCAAATCTCAAGCAATTGTGCTGCTTTCCTTATTTCAATAATCTACATCTTAAAAGGTGGGCACTTTAAGATGTGGGGAGGGGGAATCAAGCCCACAGATTTTTTTGCTATAGCTTTCCCCTCTCCCTCCTCCCACATTTACATTTTCTTTTTTTTTTTAAAAAAGAGGTGGGAGGAGTGAGGGGAGTGAGAAAGAATGATGTCTTGCTATTTCTGGCCTGTCAGGCTGAAACATTCTCAGGGAGACTGATCCTTTTGATAAAACAAGAGAAAAACCTTTGTGGTGAAACTAATGCAGCTGTGGAATAATCGCACTAATTAGCTGCCCAAGAGAAGTCACTGACTGTGATACTCCGAGAGAAAAAGGAAGACTTTCAATTAATGATGAAGGATTCTCACATTCTACAACCCATCCCGGTTTTTAACAAAAAAGAAAAAAAAGTCTGAACCTTAATAAAGCAACTATTGCCTATCCCCACAAAAACAATTAGAACAGCATGCGTAACAAGCCCCATAACCAACAAACTTTATCCAACATCATAGTTTGCTGAGACTGGGGTGGGGAGAAGAGGGGAAAATGTACTTTCTGGTTTCATGGAATAGTGAGAAATTAGCTCGTCCTCAAAGCCATACACACCATTCAGAAGTATAAAACAGGGTGGAGATATCTCTCTTTCTATTCCATAGTTACTTATTCAACTCGTCATGTTATACGTACTTTTAACAAACTCCAGAGTGGGAGACTGTTTCGAACGTAGTAGTCTGAGATACAGCTCATTCACACAATGGTAACATTTTGAAAAAGTTGAGACTGTGGACATTCTTAGAGTGTTGTAAATATGACAATGTTATTTCTGGGTTACTAGTCAGAAGTGATGTCATGATCACAGAGGCGTAGCTCCAAGGGGACAGGGGGGGTGCGTGGCGGGGGTGTTTGGGGGCACGGCGGGGGCAATCTAAGGGGCGGGGGTGGCAAGGGTGTTCCGGGGGCGTGGCGTGCCATGGCATGGGCGTGACAGGGGCGGAGGACACACCAGTGCACTGAGCGCTTTTCCCCCTCGCTCCATCCCTGCATGGCCATGCCATTTTTCCTCTCCCATTTCCCTCTGTGCCACTCCACTGAGCACCAGCATGTGGATGCACAGGGGTGATGTGGAGTACCATAATGAGTTCCCCTACTGGCACTGGTCATCTGGCACTCAATTAGGCTAAGAGGCAATGATTAGCTCAAGTTACCCAGTGACTATCATGGATAGGAAGCCAACCACTATACTAAATGGCATATTATTGCCCTGTGCCCTGGCTGTGTATTTGACCATCTGCCAGCCCCCTCCCAGGGTTTGATCACTGGGGTGTGATGCCAGACGTCTCTTGTTATTAACTATTTATTGAAGGTTACTGCTACTATAGTTGTTGTTGTTGTTGTTGTTGTTGTTGTTGTTGTTGTTGTTATTATTATTATTATTATTATTATTATTATTATTATTATTATTAATTCAATTTGATAAACTGCCCTACCCCCGAAGGGCTCAGGTTTTGTATTATTTTTAACTGGGATTATTCGATTTGTTTCTACTGTGTTGTTCTGTTGTACTCCGCCCTGAGCCCTTCGGGGGTAGGCCGGTTTATCAAATCGAATAAAATGATGATGATGATGATGATGATGATGATGATGATGATGATGATGATGATGATGATGATGATGATGATGATGATGATGATGATGATGATGATGATGATGATGATGATGTCTGTATATTCTACAAAAACCTATCAACCATTATGATGAAGTTTCAGTGCTTGGTGTCATCTCATTAATTGAATTATAATTCAGCTGATTTGTTAATTTGATTATTTATGCTATTCTGATAGTGCCAGTTAGTAAAGACAATTTCAGTATCACATTCATTTTTACAGTCTCTTATTTTAATAAATGTCAACAAAATAACAGAATACAATTAATCATGCAAGTTGTTGGTGGACTTTTTTAATACTGAGGTTTTATGTACACTTTTATGCATACTTATGTTTCTATAAAGTCTTGCATTTGGCAACTTGATATCGTAACTACGCTATAAACTACTCATCTCCAAATATGGAGGTGTTTAGATAAATGTGGCAGATAGTCCTGCTGCTTAAAGGGCTTTTGATGGTTGTGAAAAGTACCATTAAGTTGCATTCACCTTATGGCGACCCCTCATGGGGTTTTCAAGGCAAGAGGAGTTCAGAGGTGGTTTGCCATTGGCTGCCTCCGCGCAGCAATCCTGGACTTCCTTGGTGGCCTCCTATCCAAATACTAACAACAGTCAACTCTGCTTAGCCTCAGAGGTGAGATTGGGCTAACCTTGGTCATCTAGGTCAGGGCATAAATGGATTTTAGGACAAAGCAATTAAAACTATATTTCTATATATCTGAAAATCCATGAACTGTGGCTATCCATGTAGTCATGCATGCCTCTATCTGAAAATTAATAATGGGCCAGAGTGTGCAGAAACATATACTTCACCTACAGCTTACATATTCACAAAAGAGGGTGCCCCCTCTCTGCTCTCTGCTCTTGTGCTGTTACACCAGGGTGCCCCTCATATTGAGAGACCCGCCGTTCCTCCTTCTTGGGGCAGGTTTTAAATGGGGTTTTTTGGATGCCTCTTGCTTATTTATTTATTTAATCATTAACCGCTGTTTTATCTGATGTTTTAGTATGTTTTATTGATTAATAATTGGATGGAGCTTATGTGATTGTTTATTGTGTTGTATGATTTGCTCCTTGTTCCACATTGTTTGAATTTTATGTTGTGCACCTCCCGGAGCCCTTTGGGGATCGGGCGGTATAGAAATTTAATAAAGATAGATAGATAGATAGATAGATAGATAGATAGATAGATAGATAGATAGATAGATAGATAGATAGATAGATAGATAGATAGATAGATAGATAGATAGATAGATAGATGATAGATGATAGATGATAGATGATAGATGATAGATGATAGATGATAGATGATAGATGATAGATGATAGATAGATAGATAGATAGATAGATAGATAGATAGATAGATAGATAGATAGATAGATAGATAGATAGATAGATAGATAGATAGATAGATAGATAGATAGATAGATAAAAGTGGAACATGTACTGCCCTTCCTGACTGCAAAGTACTAATGTCAGGATCAGCCCATTCCCAGTTTGATCTTGCCATATCTCCAGGCCAGGACATGGGCTCCTCTTTCTCTCCTCTTCTCCCTTCCTCAGCCTCTATACTTTCGCTTCCCAGGCAACGCCTTCGCAGCTCATCGGCTTCATTTTCCCTGGACCCTGGGACTGGTGGGGGTGCCACTGTCCCTTGGGAACTAATAATCAGTGAGTGAAATTGTGTCATGAGGCGCATTAGGGGCATGGCGTGGGAGTATTATTATAATGAAGAAGCCTTATTTGCTTTATGCTTTAGATTCTGGCTTAGTGAGAAATCTAAATGCTTATTCCTGATGCTGTTTCATACTGAAGAAATCATCTGAACACAGTCTTGTTATTGAACAGTCCAGGGACATGACAACTAAGACCTGCATTTTAGTGACTGGGGCAACAGAACAGTGTCACATTTATCCTCAACAGCCTGAAGTAGCATCTGGGTAGTTTTAAGGTGCTGGTTTTATCTTAAAATATATTTTTTAAGAACTGAGTCTTGACATAATTGTATCTCACCACAACCTACCAGGGTGCCATATAAGAGATACTATAGTTATTACCTTGTGGATGTATTGAGCATACATAAGACATTCTTAGAGGCTGTTAGGCAGGTTTGGTGCTCTCTTTGGAGCCAGTGGGTATAGTGGTTAACAGCATCAGACTCTTATCTGGAGAACTGAATTTGTCTCCCCACTTCTCCACAGGAAACCTGCTGAGTAGGACTGGGCTAGTCACAGTTCGTTCAGAATTCTCTCAGCACCACCTGCCACATAAGGTAATTGTGGAGAGGTTGGGAGAAAGAGTTTGCAAGCCACTTTGAGACGCCTTACATGAAAGAAAAGAGGGGGGTATAAAAACCAACTCTTCTCTTCTTCAACAGAGCCCAACCATCTTTCAGAAAACATACAAGATCCTCTGAAGATGCCAGCCACAGATGCAGGTGAAATGTCAGGAGAGAATGCTGCTAGAACACGGCCATACAGCCCGGAAACCACACAGCACCCAAATACAAGATCTTGTTGTTTAGTTTGGCACTTTGCAGTATTCAGTGCTGATGGAACCTTAAATTTGAGATTTTATCTAGTTTAATCTCCCCATTTAGAGTTTCTCCACAGCACTTCAGGCCATCTTTTTTTTAAAAAAAATTCTTTTTAATTAAACAAACAAGTAAACATCTTATGCAAGCTCTGTGGCTTCATGACAGAGAACATCAGCATGCTAGGAATTTTGCACATATCTATAAGATGTATCTTAACATAATTTTAACAGAACGTGTTCTATGAGACTCTTGCAAACAGGTTGGCTGGTTTTTTTACTCTCATCATCCCTTACAAAAACAGATGTGAGGTCTACACGGGTGGGGCAGTGGGAGGAAGAGACAATTAAATTGATTATAAAATGTCTTCTCATATTTGTTAGTAAGGCGAAAGCCAAAACCTGATTTAGTTTGGGCAGAACTGGAGATAATCGCAATGTAGCTTTTATTCATGCACATAAAGTACGGTATTCTGTTACTACTCACACTCAAGTGCCTTCATTAGGTGAAAATTCCATCAACTTGAAAAACATTATGTTCCTGTTCCATTTCCCAGTTGCTGCCAACTTTCCCTCCAGTCCTTCCCCACCCACCCACCCACCCCAAAAAAATCTAAGTTAACAAATTCCTGGTTCAACCCTTGCCTTCTTTGGCAAGTCAGACAGAGCTCCATAAAATATGGCTGCACACTCTAATCAAAACTGCACACGCACACAGCACAACTCCCCTGGCCAAAAATTAGCGTCTTGAACTTTGAAATTCTTACAGCAATGATAGGAATGCCATCTGCACTGGGCAGAGATCCTTTGGCCAGAATTAGCAAGAAGCAATAGCAATAGCGGCAAAAGATTCCTTAGCAAACTGGTAGAGCTCAGTCTTTAATTATGTCTCTTATAGCAATCAAGTTCTGTGATCCAGACAGCAAAATAAAGAACTTTGTGACCCAGACATTAAGCAATCGACACAGCACCCACTACTGGTTAAAGAGATAAGCCTCCCAAATCATAAGCAATTATCTTAGGAAACACTGCATTATGCGGGTGAAAACAATGATTACGTTCATTTAAAGATGCATAGCTTGTTTCTTGAAACATAGTTTTTTTTTTCCAAAAGCCCTTACTTTAAGTTTGTTTCCAAAAAAACTGAAATTTTATTGTAGGTTGATTTTTCTTTTCTCCTCTCCTGCACTTTCCGGGGCTTCCCACATTTCAACACACTCTGGTTTATTGAACTACCTCAACAAAACTGGCACACTTTTAGGGTTTTTTTTGGCAAAGGAGACTTTAAGTGACATTCTTTTACATACGCTCTGCTATATACATCACTAACTCTACTGTTATTTTGAGTTAGCACTGAACAATCCTAGCATCCTGATAGGGCAATTAAATATATACCTACTTCCAGCTGCTTTCAAAGACTTTGCAAATTCTTGGGATTAAGGTTCTCACTGAACCTTTGGGACTACATCAACTGTGATTTAAGCAGCTGCTCACGTTCTTACTCTCGATCCAGGATGTCATTTCTCCAAATTTCACTTCCTGGTGGACTGGCCCGTAGTAGCTTGTCCAACAATTTTTGGACAGGTTGATGCACACCATCCCCAATTCCAAGAAACTATTTACTAGGAAATGCTGACCAGATAGCCAAGTTCTGCACAAGACACTCCAACTAATTATCTGTGGTCCATCTTGAACTTCCTTCTTCACCTGAAGGATCTTCCTTTGTTGGTTAATGCTCACACTCCCTCCCTCTCTCTCTCACACACACACACACACTTGAATGATAAAAACAAGCATGTCAATCAGTCTTCTTTTTGTTCTTTGAGTGTCTACTTAGTGCACACCGCAACATATCACCACCCCTTTCCCTGCTGTATTGGGCCTGTGTTTTCTACTCTGTTATAGTTGGCTCACCAAGTCCTGGCTGGTAAGGGAAATGGGGCATGCTCTAGCACTTCAGCAAAAAACAGAGTTTTGCCCAAATGCCTGTGTATTCCTGGCAATGAGCTGAGGTCACATCTAGGAGAACAGGAAGTGATGTCAGCATGTTGCTGATGATATCAGCGCAGCATCAACAATCCCCCTTCCTTCCCGCTGGCTTCTGAGGGGATCTGGCAAGCTTAGGTTCTAGCCTCTCCAGTGATCAAGGGAATGGGAATGTCATTCTGAAGCCCCCTCCTTCAGCCAAGATGAGACGGAATGGGTGGGCTTTGCTGCAGTTGATGGAAGGAGCTGGCCAGCCCTATGTGCAATTTTGAAGTGGAGGAAGGGTATTTAATGGCTCGTTTTCCACCCTTTTTTGGAGAAGTGGGGTGCAGGGTTATGACCATGGATGCATATTGCATCAAATTATTGTTTGACCGAACAATGGGGACCATCTGCCTAATGAGGGCTATTTTCTGAGGGATCTGCAGTATGACCTCTTTGAAGCAATCATGGAACCGTGGGGCAGTGGGGGACCAAGCAGTGAATTACTGCAGGTAGAATTGGTTGAAACATCCACAGTAAAGCATCAATATGTAGGGTGAAGGGGCAGTCCTCAAACCAGAAGCCTGGGAACTCTTGTGCATTCATTGAGTTGTGACAGGAGCCCTTTGAGTTACACTCAATCCAGAGACTTAATGGCTAAGTGGAAAGGAAATGTGTTGCATTGCAATGAATCAGCTGAGTAAATAATAAGGCAGAGATGCGAGCAAGTTGTTTTGTAGAACTTTACTAGATAACAAAACAACGTTACACTAAATATAGGAACAGCAAACTCCATCTATACAAGTGCTCAATCTTGGTGTCGGTGCAGTCTATCAGTGCCTGCCTCTCCTCTTCTGCTGAAAGAAAAAGCAAAGAGATCTTCCCAGAAGCTCATTACCTGTTTATTAGCATAATACCATCACCACTCGGAAGAGAGCCTGGACTGGCAAACCATGCACTCCATCCAGTTTCACTCTTCTTCCCCTTCAGTTTTTGAGCAGTTTGTTGTTTTGGTCTTTGGTTAAGGTGTCTTTGGTTAAGGATCAGGGAGTGGATAATGGGATAGACCTCTCCCTGAAGCCTTCAAGAGCTACTACCAGGTTGAGTAGATGATATCGGCTTTGATGGACCAAGGGTTTGATTCAGTGTAAGAAAGCTTCATGGGTAAAAAAAGGGGCTTGGACAGATTTATGGAGGAGAAGTCGATCTATGGCTACCAATCTTGATCCTCCTTGATCTGAGATTGCAAATGCCTTAGGAGACCAGGTGCTCGGGAGCAGCAGCAGCAGCAGAAGGCCATTGCTTTCACATCCTGCACATGAGCTCCCAAAGGCACCTGGTGGGCCACTGCGAGTAGCAGAGTGCTGGACTAGATGGACTCTGGTCTGATCCAGCAGGCTCATTCTTATGTTCTTATGTTCTTATGGTCATACGCCCGATCCTGTCAAGCTGCAATTCTACCAGAGCAACTGCAAGCTTAAAACTTTCCCTTCCATGCTAGCTTCTACTCTAATTATTTTTTTATCAATAGAGGGTCACTACATGTTTTGTCCCTGATGAGAAGAAATGGACATTTTCCTTGACACATTCCTAGAATGCTCCTGAAAATCTGAAGGGATTGTAGTTTTCAACATATTCAGCAGCCCAGTTCCATGGTCATTTCATGTTGGAGGAAAACAACACATTCAAATTTATTCTAAAGCATATTCTTGTTTCATCTGGACCCACACCACCAGTTGAAATTCCCCACCCCCTTAATATGCTGTGGCCCCACTGAGGACAGTCCAATCTTGTCCAAATGAATAAATCGTATGTTGCAGGCAATGTTGATGCATTAAATACACCAGTTTGCTAACTCGCTTTGGAAGGAAAACATATCCTCTTGCACTTCAGTTGCATCTCTCCCTTATTCAAGCAGTGAGCTTCCCGACCTAATATTTTCATAAACATTACTTGCCATGTGTCCCCTGCCTTATTATCTGTACAGGTCTCCAACAGTGAGACTGATACCTGCAATCTCTAAGTCCCCACACCCTTGTACGATATCAGGTAAACCATTGGCTTTTCCTATTAAAAACATACCAAAGAAAGCAGACTCCAGCAATTGGAAGCCAAGTTAATTAAGTCAGTGATTCCATATATAACCACTACACACCCAGTCTCTCTCTCTCTCTCTCTCTCTCTCTCTCTCTCTCTCTCTCTCTCTCTCTCTGTGTGTGTGTGTGTGTGTGTGTGTGTGTGTGTGTGTGTGTGTGTGTGTGTGTGTGTGTGTGTGTGTCTCACTTTGTACTTTATTCCTAAACTTAATAATTGATTGCAGGCTGTTCTTGCACTTGATTCAGCAGTCTTTATGAGCTGTCTTGATTTAAACTACTAACAAAAAGAGCCCCGCACACATATACTTTGGAATTCAACTTTGTCCTTTTCTGCCAAGGGCAGAACAATAAAGCTGGTAAAATAATTTTCATATGGCAATCGATCAAGATATAAAAGGCACAGACAACCAATATAGATAGGGCAATGAAAGTTTCAAGGCGACAAGAGAAAAAGATGAAGTGACCATTAAAAACCAGTCCCGATTGACTACTCCCAATTCCCAAAAATGCCTCAACAGTTATAGGTAAAGTGTACATATAACTTTATTTTTGTTTAAAATATTTGTATCCCTCCTTTCCCCAAAAGGGCTCAAAATCGTTCACAATGAACACCAAATTGTATCCAGTAAGAAGATCGAGATAACACACCACTCAATCCATTCCTACAACATAAGCATTTGAGATGAAGTATCTGCTAGCAACATCCACAAAATGTCACACTTTTCTCGGTCTTCTCCTAGAGATCACGCAAGAAAACTATACAACAGTGCTATTTTTATGTCATAAAGCAGGGACACACAGGCAAGTAGACATTTGAATGGGTTACTGATCTTTGTGGATTCATTTGAAAGGTTGACAAACAGAATAGGTAATGTTACTGTGAGTATGGCTGCATAAAGTATTCATATTGCTGTACCTAACCGTGGTCCGTTCCACAAAGCACAAATTAGATGTCCTGAGGACCTTTAAAAAGGCATCTTGGGAAGGAATTCTGCAAAGCTTTTTTCTCAAGGCGTCCTCAGGATGCCTTATATAAGTTCAAGGCATATTTTGTTGAAAATGTTTTGAAGTGCGCTTTTTTTTTCTTTAAGGCACCTGCAAGACATCTCCTGCCTGGCTGTGTGGAAGGCAGAGCTCAGGAGATGTGTTATTTTTCTTGCCCGACCGTTTTGCTCTCTGGTCAGTTTCACACACATACACACCCTGCTTCCACCTGGCATTTTGTGTGCAGCTGAAGGGATTCTCCCTGCCTCCATTTGCTGAAGGTTGCCCCGGGACGTTTGCTCTGCAGGCTCCTATTCTGGGTGCCTTTTCAGCCCAAAAAGTCCACAATTGTACTCAACTTGTCCTGCTAATTCCAGCAATTTATAGGGGTTTTTTTGGAAGGAGTTATCTTTGTAGCTATGCAGACATGCATAAGAGAATCTTCGTCAATGAGAGGACTGCTTTACTTCCCATTGAGAAGCACCGGGTAAACCTGCCCATCGCAGATCATCTTAGTTTTTCTGTGCAGAAAGAAAAGTTATTCTGTGAAGTAGGAAACTGTCCGCAGAGGGCAGGTCTACCCAATGTTTCTCAATAGGAGGTAGAGCAGCCCTCCAAGAGGCTGAGACACTCATGCATGTTTGTGTAGCTATGCAGATAGCTCCTTATATTGTCGGAATTGGTAGAATTAGCTGAGTACAGCTATGTACCGTATATACTTGTGTATAAGCCTAATTTTAAAGCACATTTTTATGCTGAAAAAAGCCCCCCTCGGCTTATACTCGGGTCAGCTTATTCTCGAGTATATACAGTATTTATATACAACTGTATGTACCCTAGTCTGTGCTGATAACCTCACACCAGCTATAGCTGAAGCTCTGTTTGGACATACAGATGATGATGAGGAATCCAGTTTTGAAGGATTTTAACTCTTGTGTTTTAGCTTGGTTGCTTATTGAGTTAAGGTTTTTGTACTTTTAAAGTTATTGTTGATACCATGTTGTTTTTGTTGACCCTCTTTTTCACTTACAGAGCTAGTTTACTGTTTTTCTTTGAAATAAATATTCAAAAACATTTAACCTACTGATGCCTCAATTAATGTAATTTTATTGGTATCTATTTTTATTTATGAAATTTACCAGTAGTTGCATTTTCCACCTTATACTTGAGTCAATAAGTTTTCCCAGTTTTTTGTGGTAAATTTAGGTGCCTCGGCTTATATTCAGGTTGACTTACACTCGAGTATATATGGTACTTTTTGAGCTGAAAGGGAGACCAGGATCAGAGCCTACAGAGCAAACATCCTGGGGTAACCTTCAGCAAATGGCGGCAGGAAGAATCCCTTCAGCTGCAACCAAAATGTTGGGTACAAGTTGAGGGTGAAACTGACCACAGAGCAAAATGGTCTTCTCATCCTTTTGCTGTTTGGAACTAAACCGGCAGATGCCTCCTTTAAAGATGTCCCATAGATGTCTTATTTTGGGTGTGTGGAATGAAAAGAAGCAGTCACCTCTTTTTAAGGTATCCCACAGATGTCTTTTTTTTTTTGCTGTGCAGAATGGACCAGAATTGTAAAATGGTTGGTCCACCTACTAGTCATGGAAGCAGCTAAACCAAACAACCCATGGACAAGGTAAGAGTCTCTAAATACTCAGGGTGGGGGAGGGGCTGCTGTAAAACTACTTAGGGCATAAAAAGAGTAAGCCTATTCACATCTAATGGATTACACTCAAATAAGCACATTTAGCATTGTACCATATGTCTATCCACATATTTTGAAGCAACTCACTTCAACAGCAAGCCAGCAGACCCACTGGATTAATTTAAGCTTTGTTTTTGGGTGGCTCCCACCTTCATCTAGACCAGGGGTAGGGAACCTGCGGCTCTCCAAATGTTCAGGAACTACAATTCCCATCAGCCCCTACCAGCATGGCCAATTGGCCATGCTGACAGAGGCTGATGGGAATTGTAGTTCCTGAACATCTGGAGAGCCGCAGGTTCCCTACCCCTGATCTAGACTCTAAAATATGAAGTTGGAGGAAAAACTAAGTAGACCAAAGAGAGGAGAAAGTAAGGGATGGGAGTTGGGTGCCTTGACCAGTTGAATGCAGTCTGTAGGCTCTGGATTGCTTGCTCCCAGTTTACAACTAGATAAGAGTACATACTACCGCACACAGTTTTGGTAGCTCTAAAACTGCATTCACAGTGGCATGGTCCACACAGGTTGCAGAGTGAAGTGGCAGATATCTAAAGTGGGGGAGGGGGAATGGACTGCATCAGGCTGCAGGGTCAAGAGCTTTTTATGCTACTGTACTTAAATTACCCCTGACCTGGATGGCCCAGACTAGTGAGATCTTGTAAGATCTCAAAGCCAAGCGAGGTCAGTTTGGGTTAGTAGGATAGGAGACTACTGGCAAGTCCAAGGTTGCTATGCAGAGGCAGGCAATGGCACATCATCTCTGTCTCTTGCTTTGATAACCCTTTGGGGTTGCCATAAGTTGGCTGTGATTCAATGACACTTTCCACCCCCATAGAAAATATTCCCACCAGATGGGAAACTATCACAAAATGGAGTAAAATGAAGAAGATCCTTGCCCTTCCCCCATCACAACAAACACCCTGTGAGGTGGATGGGGCTGAGAGACCTCTGGAAAGCTGTGACTAGCCCAAGGTCCCCCAGCTGGCATGTGTGGGAGTGCACAGGCTAATCTGAATTCCCCAGATACGCCTCCACTGCTCAGGCGGCAGAGCGGGGAATCAAACCTGGTTCCTCCAGATTAGAATGCACCTGCTCTTAACCACTACGACACTGCTACTCTCTATTTGGCCTGGACCTTTTATAGGTACCTTAACACATGGTACAGTCATCTAGGTACCGATGCTGCATGTTCTTATACATGCTGCACACACACAAGCTAAAAGCATTTAAATGAAATGCCATCTGGAATGCTTAGAG
Organism: Sphaerodactylus townsendi; assembly: GCF_021028975.2. Classification (NCBI taxonomy): domain Eukaryota; kingdom Metazoa; phylum Chordata; class Lepidosauria; order Squamata; family Sphaerodactylidae; genus Sphaerodactylus; species Sphaerodactylus townsendi. The sequence goes on along the minus strand of NC_059427.1, from coordinate 34,663,264 downwards.
AGGGGAGTATTAAAGGCAACCTCATATTTAAGTTGTGCCTCTATATAATTGGGAAAGGGGGTTGCCAAAGTGGAAGATGTCTCCTTAAAAACGCTCCCAATTTTGGTGACTCTACTTACAAACACCCCAATTTTATGGGCCCCCAAAGAGGGTGACCCCATTCATCTTCCAATGGAAACTGTGGAAGAAAAATTGGGGGTCTCTGAAATTGGATCCCCTGACCCAATCTGACCCAATGTTCAAACTTTGGAGTTTTTGTAAGGAGAAATAGCCCCACACAAAGTTTTCCCATTAACTAACATTTTATGGGGGAGGAGGAGGAAAGAGTTTGGATTTATGTCCCACCTTTCTCTACTGTAAGGAGACTCTTTAGCAAACTTGGGGTTAGTAAGGAGAGACACCTGCAGCTATGGTGTAAATTTGGTGGCTCTACCTCAAAAAATGCCCCCCTAAGCCTCACAAACATAATGAAAAAAAGCAAAAAAAATCTGGTTTTTTTTAATTTGCCTATTTAGCTCCATTAAAATTGTGCCTCTTTTTTCAGCCAAACAGCTCCCCCTCTCACAAGCCAAATAGCTTTTTTTCCATTCAGCATATCCCAACACAAACATCTATCCCTGGACTTTATATAGGTGTTTTGTAGGGTTGGAAAGGACCTGAAAATTTAGGCCTGGAGTTTGGGGGTGGGACGCACTTCATGGGGGTATAATTCCACCTCCCAAAATGGCCACTTTCTCCAAGTGAACTGATTCTTGTCACCTGCAGATCAGTTGTAATAGCAGGAATCTCCAGCCAACACCTGGAAGTTGGCAACACTAGTGCTTCCAGAGCTTTTGCATTAACTGCTATTAATTTTTACCCCCACTGTTTCATAATACATAATACTTTTAAATAACTACCGATCAGAAGTCCATAAGTGTATCCTGCGACACCAATGGTTCCCTGGCAGAGTTCCAACAACTTTTTCTTTTGGTCTTGCTCCTTGACACTCTCATACTTTGCATGCTGTCTGACTGAGCACTCAAACATTTACACGCTCCAAGTTCTTTCATTGAAAGGAGGGGGGGAAACACCTGTACCATGAAGAGTTGTGCCCCATTTGGTATTTTTCCATTTTTTCCCCACCCGTCTCTCGTCTTTAAACCCACCTTCACAACCTGCTGAACAACACTGCTTTTCCTAATCTAATGAGAGCCTCTCTCATGACCCAAGAACATTCGCTAAATAATTATTAAGCCCGAGAGGTGCTTTTTGCACGAGTTGCTGTTTGATAAAACGCTGCAAGTCGATTTGCTTGAATGCTTGTTCAGTTGTGGGGGGACACGCAGCTTTCAGCCGGTTGGAAATCTTTTACCAAGCAGTCAACTAGGGATTCAACAGGGAGCCTTTAAAATATCTCAGTCGGGGCTGAAGGGGGAAAAAAAATATCCCAGACACCCTGAAGCCAACCAGTCACAGGCCTGAAAGAAAAGTCACTCTCCTAGTTCTTGCCCAGTACGGTTTCCAATCTCCAGGTGGGTGCTGGAGATCTCGTGGGATTACAACTGATCTCCAAGACACAGAGATCAGTTCACCCAAAGAAAATAGCCACCCAAAGAAAACAGCCACTTTGAAAGATGGACTTTATGGTATTATACCCAATTGAAGCCCCACCCCTTTACAAATTCTGTCCTCTCAAGCTCCACCCCCAAAATTTCCAGGTATTTGCCAACCCAGACCTGGCAACCCCATCACCCAGTAATGTTTCAGCAACAATGAAGGTTGGGCAGAAGTTTCAGCCTCCCTTCCTTGGCTTAAGGAGCATCTGTAAATCCGTTCAACCTTTCAGACAGAATCTAGCATCCCCCTGCCCCAAACCTCCTAACAAAAGACGAAATTGCCTGTTCTGTTAATGTTATCACACATTTAATTCTGTCCTTTAATACAAGGCAGCTTTCAATTTTAAAAAAATACAAATCTTAACCAAGTGACAAGCCCTAAATGACACTCCAGATTAAAATATAGGGACATTGTTCTGCCGTTTGCTTCAGCTATAAAACACAATTCTGTAAAAGAATACAAATTAAGCTTGCCAAAATAACCACAAATCACAACCAAGGAGCTTGTATTTCACACATGTTTTAATCCAATTCATTTTGACTGTGCTCCAAGATTTTTGTTATTGCAACAACAGTTAAACCAACTAAAAAAAAGATATGCCGTTTATCTCTTTTTCACATTTAAGTTCCTATCTTTATCTTAGCCTGGCAGACACAGCCACTGTACCTTTCAGATAGCAATGAAGCGAAGGCAGCACAGTATGTATAAACTCTGTCCAAAAAAAAAATGCTTCTATTTTAATACAATCACCGAACAAGGGGCCCTCCCTCCCCTCAAAGAAAGTGACACTTACTGATAGAGGCTTTCAAAGGAACAAGGCATGAACATCGGGATTGTAAGAGCTTCCATCTTTCCCCTTCCTGTTTAAGGTGATCTGCAAAGCCCTTGGAGAAGAGTCAAAGTCAAACCAAGTCCTGGCACTGGATGTGTCACTAGGGGTGGCTCTTGATAAGGGCCTTGGCAACTCCAATCCAGACCGAGTGTCTCTGCATTAGCAGACCTGTTTAATCCAGCACCTACCTGAAAATGGGGAAGAAAGCATAACGCTGAGGAGGAGGCATGGTCTGTGGAGGACTGGAGAGATGAGAAAACTATTCTGCTTTAGTGTGCCCTCCTTAGCAAAATACTTATTCGCCACAGCCATCATATTCCAAAGCATGACACAGACAGAAAGCCGAGCAGGAGGATCTGCAGCTCAGAAGAGAAAATCAGATTTATCCTATTCCTGCTTTTCAGTCCAGAAGTTGCAGTCCCAAATTCACTTCTCTCCCTTTAGTCGAACTCCTGATTTGGCACCAGTTTCCATTTCTCCACACTTGATTTACCCAGAAAAAGGTACCAATTTTCCAATTGTATACACATACCCTATATACATCTATATAAATGATACATTCAGTGTCTGTACAAACAATATATGAACTGCCTATGAAACCACACACACATAATACAAACAAAGCTACAAAAGTAGTATCAATAAACAGAAAACCCAAACTGGTTCTGGTGGGTTTTCCGGGCTGTGTGGCCGTGGTCTGGTAGATTTTGTTCCTAACGTTTTGCCTGCATCTGTGGCGGGCATCTTCAGAGGTGTATCGAGGAGGGAAGTCTGTTACACACTGTGTCCAGAGAGAAGGGAATGTTTGGGGTATATATTGTCCATGTCCCAGGCCACACAGACCCCGGCCACACAACCCGGAAAACCCACCAGAACCAGTTGAATCCGGCCATGAAAGCCTTTGACAATACAGAAAACTAAAACCTCATACAAACTATGTGATGGCATGAAATACTGCAACAGGGATTTATGTGCACTGGGCTGACTTCTTAAGCTACAGCCCACTTTATTGTGCCCACTTTATTGATATTTAATGTATATCCTTGGGCAAACTGACTGGCATGTAAGCACTGGTTTTGGTATCTGCAACAGGCTGTAAATGAAAGCACTTTAAATGTATGGTTATCCATGCCAGGGTATGGCTCAGTTAAGAATTAATATGCCGTACCTACTATTTTGTTGGATGCTTGCCTGACCAGTCAGAGAGCAGATTTCACCTCTAGTTCTTCCACTGCGCACTGAGGTGAATTCTCATATTAATTCCATTAATAGTATGGATTAATGATTCTGGAGCATTCTTACACTCATTAACATAGATCTGAATGATGAATCTACTCTTAGAAGCCTTTTTAAAAAAACTATCCTTCTGCCTCTCACTGACCACTTTGTGCGGGAAAGCCCTGTTAAGGGAAGCTCGTATATGTTTAGTTCAAGAGAGAAAATCAGCACAAGGATCACAGATATGACCAGGACTTCAAATGCAGCACTGTTTTCAGATCGCAACCTCAAATTACTTTGCGAGGAGTTTTTTTTTTAAAAGTCCGCTGGACATGACCTTCCCAGATCATTACTGGGCGCTGATAAAACACACGTGCGTACAAAAAGATATAAAATGTTCAGAAGGTGAAATGCAGTACTAACGCCAAGATGAGGAGTGTGGTGTGGTACTACCCTAGAGTCCCCCCCAAAAAATAATTTGCTTCCTTTGTTTAGGTGAATAAACTGAAGAAATGTTGCTTTCGCTTTTATAACTAATGAGTATTTTGCTATGTATATTTAAGTACTTATCTACGTAAAACAACTGATAATTGACTGAGAGCTTGTTCACAAGGAGTCTTTACCTTTGCAGTAAAATTCTTCAGCTGCAACTGCCTAACTCAGTGGTTCTCAACCTGTGGGTCGGGACCAGTGGTGGGATCCAAAAATTTTAGTAACAGGTTCCCATCGTGGTGGGATTCAAACTGTGGCGTAGCGCCAATGGGGCGTGGCGGGGCACGACGGGGGCATGGCCAGGCATTCCAGGGGCGGGGCATTCCTGGGCGAGGCTGTTGCAAGGACGCAGCCGCTGTGCCGGTCCTTGGGCGGGAAACGAATGCACACAGGCGCAGGCTGCCACACACGCCGGTGCACCTCCTGCTAGACTGCTTCAAGTTCTGTGCGCTACTGCTGAGAGGAGGGGCGTAACTAAGGCAAAAATCACGTGGCAAAATCACCAATTAGTAACCCCCTCTCGGCACACGCAAATAATTAGTAACCTACTCTCGGGAACCTGTGACAACCTGCTGGATCCCACCTCTGGTCGGGACCCCTTTGGGGGTCAAACAACCCTTTCACAAGGGTCGCCTAAGACTCTCTGCATCAGAGTTCTCCATCTGTAAAATGGATAAATGTTAGGGTCTGTATTAAAGGGTTGCGGCACTAGGAACTGTATTAAAGGGTCGCGGCATTAGGAAGGTTGAGAACCACTGGCCTAACTCTTACTCACCTGAAGAACATGAAGTGAATTCCAAACTAAGGGCCTGCCCATTTGTTTTCACCTTCCTGGTGCAGGTATTGAATCACAGAAGGGAGGGTTTAATTCTTTCGCCAGCACCCTTGTCTCTACAGGAATTTCCCTCACTCATCCCAAGTTCCTAATGGGTACGTAGGGTAACTTTGATTTTCCCCACCACAATTAATAGGAACTTCTAATAAGGAGAACAGCCCCAGAGTCATACACCACAGTCAAACTCTCAAGCCGTTTCTTTTACTGTTAGCAGTAGGATATATTCTAGTCTGGAGGTTTGGGGCAGGAGGAGGAGGAGGAGGAGGAGGAGGAGGAGGAGGAGGAGGAGGAGGAAAAGTTGGTTTTTATTCCCTGCTTTTCTCTACGTTTAAGGAGTCAAAAAGCAATCATCAGCTTCCCTTCCCCTCCCCACAACTGACACTTTGTGAGGTAGGTGGGGCTGAGAGAGTTCTGAGAGAACCGTGACTGGTCCAAGTTCACCCAGTAGGCTTCATGTGGAAGAGTGGGGAATCAAACCTGGTTCTCCAGATTAGAGTCTGTTGCTCTTAACCGCTTTCCGCATTTCTGGATTCTCTTTATTTTCCGTTCCCATCTTGGCACCTATTATTTACCTTCTGCATTTTAACTCATGCACACACACACACACACGCGCCATTTTCTCGTTGTCGGATTATGAAGCTCACAGCATAACAGTTATGGATTGTGAAGCCCACAAGATAAGCCCTGTGGTGATTAATTGGTCAGGGGGCGGGGCTTCAACAAGCACACATAGAACCCTAATTGCAAAAGGTGCCTTCTACCCCTGAAACGGTGTGACAAGCTGCTAATGGTGTTATGGGTCATTACCAGCAGAGGACCAGCTTCAAGCCCTACTCTTGCCAGAGCTGCAAGGAGAAACGGAGTGGAACCATCGGCTGACTAGGACCTGGCAGCTGTCTGTGATGCCCCACCCTATGTTATAGGTGAGCAAAGGGCCAGCTTAAAATCCAGCTGCTGACAGAAGCAGGAGTCTTGAAGCCACAGGGGGCTTTGACGGAAGATCTCCAGATTATATCACGCTGCGACAGGAGTTGGAAGCCAAAGATTAGGAACACGCAGTGGTAACTGGCTGCTGCTGGGCAACTTTAGAGTATGTGTCTGGATGAACATGCACTGTAGGAGGTGGAAGATGTGCCACAAGTGAGGTACTGGTTGGTACACAGAGGTGCGGTGCTAGAAGGAGGACGGGCCATGTGAGATGAAGGAGGGTTCATCAGGTTATGGGAGGGATGGGGGGAGGGTTGCCAGATCCATGATGGAAAACTCCTATAGATTTGGAGGTGGAGCCTGGAGAGAACCAAGACCTCAGGGGGGTAAAATGCCACAGAATCCACCCTCCAAAGCATCCATTTTCTTCAGGGAAACTGATTGTGGTTGTCTGTGGTAGAATTATGATAAACCGTAATTCAGGAATGATCCCCAGGTCCCTCCTGGAAGCTGGCATCCCTAGTACAAAGAAGGTGCCGGATGCAAAATACTTTACCACTCGAGAGCCCACCCAACCAAAATTAATGACACAACACTCTTGACTGTGGGTTAAAATTTTGGCCACAGCCAAACCGTTTTATTGACAAAAGATGGAAAGAAGTGCGGCTCTGCTGAGGAAGGAGGGGCCAAGGGCTGGTTGAAGCCTTATAAAGCTCCTGCCCGCCCCTCCTGCAGACGTCGTAATGCCTTGCCGGGGTTATGATATTGCTGCCCATAATGCGCATGGCCGCCGACTGCCTTCCGCCCTTTTCAGGGCAGGCACGGAGGGTGCCTCTTTGCAGTACCCTTCTCAGGTAGCAATGGCGGGCCCCGGTGATTCAGGGCCTCTCTTTCACATTGAAGGGGATCTCTTTTAATTGCATTGCTGTGCTGTTACACCACTTTGCAGCTACACCAGCTCACAACTGAGCCAATGAAAAGAAAAATATTGTTCAAATAGGGATATGATCGAAATGGGATGCTTCCCCCCCCCCCCAAGAGTAAAAAGGTCTACTTGTTATGATCACCAAACTGTTGTGGGCAGAAATTGGCTTGGGGGGGGGGGCATTGAGAAGAATGCAACAATATATTTGCACTATCAACTTCTGATTCCGCTGGCCAAGAAGGCCCACTGGATACCACATAAGGGGGCGGGGGGGATAAGAGCAGCATTAACTAGCTTTTGGGCAACGTGAACAAATTTGATTCTGTTAATGATAGCTGATTCCCAGTATGAAAATTGGAAGCATTTGGGGAGGGGGGGCAAATGTAGAAAAATCAAGTCTACTTTATCATAACGTTGTTTCAAAACCAACTACATAGCTTGTCTTATTCATAACCCTTATGATCCATCATTTGGGCATCTACACTTATGTTAGACAGGATTCTTAAAATATCATCAAAACAAGAACAATAATGCCCTCTAGGCTGAACAGCAGCTTCCTATGAAAAAAGCTCCTCTGCCCCCCTCCCCCGCCCCATGACCTAAGCAAAAATTATCATTTAATCAGAGAAATCCACAATAAATGTATAATCATGCTGGTTTAAGTGGAGAGTGGGTTGCAAAATAAATATTAATACATTCACGCTGTCGATTAGTACTCAGTACGGATATATATATTCTTTAACATGTTTGTTGGTTTGTTTCAAAAATTTCATTTAAAAACTGCTTTCTGCTTGCCAATGGGACAGAATGTAACAATCTACATGGACTGTTTTGATTTATTTGTTTTTTAAGAAGAGAGGCATAGTTGAAACAATTCACATACAGCAGCAATGAAAAGCCCTTTTGTAGCTAACACACTGGAGAAATTGTTCCCCCTCATATAAAGATTGCTCCTGTAGCTTTGCCAAAGTCATGGCAATTTTGCGTTGCTTGCTACGTAAATCTTCAAGAAAACTGTTTTAACTTGCGCACCTGACCTTTACAGAAGACCGGCGCTGCGGAAGCACTATCCCCATTTCGCTAGCGGGTATTTTGTGGTAGCCATAAAACTGTTTCTAACTGTTTTTGCATACATAGTTGAAATATTTTTGTTAAGGGGGCGGGGGGAAATGTCTCTAAAAAGAAGAGAATCACAAAATCCTAAGCATCTCTGTATGCATATATTAGGTTATATGGCGCTTTATTATGAAGTCAAGTTTCACAACTGAAGCATCCTCTTGCACTCCTTCAAGTCATTTCTGAATGATATCTCTCTACACTGAGAATATACACTCCTCTTGTGATAACATGAAACAGTTTCCATGTCAGCAATGGGTGCCATCAGCAACATCCAACCGGTGGAACTAGATTCCCAAGCTTGATTGTCTTGGAGGTATCCGCTATTGACATGGGTACCTTCCATGCTTTCAACTGGAGCCTCCTAACGAACAGTACCATATGTTCGATCAGGGATACGGAGAAGTTCCATGTCAATATGTTTACAGCAGAGATCATCTTGATCAGCTTTCTCATCATTTGAGCCCCCTCCCCAGACTGATTTTCTCATGTGTCAGGAAGGGGGGGGGGGGATGGAGCATCCCTGCGTGTTACTGCGTGTTACAGAAACCGCAGGCATGCAGATTAGATAAACACGTACGCTTATCCTCTTTTGAACAGATGGCTCAGCTCTGGAGATAATGGACTAGATCATTCCAGATACACACAGTCCACAGGATGTTTGGCTTATGTTCCCACTGATACAGTCATAGAGTTGAAAAAGACCACAAGGGCCATCTAAGTCCAATTCCTTGCCATGCAGGAATACACAATCAAAGCACTCCTGACAGATGGCCATCCAGTCTCTATTTAAAAACTTCCAAAGAAGGAGACTCCACCACACTCTGAGGCAGCCCACTGTTGAACAGCCCTTAGCTCTCAGGAAGTTCTTCCTAATGTTTAGGTGGAATCTCTCGGAATCCATTATTTCTTGTCCTAGTCTCTGGAGCAGCAGAAAACAAGCTTGCTCCCTCTTCATCATGGCATCCCTTCAATTATTTAAACATGGCTATCATGTCACCCCTTAACCTTCTCTTCTCCAGACTAAACAGCTCCAACTCCCTAATTCTCTCGTCATAGGGCATGGATTTCAGTTCTAAAAGACATGATATCATTTGCATACTTCAGCTTGTATTCACAGTTTACAGCAGTATTCACAGCAAGGAACACACCAACACACACAAATGGGAAGTGAGTATAGCGGCCATATGGCTTGCTTGCAACAGAGCCCCTGGCCTAAATGCATGCAAATATACGCTGGGTCTATATAGGCTTGGCCCCTGTGATCAGGAAATTTCTTACTATAAGCAGAGTCCAGACTATTCCAAATGAGTGACCATGTTAATCTGTTGCAGCAAAATAAAAACAGGAATCTAGTTGCACATTACAATCTAACAGAACTTACCTCACCAAAAACTATCCTAAGCCAGAACTCACTTTCCCTCGCCAGTGACACCATCTGCTCCTCAGCAAATGTGGAAGCCAAAGTTCACTTTATCAAACGTAGGACACATATATTCATTAGGCCAACACATTTGTACTAACAGAAAATTTTAACTGATCGTCAGACTATTCAGATCAATTCCCCTAGAGCAGTGTTTTCCAACCTTTTCGACATCACGGTACCCTTGACCTCACGCTTCATATCTCAAGGTACCCCTGCCATCCTCCCCCACCCTCCCTTCTCAGTTCCCCTGCTTGCTACCCCCCACCTTCCCCTCCCAGGGTGAACAGAAGCGTGGGGGTGGGGGGGGGAGTGGCTGCTGACCTTGCGGCAGGCCCTGCCCCCTGGGCCAGCTCCATATCCTTGCTGGTGCCGGCGGGAGACACCGCAAAAGTGAGGGTGGTGGTGGTAGCATTGCCGCGGTACCGCTGGGACATGCTCACGGCACCCCAGGGTACCATGGAACCCTGATTGGGAATCACTGCCCTAGAGCATAGGTATCAAACTCACGGCCCTCCAGATGTTATGGACTACAGTTCCCATCATCCCCTGCCAGCATGTGGACTCTATGGCATCAGATTCCTGCTGAATTCCTTCCCTTCCCCAAACTCTACCCTCCCCAAATCTCCAGAGTTGACAGAGTAAAGGATAGGTTACAAAGAGAGGCCAGTTTAAATGAGATCCAACCCTCTCAGAGTTGGCAAGGACTGCTCCCAACTGCTGATAGACTGTAAAACAAGATTAACTAGCCCAAGATGGTACAATGTATACTGATATAATAAATATAAACTTCACAGGGCTTCCCAGTACTATAACAGCACATCTTCTCTAACAGGTTTGTTGAAACGTCAAGATTTCCTAACAGGATAGTAGCCTGCTGGATGGAAGTCCAGCATATCAGCCCACCCAAGTGATTCAAAACTCTTGCAAGAAAGAGAACATTTGCCTCCAATTTAACCCCTTGCGCCAATTTCATTTTATAAATAACTTGAGAGTTCAGTTTTCCGCAAAAGCATTACTAATGGCTATTTTGGCTGATTCTGCCTGTTCTTTCAATTTGCTGCACTGAAAAATACACTTGTGATTTTTGCCCTTTGAGAGAGAAGGAGAGAGAGAAAGAATCAGTAAGCAGGGGACAGGACAGTATGTACCTATTAACAACTTAGGTGACAATAGGAGTAGGAGAACTGTCAGAAGATACTAAAATGCCTGAAGAAGTAGGGGCTTCTAATTTGTTTAGATGGAAAACTTGAGGTTTTTATGTTTATTGTTTTAAAACTGCTGCTTTGTCTATTTAACTCTTGATTTTGGAAAATAAATATTTAATCCACCTAAACCTATAAAGGAACATCCAACAGAACACTTGCATTTTGAATGATATGCATATTGGCCAATATTGTCTGCAATGATTTAGATATCTTGTTTTTATTCCGCCCTTCCTTGAAAGAGCTCAGGACAACGTACATGTCTCCTCCATCTCTATACTTGCCTGTTCCCTTAGTGCAGGGGTCTGCAACCCGCGGCTCCGGAGCCGCATGCGGTTCTTTTATCCTTGCACTGCGGCTCCATGTGGCTTTGGTCCTCTCAGCCTCCTTTGGAGAGGCGTCCTAAGGGTTAATGGGAAAGAGTCCCCATTCCTAGAGCCATTTCCGGCTTCCCTGTCCCACTATCTGGTTGGCTGATGCCGGTGATGACGGCACGGGGCAGGGGCGGTGCACCAATGGTGGATCCTCTTGAACAGGTGAGATGCGGAGGGCGGGAGTTGCAGGAGTGCAGATTTTCAGCGCAATCCTAACCTCAGTCTGCCCCCCCCCCCTTAGAGAGTCTCCTAAAGATACCCTGAAAGTTTGGTGCTGCTATCTTAATAATTGCACTCCTGACAGCAGGCATCCCCCAAACTTCCCCAGATTTTCTTTTTAAATTCCCCCCCTTTGGCATGGATTTAAAGGGAGAATCTGAGGTCCCCACTTTAAACATTGAAAGTAATGCTGATGCTGTTTCGGGGTGGGGGAGAATCCACCCCAAAATAGCATCACTTTCAATGTTATTCCAATGTGTTACCAGTAACTGAATGGCTGAGGAGACGGCTGTATATGGATACAGATATCTTAAAACAACAATAACAAAATCCCTATGGCCCAGCTAGTGGAAACGAAGTGGGAACTTATCACTTGCAACCATCACATCAGCTGGTCATAGAAAGAGTCCCAGATGCTTCTTACACCAATTATAAACTGGCTTGGGATTTACTACAAAATTTGATTTACAGTATCAAAAAAGAGAGAAAAGACAACTGAGGATGGTATTGCTTTACATGAAGAGACGCTTTTTGCCAACCTTTGAAATATCTGAATTCTCCTTTCCAAAGTGAAACGACAGCATGGATTCATGATGGGCCGTAGAACATGGTCCTATGTACTCCCATGAGGTGTAAAAATATTGCCCACCTTATGTATTATAGTTATTGCTTACCTAATCCACTAACTTTGAATTTTGTATTGCACAATACTGATGGCAACAACCTTCATTAGAAGAATGTTTTAATTAGCTCAGGAGGGCACAACCACATTGTTATCCATTCATTCAAGACTTTTTTAAAAGTGTAAAAATTATCATGTGTTCTCAAAAATACCCTTATAGATATGAACTTATGCTGGACTGAACCAAGTAATGATTTACCACTGGTGAAAGGGCTCATTCATCCTCCCATGGTAGATCTCCCCACATCATTCCCATTACTGCTTAGGAGGATGTAGGGTAGGATATTGAGTAAAAGAAGAAGAGTTTGGATTTATATCCCACTTTTCGCAACCATAAGGAGTCTCAAACCATAAGGAGTCTTACAAACTTCCCTTCCTCTCCCCACAATAGACACCTTGTGAAGTAGGTGGGGCTGAGAGAGTTCTGAGAGAACTGTGACTAGCCCAAGGTTATCCAGCAGGCTTCACGTGGAGGAGTGGGAAAACAAATCCAGTTCACCAGATAAGAGCCCACCACTCACATGGAGGAGAGAGGAATCAAACCTGGTTCTCCAGATTAGAGTCCATTGCTCTTAACCACTATACCATTCTGGCTCTTGTTGCAATTACAATTCATACCCTTCTCTACTTCCACATGACTTGAATTTGATGGTTAGTCAAGTCCCCAATATAGTCTGTCCCAATGAATTCCTGTCAGTCAAGACTCATGAACATGCATTTGTCTAATGAAACAAGTTAACACTCATAAATCAAGCAACGCTTCCTCAAATTATCAAGTAAATAAAAACTAATCAGAGTACAGACAATCCTACACAGCTTATGTTTACACAATGCATGACACTGACATCCATCATTACTGCAGAAGATAGCACCAAACCAAACGACACGTTTTAAAATATACGTAACACCCAGTATTGATTCTGTATTTGATGAACATTTGGGTGGTTCTGTTAGCCTTTAGGGTGTCATGCTTGGGCAAGTATTAACTGAAACTCAAATATCTGGAAGCGCTGGATGTTGCACCACTTGTAAAAGAAGCTAGTGAATAAACTTGATGTTAATTTCTATTTAAATCAAGCTTGTTGAAGTCTAAGATTTTCATGAGAGATAATCTACACTGAAGATTGATAGTGAATATCTCCTCCTAGTAATCTTGCAGAACTTATTAGCCACACTGCCACAACTGCTTTTCAATGTTAGTTTATGCCAGTAATCAACTACTAGCCTGAGGTAGGAAGCAAAGTGGCAACTGTTTGGTCCTTCTCTGACCCCCTCTCAAAGTTACTTATTGAGACCACAGTTATTCCTATATTTAGGGTTGCCAGACAGTACCCCGCAACTGGTGGGAAGGTTGTAAGGGCAACATCACAGGAGATTTTTTTTTTAAAAAAAAATGCAGCATTGTCTACTTAACAGAAGTGACAAAGAGCAGTTCTAGGAATCACTGGAAACTCTATGGCATGACGACAGAGTTCCCAGTAATTTCTAGGGCTAGCCTTCACTTCCAGTAAGTACATGAGACTGCAGTTTTTAGAAATTCTCCTGAGGGCTTTCCCAAACATGACACAGCAGCACACACAATTATTTTCTCTCACTGTCAATGTTAAGAGGCAGCAGGCAACTACTGCTGCCCGGCCTTTTAACACCACATCCGGTTGAATGCGCTACAATGGGAATATAACAAAAGGGATTCCAAAAGATGAAGATAATACTTCATACCTCCACAATGTAAATGCTTGAATGAAAAGTATCTGTATGAAAAGTACACCTGCAGTAGCAGATACAGTAAATCGGCATCATGGCTGCTGGGAAAGGAAAGTGTGACCCACAGATATTATTCATGGAAGAATTAAGGCTATCACTATCTTCTGAAAGTTCCATGTGTCTGTTTTATTTTGTAAAAATAGTAATATCACACAGACTAAATAGGTACTGTGACTCACTGTCAAAACTAAATATGCATTTAGTAAGGTTCTTTTTATGATGTATAGCAGCAGTTTCCAAATGGCAACTGAACAGCCTCATTTTGAATTAAAACATTTCCACCGATCCCTCCCTTCTTCCCTCACCAAAACATAGCAGATGCTAGACAGCCCCTTTCCAAAGTGAAATGCTCACCATTAAATTATTTAGAAATTTTCTGTGCTGCCTGTCCAGGAAAACTGCTTAAGTCAGCATACAAAATAAAACATGACATAACATCAAATAACAAAAAATCATTAAAAGCGAAGGAAATCATTAAAAACTCTTAACAAAATCCCTGTGAGGGCAGAACAGAATTACTCAGATTAAAATGATTGCTCTTAAAAACAGTTCTCTGGCTAGAAGCAGACTACAGAAAACGTTACTTAAAATATCAAACCCTTGATGGTCACAAGGGGGTGTAAAAGGATGCTAAAATAAGCCACTTCCTACAAAAGATCACTGCACCACATTTAATGTAATGAGTTGGATATCACCCATTTTCTTTATAAAGCATTTTCTTTATAAAGCTTCTTACCAATGATAAAGAATCCTTTTTAAAAAAAACCCACTCTCTGACCCACCCTTTGACCCACTCTCTGGATTTGGTAATACAACAAGGATCCCAATTGGAGAAGACGAGCACAAAATCTTAAGAACGTAAGAAGATAAGAACTAGCCTGCTGGATCAGACCAGAGTCCATCTAGTCCAGCACTCTGCCACTCGCAGTGGCCCACCAGATGCCTTTGGGAGCTCACATGCAGGATGTGAAAGCAATGGCCTTCTGCGGCTGCTGCTCCTGAACACCTGGTCTGCTAAGGCATTTGCAATCTGAGATCAAGGAGGATCAAGATTGGTAGGGCTGATGCAGGATGTGCCATTGGATCTGCCATGTTTCTGTTTTCAAGGCATCTGGGCTAACCTTTGAATATCCTCACATCTTCATGCACAAAAACGTAATCACTGGACTGGCTCTTCTGAGAAAACTAGCCCAATGTTGTGATTGTCTTAGGATTTTGCAGCACTAGAATTACTTTGGAAAATACCATAAATAAGCCACTCAGAATCAGCAGGCAACAATGTTTAGACCTTCTTTTCTTCCAAAATGAAGACGACTCTGCCTTCATAAAACAAGCCACACCTAAATTAACTCCTTTCCTGACAAGAGTAAATTATCTCCCCATTAAGTATAATGCTGCCCTAAGAGTTTGTTTGACCATCAGTTCATCAGATTTTGCTGTCTACTCTGATGAACTTGTGTGATGCCACCCCTGGCCAAGGTCACATTGCCTTTGTTCCATCATGTCCTTCTCTGGAAGACCTGCAAGGCCTCAAACTTGCAGAGGGAGCTGCAACAACTAAAACCTCAGTATTCAGGTTAAATTGCCGTGTTGGCACTTTGCGATAAATAAGTGGGTTCTGGGTTGCAGTTTGGGCACTCAGTCTCGAAAAGGTTCACCATCACTGATATGGGGTGATTTACATTCCCTTAGCTACAACAAGGAACTGCATGAAGCACAGATTTCCACAGGCGAGTTCAGATCCACAGAAAAGGCGGAAGAGAAGGAACAGGGTTTGATAAAGTACTAGGAAAGCTGAATGTCAGACTGATGGTCACAAAAAAATCAACGCAGTGGACAAATTCAAACAGGGGGCAGGTTTTAGCCTTCCAGGAAGTGGAGAGACGGTATCCTTTGACCTAAATCACAAGTCTTAAAGTATGCTCATCTTGGCAGCCCAGTGCAAAAGGAACAGGCTCTAACTGTTGCTAGCCTCAAGTACAGATTTTAAAAATGTGCCCGCAACCGAAGCAGCTGCTAGATTTCTGTGCCTCCTGCCCTATGAACTCATATTCCATATGCCACTTTTTGCTTCACATTTTATTATCAAGTTTTTTATACCCTGTTTTTCTCCCCCAAGGGAGCTAGGTTAAACTGGGAGAGAGTGACTGGCCGAAAAATACCTTTTGTGACTGAGTAGGAAATCGAACCTGGGTCTCCTAGATCCTTGTTCAACACTCTAAACCAGCACACCAAGCTGGCGTGCATGTACACCATTCAGGCACGAAGAAAACCACACAAACACCAGATGTTCACACCCTTTCCTTTCTGCTATCTCAACAATGGAATACGGCCACAGTTTACTGTATAGATCAGAGATGTCCAAACTATGGCCCTCCAGATGTTCGTGAACTACAATTCCCATCAGCCCCTGCCAGCATGGCTAACTGGCAGAGCTTATGGGAACTGTGGTTCATGAACATCTGCAGGGCCATAGTTTGGATATCCTTGGTAAAAATAGAACCAAATGGGGCAGGGGGCAGAGTGCGGATAGTTCTTGCGGCATGCAAGGAATGTTTCCAGGTCAACTAGGTCCTAAGTTCGACCAAGGTCCTACACTATCACAATTATTAACAGCCCTGCCCTGAAAGCAAGGAAAACTTGATACACACATAATATTGAACAAGTGGATTAACCTGTCATCAGAACATCGCTTAGTTGGGAATTAACATACAAATGTTTAGGAATCTTTCTTCAAGAGTCCTCATTTGTATTGGACATCCTGTTCAAACAAGTACCGCAGCCAAAGTTAACTCTGGCAAAGCTAGCATTATGAAAATTAAAACGTATGCCTTAGAGAAAAATAATCACATTAAAATTCTGCAGGGTACACTCCTGTTTCTAGAGGGTGGAGATTTGTTTGTTCAGTTTGTGGCAGGCCAGGCCACTTTAAACAGTTTGTACCATCAGGATTGAAGACTAAGGATGGGGTATCTTCCTACACCAAGGTGTAAATAAGACCACAAAAGTCATGCTACAGAGAGAAAGATATTTTGTTGCATTGCAGTGAATTAGCTGAGTAAGTAATAGGGCAAAGATGCAAGTGAGTTGTTTTGTAGAACTTTATAAGGTAACAAAATTAAGTTACACTAAATATAGTAACAGCAAACTCTATTTATGCAGGTGCTCAGTCTGGGTGTCTATGCAGTCTATCTATGCCTGTGTTTCTGCCTCTCCTCTTTTGCTAGAAGAAAACAGCAGAGATCTTTCCAGAAGTTTGTGTGATTCCAGCCATGCAACTTCAGTATTCTATCTACATATTCAACAGTTAACTCTTATTTGACTGAATGAAGCAGGCATTTGTAAAAGCCTAACAGATTTCTCAGGCCCTATCTTTTAGACTCAACACTTGGGTAAGCTTATTTCAGGCTCTGCATTTTAAATAAATCTATGTTTTACTGTTGGTAAAGACTAGCATCTAGAGCAGCGGTTCTAAACCTGTGGGTCGTGACCCGTTTGGGGGTCGAACAACCCTTTCACAGGGGTCGCCTAAGACACTCTGCATCAGTGTTCTCCATCTGTAAAATGGATAAATGTTAGGGTTGGGGGTCACCACAACATGAGGAACTGTATTAAAGGGTCGCGGCATTAGGAAGGTTGAGAACCACTGATCTAGATTAGAGTGACAATAAGACACTGGACATTTCTTAAACAATACTAAAACATCTGAGGCCAGCCAAGCCTAAGAAACATGGACTGTATATATAGTGACACAAGGCAATGAACTAATTGGTATATGCAATTAGTTTGAGTATAAAGTCAATAGATACACTGTTCATAAAGATTATTCATAAAGATATATTGTGATTATATTATAAGCATATACCAATTAGTTCATTGCCTTGTGTCTCTATATATACAGTCCATGTTTCTTAGGCTTGGCTGGCCTCAGATGTTTTAGTATTGGTTTGACTGTATACATTTCTTAAACAAGACAGGCACAACCCAGTTTTTTTATATACCAATCTTTTTAAAAAGGGATAAACACATTCTTATCTCAAATTATAGCACTGAAACTTGCATAGCTTTGGGTGACTTGCGCCCATGTCAATTGCATACATTTCAGTATTAGTTGAACGGATTACACTACACAGTATTAGTTGGAACTCTATTTAGAAGCCACAATCTGAAGCCTCCTATTTTAGAAATATGTCCTGTTGATACCAAATGGAGCTTTCTTCTAACTAAACATACTTTACAAGGAGATGTTAGTCATTAAGGAGACCTCTCATTATTAAAATCTAACCAGGGTTTCTTAACTACTCAATTATACATGAGCAAAGACAGCATGGCCACATTTTAAACAGCATCTGCAATTTAACCACAACTTGGAATTTATCCAGCACACAGCACTTCGCATACACTCTCTCAGCTATGCTTAAAATAGCCCTGTAAAAAACGGCAGCATTGTCTTCATATTACAAATAATGGTTGCCAATCTCCCCGAACTACAACTGATTCCCAGACAACAGTGATCAGTTCCCTTGGAGAAAATAACTACTTTGGAGGGTGGACTCTGCATCATTACAATCCCGCCAAGGTCCTTCCCTTCCCCAAATCCTGTCCCTCCTTGGCCTTAACTCCAAAATCTCCAGGAATTTCCAAATCTGAGTTGGCAGCCCTACTTCAAACTGAGGCTTAACATGTGTGGTGGCGGTGCCAACCTCCAGGTAGGGTCTGGAGATCAGATCCCTTGGAGAAAATAGCTGCTTTAGAGAGTAGACTCTATGGCTTTACACCCCACTAAGATGCCTACCCAACCCCTCCCCTCCCCCTCTAAAATTCCTATTTCTCAACCCCCAGTTGGCAACCCCAGGTATAGCTAAATCAGTGCCATGAATGAGTTCATGGTACAGATGCATTTTGCATTGGAAGGAGGGGAAGAATAGAGGTTCCTCCTGGATCACAGCTCAGTGTCTTAGCCACTACATCCATAACAGCTCCAAAAGGTAACATTTAGTGCTGTTGTTCAGATCAAAACCATGTGGCCGGATCCAGAGAGCCATTTATGGCAAGCCTGCCATCTTCAGGTCCAATCCCATGATTTGTGTTTTCAGTTCTTTTTTTAAAAAAATTAGAGTGCATATGCCCTTGGCAAATGAAACCGTTTAAGCACCAAAGGACGGTTGTACCAACAAGACACATTTTAAACAGCAAAAATTCAGAGAAGTTCACATTAGCCACGAAAGCCTGAAAAGTTAATAACATTTATCTTGTTTACACCCCTTTGCTTGGGCTGATCGCAACTGCAAAATAAGTCTTCCGCTACCGATGACACAGCATAAGTTTTGAATGCGATGCTAATTTTTCTCATTATGCTATGCTATGCTATGCGTGGGAGACTTATAACTTCATTTTCTGCATGGAGAACATGAACAAGGAAACTCAAATCTGTACACAAACTCAGATCTGTACACAATCATCCAGTGGCTGGTATATTGATTTGTAAAAAAAACAGGCAAAAACAACAGGCAGTTTCCTTTAGCTAAGAATTTATCCTATCCAAAGGGATCAAAAGGGATCATGGCAATTGTAGTTTCCAGCCCTGAATGATTCATAAGTCTAACTGAAAAGAGCCTATCTGAAGAATCTTTGTGTGGAGTGGTTAGGACTAGAGATTTTGTAAGTTTCAGCAGCAATCATGTTTGACAGTCAAACTTTACATGTCACTTGTATGGTTCATGTAAAATAGCCTATGCTACTGAATCAAAACAAATGGCAGCCATTAGTGTCAGTAAAGACTACTTAGAGGAACACTGATGGTAAGACTGTATGAAACACAGTTGTCAGCCATGACTAATTTAAATGGCTAATGATTGATTGGTTAAATAATTGGCTGCTGAATGAGTCAGTTATGACGTAACAATATTGGTTGTATAACTCAATCAGGCAGAGTGAGAACATGCATGCGCAAGAGGCCAATTGCTCTGTAACTTGCTGAACATCCAGGAACCAGTGAACTGAATGGCAAAAGACAAGCTCCCTGTTTATGATTGGCAAACAGGATGTCAGCTGAACTGGTCGGCATTTGAGCATCGCTAGTTGTAAGATCCTTGAATATAGGAAATACAAACGTTAAGTCATTTGGTAGGGGGAGATCCTGTCATGTGATAGACATACTATAAAAAAAATTAAAGTAAATTCCAAGCTAGCACATACAACAGTTTTGATATCCATCCATCGTCATCCTCCTCAACTAGCCACTGCAAAAATTTGCATATCCAGCTTCTAACATATTTTACAACAGAAAGTACATCTGGTAGAATGAGACATAAAAAGGGGTCTGTCTCTAGCAGCAGAACTATAAAATCCATGTCAGTAATCAAAACCGTTGGGTTACAGCACCCCTAAAGTTCACCAACATTGCCCTGGCATTGGACTCCAACAAATGAAAACACTAATTAACAAATTCTCCATTTGTTCTGTTGACACAACTAAGAAGAGCACCTCCCAGATGGGTTTCAGGCAGCATTCTTTACTGCAAAGAGCAATTTTAAAAAGAAGCTGTACGGGACAATATCCACACCCTAAACAATACTAGTGCTCCAAAATTCATTTCTGAAGTCACAGAATTCTTTTTTACCATACCCTGGAAACCTCGGGTGTTGTTACAGCTACACATATGTGACCTAGTTCTTAAACAGTGCACTCCACAGTTCCCATATGACAGTGACAACTCAGTAGTGGCCTTCAGTAATGACCAAGATACTTCCCTGAGCTGTGCTCAAAAAAAATGGGAAATCCATAGAACCCAGCAAACATTATTTATTCCAGGGGCATTTCAGTGCCACATACACTGTGCACCTGAGCAACACTGATCGGCCTTACTATTCAGCTAAGTAACCTCTTAACTAACCATAACCCCTGTATCAGCCATTTCCTGTCTTTAAAATGAGGCCCTGATTTGCCCATGACGCTGGGAGGTTGCAGCTATGAGCCTAGTTTATATATAAGATCCAATACTAACTGTATCACTGTTTAGGCTCAACTGCTAGCAACAATTTTCTTTTTTTAAAAAAAACCCTCTTGTTTTGTCAAAGGGAGGAAAAAAACATTTAGTTCCAAAGCCAGAGATCCCATTCTTGGGGAGTCTTCCGCGGGAACAAGGAGTCTTCCGTCATAAGAGCGTTTCATTGTTAACAGAATGGCACCTTTAACTCTAACCCTTATCACTGAAGGGAATTTCTTTTCAGCCAATGACACAATTCTTACGGAACGATGCAACGTAATTAAGTGACGAATCCAGACCACCATCTTGACACTCAAAATAGGCCATCTCACAGTAACAGGATGGCATCTATTTCCCACATAAGCACCATTCACAGTGCAATCAATCAAATGCCTAAACCGTTTCCTCCAATCCACAGGAGGAAAGATCCAATAAAACACAGCATACGGGGATATGAACAAAGAAGTTTAAAAGCTTTCCTCACCATAAACTTCCCTCACTTACCCTCAGGATCCATGCTTTATGATTTGACCTGGCAAGCAAGCCTGCACTTCCAGCTTGCTGTTCTGGGCCTGTGATGGCCTTCTTCCAGCGCTCCACAGAAAAGGTCTTACTAAGCAGTCACTTCCAGAAACTGTCTGCTCTTAATCCTACCATCCACCTCTTATTTAACCTCTGCTACTATATCAGAGAACTTCTGCTAAATGATGAGTAATGCATGGCGCTTCACCCAAAAAGAAAAAAAAAACCTTCACAAGCACAGCGACATCAATAGTTCTGAGCATTCCTTTGGATGCAGACATAATGTTTGCTATTTGTTTGCAAAATGAAATGTCTTCAGTTTGAATCCAGTGACCTGGGGGGGGGGGGGGGCTGACCTCTTGAAACCTGAAACCATTTATCTGAAACAGCCCGAAACCTGGAACAATAAATCTGCCGGCCATCAAATTCATTTTGCTTTTTTCTTAAAAAAGAAAAAGAAAAGTCAAATCAAAATTTTAACGTATTAGAAGCAAAGCCATAAGGTGCACGAAGCTCAGCTGCTCGCAATAGTTTTTGCTGTCGGCAACGTTTGCCAATGCGGCGTTATGCCCTTACCTCGAAGTCAGCAATGCTTATGAGCACCTGTTACATCCTATGAAGCCTGTCAAACGAAACAATAGCATCATGGAACAAGTCAGGCACAACCGAGCTAAAGATAAGCATTTTAGGTGCTGTAGAATTTAACGGGCGAAAGTATTTTTAATGCACTGGACCTAGTCTAAAAATCTCTGTGCAGAAGCACTACACTGATTGTTGAAACACAGATTAATATTTCCTGTTTAGACATGTATTTGGATGGTAGCCTTAAGCTTTGGCACAGACACCTTTTTTCTTCTATCTTTTCTGGCAGAACTGTGCAATATTTCCCTTTACCTCCTCCCTCTCAAGATCCGACATTGCCTTTTCGATCCCACTAAGAACCTAAGAACCAGCCTGCTGGATCAGACCAGAGTCCATCTAGTCCAGCACTCTGCTACTCGCAGTGGCCCACCAGGTGCCTTTGGGAGCTCACATGCAGGATGTGAAACCAATGGCCTGCTGCTGCTGCTGCTCCCAAGCACCTGGGCTGCTAAGGCATTTGCAATCTCATTGTCTAGGGATGTACTCGAAGGCCATTTTAGGGGAGAGGCCCTAACTGCATGCACAAAACTATGTCTGCCCTTACCTGAATTTGATCACAACTGAGCAAAGGATGTGCATTTATGAAAAGTGACCCCAGTGCAGAGCGGCTTATGGGAAAGACAGCTCGAGTCCTGAATCACTTTGTCACTGTACATGTGCAAAGTTAGGGATGAGGACGCAAGAATGCATTAGAAGCAAATGTATTGAACAATGGGAAAAATGACCAAAGTGCACTTCGCGCAACAGCAGATAATGATTCAAGCAAACAGACCTTTCAGTAAATTCATTCTGATCAGCCTTTTACAGTAATCCGCAGCACAGCAGTATGTACAGTTGCTTGCAATTCTGTAATGCAAATGCTTGCCCAGGGTGTTATTCCAGCTGTCTCCTCACTGGGAGGGAACTTTCAACCTTTTGTGATTAGCATGTGCTTACACCAAAACTTAGTCTGTGCCAGAAAGTACCAGTTGGGTTTGGAATAATGGAATATACAAAGCCATCTGTTTCCCTGGGCCTCCCTCGCAGCACAACATAGCCAGAGGACACCCTGCGGTCTTAACATTAAGTGACAGAGTTCTAGGGTAGATCACGTATCTTTCAGGCACATGACCCTCCCTGGTAGTACCCTTTAAAAAAATTAAGATGTTTATTTATTAAAACATTTATACCGTGCCTTCTTTCATGGTTCAAGGATATGCCATCTAAAAAATTTTAAGCTCCAATCTGAATAATATCCATTCCTAAGTAGTAGCAGTAGTTTATTAGATGCTGTAGTCACAGACCTTAACCCCACTAAAATACAGTAAAATGCAATAATATATGATTATGAGATTATTAAGAACACAAAACATTATGAGATTATTAAAACACAAAACATAAAAAGCAGCACCTTAACAGCAACTATCGCAACCACATCTATTTTGAAAGTTTTGGATGCATGCACCTCTTCCCTAGTTTGAACAGTAAGGCCATGAAAGAGGCAAAACTATATGCAATAGAGGGACAGTGATAAGCTGATGTGTTCCTAATCTGTTCAAAGGGAGCAAAGAGGACCTTGGGTCAGCCTAAATCAAACAGGATTATGTACTGAACAATTGGGGGAAAATGGTGAGTTAAATCCTTGATGTGGTTTTATTGTATCTGCCCTATAAATACACTGATGGCATCATTTGGACATTTTGGCGGACATTTTTGAAAGCTCTTCTCAGCGGGGCTTCAGAAAGCTCTGATAAGTATCATGAGAATGTTTTGATTAGCTTGAAATGAGGACACCATACAGTGAATTTTGGATTAAACAAATATCCTGGCATGCCACTTTATCAGCCACCCAGATGTTTAGTAAGAGCCCATGTTTTAATTACTTCAAGATCTGTAGATACCATAAAGCTTCCAAATCTGAACACAATTATTTCTGAAACAGTTAGAAACCTCCTAATCCAACAGTAATTCTTGGGTTTTACTATCTGATTTCATTTTCCTGGGCAGCAGGAAGAACTTCAGCAGGTAAGTTGACATCACCCAGTAAAATCCATTAAACCTATCCTCCTGCCAGAGAGGACCGTCCAAATTATCCACACAGAGCTGCCAAGGTCCACTTCCTGCCACCTCTGCAACATCTCAGGGTTTTTGGGAAGGCTAATTCTTTCAAAGTATAGGTCTTATTTGTGAAAGCCATTTTGGTTTTTTGGGGGCAGTACCTTCCAGTCTGTGGCAAACATTTTACCTGCACATATTGTTACAGCAGGGTAGGACAGGCAAGGCCTCAACTATACTCTCCTTCCCAAAGAAACAGAACCAAAGGGTTTGCTAGCAGACTACGGGGCAGGGGGCGCTGGGGGGACCACATCAGCAGGCAAGCAGAGCTCCATTGACTGGGAAGCAGACCTTAGAGCAGTGGTGGCGAACCTTTGGCACTCCAGATGTTATGGACTACAATTCCCATCAGCCCCTACCAGCATGGCCAATTGGCCATGCTGGCAGGGGATAAGAAGTGCTCAGTCCATAACATCTGAGTGCTAAAATTCCTACCATCTTATAGAGAGTGTGATAGAAGCTGAAAGAATATACACACTTTTTTAAAATGTGAAGTTACATCTGACTTATGGTGGCCCCATGAGGTATTCAAGGCAAGAAACATTAAGAGGCAGATTGTAATTGCCTGCTTCTGGATAGCAACTCTGGACTTCCTTGGTAGCCTCCCATCCAAACAGTAACTAGGGTTGACCCTGCTTAGCTTCCAGGTTATGACAAGATTGGGCTAGTCTGGACCATCCAAATCAGGACAATGCACACACCACACACACACTGTAAATGATGAAAAAGGGTAAGGTTGTATTTCTAATCAAGAGATAATCACAGATTTAGGTTCTGACTTCTTCCAATTGACTTTAGTGTACTTTTAGAAACCTGCAGTGGGGAACACAATACATACAAGTTCCACATTCATATGTAAAGCAAGGGGGCAAAAAGGGCTACCTCTGATCCCCCCATACCTCTGATCCCCCCATACCTGTCAGCATGAGACTTACATAAGAACAGTTCTTTTGTTTAGGGATATAATCTCAGAGAATTCTGTCCCGATTTGCTGGGGAAAGGAGTCAGGCATGTAAATGTGTTTCCCATTGAAACCAAATGGAAAGAACTCCCAGAGTGATATACTAATAGGTTCAAAATTTTAAAATTACTAATGACTTTTTCCGCCCCTCCTTAAAAGCCAAGAACTCTGAATCCCCTCATTCGATACAGTTAGCAATCCAAAAAAATCACGAATCACATGACCTAACATGGCAAAGCCATATCTTTAGCTAAAAAGCTAGAGCATGATGTTCTACGTCATGCTTCCAAAGATACACATGGCTCATTTGCTCAGAAAGGGTTTTATAGCTTTGCCATTTGAGGAAGACGAATCTCTGCAATGAGGGAGATCTTCTCACATTTTCCACACTTAATACATTTAGGGTGAATGAGACTGAAGAAGAAAAATCAGGAGAGAACTGGGACAGCATGACTCAATAGGTTCATACGGACAGCAAACATATTCTAGTGCGAGCGGACAAATGGCAGCTTTCCATAACAGAAGGTTCAAAAACACTCTGTTGCAGAGGTATAAGCAACTTCTGGTACATGTGACAAAAGGTACCAAGCAGCTGAGCCAAATCCTGAAGCTAGGGCTGCTAATTTCCTGGCAGGGCCTGGTGTTCCCCTGAAATTATAACTGATCTCCAGGCTATAGAGATCACTTCCTGTGGAGTGAGTGGCAGCTCTGGAGGGTGGACTTTAACCCTGTCCTACCTATGCTCCCTCCCATCTCCTTGTATTTTCCACTTCTGGCGCGACTTTTGCACCAGAGCAGGCGGTGAGTAATCGGCCATTTTGTTATATTTAATCTTATTGTATTATTCCTATGCTGGAAGCTTGCCTGAGCCCATAAGGGGAAGGGCATTCTACAAACAGAAATAAATTAATTAATAAAATAAGCCAGACCCAGTCAAATGGAAATTCAAAGTGGAGCATCTGTGAAAAACTTAGAAAACAGAGGCCCTGATACAACTGTAGGCATGGGCATCACAGTTGACTGCTGGTGGTAATGAAGATGCACATCAAAAGATAGATCCAGCCAGTTCAATGGAGGACAAACTATATTATCTCTTAACTTTTATTTTTAAAAGGAATAGACATTTGGCTACGCACACAGAAGCCTCCTTCCACATTCTGATCTCACTTGCTACGTCTGTGCAAGCCAGAAACGCAATGAATTATTTTGTCTACTCTGCTCTCGGCAAAAAGAAGAGTTTTGCAAAAAGAAGCAGCAAGACAGACAGAAAGTCCCTTCTCTTTTGCAACTGGAGTGCAAAGATTGTTTTAACTACATGTCATCGCTGCTTAAGCAATTTGACTGTTTGTCAAGCTGCAGAGCTTTCAGGCCTTCAGAATTCCCCTTCCGCCTTCCAGCATCTCTCATGGAAAGATGCCTGCTCTCCCTTTAAAACAAAAGTTGGTATCCAATCTAAATTAGTGTGGTGACTCATCTGAAACGGGCAGGTGCCCCATCAAGTCAACATCTGCTACAGGAACAGGTGCTCCAACAGATGTTGATGCTACCCTATCCACAAGGTGGGCTGGATCTAGACTGAATTTTCAGCAGAATTGAACTTCTCAACATCTGTGCCCCCATTGCAGCATACTGGTCTCATGTGACATATACACCCCACAACAGCACAGGGGGATACCAGTGGAAGGGGTGAACATTGCCAGTTTGATCCAGCCTCAAGGGGTCAATTCTACAGGTTTCTGTACTAAAATGAAGAGTGTGGTTGAGGCATTATGAAAGAAGATCAATGTTTTTATTTCAGATATTTCTTAGCACTGTCTCTAGAGCCGTGATGGCGAACCTATGGCATGGGTGCCAGAGGTGGCACTCAGAGCCCTCTCTGTGGGCACGCACAAACAGAGTTCATCATGTGGGGGATCCCCGCCCCACATATCTAGGCTGGCCTGGGCCACTGGGCTCAATTATTAGCATTAAACCTAAGACCTAGATTTTGGGTGAAGCGAGTATAGAGTAACCCTGTTGAGCTGTTAAATCCCACCTGATTTTTCATTCAAAAGCAACTAAAAGCCACGCATCGCTTTACCTGGGAGAAGTAGAAAGGCTCAGTTGCTTCAGCGAGTGTGGCTTTCTTATGAGTAAACCCTCCTAGGGTCGTGATTCACCCGCTCAAAGAGTTGCATGGTTGCTTCAAAGCAAAGCCAACTACTACCACCAAGTTTACTCCTGAGTAACGCATGCCTCAGAACCAACCATTTTTTCTAATTAAAACCTCAGTATTCAGGTTAAATTGCCGCATTGGCACTTTGTGATAAATAAGTGGGTTTGGGGTTGCAGTTTGGGCACTCAGTCTCAAAAAGGTTTGCCATTGCTGCTCTAGAGAATTACTCAAGGTGGTTTATGACTAGAATTGCCAACGTCACTTAAAGGCATTTCTGGAGATTTAATAGTGCCTCAACAGGGCAGTCTAGGGAGGAGAGGGAGGTCAGCGAGGATGTGATGCCATGGGATCCATGCTCCAAAGTCTGGCGATCAGCTGCACTTCCATGAGAACACCAGGCCATGTCGCAAGGAAAGTAGCCCTACTTATAATTATTTAACACATTACAAAGCAAGCAATGCACTGTTTCAAATGGCCAGACAGTGGAACAGTTTCAATGATAAAACATCAAACGTGAAAAATGATTACCATATATACTTGCATATAAGTCGAGTTTTTCAGCCTTTTTTTAGGCTGAAAAATGTCCCCCTCGACTTATACGCGGGCCCCACTTACCAGAAAATCTTGTGAGGTGTTCCCCCTGTCCCATCTTCATTCTCTCCTGCCTTCTTCTCTGCTGCCCCCCTTTCAGTCGCTTTCTGTGTCTCATTCTCCTCTGCCTTTTCCTCCACCACCTCTCGCCCCATTCACCCTCCATGGCCCCTAGCTTCTTCCCTCTCCCCTGACCCATGCATGCCTGCCTCGCCCCTCCTTAAAAAGCCTCCCAAAGACTTCTGGGGTGTTCCTTTTTTCCCCAACTCGCTTTGGCTGAAACGCTTTGCATGGCGTCAAGCGCCCCACCTCCCCTATGGACCTTCTTCACCACCCTCTGTGACTCTTAGACTCCCCAGGTCAATAAGGTTTCCCAGTTCTTCAAGGTAAAATTAGGTGCCTCAACTTAAATGTGGGTCGACTTATGCATGAGTATATATGGTAGTTCACAAACAGCCTAAAATCAGTATTTGAAATTAAAAAACACATATACGTGAGAAGCAAAAATCATCATAAGATCCATAAGATATGACCAGAAAAAAAAATCTAGGGGAACAGTCAGAGGACGAGCATTCCCCAGATGGGGGCCACCACTGAAAAAAATGATAAAAGTCAAGACTTGCTTTTATATGTGTGTGTGTGTTTATAAGTTGTGTCATTTTTATCTTTGAAGGCTTATTCAGTTATATATGGTTATATTTATAATTATATGTTATTTTTTCTTTCTTTTTCTTTCTTACTGGAGTGGCAGTTCTTACTGGAGTGGCAAGGAGAACCAGTTTGATTCTCCTCTCATCCACATGAACCCTGTTGGGTGACCACTTTCCCTGTCCTGTCCAGTCTCCATGTACTGAAGAACCATGTTTGACTGAAATGCACACGGAGAATCAGCTCCCAGAATTGTGACCTCTGGGTGTCCTGGCTCCCAGCTACACCTTCCTGATCACACATGTCGGTTGTGTGCTACCTCCACACTACACAACTTCAAATCTGCAATAGCTCAAATGCCTTTTTTTTAAAAAAAGCACACTTTTTAAACCAAACTATACAAAAAGAGCCAGCATGGTATAGTGGTTAAGAATAGTGAATTTTAATCTGGAGAACCAGGTTCAATTCCCCACTTCTCCACGTGAAGCCTGCTGGGCCAGTCACAGCTTCCTCAGCCCACATGGAGGCAGGCAACGGCAAACCGCCTCCATATGTCTCTTGCATTGAAAACACTCCGGGAGCCCTCTAAGTCAGCTATGACTTGATAGCACTTTGCACCACCACCAGCAAGACAATACCCTGACTTGGATAACCCCACCCCAGTCTGGTCTCATCAGATCTCAGAAGCTAAGCCAGGTTTGCCCTCACAATGGTAACCAAAGGTAGAACACAACATTAAAAATAATAAAATGATCATGTATATGAAACATGACTAGATGTGACTTGCTTAAGAAATATAAATGGGATGCCCTGTATCCCTTTTACACTCCCTTTACAACAAAAGTTTCATATTGTGCTATTTTTAAAAGATACCAAAGCAATTGCACTATAATATATCCAATGCTGATTCATTATCTACTCAGTTGATTAGTCACACTGCTGTTACAGGACAAATGTGGAAACAGTTTGCTTCTAAAAATAGGAACAGTTCACAGTAGAAGTGCAACCAAATTAAACACAACTCAAATTAACTGAAGAAAAAGCAGTATTCTGCTCATGAACTACATTAGAAATCACTCATATATTAAAAGGGAACTACTCAGTGCAATCCAAAATGGTTATAGGCTTCAAAAGTCAATTGAATTTAATGGGCTTATAAGAGTTAAACCTGTTTAGGACTGTACTATAACTTGAATGTTAGGTTCTTTAATACAGAGTGTGAAGAAGAGGAGTTTGGATTTATACCCTACCTTTCTCTTTTGTAAGGAGACTCAAGATGGCGTGTAAGCTCCTTTCCCTTCCTCTCCCCACAACAGACACTTTGTGAGTAGGTGGGGCTGAGAGAGTTCCAAAGAACTGTGACTAGCCCAAAGTCACTCAGCAGGAATGTAGGAGTGCAGAAACACATCTGGTTCACCAGATAAGACTCTGCCAGTCGGGTGCAAGAGACTGATACAAAAAAATTCTTAAAGACTAAATAGGAGCCATGGATGGGCAGGAACTGTGTCCGAATTGCAGGTGAAATCATATTTAATTCTTCCCTCAACAGAAATTCTCACCCACTGTTATTTGCAGGGAGAAAGCCATGAGTTCAGGCTTCCAGGGGTCATGCCTACTGAGGAACTAAGAGAAGGTTAAATTGGCTTCACCTAGTGATATGGGCCCTAACAAGGCTCCTCACCACTACTTTTTTAACCTACTGCATGCCAATAAGTGACTGGCACATTTAGTTCATAAAGGGGCTTTCCCCACTGATAGAGTTGAACTGGTTTCTACCTAGGTTCGCCTCAGTGAATCTCCACTGCCACCAAGCTCAACATTGTTTTGTCTCAGGTCCCCCCCCCCCCCTCAGAACTGCAACATCCTTGTTGCAGTTATGAACTACACTTTTCTGCCGGAACAAGGTCGATACCGCTTCGAAGCTTCGAAGTGGGGAAGCATCGAAACGACACCTCATCCATTCAACCAATCACGAGCCGCTTTTGTGGCATGTGCAGAACGGAAGAGTCGTGGCGGGCAGAAAGCACATGTAACTGTAAACTGTAAAAACAAAGAACACTCCCGTTTCCCACGGTAACACAAGCGCCAATCACAATCGAGGAGCGAAACAGGCACCAAGATGATCCCGCCCACTTAGCTCGGTTCCAGGGGGCCAACTCAGTTGCTGTGGGGACAGCCTGGAATCACCCTCCACTGAAGGGAACCGAGTCGACCTTAGCTCCCTTCTGTAGTGGGGAAAGCCCCAAAATGAGTGGGGATGGAGTTAAAATCTGAAGAACACACTGAGAGATCCAGTTGCAGATCTGCATAAACCGCAGCAACACCTAACTGCTGATTGACACATCACATCTGTTGCATATCAAGCAGAAAGCAGCAAACCTGCCATGGTTTGGTTACCACAAAGTGCTTGGAAATTTCCTACTGAGCAGGGCCAGGCCGCACAAGTGGGAGATCAATCAAATTTTCAGTGTATTGTGAATCTTGCTCATCTTGGAGAGTCTTCAGTTGCAGAAGCTAGCAGCACAATGTTTTTCAGAGAATATTACCATAATATACAAAACATAAATCAACTGCGGTTGGTATTTGTTTTTCAACACAGGTGCTTAGACGATTATGAACACTGGAGGGGGGAAGCTAGCCGAGGCAAGCGTGATCTTGACAGATCTCAGAAGCTAAGCAGGGTCAACCCTGGCGAGTGTTTTGATGGGCAACCTCCAAGGTGAACCAGGGTCATGACACTGACGCAGGCAGTGGCAAACCACCTTTGAACATCTCTTGCCTTGAAAACCCCACCAGGGGTCACCATAAGTTAGATGTGACTTGACAGGAAGAAAAAACCAATTTATGTGCCTTTTCACTTCAAATTCTCTAGGACCCCTCTCTAATCGCAAGTTCAAGCTACTTTGCAAAAATTAAAGACAAAAAGACTTAAAAGCTCAGATTCTGACATGTCCTGAGCAAGAACAGGGAGCAGAAGGGAAGAGGGAAAAAGGCCTGTGATGCTTAGATAAGTGACCCTTTCGCCTTGGGTATTATACAATGCAGCAAGGTGCTTTACAGATTTTAATAATAACATCTCCAGAGTTCCAGATCTGCCCAATCATGCACTCATAACATTGTTTATTTCCTGTTTCTCAAACTGCCTTGTTTTGCCCTTTCAATTCGCAATGCTGATTTTGCAATGCTGGTTGCTGCAAACTGGGATTTAATAGCTAGACAGATGCCTCTGCGGAAGATTGGGAGGCATTTCCCAGTTCTAACTTTTTTGACGGTATCTGTCCCATGCAAACCTTGTATATAAAAAGAACTACTTTTGATTTACCAAAAGACAAAACAAAAGTTTTAGAAATAACAAAACCTGAATGGTTCGAGTTTACGTAGAATTTCGGTGCACATGATTGAACTGTAAAATTCTGATCTTTGGTATAGCATTTTAAGAGGGAGTAAGAACTGGTTTCAGATAGCATCTAGGAACAGTGGCATTTCTGAATGTAGGGGGAAAACACAACCATAAACCACATCAAAATAGTGTAACATAATTTCCCTCAGAGAGGAAGGTAAACCAAAACAAACTCATTACAGGACTGTGGTGGTTTCTTATGATAATTGCATGCAAAAATATGTGCATCTCCTCAAGTATGAAGAGCGACTGTTTACAAGCTTCTTCTTCATACACAAACAACAGCCAATTGTGTTCCTCAAAGCGACGGACAGTCCAGGGAAAAACTATAGTAATTTTGCAGCAAGATTCATGGAACCCGCACTTTTCCCTCTGAGGTCACTATCCAAATGAATCCAAAATATTGAAGCTTGACCTGGGTTCAGTACTCGCCACTAGGCATATAACTATGGATAAGTCGCTGGTCTCAAGCCAAAGCACTATGCTTGCAACTTGGCATATGCTCTTAGGGCTTTATGGCATCTCTCTAGGACTGCTATCTCAGCAGGATCTATTAGACAGATCACTGTGAGTAAAATGATACATGCTGATGAATACACATGAAGCTGCCTTGTACCTAGTCAGAATATTTACGT
The DNA here is from genome assembly GCF_021028975.2 of Sphaerodactylus townsendi. Lineage (NCBI taxonomy): Eukaryota > Metazoa > Chordata > Lepidosauria > Squamata > Sphaerodactylidae > Sphaerodactylus > Sphaerodactylus townsendi. The sequence continues at coordinate 34,631,017 of NC_059427.1, read as the reverse complement.
CATTATTGTCTACTCTGGATCGCAGCAGCTCTTCTGTGTCTCCAGCTGATAGGGAGATGTGGTGCCCAACTGGAAAACATTTTTTTGCGAGACTCCAGGTTCACAGTGCAAAATCTTAGGCAAGGGTGTCACACATATGCTCGAGCTTTCCCATTGCTGGCCGGGCAGAGCCCAGAGTAGAACTGTGGGCTCAGCCTAGGCTGGGTCAAGTGCTGAGCTGTGACTGCCTCCTCCAAAGTCCACATGGACTTCAGTGGTGGAGCCCGCAGTTCCATGTTGGGCTCAGCCCGGCCAGTGCTGGGAAAGATCTGGCCAGATATGAACCCTCAATGGCCATATGTTTGGTGTAAAGGATGGCATCAAATATGCATTGGTATTTGACAACACTAGAGTAGTTTACTCTTTTGAGAAGCTCCCTTAGGCACTAAGCCTAATTGGGAGCAATTGGTCCAATCTGCTTAAAGCTACTCCTCCAGACTGAGGTCTTTCACATTACCTACTATCTGATCTTTTAAATTGTACATGCTGGGGATTGAAGCTGAGACATTCTAGATACACAGCAAATGCTCTGTCACTAAGCCATGGCACGTCCCTTTAAAAAAATGTCTCCAGTGTTCCAAATCTTGGTCCATGAGTAGGGTTGCCAGTCTCCATGTGAGAATCACAAACTCATAAAGATCATGAGCACGCTGACAACAGTAATGATGAGAATGTTTCTATTAATCAAATGTACAGTGTATATTAAAAAACACAATACAAAACATTTGTAATGTGATAGGTAAAAGTGTTTACAAACTTCCAAATATGTCATACAGCAAACATGTAATAACATAAACCAGTTTGAATGTGTCCACCATGCTACAAAGGTGCTCATAGACAGCCTCTTTAATTTTAAAGATGCGAGACCTTTCAAATGTAATGAAAGATTCAGGATGGCACTCAGCCAATATGTACAGCAAATATGACATACAGCAAATATATAGCAAATATGTAGGCAGATCTCTGGTATCGAAACTGTTTGTGACCTAAATGGTCTTCTTCATCAGTATTCTGTGTGGGAGCCCTAGCCTTCCTCACGGTTGGGTCATTTCGTTTTGGCATATACTTAAGTGAATTGTCAAATCCTGTAGGATAAAAGCCTTCAATACAATGGCCACATAGCCTCCTGTATTGTACACCTCTCTCAGGACACTCTGAGGTGTCTAACAAAACCCTGTGTTAATTCTGTAAGGTGTATTTGGTAAAAAGGTAATTGGTAATTCTACATTGTGTAATTGGTAAGAAGATGTGTTGGTGCATTTGTGGCTTTTGTTAAGGTCCACGTACCTATTTATAATTTCATTCAAGCAATAGATGTGACTTATTAATAAATACAAACAAGTGTGTATCATTTAAAGTTGTTTATTACACCATCACATAATTGTATATTTACATGTACATTTGTCATACATTGTACAATGGATCAAGAAGGAGGAGGAGTTTGGATTTAAACCCCACCTTTCTCTCCTGTAAAGATACTCAAGGTGGATTGCAAGCCCCTGTCCCTTCCTCTCCCCACAACAGACACCTTGTGAGGTAGGTGGGGCTGAAAGAGTTCCGAATAAAAGTGACTAGCCCAAGGTCACCCAGCAGGAATTTAGGAATGCAGAAACATATCTGGTTCACCAGATAAGCCTCTGCCTCTCAGGTGGAGGAGGGGGGAATCAAACCCGGTTCTCCAGATTAGAATCCACCTGCTCTCAACCACTACACCACACTGGCTTTTAACAGAGATATGTTCATTGTTAGTGTTGCCAATGTGCACATGGTCTTTATGTGTTTGTCATTTCTTCTATCCGTGGTGCCCTTTTGTTGTAAACAACCTCCTCGTGGGACTTGGAGACCACTCAGTATTACAGCAAATCTACAAACAACAGAGATCAGTGCCCTGGAGAAACCAGATCTTGTAGAGCACAGGTGTCAAACTTGCGGCCCTCCAGATGTTATGGACTACAGTTCCTATCATCTCCTGCCAGCATGATGCTGGCAGGGGATGATGGGAACTGTAGTCCATAACATCTGGAGGGCCGCAAGTTTGACACCTGTGTTGTAGAGGATTGACTCTATGGCATTATAGCCTTCTCAGGTCCCTCCCCTACTCAAACCCAGCTCTCCCTAGGCTCTACCCCCCCCCCCCCATCTCCAGGAACGTTCCAACCTGGAGTTGGCAACCTATCCATGAGGAAAATAGATATGATGCAGAGGATTTCAAACTTCATGTATATCATCTAAAAGCCTCTGTTTACTCATGTGTATAAGTGAATGAGAAAAAGGCTGCCTACTTCAGAGGAGAGTTCCAAGGATACAAGAGAAGAATTGGCTTAGGAAATAAACATTTAATAGGTAGTCCCCAAAAAACCATGTAATAGGTAAAAACAATTCCAACCAGTAAGTCTAGGGGAAAAGAAAAAAAATTGAGGTCCAACGGATAAGATATGGCATGGGCCACAACATGAAACTCCAGGCTTGTGGCAAATAAGATTAGTGGATGTAAAAGAAATGCCAAAAAGGGGGAAATTCCACTGATGAGGAAGCATGAAAGAAAGACAGAGGAACTGAGATTGCAGGAGGAGTGTGCTGTGTGGGTGGGTTGAAAAAAAAAAGAATGCTCAGTTCAAACGGAAGAATTTTGCAAATTAGGTATGCAAGCAAGACTTGTTCTAAAAGAATTTAAATGGTCACTTACTTTGTCATGGTTGCCACGCATCAGAATGGCATCCATAAAAATGACAAGGCCTTTCAAAACAAACATATTGGGTAAGAAATTCCCACCAGAACTCAATGGCCCTGAAATTACAGTTGCTTGCATTAGGATATATATTTGAAGCAGCCCTACAATTTCACATAATTAGGGGAGGACACTGGACCAAAAGAAGAACTGTGGGGGAGCAAATTACATGCCTGAAGTTGGCGGAGGGGTGGGGGGTGGGGGGATCAGCAATAGTCTTCCTACCTTCCTTTGCAAATGAAAAAACAGTTCTGTCAGAAGAGCTCCTGTTTTGCTACTAGAATGGCAGATTAAGAGTCAAGGCAATGTATTTACTGTAAAGTTACCTGCCAAGTTAGAATTCCTCTCCAATAGTCCCCCTAAGGTTTCCTCACTGCTGTGCAGAAGTTTGTTCTCACTGAGTGGAACTGAGCCACCAACGAGAGCTGCCCCTGCTGAGTGGTGGCTCAACCTGCACAGCACCAATATGGTGCCTGCATAGGAAAAGTTGACTGAGACAACAGTGACTAAACTGAGATCATCATATGTTGGTCATATTATCAGAAAACAGCAGCCACTAAAAAAGACAATAATAGTAGGAAAAGTTAAAGGCAGTAGGAAAAGAGCAAGACCCAGAGGTGGGATTTAGCCAGTTTGCACCGGTTCAGCAGAACCGGTAGCTAACTGGCTGGAATCCCACCACCCCAGGTCGGCCGCAGATCAGGCTGTGCGCCTGGGCTGGCCACGCGGCCTGCCGGGGTGGCCTGCTGGAGCCTGCCCAGGCTTCCTGGCCTGAGGTGAAAGAAGCCCAACCCACAGCTGTCACCTTCCCTCTCCTCCCCCTCGACCCAACATCAAAAAGGGGGGCACAGCAGCCAGGTAAGTGGGCAGGGAGGCATTGCGAGGGCGAACCGGTGGTTGACGTTTTAGAACCCCACCACTTGGAAGACCCAACATGAAATGGATGGACTCTATAAAGGAAACATCAGTCTTCAGTCTGCAAGACCTGGGCCAGGATACTACTACCAGGACATTCTGGAGAACATTGATTCATACGGTTGCCATGAGTAGAAAGCGACTTGATGGTGCTTCAGGCACACAAGACTGAGATGTTCTTCATCTTAATCTCCCCCCCCCCCCCCAATCTCACACAAGAGACAAGCAACATATAATGCCTGGATAGCTGTAACTGATGAATGGAGCTTTGACTCTCCAACGCTTATACCCCAAAAATCTTTTCAATCTCTAAGGTGCTACTGGGCTCTCCAGGTGTTCTGAAACCACCTAGTCTAAATGGTTACTGATCTCTCGGTTAGACAAAGCAAAGTTTGAAACCAGCATAATGTGTACCACTAGAGCATCGCCACTTCACTCACAGATCCACATCTTTGCATATCTTGGGGAAATACTCACTTCAAATCTGCTGCATGAACAGTTGCTTCATGGAGACCAAAGTTTAAATAAACACAACCACTGTGCCTTTCACAAAATTGAAAAAAAATAATTAAAAGGCCAATAGTAGAGTAATGGAAGGCATAGCTGGAAACTGTGGAGTGTTAGAACATCAGCACTAGAGTATGAAATATTGCAGGACACTCTATAGATTTTTGTGAGGAAAGCAAATGCTGCTTGCAGCAATATTCACTTTGCACAGATACTCTATTTTGAATGGGCACAACTTAGGCTGCCAACCACAGTCAAGCTCCAGAAGACCAAGATCGGTTCTCCTAAAGAAAATGGCTTTTTTGGAGGATGGATTTTATGACATTATACCCTGCTGAGGTACCTCCCTCTCCCAAACCCCAACCTCCCCAGGATCCACCCCCAAAATCTCTAGGGCCCCTTCCGCACATGCAAAATAATGCGTTTTCAAACCACTTTCACAACTGTTTGAAAGTGGATTTTGCTATTCCGCAAAGCTTCAAAGAGCACTGAAAGCAGTTTGAAAGTGCATTATTCTGCATGTGCGGAATGAGCCCAGGTATTTCCTAATCCAGAGCTGTCAACACTAGTCGTAGGAATTAAGATCCTTTTAATTGCTACCTGACTAGCCTTAACAGCACAAAAAAAATACACAGAACGTCTTTATTGTAAAGATGTGGTGACAGTGATCAGTGTGGCATTCAATGTAACATTTCTTGAAACTACCATGAAACTGGATGAAATTGAGAATCCTATTAGGAAGCCAAGAATTAGTAAAGGAACTTCTTATCACTCAAAGACTGCAGTCTTTTGTTCTACATAATACTCAAAGAACTGCCTTGCTGACTTAGCTATAGATAGTTCATCACCGAGTTTAGTTGGACAGCTAGATTAGAGTCCAGTAGCACTTTAGATTGACAAGAGGTCAAAATCCCTCTTCTGTTCTCCATTCACTACATCTGGTGTTCAGAAGAACACCACCCGGGGACCTACAAAGCAGCTATAGTATACCTTTGCTAAAGCAACAGTAACCCATCAAAGAGACAAAGCTTTGCTCTGCGCATCTGCATCTTCTGTGAGCAAAGCGCATTCACAGTGATATCTCCCTTGCAAAAATGAAAGGAGCCCCCAAAGGAAACAGACGCCGACTGAAATCAGTGGACATAAACAGAAGTAGTTCTGCACAGAATTGTACTGGAAGGCCCCATCTGATATAGTTTGGAAGGTCATGAAAGCCACAGGCAAGAAATCCCACCATCAGAAGCAAGAAGGTGAATTAGAAGGAAATGGCAGCAGCAGGAAGAGATCAGAGAAATGACAGGAGTGGTGAGCACAGATGTGAACTTGTTCAGCAAGAGCTGGAAAGCAGTATTTATAGATAACTAAGGTCAGCAAGAACTAATGAGAGAAGAAAGAACAGAATGCAAGTTAGCTAAATAGAACAGAACAATGAGAAATTGCTCTTCCAAGTCTAAGATTTAGGACATCCAAGTCAGAAGCAAGGAAGTTAAAAAGCAATCAGTCTGCAAGGCTGCAACCACAAAAACGGCTTATTCCTGCCACAAGCACAAATAAGAGGACTCACAGTCAAGATTTATGCCCTTTGATGATCTATGTAATTTTAAACTACAGAAATGTCAAGCATAATGAAGAGGGTTCCCACCTTTCATTCAGAACACACCAGAGTCCATAGAGGACAAGAAATTGAGCTGTAGAAGTTCTTCAACAAGAAAAAAAAGTATTTATGAAAGCCAAACTGGATGGTTATAAGGAAGCGGATGGTTGAAACGAAGTCGGGAAAGGATGCCCAATCAGCACAGTCAGACAAGCACCCTCTTAGTCTAATTTTAGCCTCTCTTTCCAAAATCTCCATGTAAATTTAACAGTCCAAAATTAACAGAGACATCCAGCTTTTGGAAAACTGTGCTTGTTCAGTGCATCACAAAGCAAAATATTTGATGATGCAAACAATCCGCACCTGCAATTATTTCTATGTAAGAACATTATTTACATATTGTATTTATATAACCAAGAGATGTTGTTCCTTCTCCAAGAGTTTTCTGCTGAGGTACAGGACTGGTTACAACTATCCATCCTCCCTCTTCTGACTCAGTATTGCTCCAATACCTCGATTAGATGCATCGGTAAAAAGGGTAAAGGGTAGCATAAAATCAGCAGCTTTCAATATTAAGGCTGCTTGCTTTAAGATAGTTAAGGCTGCTTTAAGATAGTTAAGGCTGCTTTAAGATAGTCAAATGCAGTTTGACATTGGGAGGGTCAAATGATCTTACCCAGTTGTGCTTTCTTTGTACAGTCATGTGCATTTCTTTGCACAGCATGCATACTGAAACCTCCTGTAATATCCCACTATGCCCAGAAAGACTCAGATTTGCTTTTTTGTAGAGTCTAAGCCATTCTTGGATCACCTTTACTTTGTCCCCATAAGGTTGGATCACACCACCACCAAGTGCATATCCCAGGTATTTTGCCTGTCCTATGGCAATTTGACATTTAGATGGTTTGACAGTTGAACCTGCTGCTTTAATCCTTTGAAATACCATGGTTAAACGCTGTAGGTGGTCAGCCCAGGTTTGGCTAAATACAGCTATGTCATCAAGCCAATGCAAAACATTTTAGTCCCAACAACATCTTATCTATCACCTGTTGGAAAGTAGCAGGAGCATTTCTAACTCCAAATGCTTGGACTGTAAATTCAAATAGTCCTTCCTATGTTACAAAAGCTGTTTTAGGTTGGTCTTTGGAGTCCATGGTCACCTGCCAATAGCCTTTCCAAAAGGATGGGTGGCTCCATTAGTTTCCACCAGCTCATCTACCCTTGGCATGGGATAGACATTAGGTACTGTACTTGGTTGAGTCGCCTGTAGTCGAAACAAAACTGCATAGATTTTGATACCAGGATGATTGAAGAAGCCCAAGAGCTGTCTGAAGATACAATCCACCCAAGGTCTACCATCTCCATGGAGAAGGTCTCAGCATTAGGACCTGTCACCCGAAATGGCAGGGAAGCTATAGGTCTAACCTCTCCAGTTTCAATTTTGTGCAATGCCAGGGTAGTTTCACCTAGTACAGGGTAGTTTCACCTAGTACAGGGTAGTTTCACCTAGTACAGGTGCAACCTGCGGCTCTCCAGATGTTAATGGACTACAATTCCCATCAGCCCCTGCCACCATGTCCAATTGGCAATGGTGGCAGGGGGTGATGGGAATTGTAGTCCATTAACATCTGGAGAGAAATGCTTCCATATCATCCCCCTTTTGATAACATGGGAACCTTTTAATTTCTGCTGAGGGAAATTCCCCATTCCCTTGTGGACTTGGCAATTCTGACCTAAACTGTATATCCAGCATTTTCAAGCTATACATTTCTTTTTCAGGCCCTATTCTTTTTCAGGAACTCTCAACTTCTATTCTAGCCATTTCTCCCTCTGCCTGGATTTTAGCTAACTGCTGTTTCTTTTCTGCATCTATTTTAGTTTTTTTTTTCTTTTTCTGCTTATACCTTCACCATTTCAAGTTTTATTTCTGTTCATTTAGTTCATAGCTGGGATTTTCCTCACATGAGGTACTTTCCTCTCCTGTACTATCCCCACATGCCTCTTTTCTTCTAAGTGTGTGTGCCATTTCTGAAAGGAAGTTTTTTTTTCTTTTCAAAAATTTACACATCTACTTTACGAAACTGATGCTTAATGTTGGTGGGAATGTTTGTAATATTCACATCACAATGCTGCTACCACATAAATGCGACGACCCTACGCTTTCAGATGCACTGAGGAATTTTTTCCCTCCAAAAGATAATCCATCTGCCCCTCTGGACCTGAGTGACCCTTATTTTAAAAGTGTAGCATGTGAGTGACGGTATATAGGCACACAAATATTCTATTAACACACACACACTCACATATATATTCAATAAATTGAACTTTATCCGTAAGGTTTAATGACCTTCCCAGAAAGATGAAGAGTGTCCCTGTAGTTCTATACTCCGTTCCTTGTCAGAAATTATTTGGTAACAGAGGTTTCTGAACAGTTTTAAAAAAGGAACTAGAAAAATTTATTAAAACTAAATTGTTTGCCATTGTCACAAATAGGTAAATTTCAAAATCAGGCAGTTATTTACAGAATGATGTTAATGTTTCAGTTTATTTTATTATTTATTTATTATTTAGACACTATTACACAAAATGGACATTTCTCAAGCCCTAGCAAGCAGTTATAAGTACTCTAATTTACAGAAAGTTTTTAAATATTGTCAGTTTTCTTTAGGAATTTATAATTTATAAACTGACTCTCCCCTTCAGCATATCTTTCCCAAAGATAACCAATATCCCCAGGTGTGTCACAGATCAGACCAGCCACGTCTGTCTGACAATCCCCTCAGAAAGCCAAGCTTTCAATCAAGAGTAAAGAGTTGTTCACTCAACCTCTACCTCTCCAAAACTTTCCTCTAACTGTCTTTTTTGTTCAAATTAACCACTCATTCTGAGTGCTTCCGGACTACATATTGCTGATGGGGCTACTTCTGCTGGCTGCAGAGCAAGTTTTTCTGAGCTCTCTCGCCTTCCTAGACATTGGGGACCTGGAAATCTGACAGGTGGACCTCAAGGGTCTGGATCTTCAACTGACTAGTTCTGAACAAATCCAGGATCAGCAGTGTGAGTGAGCCATTGAACTTTTGGAAACAGTCTCCCCCTTATCTTTGCTTTTCTTCTCATTCGTCTTTCTTTCCTTTTCTTTTTTTGCCCATGTTTATTTTTTATTTTTTACTTCCTTTTCTGTAACTCTTTGTGGATAATTCTTCTTTAAAAAGGGATATCTCTCTCTTACTCTCTCATACTTTTATCGTTAACTCTTCATATTCAGGTTGGCTCTGCTTAGTTAAACTTTAGCAAAGTCCTGGAATCTGTCACAAGGGCCAATAACCAGTGGTGGGATCCAAAAAATTTAGTAACAGGTTCCCATGGTGGTGGGATTCAAACTGTGGTGTAGTGCCAATGGGGCTGGGCGGGGGGGCATGACTTCAGGGAAGCGTGGCTGGTGGCATCTCGAGGGCCGCAAAAGGCATTCCTGAGGCGAGGCTGTGTAGCAAGCCGATGCAAGCGTTGCTGCGCTGAGTCCTTAGGCATGGAAACGAATGCACGCAGGTGCAGGCTGACACGCACTCCGGTGCACCTCCTGCTAGACTGCTTCAAGTTCTGTGCGCTACTGCTGAGAGGAGGGGCGTAACTAAGGCAAAAATCACATGGCAAAATCACTAATTAGTAACCCCCTCTCGGCACACACAAATAATTAGTAACCTACTCTCGGGAACCTGTGAGAACCTGCTGGATCCCACCTCTGCCAATAACACTTATTGGTGGCATGCAAAATAAAACAAGCATTTATTCACCCTGCTGGTAGAAGACAATTACGCAACTATATACACAGAGAGAAACAGAGAATGTTTTTAGCAGTTCTGACTCCATTATTTACTGCCTCACAGCAATAAATGCTATTTCATTTTTGATTGTTGACCACATCCAGGATTCTGCAGCTCTTCCCACACACCCCTCAGCATTTTAAAATAAATACAAACATAAGCTTACTCACCAATGTGTACTTTTAACGCACGTATTGAATTACACTGAGATTCAAGACTCAACACATCAACAAGTCATTTGAGGATAACGCAGAAGGAGGCCTTAGCTCAGGTCTGCATGTGTATTTTGGGACGGAATATGTGAAGTTCACAACACTTGCCTGGCTAATGCAGGACCTGGTGTGCAAATTCAACCAGATTTAAAACTACAGAAGTATACATCACCAAAGGTGATGTGTATCAGAATGCATGACCGTACAAGCCATCTCTAAGCTAGCTGTCCAGTATGCCTTCCACCTGGCAACGTCACTCAACACAGCAGCTGCAGCCATATATACTTTGATCATAGATCTTCCAGCTTCTCTGAAGAATAATCCTGTTATAGAGTAATTATGCTGCCACTCCAAAGTGTTTATTCAGCTTTTTTAGGCATACATGCACTGAGGCTTCTGGTTTCCGGGGGGGGGGGGGTTGCTCCTAAAAGTGACTCTTCACGCTATCTCAACATACTGCTTTTGAAAAACATTGCAGCTTTTTCATATATTACTGAGCCCCAATATAGGGTGGCCAAATGCAGCCATTTTTTTTCCAAGGAACTGATCTCTATAGTATGAGGATCAGTTATATCAGTCAACTTGAAGCGCTACAAGGAGAGGCGGGGGTCGCGTTAACTGTGCACCAGAAGCGCCCATGCAAGTGAGTGGAAAATGGCTTCCCCCAGGCCCCTCCCTTTCCCTACCCCCCCACAGCGCTCCCCACCCCCTTTCCCACACTTGCCTTAGTTCCTTTCCTTTTTCAGAACTTGTTCAGGCTGCCCAAGGCCTGTTTGCAGTGAAAACAGCCTGAAGAACTACAGTTCCCAGGAGACCTTGAGGCTCACAAGGTCTCTTGGGAAGTATAGGTCCCATCAGGCCATTTTTACTGAGAACAGGCCTTTTGCAGCCTGAAAAAGTTCTGAAAAAGGAAAGGAACTAAGGTAAGTGTGGGAAGGGGGGCGCTGTGGTGGGGGGGTGGCACCACAAGGAGCCATGGGGGCGAAAAATTTAAATGCGCACCAGGCGCAGTTTGGCCCAGCTACGCCTCTGAGTTATATACATATGAAGCTGCCTTATAGTCAAGTCAAGTATTTATTGTTTGAGCCATTGGCTATAACAATACAGAGATACATGCAATTAAAACAGACCATTGGTCCATCAAAATCAATGTTATCTACTCAGACCAGCCATTCTCAACCAGGGTTTCCTGGTACCCTGGGGTGCCGTGAGCATGTCCCAGGAGTACCGCGGCAACACTACCGCCCCCCCCCCCTCATTTTTGTGGTGTCTTCCACCAGCGCCAGCAAGGTCATGGAGCTGGCCCATGGGGCAGGGCCTGCCACAAGGTCAGCCGCCACCACCACCCGCAGTGCTACCCTTCACCCTGGGAGGGGAAGTGGGGGGTGTGGCAAGCAGGGGCAATGGGAGGGGAAGGTGGAGAGTGGCGGCAGGGGTACCGTGAGATATAAAGAGTGAGATACCCTGACCTCGAAAAGGTTGGGAAACACTGACTCAGACTGACAATAATTCTGCAGGGTATCAAGTGGAGGTCTTTCGCATCCACTGCTACCTTTAACTGGAGATCCCAGGGAACTCTGAACCTCCTGGGAGCCAAGGAGATGTCTACCTCCCGAGCCACAGCCCTCCCCAAATTGTAATTCTGGAAGTCTCCAGGTTCCATCTGAAGGTTAACATGCTAGTTTCAATTAATACTGCTTAATCTAACCTTTTCAAAATCTCTTCCAAGGTCATAATGACAAAGCATGACCACAGCCAACTGTAGGAATATATTCCCAAACCTCAAAGTCCGATCATTTATAAAGACCTGCTCAGTTTGTGCTGCATGTTCTCTTAAGGGGTTAATTTGTGTTAGCCCAACGAGGGCAAATGCAACTGGAGGTGAAGTGAAGGATTTTGCTTGAAGGGCAACTGTAACTTTTGACAGAACTCTGGAAATCCCAGTAAAACCTGAGCTTGAGCTCTTTGTACTTCTGACAGGGTGGGAACATAACTGTGCCACCTCTTCCTAAACTGAGAATGCACAACTCATCTCCGAGTGACAGGGATGTCGACTCTGGAGTGTGGCTTCCATGGCAACGAACCCTTGCTTAAGCCCTTAACCCCGCCCTCTCCAGGTTCTACCCCAAAACATCAAGGAATTTTCCAGTCCAAAGTTGGCAACCCTAGTTTGCCGACATGAGATTTCAGGAAGCTCTATGCAGTATGAACCATCTGCTGCACTTTCGTTTCAAGATGCCTGGGAAAGAGGAGGAAAGGAACACTACCAGTTCTACCTTCTGTGGGGGTGCAGAATTTCAAGTGGTACCCCATATGGATCTGATACTGTCTATGAGCCTAAGGATCTTGTGTCTTCATCACACACAAGAGCTGTATCTCTTACAGTGCAATCCTGGGGGTGGGGAGCAAAAAACCCTCAGGAGGTGGTATGACCCTGGTGCCAATATAAATGCCACTCGCGTTGGGGGAGAGGCAGCATTGTTAGGGAACTGCACACTAGCACAGTGCTCGGGTGCCAGTGCTCCTCCAGTGAAAGAGCCCGGCGCTAGTGCCCAAAAGGGCATTCTTGCAATTTGGGGCCAGCTTTAGACAGTTTTCAGAGCTCTTTCGGCCCAAGAATGTTTCCATTTGCCATTTTACCAGCTAAAAGGTGGCCCATGGCGCTGTATAGGTGTGGCCCATGGCGCTGTATAGAGCAGCTCCCCAGGGGTTCAGAGGAGTGTCCCCGTTGGCTTGCTGGCTGCGGCACACCAAGCTTCTTTGGAGGCAGTGTCGCTCTACCCTCCCCCCCTGTGATGATACAACACCCCCCCGCCCCGAATTTCATTACCTGACTTTACATGTACAGCAGAAAACTGGACAAAAATGACTACCAATTCCGCCTGCAAGGAGCAAAACGCACTATTTTCATAATTTAAACACAATAAGGGATTTTACTGACACAAAGCAACAGGTATTCAAACACTTGTGCACTGGGAACTAATTTCATAACTTGGTTCAAGAAAAAATATTCTTCTTGACTGTATAGCCTTTCGTCAGCAGTTTCTTATCTATGGATCTTTGCGCACTTACAGTTTTTGGAGCAGCTGTGTGCTTTGCAGTGGGGTCTGCTCACATTTCCTCATTTACATGTGAAGAGGTGCCCCATTGCCTAGCCACCATTTTTCCTGCTCCCTGCTTCTGGGTGGTTGTTTGCCATTTGTTTCTGATTTTTTTAAAAGGTCATAATCTCTCACTCCCGGGATAGATTGGAAGTGTCTAAATTAAAAACGAAAAGGAGACCCATCAATCCCCTGGAAACATCAGTGGAACTGCTCCTGAGTTGGCAGGGAAGGCAGGGAAAAGTGGAAAAGTTGAACAGAGCAAAATGCATACTATTCTGCTTCACTTTCCCTATGCAGCCAGGGGGGAAAACTGTGCTTTGCCTACTCCTGGAAACCACAGAGCTTCTCTGATCTGCAGCATGGTGAGTTCTGAAGAGGGGGAACCACATGCACAATTGAGAAGCTGACCCATGAGACCAAACGTGTCCAAAAGGCCTATAAAGCGAGATTAACCACTTGCAAACTATGGTAGCCTGCCATGACCCAAATTTTGGCAAAACTGTTACCAAAGCTGGGGTGTTGCTTGGTTTCCAGGCTGTATGGCTGTGTTCTAGTAGCATTCTCTCTGAAGATGCCAGCCACAGATGCAGGTGAAATGTCAAGGAGAGAATGCTACTAGAACACGGCCATACAGTCCGGAAACCACACAGCACCCCAGTGATTCTGGCCGTGAAAGCCTTCAAAAATACACTGTTACCAAAGCATTTCTCCATAAGCCGAACTTGCCAACTTCTGTCAGTACTAAAATCTGACAACCCTAAAGGGCTGATGCTGCACAAAGCCATCTTATACCACATCAGACCCTTGGTCTATCTAGCTTTACAGGATTGCCTGCTCTAACTGGAAACAACTCTGAAACGTACTGGCCAGAGAAAGGTCTTTGCTGTGTGAGATTCTTGGCAATGCCAGGGTTCAAACCAGAGACGTTCGTATGCAAAGTAGGCACTTTATCACTGAAACATGGTCCTCCCTCAATGTTAATTTGTTCCACAAGTACTAACATTCTGCAGTTTCCAAGCAGTTTTTCACAAAAGAAAATTAGGATCTTTACAATCAAATATTTAAGCAGTGCTAGATCTCCCAAGAATTTGGACAACGCCCAAGAATACGACCTCCCAAAGCAAGCCATTTATTATGTTATAAGAAGCAAGGTGGCTTCCAGAATTCAAATGACCAAAACGTCTCCAAGGCACAGAGCGTAAAAAACAAAGACAAATAATTCAAGCAGACAGAACTGAAATGCTACAAGAGAGAACGACATTCAGTGGTAACTTCGTTGTGTGTCCTTGTAATACCCAAACAAATGCAGGCAGAGACCATGACAGAGCTTTAAGCCACTTTGAAGATATGACAACCCTATCTAGGAGGCAGCAGTCATTGAAGGGTTTTTTTTAAAAGAAGAAGAGTTGCGTGGAAAATCTAGTACACAACTGCAATTCATAAGACCCCTCCAGCCTTTGCTTGCTTCGTTCCACGCTACTTTTCATGAACAGATCCACTACACAGCAGCATCACGGCATTTCAAAGCATAAATAATGCAATTCTAAGTGGCATTTCAAAGATTATGAGCTTAACAAATGGTTTAGGAAACGGTCTTCCAAAATTAGTTTCACCTATTTGGGGGCGGGGGAGAAGGTTAGAGTCAGGAGAAGGAACAGGAGTTCCATTCATGACATGAACTCCAACCATCTTCGCCTGGATGATTTTGCTGCACTTGTTATCAAAGACATCAGAATGGTACGGTCAGGTTGAAAGTCAACCTTTGTCTCTTTTTAAAGGAACTTTGACAACTATGCATGCATACCCAAAAAAACCTCATTTGTTTTGCCTTCACAGATTTCACGTTACGATTGTTATTAGATTATTTGTTTTCCACTCATATCAATAAGGGGCTCGAGCAAGTCCTCTCTTGCCTAGATCGCATGTACCTTGGTCTGCCTTTACTTTATCTCAGAGCACAACGCTGGGCTGTAAGAAAGGAATCTGGAGGAAAGAATGTTCTTGAAGTGCCAGAAATGCAAACTGAATGAAAACAAGGAAAGCTCATTCTCCCGCATTCTATCTACATCTGCCGTAAAAACACATGAGGCTCGTTCATTTTAACTTTTATTCTTTTTTTTAAAAAAAATGAAGATTTACCTCTCTGTCCATGATCTTCCCACAAGGTCCCTTCAGCACAAGGTGCAGGGTAAACTGCTTGCAACTGATTTACCCCAAAACAGCCTTTCCCTCAAAAAAGCTCTGAAGGAGCTCTATCAAGGACTTTTATCTCAAGCTACCTTGATCCTTAGCTCTCACTTGGCCCTCCAAGACTTCTCACCTGGCTTCGATTCACACCCTGCCTTAACCCTCGCATTGGCATAGCTATTTTATTCTTCTGGGTTTAAACCTCCAGATGGCTTGACTGTTTAGCCAAGGCACAGATAATTCTTCACCCCCACACACATGAAGAACAGCCCTTCCTCAAGTACTCCTGGCTGTTACTGGCTGCGCAGATTATGTTCATGTTGTAGTTCAGGCCTGGCTTCCAGAGACTCTTGACTTAACCGGGCAGAGGAGTCTACTAAAACTTCTGGCACACAATCTGACACTGGTTCAGACTCTTACCTGGCCAGCAGTTCTCCCCGATACGGCGATGAAATGGGCACATGCTGATCTCTTCCTCAGCATCCGCTGTGAGTAGTCAATAAGGATACCAGCCAGTATGACGCATTACTCCCCAAGCAAAGGGCTTCTTTCGCATCTAAAACCTACAGCGTTGTGATTGTTTAGCCCCCCCCAATAAAAAAGGTACATGTTTCATAGGCAAAGTCAAGGCATGCAGACTTGCCACAGAAGTTCTGTTGAGCATGCAAGCCGGTCTTCCCTATACATCCTCCTTGTACACAACATCCGACTGGAACAGGCCTTCCTCTGAATTCTTCCCCTTCTTCAGAAAGGTAGGTTCACCTCAGCACCTCTGATGAACACCGTGTTCACAATAAAACTGCCTCCCATCAGGTCTCTCCCTTTGCTTTGAAGCAGTTAACACCCCATCTCTTAATTACCCCTAAACTGGGCGAGTCTCCTGAACAGTACACTGAAATACAAAGGCAAGTTTGACAGTTCTGACAAGCAGCTTCCCAAAAAGATTTTACCAAAACTCATCCACGGTTACCTTGTCTCCAACATTATGTGTGTAAGTGCTGTTAATTCACAACCAACGTATGCCAACTTATCACCTCAAGGAACACTGCACCAGAAGAACCCGAAGAAGCAACTTAAACCAGTCTCCATTTTGGTGCAGCAATTACCAATGCAAAAATCAAAACAACTGTCTTGTTTTGGAGAAGAGAGTACATGCTGTTCTTGAATGAAAGAGATCATAATCTCTGGGAGGGATGAAAACTAGTTTAATGCCATATAATTTAGTAGTACTGAATCAATCTGCACAGCTATACTACCTAACAGCATTAGTCAATTCGAAGTCTTTGATTCTTATTTTCCATGTATTTGTGGACTTCATTAGGTAGGATTTCCATTACAGACTTTCTTAAAAAGCTTTGTCTGGGAGACTGACACACTTCCCCTTCATACGGCACAAGCTATATTTGTCCCCACCATCCGAAATGCAAACTGAATTTAATTGAGCAAGAATATAGAACACCCTTGATGATACAGTGTTTCTAAGGAGGGAATTTCCGATTAAATCAGTGCCCATCAGATACTGAGGGGAAAAAAAATCATACACTGGTTTCACCACAGAAATAAGGCTTCACGGTCTCTCAGATGATTCTAGGTATAATTATGAATAGAACCCTTTGCTAAAGAAAGTCATTCGTCCTTGGGCTTTACATAAGAAAACGCTATACTAAGAAAACTAAAATGGCATAGAACATTCTAGAAAAGTCAGCAAATATAAAGACATAATCCCACTCCTTTAGCAATTGTTAAGAACTTCTTTAAAACTATATTATTTCAAGTATCGCAGAATACTGGTTCATATTTAAATAGGGGCAACGTGTTTCCCCCACCCTTCGCAGTATTACACTGTGATGAACCAGTAGCTGATAGTGTCCAACTACAGATTGCGGGAGCCTTGAACTTCTCTTTGTGGAGGAGAGGGAGAGAAGAGAACGTGTGCTGTTAGATACGGCTTTTTCTCAGCTGGCACCTCCTTAAATTTAAAAAGGCACAGTGTTGTAGGAAACAAAATAGATGTGACAGTTTGAATGTCAGGGTCTGTTCCCCCGCTGTGTCTGACAGTGAGGATGATGGCCAGTCATGCCGGTCTTTTGACTCCAACGAAGGAGACTCATGAGGAACCAGATGCGGCCACACCGGCCTCTGACGGCCTTACAGAACTAGGGCCAGCCCAGCAAGCACCCCCAGAACAGGCCCAGAGCTCACCTCCAGCCCCCCCAGCTTGCAGCCCTCCTGGTTCCCCTACCCCGCTAGAGCAGCGCCGGCAACGGATGCGGCAGGACCCGACAGAGCACCGGCGATCAGCTAGACTGGCTACTCCCAAGATGTGAGTTCTCACAGTCTCAGCTCCCTAAGCAAGATGTGAGTGCTCACAGACTTGGCTCCCTGAAGCATGGCAATCAGTCCCACATGGATAAAAAGGGCTGGTTGCTGCTTCATGCCTTTGCAAACAACAGCAGCTCATGTTGATGGCTTCCCTGCTCTGAACTGTGTGTTAGACCTGACTTCTGGATTACAACTCTGTTTATGGACTTTGCTGAACTGATTCCTTGTGGACTCCCTTGTATGGCCTTTGCTGAACTTGTGGACTTGCTCTGTATGGACTTTGCTGCACTGCGGCTTGTGGATTTAGTTTGAGTGGACCCAGCTGCACCAATGGACCAGTGAGCTTCTTTGCCTATCTTATATAAAGTAAAGCTGTGAGTGTTCAATACACCTTGCCTCATGCCTCCTTTGTGGCCAGCCCATGACACTGAATTGAGATTTACCACTTTGGCTTCTCAGGTGCCTTGTGACAGTGCAACTTGGTATCTGTTAGTAGCTGCAGAGCTGTTCTGTTCTAGATCAATCCATGCATATACGTTTTCACACAGCCTCATGATACTGTCCCTTAAAAAGTGTGGGTTTTTTTACCGAAAATTTTTGCAAAGCTAAAATAGATGTGGCTAAGTGTTTGCTGCTCTGTAGCACTCCAGGAATATAGTGCCCACATTTTCAATTAAAAGCAAATCTTGAAATAAGTTGCCATCAAGCCAGATGCTTTTGACTATGCAGAGGCATAGCAAGGGAGAAAAGCGCCTGGTGCACCGGTGCATCCTCCACCTCCCTGTCCCACCCCGGAATGCCCCCGGAACGCCCTCGCCACATGCCCTCGCCACATGCCCACAGGTGCATCGCGCCCCTGTCCCCTGTCCCCTGTCCCCATGCCCCTGTCCATTGAATGTGAGAATTACTCAACGTATTTATTTACTTCGTTTGTACCCTATCTTTCTCCCTGTGGGGACTCAAAGTAGATTGCATTGTTTTCCTGTCCTCACAACAATCCTATGGCATAGGTTAGGCTGAGTGAGCGTGACTGACCCAAGGCAGAAGAGTAGGGATTGGAACCTGACTATACAGACACAAAGAAGGAGTGAACTGCAAATGGTTATGTACTTGGCAATTAGGTCATTTTAATACTATGAACTTTAGCGATATGGTCCTCTTCCATATTTGAAGACCACGTTATTTGAAGACCTACAGCTGCAGCACAACCTAGCTTATTTACGTTATTTGAAGACCTACAGCTGCAGCACAACCTAGCTTATTTACCCAGCTGTTGCTGTGATGAATAAGCAGCTACTGCGCAGGCACAAAGATGATCGACACAGCATTCAAAACATTGAAAAGTTTCACTAGCCTTAGCTAGAAATAAACAATGGTTCAGAGTTATGTCTGAACCAAAACATTGTGTGTACATGCAAACTGGGCTCATCCCAATACAGTCCCTCACAAACACAATCATAAAAGTTGACTTTCTGTTATTTCCTTGCTATGTTCTTTGGTTGCTGAATTTGAAGACAGAGCTAAATATAAAGCAACTACCTGACTTGGACTGAAAACATCCACCCAATCCTGTACTGTTTATACAGTACAGTGAACGAGCATATATCCTGCATGTTCATGAGAACATCTGTTTGTAAAAGCAAAGTCACTTTAGGGAAATGAAAGCAAAAACAAGAACCTGGATAAAGGTGACCTTTCAATAACATAGAATTAAGTACCTGAAGGTCACGAAAATACAAATAAAAAGTTGCTAATTACAAAATGATAAAAATATAGAAAATGTATGTATATTTTTATTACAAATTAAAGCATAACAGCCAATATTACAAATATTTGCTTACGTATACATAACACATATATCCTGTTTCGCCGAATATAAGACATCCCCTAAAAATAAGACATAGTAGAGGTTTTGCTGAAGTGCGAAATATAAGGCATCCCCCAAAAGTAAGACATAGCAAAGTTTTTGTTTGGAAGCATGCCCAATGAACAGAACACAGAAAAATAAGACATCCCCTGAAAATAAGACATAGCGCATCTTGGGGAGAAAAATTAATATAAGACACTGTCTTATTTTCGGGGAAACACGGTACCAATCTTGATCCTCCTTGATCTCAGATTGCAAATGCCTTAGCAGACCAGGTGCTCAGGAGCAGGAGCAGCAGAAGGCCATTGCTTTCACAACCTGCATGTGAGCTCCCAAAGGCACCTGGTGGGCCACTGCGAGTAGCAGAGTGCTGGACTAGATGGACTCTGGTCTGATCCAGCAAGCTAGTTCTTATGTTCTTACGTAGGCTATTAAGGACACAGACTGATAGCTCTCATTTGTAATATGTGTGTATATATATATGTATGTATGTAAATATATGTGTCTGTATAAAAGAGATATACATAGGTATTTTTATAATTTGATAAATAGCGACTCTTTATTTGTATTTTCTTTACCTTATGGTACTTAATCCCATTGTTATCGGGATAAATTTGGTTCCCCTTTTTTGTTCAAGCTTTCAATAACATGTTTTGTCATACATCCATTGAATGTGAGAATTACTCAACGTGTATAAAAATGAAAAACAAGTGTAGACTGCATGGATTATACAGGCATTCACTGTAAAGAGTGGCTGAGATTTACCTTGGCCACCGTTGCTGCAGGGGTGAGGCAGGGAGAGGGGCAGGCTCAGCTCCCTCACGTCATCTGGCAGCTGTTTATCAGGCCACTTGGAGCAGAGGAAAATGGCTTTTTAGCTTAGTGCCTCTAGGCAACGGAAGGAGGCCCGTATTGAGCAAGATAGCAGCAGCAGACTTGCAGAAGTGAGCGATTGGGAATTGGTTGCTTGTGCTTAGCGGATTGCAGTGCAACCTCAAGCGGCATGCGAGGGAGAACAAGGGGCCTGCCGCAGTAGGCCCAGCAGTAACTGGGATCCGTCCGCTACACCGTGCCTCTGCTTTCTTTTGCCAGCACACCAATAAAACAACTGTGGCCCAATTTTACCCACATAATGGGGTTTTCTATACCCTTGGACCTCTTCCTCCCCTCCTCGGGTGGCAACTTGTGAACAGGACGTTTGCCAGTCTTTAAAGCACTTGGTCTGCCATTCTGGATTGACATCTTCTCCAGGCTTGGCTGGGACAAGCTTTAAAAACAAAGAAGCGGTTCTTTTTTCTACTCCAACCTCGATGAACAAACAAGATCCAAAGTCCTGTTCTGAATGACATACATTACAAAGCACCTCAAACACTTCAATTATGAACAGGAAGCCCCACAGTGAGGATGTGCAGCTGACACATTTTTTTTAATAATATTACTTTAATAAAAGACAAGAGAACAACACGTCCCATCAAACAGGAACGTGGGGTTGGATGCCACAATTTAGTTGTGGTTGCTTACTGGTTCTCTCTCCCTCACATAACCTGTTGTGAATCAGACCAAGCAGATGAATAAGTTCACTGTGGGCGAGAGGATCCCTTGCATTGTAGCTGCAAAGGTACTCTTACACAAGTAGGCACCATATGGAAAAACCCTTTTACACTGGGGTTGGGCTATCAGAAAAAAGTTTTACAGCTTTCTTTAAATGAAGGAGTCTCAGAACCAGGTACCACATTACCAGAATCGACTGTGATCAGGGACAAAGCAAGGACATCTAACCAAGCAGACTCTGTGAGCATTAGACACCATTGGTATGACTCCTGGACGGTGAGATGTAGCCCACAGTATGACACACTTGAAGAACAACTTCACCCACATCAACATCCCAAGTTTCATACCACACGAATGCAGAGTCGGCTGTGAGTTTGACGGGAAACGTTACACAACGGCTGGCTCCAAAGTTGGCAGACTTCAATTTATACATGGTTCATTCTTCCACAATATAAAAGACTCACAAGGGAGCGGTGGCGGATTAACCCATCCTTGGATATGACAGCAGAAAGTGTTTCCAGTCACACACCGGACCTTCGTCAGACCAAGGCCTGGGGTAGATCAATAGTGGCAATTTTTATCACTCTATTTGCCACTTCATAAGATTCTTAAATCCTCGTCCCAATGCACAGCTTTTACTTTGGGTTTGTGGGGGGAGGGAGCAGTGGTGGGATCCAAAAATTTTATTAACAGGTTCCCATGGTGGTGGGATTCAAACAGTGGCGTAGCGCCAATGGGGCTGGGCGGGGCACGATGGGGGCATGGCCGGGCAGTCCGGGGGTAGGGCATTAATAATTTCTCTGTTACTGTAAAAAACTCTTACTGTAAAAAAAAAGTTCCTAATTTCCAGCTGGTCTCTTTCTGTCCATAATTTAAACTCATTATAGCAAGTCCTATCGTCTACTGCCAACAGAAACAACTACTTCTCCTCTAATTGACTGCCTGTCAAATACTTAATACTTTCAAATACTTAATTTTGTTTCTGGAACTCAAAAGAAGGATACTTTCCTTAAACTAGGAACTTTACCATATTTCTAAAACATGTTTTTCAAACAGCCCAACAGGGAGAATTATCCCGTTTTCTACCTTCGCTAACCAGCCACATAGGAAACAACAGGACTTTATGATTTTTGGACCTAATGGAATTTCTAACGGAAAAGTAGATACAATTAGTAACCCCCTCTCGGCACACACAAATAATTAGTAACCCACTCTCGGGAACTGGTGAGAACCTGCTGGATACCACCTCTGGGAGGGAGGATCCCTTTCACAAAATTGCACACTTCTTAATGTCCCCAGCTCTCAAGTTCCCACTGGTTACCAGACATAGCCTGGCAACACTAAGGAGCCTCTCCAGACTGCTTTTAGATTTGATAAACACAGGAAAAATATTGCGGAAGCAGAACAGCAGAAGCAAAGGAGTTTGGATTTATACCCCACTTTTCTCAACGGTAAGGAGACTTGGGGGTGGAGCCTCGGAAGGACAGGGATTTCAGTGGGGCACAATATTTTTTTTCGCCCCGTTTCCCCCTTTATAAGACTTCTAAATCACTCGGTAAGTAATACTGAATGGTCCCAGGTGTAACATAAGTGAGAGACATGTTTTTAAAAGGCTGACAAATCATGATGTGAACACTTGCCCTAAATGGAGACTTACAAATTATGACTGCTAAAAGGGTCATAGAAGTCCATGAAAGAGGATGTGATCATGAAAGTAAAACACATGCTACATTTGGCACACAGCATATCCAACTGTGACAAAGCAGGATGAGTTTCATTGGAGCATGATGCCCCCAACACTAAAATATATATCTGCAAGGCTTTGGTGCTGCAAGAACACATACAGTCTTTGATAACCCCATGTACAAATAGAGTGAACAGTCACTTCACAATCTCACTGATGCTATCTGTGCATGGATTAATTTTAAAAATGTGCATACTCTCAATTTCTGAACTCAGAATCAGTGTTGTGTGCCATGACATCACTTCCGATTAACCACAGAATTTCCAGCAATTCCTAGAGCTACCCAACATCACTTCCAGGTTTTCTTGAAAGTTATGTTATGGTATACACAGTGCTGTTCCCCTCTCTATGTCCCTACTCCTTGACCTTGCAATCCTAGGTATAAGTAAACAAATAGAGAAGAAAGGAGAAGTTTACATAAGTTTACTTTACACCAGAACAGCCCAGTTGAGTTCTGGATCATCTTCAATGTTTGGGTGTTAACCTTTAAGGCCTTACGCGGCTTGGGACCTTTGTACCTTCGGGACCGCATTACCCCATATGTCCCTACTTGACCTCTGCATTTGGCAGAGGTCATTTTGCTGGTGGTTCCTGGCCCCTCAATGATGCAGCTGGCCTCCACTCGGGCCAGGGCCTTTACGGCCCTGGCCCCTGCCTGGTGGAACACTCTTCCTCCAGCTGTCCGGGCCCTGCGGGATCTGGGTGAATTCCGCAGGGACTGCAAGACTGAGTTGTTCCACTGGGCTTTTGGAGTGACCAGCCGCTGATGTGCTCCCTCCTGTTCTCCTGGGGTCCCTTTAACATCTACCGGACCCACCATTCCCCCCCTCTTTGTTTTTTGTTTTCTGTTCTTGGGAGGGTTTTAATAAGGGTTTTATTACTGGGTGCCATTTTATTTTATATCCATAGTGACTGCTGTATTTTAATGGGGTTTTTAGTCTTTAGTTATTGGAGCCTATATTATTGTTCTATTCTGTATTTGTTTAATTGCTCTTTTCATTATGGTTGTATTTTGAGAAGTTGTGTTGTACACCGCCCAGAGCCCTGTGGGGGTAGGGCGGTATAGAAAACTTAATAATAAATAATAAAAACTAAATAATAAAAGAAGAAAAAGAAGAAAATTAAAGGGCATCGAGAGCAGTTAAGTCCATGCTTGAAATAAAACTATCAGAGTAGTTGGTGCCAGCAAAAGAGGAACAGTTCAGGCTGAAAAACAATTGCTATTCCTAATCGAGCCAGTAAGTGTAGCTGTTTAACAGGATAGAACATAAAGAATCTGAAAGTCCATTTCATAAAAAGAAACTTTAAGTGGAACAGTGAAAATTGTCCAGTCATTTTCCTGTGCCAGATACCATGCATCTAGGAGAAGTCTTATGTGCCTGGTCATATTTAAAGGACAGATTCAAACGCAAGAAACTGTGTGATAGAATAGAGCAAGCCGAATTACTGTGGATAGAGGAGCTTTACAAAAATTACATTCCAGACAGGACTGCCTGCAAATTTACAGTCCAAAAACAGGAAAAGCAAAATTCAGACTTC
This sequence comes from Sphaerodactylus townsendi, assembly GCF_021028975.2. Taxonomy (NCBI): domain Eukaryota; kingdom Metazoa; phylum Chordata; class Lepidosauria; order Squamata; family Sphaerodactylidae; genus Sphaerodactylus; species Sphaerodactylus townsendi. Next base: position 34,606,887 of record NC_059427.1, on the reverse strand, counting down.
AGTCCTTCCTGCAGCTGCAAGCGTTGAAAGCAACGAGCCAGAAGCAAAGTAGAAATGATGTAGCTAAAAATACATTACCAACAATATTTGGTGGTAGTGGTACCTGTCAAATGCCACAAAACCCCGACAAGCACAACACAGCACCACTATATTTTAACTGCACAATGGAAGAGTCTCCCCACCCGCCTGCCTTCGATTCTATCATATGGAGATAGTGAGACTAGTCTTACATATGCTGTAGAGGCATATGGATTGCATCAAAAAGAACGGCCGTGACTTACCGCGGCGGCCATTGCTGTTGGGGAAGGGACAGCCTCCTGGGTGACAGCTGCCTGCGTGGCCTTCGGGCGAGTCTCCCCAATGGCCAGCATGAGGTTTTGGGCTGAAATTTAGGGCCAGGCAGTGACGCTGAGCGCCTTTTCACATTACTGGGGAGGTGGGCTAGGCAGCCTATATAAGGCTGGGCCCGGCCTACAACCTCCCCCTTTTGCTGGAGCACGTTCGTTTCCCACCCACCTCGCCCTGTTTTTTAGCTTTTGTTAATGCATGTCTGTTCTGTTATAGGGTTGGCCGTTTGCGCATGGGGGACTGATCTTTAGTTTGGGGTCAGCGGGCGAAATATCCGCTTTATTGGAACCTCCTTGTGAGGTTTGGGGTGGAGCAAGCCAAGGGGTCACCTGCCCAGACATGGGCTTCTATGGCTTGCGTCCCTGGCAGCAAAGAGTCTCCAGGAAGTGGCAACCGCCCATCTGGAATCTCACTGCTGCTCCAGCGTGTGGTAATTTTTCATCAGCAGGCGTGCTGTAGAAAAATTTAGGTGTCTGGGGGACAGCATCGGGCTGCCCAGTACACTGATCAGACTCCCATGCTGCGCCTTACGTTTTGTTTACCTTGAACCAATTTCTGTTAATAAAATGGCTATGGCCAACTTTTCCCACACAAAAAGCATGTTGTTCTCTCATTTATTCCTGGTATGGCTAGGAGGGCTTTAGTTACTTCCCTCGAGCAGCAATATACCATTACAAGGAATTGGCTTGTGTGTCTAATGTGTAAGTGTGTAAGATGCTCCAGACTTCAGACGCAACCGACCACATAGCTGCAGACAAGACAGGGGTCACGGATTGGGGGGAAAGGTTTCTGGGGTATATATGCATGAGTTTATGTCTGAGCTTTAATTCAACTGGGCTTTCGTCACTTCTTTGCTTGGAAGATTCAGCAGCTTCCCTGAGATGTACAACTGAAACGTTTATGCAGAGCTACTTAGAATCCAAAAGCTGCCTTCGTGAGCATTCAAACGGCTATATCCAAATTATTATTTGTGTTCTAGATATTGCATGAAAACTGAGAAGTTTTCTGGTTCTTTTGTTTTGTTTTTTGCCAGAGTGCCTAGATTTTGCTTTTAAAGCAACGTTCTGAAAAGCGTGGCTCAGCCTAACACAACCTAACTATGGTTGCCGACTCAAGGACTGGGAAATTCCTGGAACTTTACAGGCGGAGCCTGAGGAGGGTGGATTTGGGGTGGGAAGCAACTTTGATGGGGTATAGTACCATAGAATCCACCCCCAAAGCTGCCACTTTCTCCAAGGGAACTGGCCTCTGTCATCTGACCATCAGCTGCAAATCCAGGAGATCTCCAGGCCCCACTTGGAGGTTGGCAACCCTACCTGCTTGACAAAAATATACCCTCCACTAAATCCTTCCAAATAATGTTGGTTCCTTTCAGGGGTCTGCAACCTGTGGCTCTCCAGATGTTCATGGACTACAAATCCCATCAGACCCTGCCAGCATGGCCAATTGGCTGATGGGATGTAGTCCATGAACATCTGGAGAGCCGCAGGCTGCAGACCCCTGCTAGCTTCACCACTCTCAGTCATCCAAAGAGCTCCGGCTCCTTCAAACGTGTCTCCCTTTTGCTGCTTCTCCCATGCTTGGAATTGCTTCCTAGAGCACCTGTGTGTGATGCCGCCTTTCCCACTTCCTTCAACTTGTTCCACAAATCCTTTCTTTCACATGAAGGTCTGTTCAACTGATAAAAATTGTTACTGTCAGCAGAGGTTTTCTGTGGCCTCCAAACCAACAGAAATAATTATGCTAGGAAACTGGCCTTCTGTCTTTGCCTGAACATTGCAGTCTGTTTTCCTCACTACAGATCCAGCCAAAACCTTAGAAACATTGAGCAGCAAAGTCCAAGTGACTTGGGACTAGTTTATCTCCCACTTGAGCTTTCCCACATGACATGATGTCCACCACAGATCTTCTCTGCTACGTCTCTTCCTGCAGAAGTGGCTCAAGACAAGGTCAAACGCAACCCTTTGAATTGTGCCTGGAAACAAACTACAAGTACTGAGGAATATCTTCGCTATCTTCTTGGTCACTGCATCACTAGTTAGCTTCTCCACATTGGTCCTTCATTGATGCCAACTGCTTAAGTCAGTATCTTAAGAAACAAGGGCTGGGAAAGAATCCCAGGAGCCAAAGAGGTATCTTGCAATTCCTATGAAGATATGAAAAACGTGAACTGAAGAAAAAGGTCTCTCTTCCACCAGTCAGGCAGCTGCTGGTAAAATGTTAGCTTATACCCTTTGCAACTGATTAGATTTATCTTCTGTTTTTAACACTGGCAGACCACACATCATGGTGTCAGTTTTAAACCAAAACCCCAACAGCAGCCGCTCAGACGCTCGGCGGAAGAGCTATCAGTGCAAAGTCATCTATGATTTGCAGAAAGAGACAATATTTTTGTTCCCTGCTTTGACAGTCCTCATGGCAACAGGTCAGAAATACCCTCCAATAACCCAGGCGCATGTCAACAAGCTTCATGACATCCTCAGAACAAATGTTTGGCATAACAGTCATTTCACAAGCCTCCAGAATGACTGCAAAAATCTGGCAGCGTCGGGTATATTTCCCTTGATTTCAAAACTCAACCTTGGAGCCACAAGAGATCCCCCCCCCAAAAAAAAACTTCAACAGGTCTAAATTTAGAGCACAGTTTGGATCACAGCTCTATTTTCACCTTTTCTGACACTGCACAAATGAAAACGAAGGCAGCAAAACATCCATGAGCTCAGAGGTAGCCCGGCATGTTGTCAATAGAACAGTGGAATAGGTTGTTTGGGGAATGTTACTTGAGGGCTGGCATGTGTTTTTTTTTTCTGTTTGTTTAATTTTACAGGGACCCCATCTGGGAGTTGGTTAAAAATCTTCCTGACTCACTTCATCACATGCTGTGGTGGAGTGGGTGGGAATGGGTGATTGCCAGTGAGACCCGGGGAAAGAAAAGATTGCAGAAGCCAGAAGTGGCGTGTTAATGCCCTGGCTAGCCACTTCTCCCTTTTGATGTGACTGTGCTTTCTTACCCTTACACTTTGAATGCTGGTCTACCATCAGGGCTGTCCTTCTTTCCACTGTCCTCTGCAATTCTGTTGAGCTTGAATGCCTAAATAGAAAACCACCACCACAGCTCTACTCACTGCACCCCCAAAAAAAGTTTATAACATTCTTCTCCCCTCCATTTTATTCTTACAACAACTGAGAGTATGTGACTGACCCAAGCTCACCTAGCAAGTTTCCATGGTAGAGTAGGAATTCAAACCTTGGTCTCCTAGACCCTACCTAGTTCATCACTCTAGCCACGACACCACAGTAGCCTACAGTATACCTCCTTGTACAGAATATGGCCCTCTTTAGTTCCAAGTTCCAAAAGAAAAATGGCAAAGACAGATTTTACCCTAATTTTACAAGCTTTTTAAAAAGTCTACTAGAATTATAAAATGGCGGTTGGGGCACATAATCTTTGAACATTTGTATGCTGCTCTAACCTCTGAAAACTAGCCGATTTAATCAAGCAAGGGTGAAGTTAACTGAGCGATGTTTGTTTTGCTAGGGCATTGGATAAGATTTGGGCGGCTCTTGAACACCTTGTAGAAGAATCTGAAATTATGAATGAGGATTATATTGTTGAGCAGAACTGTGTCTTTCAAGCTGTGAACTATATTTCCAATTCCTCTGATGCTCAAAAGGTTGGAACTGGATTCACTTTGCGAGAGGAATGAATGTGAAGCATGTAGCACCTTGATGGCTAGAATTTAGCGCATTTCAAAGTCTGCAAAGCAAGAAAATGGTTAAATACCCAGACTGACATTGAATGACAGAAAAGCAGCATAACAGATGTACCAAACAAACAAATGTTCCCCATTCTCTCCATCTGCCAGGCTATATGGGGCATCATTCCCTATGATGGAAGGCTCCAAACTAAAGAAATGTCATTGATCTGTCTCACACAAACATAGGTCACAAGCCAAACAAGCAAGCAGAACTAAGCTCAAAGCAGAAAGAACAGGAACCCTTCAGTGCTGGAGCATTTACTTGGCGTTCAGAAGGTCCCAGGTTCAATTCCAGGCATACCCAGTTTTTGAAAACATGATTCAGTTGTAGAGTTGCTGGCTGCTGCCCTCCAGAACAGACAATACTACACTCCACAGACTAATGGTCTAGTTCAGTAGAAGGCAGCTTCATATGTTTCACAGACTAATTCAGTAGAATGCAACTTCACATTTGGTGTAGTGGTTAAGAGTGGTTCTGATCTGATGAACTGGATTTGTTTCCCCATTCTTCCACATGAAGCCTGCTGGGTGACCTTGGCCTAGTAGTCACAGTTCTCTCAGAATTCTCTCAGCCCTACCTGCCTCACCAGGTGACTGTTGTGGGGCAAGAAAAGGGAGAAGTTTGTAAGCTGTTTTGAGACTCCTTCCAGTTGAGAAAGATAGGTTATTAATCCAAACTCTTCTAACGTATTTGGTAAAGAAATCCCAGATGGCCCTCACATCGAACCACAAACAGGTTAAAATGGCTAGGGCACCACCTCTGTGAAGGCTAGACTCAAAATAATATTGCAGTTCTTAGAAGCAATCAACCTTTTAAAAAAAGATTCCTAAGAGTGACATTTGCCTGACTCAGAACTACTGGCTTGGCAAAAGGGAAAGAAGAAGGGTTATGAGGGAACACAAATGCCTCGATGATCTGAGCCTGAGGTGAAGGCAGTTCACAGAATCCCTGGGCAGCCAGGCATTCCTAGAACATCATGAATGAAACAGACCTGTGAGGAAGGCAAAACCAGGTTTGGTCTCTCTAATATATCTCTCCTCGACTGCAATCATTAAGCTGCTCTCCTACCCAGTGTTGCCTTGGCTTCAGTCTCATCACTCCCAGTTCTTAAATGCAAAGATATTATGAAATGAAACAACCATTACTATAGGCCAGTGATGGTGAACCTTTTTGAGACCGAGTGCCCAAATTGCAACCCAAACCCCACTTATTTATCGCAAAGGGCCAACCCAGCCATTTAACCTGAATGCTGAGGTTTTAGTTTAGAAAAAACCGATTGGCTCCCTCTTCCTTCGCCCCACCCGCTCGAGAAGGGCCAGCCTGCTCTAGCCTCCAGCAAGTCCCGCGTACACTGCTCTGTGCTTCTCTGCGCCCCCCACTCAGGCAGCAGCCACCTGGAGCACAGGCACCAGGTCTGCCAGCCGAGTCCTCCCTGCTCACCGTGGTGCGCACACGTCGTGCTCAGTGGCCCAGGCCAGCCTAGATGTGTGTGTGTGTGTGTGTGTAAGGGTGATTTTCCACCCCCCACATGATGAACTCTGTGTGCGCATGCCCACAGAGAAGGCTCCAAGTGCCACCTCTGGCACCAGTGCCATAGGTTCGCCATCACTGCTATAGGCCATTCCCTTCCTACTACGCCTCCCCCAACCCAATATCAAGAAGAAAGGGAAAAAGCAATACGGTAAATCAAAATCTCTTCATCTGCCTTTCTGTAGAGGAGTTTAACAGGGAAACATTATTTCTGATGGCGATGTAGCTTCTCATGTCTGAAAGAGCTAATAAGGCTGCCAAAGTATCCCAGAAAAAAAGTCAGAAAGGTGAAGTATTTTCTAGAGCCAGCTTGTTAAAAAATAAAAGGCAATTTACACAATGCCGCCAACACATAAATACAGTCACACAGGCCTTCTGGACATGGGACAATTTTAAGCCAATAGAGCATATGTGGCTAGTGCTTCCAAAATGAATGCCAGTGACAGATCCTACTTGGATAAACACATCTTTCTACCATCCTGTAAAATAGTATAAAACCAGTGTGTCAGTTTGCACAGGGGCCATGTTCCAGTCAATGGAAATACAGCCAAAAAGCTGAAGGTATTCATTAGGGGAAATTTTCTATGCAGAATTGAATAGCTTCCTGTGTTTCCACTCTGAAAATGATAGATGTCCTGATTCTCACTCTGGCTTCATAATAAAGAGGGTTAAAACTGGACATTCCACTCAAAATGCAAAACGGCACAATAGCATGTGAAATCTTCTAAGGAAAATGGGAACAGAAAAAGGAATCTCTCACCAGAGCCAAAAAGGAGTGTAAGATGGACTCTGTAGCTAAAAATAGCTGGAACTCAAAGCTTCAACAAGTAATAACAAATCTCCCCCTGGATATAAAAACCCATATTAAGTGACAATGTTGGCATAAGACCGTTAGCTTGAAGCCAAAACCAAAACAAACAGTTATAATTATTGCAAATCTAATGACTAATGCCAGTCTCCAAAGGGTCAACATGCTCAGAGACACCCCCCCCCCCACACACACACACAAAATGGAGTTCTGTCTTTTTCAAAGCAAACAGAGGACTACAGCATTTCCATCAACTCAAGACACCCTGCTTTAAGCTGGCTATTAAGGGACATCCCAACATTGCGAGCCAGGGAAGATGGATTGCAAAGCAACTATATATCAATTTCCAAAGCCTTGGACAGACTTTTGCAAGTGCCATTCCGATCACTTCTTTAATTTATGACAGGAGAACAGAATGTGAAACAGGTTGGCAAAGGCCTGCCAACACATTCGAGCTATTCGCTATGATTCATTAGCCCAGCTTCCAAGCATTCGTTCTTCAAAGTCCAAATATAAGAAGCTATTTAAAAGTCAATTTCAAAAGGATCTTGAAGCACTGAAGTGTCAAGATTTCGTTAGTGCGATAAACAGCACACCAGAAAACAGTGGCAGATGCTCTGGAAATGGCTTCCTTATTCAGCACTTCCCCTGGCCAACAAAAAAATCCCAGGTCAACATGTTTCACCCAAGCAACATGGCTCATTATATCAAAACCTTGCCTTAATTCTGTTTAGTGTTGTTTCTTGTTGACACTATACTCCATTTCACATAAAAGTGTTTGGTCAGTCATGGTGCAGCAGTTGAGAAAACTGTATGCTTACGCATTAGAATATAGTCCCGAACTATAGTCATTCATTTTTACGTACTGCCTTTGTCAAAAACATGATACTTTGACACAGGAGCATTTATGCCAAAATATATATTTTTTACTTTCAGACTTTCAAATGGATGTGGAGAGCAGAGCTAGGTAGGCACTAGGACCCAGGTGGAACATTCTCCAACAAAGAATGCTTTATTCTGTGGTGGAGCAATATACAATCTACTGACATCTTTATGTGAAACAGAGTATAGTAAGCTTTTTTATTCAGAAACAAAAGAAAAAGGCAGAGGTCAAACAGATAACAGAGTATAAAGGCTGAGAAAACAAATCAGATATTGAAAATGCAGAGAAGCTACCTGAAGGGAGAAAGACAACAACTGGAGCAGAAGCAGGGCAAAGAGGACCCACTGAAAGTCCACAAGGGTTTTACCCTGGATAGCCCAGTGACCCTTGCCCTAAACTGGACATCCCAAGCTAGCTTGATCTCATCAGATCTCAGAAGCTAAGCCAGTGTTTCCCAACATTTTCAACGTCATGGTACCCTGGACCTCACTCTTCATATCTCATGGTACCCATGCCATACCCCCCCCCACCTTCCCCTCCCAGTGCCCCAGCTTGCCACCCCCACCCCACCACCTTCCCCTCCCAATGCCCCTGCTTGCCACCCTCACCCCACCACCTTCCCCTCCCAATGCCCCTGCTTGCCACCCCCACCCCACCACCTTCTCCTCCCAGGGTGAAGGGAAGCACTGTGGGGCGGGAAGTGGCTGCTGACCTTGCGGCAGGTCCTGCCCCCTAGGCCAGCTTCATGTCCTTGCTGGCATCAGCGGAAGACACTGCAAAAGTGAGGGGGGCTGGTAGCATTGCCGTGGTACCCCTGGGACATGCTCACAGCACCTCAGGGTACCACGGAACCGTGGTTGGGTTAGCTGCTAAGCAGTCAGCACTGACCAGTATTTCGATGGGAGAATTCCAAGGAACATCTCTTGCCTAGAAAACTACCAGAGGTTGCTGTAAGTCTGCTGTGACTTGGGATGGGAGGAGACAGAGAAAAGGTAACCCTTTGGATAGGAAAGTGTGGGTTTTGCCATCCAAAGGTTATAATGATTGCATTTTCTGTATCCCCTTTTGACATTTTGCTGAGATACACAGACTTTACCGGAGAAAGAACCATGAGATGACACTGGTCACATCTCAGGAACCTTCGGGACACAGAACAGCCTCTCCAGTCTTCTCATCCAGCAATGATGTTCAGTGACTGAAAGCAAACCACAACCTTGATCATTTCTGTCCCGCTACTGAAACAATGTTTAATTGTTTAGGCAATTAAAAATTATATACAGTGCTAAATATTTTGGCACTACCGTTCAAGAGACTGAACCAATCTCCACAGTTAGCAAGATGTGTGAACAGTGATGGGGGAAAATAGCATGATGATGCCTTTTGGCATTTTGATACACTGAGAACATGTCTGACTATACGGTGCAAAGAGAATCAAATTCAGTTCAACTGGACATTACAGAAAAAAAATCATAAACTGTTTATGACAGGCCAGTTTAAAGAAACAATTTGTGGCAATCCTAAATGTATTTGATTTGAAGTAGTCCCTGGTGAACTTGAAGAATTCTTGTTTCTGAGTAATCACTGCTAGAGCCAGTTCATGTACTCAACAGGACTTCTTGTCAAATCTTTTCCTGCATTTTTTACAGCTGATGGGAGGAAGCAGTGGCGTATTTGAACACACAAACCCGTGAAGAAAGGTCCCTGGACATAAATTGTGTACATGAGTAAGAAACGTGCTAGGTCTATCTGAAATGGTATTTTTACAAGGGAAAAGACTTATTAAAAATGGGTTTACAAGCACATTCTAGTTCCACAGTCCAAAGTGCTAAGCCCTTTCCCCCAAAAAACCTCAGTTGCAGTGGCTTATACATACAGAGTCAGTTTATTACAATTATTTATTTGGAAAACAGTCCTTTGAAACATTTAGAAGAATAAAATCCAAAAGAGCTGGAAAGGTATGTGTGTTTTTAAGAGCTGGAAAGGTATGTGTGTTAACCTTATTAAAGCATGTTTTATTTGCTGCGTTTATTTATTTATTTATTCTTTGGATTTTTATACCGCCCTATCCCCAAGGGGCTCCGGGCGGTGCACAACAAATAGACAAATACAGTCATAAATAACTAAAACCTTTTTAAAAGCAGCGGTAAAAACAATAAAAGACTGAATATAGTAGCTACAATAAATATAGGTATAAGTGGCGTCCGACAACCCCAGTTTCAAAATCCTCTCCCAAGAGTGGGAGTGGACTCCACATTAGTCCCAAGATTAGGATGACAGAGGCCCAGGTGTAAGGGGCCAAGAAAAAGCAGGCACCATCAGCTGCCGGATCTCTCCAAAGAGCCTCGGGCGAACAGTTTCAGTCTATTACAGGCCCCTGGGCTTGGGAACTCACCGAGATCCCGCGAGGGGTCCCGGACAGCTGGAGGAAAGAAGCTGCTCCACCAGGCTGGGGCCAGAGTTGTAAAGGCCCTGGCCCGTGTGGAGGCCAGCCGCATCATTGAGGGGCCAGGGACCACCAATAGATTGGCCTCGACTGAACGAAGAGGCCTTACAGGGACATATGGGGTGATGCAGTCTCGAAGATAGTTTATGCCTTTGTACATATTTTAACTGTTTCAATGATGTACTGGGGTTGATTTTAACAGTTTTAAAATGTGCTTTTGTCATATATGTTTTAAATGGTTAGCTGTCTTCACAGCCTATATGAGGGCAGAAAGGCAGGATCCAAATTCTGTAAATAAATACATATATACATAAAATTTCTAATTCTGTGATACAGAACAGGTGATATAATTTTGTTTATTTATCATACATGCATCTATATTCTTTAACCTTAGTGGGTGGCTTAATACAACTGCCAGTATGCAAAGTGAACTCGTTCACCCACCATAGTGTTTTGAATCTTTCAGAAATGGCTTTAATAATTTCTATCCTCACTGCTTGTATCTGTCCAGCCACACAGGAAACAGCAATTTGGACTCTCGGTTAACGGATGATGCAAACAACTCTGCTGTTTAGTGTAGCCACTTGCTCTTCTTCACGTGAGGTCCCTATGCCAACTTTCAGGTTCAATGTAAGCAAAACTCAGATTTGGAATTAGGGTCAGCACATAAGAACATTTGCCAACTTCAATCCTTGGCATGCCCAGTTAGAGGACAAGGTAGAAGGCCAACATACAAGAAGAACCACTGCCAGTCCGGCTAGCCAATGGTGACCTTCATAGGCCAACAGTCTGGCTCAGTGGAGCCAGCGTGGTATAGTGGTGAAGAGCAGCAGATTCTAATCTGGAAAACCGGATTTGATTCCCTGCTCCTCCACATGAGCAATGGACTCTTATCTGGAACACTGGGCTTGATTCCGCAGTCCTCCACAAGCAGCCTGGTGGGTGATCTGGAGCTAATCACGGTTCTCTCAGAACGCTCTCAGCCCCATCTGCATCACAAGAGGTTGGGGGGAAGGGAAGGTGATTGTAAGCCTCTTTGAGACTCCTTTCAGCTGAAAAAGGCAGGGTGCAAAAAGCAAGCCTTCTTCTTATGTGTAAGACAGCTTGATACATTTAAAGGGTTCTCAAACCAATTCAGTAGAAGTCCAGTTAAACAAGAAGGTACACAGGACACCCAGTGGTGGGATTCAGCAGGTTCACACCACTTCAGCAGAACCAGTTGCTAAAATGGTGCTTGTAAACAGCCAGTTGTTAAATAATTTGAATCCCACCACTGAGGTCACCTATAAGATTCTAGGAGAGTCTAGAATCTGAGCAACCCATTCACAAGAGTATTAGGCCTTCACTTTAGAAGGCCTGAACCACAGGTGTCAAACTCGTGGCCCTCCAGATGTTATGGAGTACAGTTGCCATCATCCCCTGCCAGCATCATGCTGGCAGGGGATGATGGGAACTGTACTCCATAACATCTGGAGGGCCACGAGTTTGACACCTATGGTCTTGAACGCTTCCATCCATTGCTCACTGAAATTTAATTTTCTAAGTTTGAAAACCGCATGCTGAGCCACCTGTAGCCACCATCGCCCCACTCCCATTTATTTCCAAATGCCATCCCAAGGTGCAAAACTGGTTTGTGCCAATTCAGTAGCAAGTGCGTGCCGCTCATAGTGTCTCCTTAATTTCTGAGCACTAATGCGCCATACCCCGTTGCGCGTAATCTCTCCCATCACCCAGCATCTTTCATGTTTTAATTCACATGACATTACTCGATGCACCCACCTAGCAGTTGATAATGCGCAAATCGAAAAGGGCAGACTAATTACTACAGCAGGTTTCTAAGTGAGAGCAAAACTCTATTAAAAAGCCTAAAGCGATGTAAAGGTTAAGATCCTAATTGCATGAAAGGCAAGCGCTGCTGAGTTAACATCCTTCTGATAGCTGAGGGGATGCCTAGAATGCAGGCTGTCTTATTACACTGCATGGTATACTTAACTTTAAAAAAGGAATGTGATTGCATCCTTTCCTGTGACTCTCATACATCAGCTAAATGAAAGAAAACAGAGGGAAAGTCACAACCTTTCCAGAGAGCTTAGCCCAATTGACCTATGGTGCTCCGTTGGCAATGATTTCAGAATTTGTGCCATTGGAGAGAGTCCTATCGATTTTTCTGAGATACTTGTTTAATACACCGAAATGTACAGCCAATGTGGTATTAAGGCAAGAAGCAGGGATGGCCAAAGTTGAGACCATCTTTTGGAAATTAACCATCAAATACTGGCTTAAAGTGCTTTCCTGTCCCCAGGGATTAATGCCTTCATTATTGGAAGCAACACCCTACCCTGGATGGCTAGAAAAGATTATATCAAAACTTAGACTGTGTGGTCTTGATCCAATGCAACTTTTGGAGATTGGAAGTAGCAGAGCAATGGGTATGGTCCACCAACGTCTTACTGACATTGAGATGCAAACAGATTTTCCCCGGCTACCTGTTCTATATAAACCACTAAAATCTTGGATAGGTATTTCAGCTGCACCTTATCTATCTGATATAACATCAGCAAGAAGCCGATGGGCTTTTTCTAGGGCTCGCTTCAATGCCTTCCCGCCAGCTAATCTGATGGGACGATTCCAAAATATTCCAAGGCACAGGAGAACCTGTGTGTGCGGCTCAGGGGAAGTAGACTCAATGTCACATATCTTACTGCATTGCAAGTTACATGAAGGTGAAAGGAAGCTGTTGATCCAACCATTGTTAACTCGTCATATATATCCATTCATAGATAACTCAGATACGAATTCTGTAAGAATATTATTAGAAGATCGTGTTTCTGCCATTTCACAGAAAATAGCTAAATTTTGTATATTGGTACACAACAAGCGTAGTTCCTTATTAAGACAAAGAGCTGCACTGTGTGATGAGGACTGTAATAATGCCTGAAGCTAATGTTATTTATCAATAGATTTTATAATGGATTTTAATTTATATTATATTTTTGTATAAGTGGAGTGCTATGTATTCACATGTACTCTGATTTTAAACTACTGGCTGGCCAAAAGGCCACAATAAATATCTATCTAAATATCTATCTTTCCAGAGAGCCAATTGACAATTATTCATAACAATAAACAATGATTAATTCATTGGATTTGTAGCGCACTCTGTCCCAAAGACCTGAAGTAAGGATTTTAGTTACCGTAGTTGGATGTTACTTGGATTTGATAGTTCTGGGGACAACAGAGAGCATGGACATTTTTGGTACAGGAGAGAAAGGCAGGTGTAAATCCAAACCCTTCCCTTCTTCCAGCAATCAAGGCAACGAGGAGATCATGCTGTTAGAAAACTGACCAATGAAGAGCCATTACTGTTTGTTCTTAAATTGTCCCAGAGCCTGGTTCAATGAATCTTCCTAGTGCTGGGCGAGTCCTCTAAAGTAATCGTTTGGAATTTTCTTCCCTGCAAGTATCTTTCTTCTCTGCAAATACCAGTGGGGTGCAGCGGTTAAGAGCAGTGGACTCTAATCAGAAGAACCAGGTTTGATTCCCCACTCCTCCACAGGAGTGGCGGACTCTAATCTGGTGAGCTGGATTCGGTACCCTGCTCCTACACATGAAGCCTTTTGGGTGACCTTGGCCTAGTCACAGTTCTCTCAGAATTCTCTCAGCCACACATACTTCACAAGGAGTCTGCTGTGGAGAGGCGAAGGGAAGGAGTTTGTAAGCCGCGTTGAGAGTCCTTACAGTTCAGGAAAGCAGAGCATAAATCTAAACTCTTCTCTTCTTCTCTGCCACATTTGCTATCAGTTTTTACTGCACTGTAGTCTGGATTGTTTGTGCGACTTTGTCTGAGGGAAGCTGCTCTATGGACACTCTTTTCTTGCCGCAAGAAACAAAAAGTTACATTTGTTAGCCTTCTGTTCATTCCAGTTTAAAGCACGGACACCAAAAGTATAAGGCTGACGTTTCTGACGCTCAGACTAGGAAAGTTACAGCAGCCAATTTTCTGTAAATATATCTTAGTGAATATTGCCACAAAGCTAAAGAGTTTCGTTTTGCTGCTTACAGCACAATATTTCAGGTTATGCAACAGAGTACTGTGAATAGATTTAAGGATGGATCATTCCAAAACAAAAATAGGGCTGACACTTGTTTTCAGGCCTTTTAAGACTGAAGGAATGCTGTGGAATCTGATGTTTTGTCTTGTGCCTCAGTTTGCTTTTCTAGGGTACCCAAAACCCTGCAGATGTTGCTGCCTGTGTCAAGATGGTAAGAAGGGAGAGACTCTAGACACACTGGCTTAGCTGCACAGCTGTTGGGAGACTAACCCACACGCAATATAAAGAGGGTACCAACTCCCTCTTGGTAAGGAGCCCAAGCTCCACATGGCAACATAGGTTCCAGATATTTGTTAGCACAACATAGGCAAAACCCACTACAAAGTCAGACGCAACCACCGACCTTATATTATATAACCACTACAACTACCGACCTTATATTATGCGTGAAGATTTATTACAGTAGCACACACATGTGATTAACAACAACATAGCTGCACCTTTTGTTGTGCTCTGCATGCTCCAGCTCTGGCATATGATCAAAAAAAAACAACCCCACATTCTAGACGTGCCAGAAAATTCGAAACAAGATACAGCGTTTGGGTATAGTCAAGTCTTGAAGGATCAGCAGCATGCCTGATCTCAGATCTCCTCAGGATAATTTATTACTTAATGTATTGACGAAGGCTTTCATGGCCGGAATCACTGGGGTGCTGTGTGGTTTCCGGGCTGTATGGCCGTGTTCTAGCAGCATTCTCTCCTAACGTTTCGCCTGCATCTGTGGCTGGCATCTTCAGAGGATCTGAGGATCTTCAGATCCTCTGAAGATGCCAGCCACAGATGCAGGCGAAACGTTAGGATAGGAAAGAAATCTGCACCGGCCATACAGCCCGAAACAGCTCTACAACACCTCCCATTACTTATATTCCCCCTTTCCTAACAAGGCTGAAGATGGATGACAGGATACAAAACAGTACAAAGAGAAACCATGAAAAGATGAACAGTGCAATAGGAATAGGATTGCAGAATCCGAAAATAATCAAATAAAACAAAACATTTAAGGCAGGGGTCCCCCAAAGTGGGCCCACAGGTTCCATGATGTCCACCAACACCTCCTAGTGCCTGCCAAGAGGTTTTAAGAAGTAGGTGGGTTCAGGGAGCAATTTTGAGCAGAATACTTCTGATTGGCTATGCAGATGTTTTTTTTAAAAACGTTGCTTTGGTGGCAGCTGCCACCACAGCTTCAGAATCTACATTTTGTTACTGAAGTTAAAATACGGCAACCATTTTGTGGCTGGCTGTGCCTCCTGTGGCAGCCATCTTGTGGCTGCGCCAGCCATGCCATGTCAGAATTTTAAATGTATCCACAGGCTCACAAAAGTTGAGGACACCAGTCTAGGGCCGTAGTGGCGAACCTTTGGCACTCCAGATGTTATGGACTACAATTCCCATCAGCCCCAATTGGCCATGCTGGCAGGGGCTGATGGGAATTGTAGTCCATAACATCTGGAGTGCCAAAGGCTCGCCACCACTGGTCTAGGGCATAAACCATTCACAAAGTGGAATTACAGATGTAGAAGACGATACAGTGAAAGCAAAGATTATACATACAATAATCAATGCAGTAGGCCACAGTCCTATTTTATGGCAAAGGCAACCACTTGAACTGTTCCATTGTACTCCAGTTTTAATCCCTTCACTTCAGCACAATGACTGCTCTACTATTATCCTTCTCCTCCTTCCCCATCAGCCTGTCAGCTGCATAAAGCCCACTACTGTTTTGGCTGACTGGATGATGACCTCCCCATACCAAGATAGCTCCTGCAACCGTTTGTTAACAGAAGAACTCTCCACCACAGGAGTCAGTGGCATAGGATTCCAAACAAGCAAAACCAGGAGAGCAATTACTTCCTAAATTCTCTGGTAAACAACTATCTATGGCCATTTATGTATGCAGTACTTACCCTCTGGCTAATTGCTTCAAAGCGGGTTTTTCCCACTTTTTTTTTGTTCATATAGATTTTCCTCCTGCAAAGTGTCCCTAGTCAAGCCAATCTGTCATTTTGTCCACCTGCTACTTGTTGTTTCCATGCAATCTCCATTTGGGAAGGTTACCTGCCATCTTTTTTTGAAGGGGCTGTCTTTGGTCTGGCGTTATTTTGCAGAATCATGTCAATTTCACTGGGTTACACAGGGTCCATTGCTCTAGCGATAGACCGCCAGCGTCAATTTTGTTTAAGCCCTTCTGATCATTTTGAATGGTGGCTTGAAGAGTGGTAGGAACTAGCATGGTACGGCCAGGGGAGGAGCGAGAAAACCCAAAGAAAACTAAATGCATGCCCATCTCCTTCACTTTCCCTGCAAAGGGAGAGAAAAAGTCACATTTAAGAGGTTTCAGAAACTACAATGGTTTTCTGATCTGAGGGCAGAGAAAAAGCCAAAGAGGGGGAAATGTGTGCAGAACTGAGAAACAAACTCAAAGGGGATGTACCATCAAAGCAAAGGAGACATGTGCATAAAAGCCCTATAATGTCTTGCAGAAGTTGGGGCATATGGTGCTCAGGAGTGGTCTTAAGAACAGGAGTTGGTTGATTTATGTTAATGCAGAATATAGAATAGTATAGACCAATAATGATCCAGATACTAGTGAATTTTAATTTAATGTTTACCAGGTAAACAGGAAAATAAACATAGAAAGAAAACAATAAACCCTATTCTACACTGCCTACATTGTTACCCTTAGAGAACATTGCTGAACAGGTACAGAACAAAGAAACTAAGGCAGCTTTACAACCTGAGGCAAAAGTGCTCTTAGGCATGTAGTCAATGGCTATTATACTAGCTAGCCAATGATTAATCGATAGGTCAGAATATCAGAATATGTACTCAACATCTTGCTTACGTACAAACAGATGGCTAATATTTGTAGTTCCCAAACAACAGGACAGCTACACCAGGCCCTTTGTTTGGCAGGGTACCATTGCTCCTGGTAAGAGGCATGGAGGGGGGGGCACCACAAATCCCCCCCCCCGGTCCACAAGCTCCCCTGCCACAGGTCCATATCTTCTTTGCAGTGGGTGCCAGGCAGTGAGGGGCAATCTTAATCAGCTGCAACTGACTATTCTCAACTGGCACTGACTGAGAACATCTCTCTGCTGCAGCTGCAGAGGTAGAGAGGGCGGCAGTTAAGTAGAGGGGAGGGGATCCAGCCACCCTTTACAACACTGCCACCACAAAAGGGGCAGGGCAGTCAGGGGTAGTGCAGGTCCAGTTAGATGATCACATCAATGGCAGCTAGACATGAAGTCTGGGGGATAGGGGGATGGAGGAAAAGTGAATGTCCTTTTGATGATGTCCGGGAGTGGGAGTAGCCCCCAACCCCTCCCCGGACTTGCGCCCCATTCCGTGGCCGGCGGGCGGGGCAATGCGGGAGACCGGAGGGGAGGCCCGTCACTGCGTCGATGGGGGACTCGGCGCTCCACTCTCCCTGCGGCCGGCAGGGCAGCCGAGAGCTCCGGCGACGGGGGAGGAGGCGTCGTTCCTTTGACGCGGGAACGAGACGCCCAGGAGTCCCATCGCCGCGGCAGCCGGAGAAGGGGCGAGCTGGGAGAGGAAGAACAGCTGGGCCCTGTTGGGCTAAAGAGGAGAGACAGAAGGGAGCGCGAAGGAGCAGGGGCAGGGTTTTCAACCCCTTGGCAGGCAAGAGAGGGGATAAAAGGGGGAAGACCCAGGAAGGAGGGGGGGGAAGAGACGGGAAGCAGGGAGAGCGTGTGCATGCAGGGAGAAGGCGAAAGGGACCGAGAGAAGCAGGGAAGGGACCACCAAAGGGGGTGTGCAAGAAGAGGAGAGGAGAGGGTGAAAGGGGTGACTGCCCTGGAGGGCAAGAAGGGCGGGGAGCCAGCAGAGGGGGCAGGTACCGTGGGGAAGGGAGAAGCCACCATTCCAGGGACTAGCAGGGAGGCTTCCCTACTCTCCCTTCCAAGCGTGCTGCGGGCCCTAGGGCAGTGGTGGGCAGTCGTACCATCCTGTGGCTAAAGCGGCTGTCCCACTTAGTCCACTCCCTGGAGAACGGGAGTGAGGCCGGCAATTCCAGCAGCTGGGCAGGGGAAGGTGGGTTGGCAACAGGGGTCCCGGAGGGGGCTTCCGCCCCGGGCGCAGGACAGATGAGATTCAGCTACTGTCAATGTGTAAGGGCAAGAATCACGCCTGATTTTTAAAATTCCTTTTGAAAATGGAGGACAAAGGGGAGGAGGAAATGAGTGAAGGGGAGGTTGGGTGATTACACAGCAACTACATGGAGAACAGTCAAGTGTTTGGTGGAGCGGAAAACTAAACATGACTGCACGCTCAAGGGAAGATGGTTCAGAAACAAATTTTTAAAACTGGGGTAAAAGTGCTTGGGAAAATAGTGGAGTAAAAATGAAGGGAAAATATTCCCAGAAAAAAAATGAAATTAAAAGGGGGGAAAAATAGCATTTGGTCACAGGTGCATTGTAAACAACTTGTGTGGAAAAGGCCGTCCTTTCCCAAACACTTGCTTCGAAACAATTTTGTATTGATTTTATAATACTTTCATTTGGGCACAAAACCAACAAGCTCATTTTCCATGCCAGCAGAAATGCGAGGAGCTCTTCTGTATCCTGTCTAGCCCACAAATGCTAAAAGGGGGCAAAAGTATTGGTTCCTGGTCACCCTGGGGCCCCTGAAGGTGGACAAAAGCCACATAATTTGCTTTTAGATGAAGTCTGGGTTGCTGGTATGAGGCAGGCCCAGAAGGAATCTTTGTCTGGGGGCCCTATGGTGGTTTTGGCAGGTCTTCTGTAGTCCATACATTTACAAGCAACTCCCACGGTTAGATTAATAATCCGTCTCCCATTCCTAAAGGAATATAACAAGATAAAGGCGTAAAAAAAATGTTGTTGATTAAAAGCCTCTTCTTCAAGATCATGGAGAATTCTCATAAGGAATAGTGTCTAGATAAGCGAAACACAGAAGGCCAAAGGCTATACTTATGCTATCTCAAAGTAATTTCAATGGCACTATAGAAAGGGATTAAACAACAAGTTAGCACTTGCTCATCAAAGAGCCGAAATATTCTCATCAACACCTCAGTGTCCTTATAGACACTTAAGCCAGTAAATTAAGGTTATGGGTGATTTATTTCAAGGCAGCACTGGAGCAATAACGATAAAAGCATACATTTGTTCTTTGAAATGCACCTTCAGGTCTCACTGGGTGATGTTATCCTGGAGATACATCTCCTGGGCAGGGAAACAGACTCACTAGTAAATTTCACTCTGTGGCTGAATGCAACATTATGCCATCATAGTGGATTTACACTGGCATATAATTACCACTGTGCCAACAGAAACTTAGTATAGCTATCATGCTAGCAGGGACATCGATAGGCTTGTTTCCCTCTGTAAACTGGGAAGTGTAATAATTTTATTAGATAGGTTATGAGAACTAATGACAGAAGAAATGGAATGAACGAATGAAATAACAAACAATTGAAAGAACGAACTAAAAGACTTCTTGGAGATTTATCCAGGAAAGGCAGAATGGTATAGCCCAGGGGTCGGGAACCCACGAGCCGCGAGCCGCAAGCAGCTCTTCGCCGCTTTTCCTGCGGCTCTGGCATGGCTGCCCCTTCCTGGGGAAGCCTGGGCAGAAATTAAGGCAGCGAGGTGAGCAGGTAAGCGGGCGAGCAAGCGGAGCGAGGCAGGGCCAAGGGGCAGCGAGGGGTGGGGGGCGAGGCATGGGAAAGCAGGTGGGGGTGCAAGCGAGGGGGCGGCGAGCGGGCGAGAAAGCGGGCGGGGGGTGCGAGCAAGCGGCCGAGCAGGCGAGAAAGCGGCTGGGGGTGCGAGAAAGGGGGCAGGCAAGCGAGAAAGCGGGCGGGCAAGCGAGGGGGGCGGGGGCATGGGAAAGCAGGAAAGCGGGCGCGGCAAAAGCGCTGGAGCCGAAGCGGGCGGCTGGCTGGCAAGAAAGCCGAAATGGCTGAAAGCAGGCGGGTGAGCTGGCCGAGAAAAGCCGGGCGAAATGAGCGAGCCGAAATGGGGGCGGGGGCACGGGAAAGCAGGCGGGCGAGGGGGGCGGGGGGCATG
This sequence comes from Sphaerodactylus townsendi, assembly GCF_021028975.2. Taxonomy (NCBI): domain Eukaryota; kingdom Metazoa; phylum Chordata; class Lepidosauria; order Squamata; family Sphaerodactylidae; genus Sphaerodactylus; species Sphaerodactylus townsendi. The sequence goes on along the minus strand of NC_059427.1, from coordinate 34,586,960 downwards.
GGAAAGTGGGCGGGGGTGCGTTGAGCGAGCGGGCAAGCGAGCGAGGGGGCCGTGGGCACAGGAAAGCAGGCGGGCGAGCAGGCGAGAAAGCGGGCGAGCGAGGGGAGCGGAGGCACGGGAAAGCAGGCGCGGGGTGCGTTGAGCGAGGGGGGCGAGTGGGCGGGCTGGCGAGAAAGCGAGCGAGCGAGGGGGGCAGGGGCACGGGAAAGCGGGTGGGGGGTGTGAGCAAGCGAGGGGGCGAGAAAGCGGGTGCGGGGAGCGAGCAAGGGGACGAGGGGGCAAACAAGCAGGTGGGGGGGTGAGCGAGGGGGCGTACAAGTGGGGGCTGGGCGAGCGAGCCAAATGGCTCTTTGAACTGAAAAGGTTCCCGACCCCTGGTATAGCCCAATCTCATCAAATCTCAAAAGCTAAGAGGGGTCAGTACTTGGAAGGGAGACCTCTAAGGAAGTCTGTGCAGAGGAAGGCAGTGTCAAACCACCTCTGCGTCTTACGTGCCTTTCAAGCCCCTTGCTGGGGTCACCATAAGTCAGCTGTGATATGACAAGACTTCACACACAGAGACTGGGCCACTTTCACTGAGTCAAGTTTCTAGCCACAGAGGAACCCAGTCAGCTCAAACAGAATGAAAGCTACCCCCACTCCTGACACTGCCCCACTAGCTTCCCTTTTTTTTTTTATCATCGCCAGGTTTCCCATCTCCTCTTCCTGATTAAATACATTTCTGTGGGGTGTGAGGGGAATTGTATTATTTCCAAAAAGGAAAGCCTCTGGAATATTCAAGGTGCTCCCACCAGTCCAGAACATAGTTGAAGTCTTTGGGCTTACACCAGAGATCCACACATTTTAGAGGAAACCGTGCACTGAAACTGAATGGAAAAAGAACCCCCAAAAATGACCTATTAGTAAAAATTGAATAATTAAAATTATCCAAGCCGTTTCTTATTCTATAGAAAACACCAAGTATTTTGCAGAGCACAGTGTTTCCTAAAAATGCAAGACTCAAAATGCGAGTGCTGAGCGCACCAGATTTTTGTTCCCACTGAAACAGCACAGCAATCAAGGCAATCTTGCCTCCAGGCTCCCACACAGGGTGCTAATCCACCAGCTCAATGCATGAAGAGGGAAAGCCGCATGCAGCCACTGCTATCCCAAATGGCCAAAATCCTTCTTGTATCACTAGCTACCATAGGCTTCCAATCCATCTGACAGCTGTCCACGATCCCTTATAACTCTCCACACAACCAAACAAAACCAAAAAAAAAGCTACACACGAGAAACAGATTTCTATTGGACAGACCTGGCTTGTGCTTCTTGAACTATTAACACTGCAAATCAATCAGCCTTCTGTTTGTCAAACTGGATGGATACTTCACTTAGGATCATAGAATCAGAGTCGGAAGATACCCCAAGGGCCATCAAGTCCAACCCACTGCAATGCAGGAACACACAATCAAAGCACTCCTGTCCGATGGCCATCTCTTTAAAAACCTCCATAGAAGGAGACTCCACCACACCACACTTGAAGGACATATTTAACAAAGAGATATTGAACTTATCCCATTTGGAACACACCATATATGAGAACCACGTGGTCAAAAGGGTCTGGGATGAGGCAAATATGCATTTGTATTTCTCTTGATACTGTTCTTGGTAGGTAAGATTGAAGTGATACAAGCAACTTTTAATAGAAGGGAAACCATGGCTGAAATATTGGCAAATATGCACCCTTCATATCCTACAGTTCTTGCAGAAGTGCCAAACAGTTTCCCCTTTCCCAGTCATTCCCTACATCTGATCTGAACATATTGTGTTGTGCTTAAGAAACTAGAGACACCTTCATTCCCTGTATTGATATCTTGACTAGCTGGAGTCATCAGCCCCTACTGTAGAACTGCATACTCTGACTTCCTAACATTATGACATCTAAGGAACATTAATATGTTAGACACGGAGTGCCGGTTGGGACACTTCAAACATTCCTTTTTTTAAAAACTATCAAGATTTTTGTTTGGCATAAATATGGTTTTCATAAGGACCTCACATCCTTGCCATCAAACAGAGAACAGACTGGGAAGCATGTAAGTATTTCAGATTCCCATCAGATTATATTAATCCTATTTAAAAAGAAAATATGCTTGCCACGCAGAACGACCAGGTAGAGTCCCAAGAAAGCAGATAGTTTTAAGGGGGAAAGCAGCTGAAATAAATGAAAAAGGCTTTCAGACTTGCCCTTCTGTACTGGAACAACTGAACTCCTGCTGCTCTCTAGCTACTAACTCACAATGTTGTCAAGCTTCTTTACAAACAACGTTTTAAAAAAGCAACAGAAACAAGCAAATAAGAATATTATAAAAATCAAATAAGCCAGTAACCAAATCAACAAACTGGAGCAAAGCTAAAATCTGAAAAAGTAAACTGTAAATAAAAAGGGTCCCATCAAAAGCGAGGATAAATACTTTTTTTAAAAAACAAAATTCACCTGGTTCAGTAAAGCAAAGTAAATAGCTGCCATTAATCTCCTAGATGAGGTGCCACAAAAAAATGTCCTCCCTCTGGTAACCGACTGCCTTTTCTCCCAGGGTGGAAGATCAGGCCTCTTGGAAAAAGACCTTATCAAGTCAGGTAATTTGTATGGGATGGAGGATAATAATAATTCAATTTATAAACCTCTCTCCCCATAAACATGTGTATGGCAAGCAGTCCTACGACTGCCCCAGTTCTAAAATAGTTAGGGCAAATATTCTTATGCACTTTTGCATTTGGCAATGAACAAGTTTGAAAGAGGAACTGGCTTCTCTTTTTAATGGTCATGAGTAACAAATAAAAACAAGCAGTGCAACCCAGTTGAAGAATACTACTGACTATATTCTGTTCTGAATATTGTTTTTTTAGCATGGCGGGTTTAACTGTCTACTTCTGATTTATTGATAAACAGATTAATGGACATTGTGTACTTCTATTTAAGTGGGTTGCCTTGGGAGCATTGTTGATACGAACTGGTATACATATAAGTTAAGTTCCCAGGCCCCCTTTGCTGGCTGGGAACTCTATGCCTTTTAACAGCTAAGCATTCACAAAAATTTCCCTTTTCCCTCACAGAAAATAGGGTAAACTAAACTACAGGAGCAATCCTAAACATGTCCACTCACAAACAAGTCCCATTTTATTCACTGGATCTTACTCCCAGGCAACTATTCTAAGGATTGCAGTGTGTATCTCCTTAAGAAGTTTCATTATATGCAGTAATCAAAGACACAAATTATCTGTGAGAGTAAACCCAAAATGTCTAGTATATGAAGGATCCCTGCCAGTCGTAACATATCTTTTTATGCATCTTCACACTGATTTAGTGCAAATTTTCAAAACTTACCCTCCCAGATCTTATAGATATATAGGAGCAGCAGTGGCGTAGGAGGTTAAGAGCTCGTCTATCTAATCTGGAGGAACCGGGTTTGATTCTCCGCTCTGCCGCCTGAGCTGTGGAGGTTTATCTGGGGAATTCAGATTAGCCTGTACACTCCCACACACGCCAGCTGGGTGACCTTGAGCTAGTCACAGCTTCTCGGAGCTCTCTCAGCCCCCCCTACCTCACAGGGTGTTTGTTGTGAGGGGGGAAGGGCAAGGAGATTGTAAGCCCCTTTGAGTCTCCTGCAGGAGAGAAAGGGGGGATATAAATCCAAATTCTTCTTCTTCTTCTAGCAGTGCCAACAGGCCTAGAGAAATGTATCCTGCCTATCTAAAAGAGCAAAGGGCACTTGAAGCTCTTTGTAGCATGGAACGTACCCTACCATTAAACCTCTATTAAAATGACAGCACATTTTTTTCCCCTCCAGCCAGCTGGCAACCTGATAGCCACGACGATGAACCTTTTGACATTAAGTGTTTTAAAAATCGCTCTGATCTCAAAATCTATCACACTTCAGATCAGTTAAGGCATACTTTTAATTCCATTATCGCTGCAACAAGTCGTTAAAGCACTTGAGCAATTGATTGAAGTTTACAATTCAGTTGTTGTCATAACTTCCACAACAGTGAGGAATCAAACGGGAAGTCATTACCAAGTTTCAGCGCAATCCTTCAAGATGACTAATGTGCTTGACAGCCACATGCTCAGAACAAAGCTTCGCACACTAATTGCACAGCTATTTTTAGCCAAAGACAACTTGGGCTCCACAGTGCTCTCCTCATCAACCACATCCCCTTCCAGGGGGCATCTTGAAGCCCAGCAAAAGTTAACTCGGCCTTCTCCAGGATCTCAAACATCGCCATATTACCTCAGAAAGTCAAGACATGCCTCACCTAATTACTCTCTGCATATCTCTGTGCTCTTCATCAGCCTATCCTTCCCTGCTGGCTCCCCGAGGAGATATGAATCAGCCTACTAGAGAGTCCCTTTTTATTTGGGGAGCATTATTGTGGGTGTGGCCAAGACAATCAAGCAACCCTGCACTGTATTTTTGGCTCTTGGAGCCATAGGCAACACTATATCATACTCCCCTCTCAGTGTGCCTCACCTCCCTGACGTAGGCCACAGACTGGAAGAGTTCATGGAACAGAAGCAAGTTACTCTAGGATGCCACAGTACATTTGGTCTTGGATGATCTTGCCCGCCAATGGAAAGGCACTTCTGAAAATTCATTTTCCTCTTATGAGTTATAACCAGGGATTAAAAACAGCCTCGTAAAAACCTTTCCAACAACTTTTTTCTCCCTGAAGATAATTAGGCAATAATTTGACCCAAAAAAGCCTTCTTGCCCAAGTCACTTTAGATACTAACAAATTTATATTGTCAAGGGTTTCAAACTGTCACTTGAAAGAGTATTACTAGTAAATAAGAGTTCATCCACGGGCAAAATGGACGGTACTACTAGTACCCACCCAGTACTTTGAAGCGGTTATATAACCACTTATCAACTAAGATGGTATCATGCCTTGCACCAATACCTCGCAGATGTGCAAAACAGATAACAGAATCTACTCAGGACGCCATTACTAGCATGTAACAGGATTCAATTCACTTCGTTTATCTCACTACATCTTCTCACTGAGACTCCAGATGAATCGCAAAATGTCAACAATCAGGCAGCACCAGTTATCCGATAAAGCAAACAAATCTGTCCAATGCATGACATAGCACAATGCGGACAGTAGGTTACAAAGGTAGAAGCTAATGTGGTAACACCAATAGAAAATCATTCAATCAAGCAGCATAAGATATCCAATAACTAGGGATGCCAGCCTCCAGGTGGGACCTGGGGATCCCCTGGAATTACAGCTCATCTCCAGACTGCAGAGATCATCAGTGCCCCCCGAAACAACGAATGCTTTGGAGGGTGGACCCTATGGCACTGTGCCCCATCAAGGTTGCTGTCTTCCCTAGGCTCCACACTTATGTCTCCAGGACTTTCTCCTCGTGGAGTTGGCTGTTCTACTCCCAACCCCTGCCGGTCTGGGCTCGGGGGCGGGGGACCTGGCAACCCTACTACCCTGTTTCCCTGAATATAAGACATCCCCTGAAAATAAGACGTAGTAGAGGTTTTGCTGAAGTGCGAAATATAAGGCATCCACCAAAAGTAAGACGTAACAAAGTTTTTGTTTGGAAGCATGCCCGATGAACAGAACACAGAAAAATAAGACATCCCCTGAAAATAAGACATAGCACATCTTTGGGAGCAAAAATTACTATAAGACACTGTCTTATTTTCGGGAAAACACAGTAGGGACTAGGATTACAAAATTTCCTCCCATAGCAAGTGGAACAGTTGCAGCTGGTCTTATGACCGTGTGTGAAATTGTAGGCACAGAACACCTACAGTCTACAGGCAGAAAACCCAATGAGGAAGAGGACTGCTGGAAAGTCCTCTTTTACTTTTAACTTCTATTACTGCTCTCAAACCTTTGGGAAAAGTCAGTGAGCTACAAAAGCTAATTCTAGAAACCTACATGGCTGTGAGCACAGCACTCAACACAGATGCTCATCTCCACCTTATGCGACATGTGCAGAAGTAGTAAGATATTAGAATTCCTTTTTGAGATGTTATGATTCTGGCCTTCTTCACTATGGACGAAAAGCCTGAATGCAGAGTGACCACTTTTCTCAAAAACAAATCATCCAGAAAGGACTCCCACGATACTAGAAACTGGTGGTACTGTTGTTGTAAAAAGACAGAAGAGGAGAGGGCAATGGTGTAAGAAGAAGAGTTTGGATGTATACCCTGCCTTTCTCTCCTGTAAGGAATCTCAAGGCAGCCTATAACAACTTTTTGCTTCCTATCCCCATAATAGACCTTGTGAGGTAGGTGAGGCTGAGAGAGTTCCAAAGAACTATGACTAGTCCACAGGGGTATCCAATGTCCACGGGCGCATGCCCTTTCATCATTTAAGGGGATGCCGGGCACTGCGCGGTGACCTGGGACAGCACTTGCCAGACGAGCTGTCTGGTGCCAAGCCCCGCCAGCTCCTTTAAGTGGGTCGCAGAGGGGCGGGGAGCCAGTCATGTCCCTGGGTGCCATCTAGGTCCGGTACACCACTGCTTGCCCAAGGCCACCCAGCAGGAATGTAGGTGTGGAGAAACAAGTCTGCCACTCATGTGGAGGAGTGGGGAATCAAATCCGGTTCTCCCACTATATCACACTGGCTCTCAACACCACTTTGAGCTCCAAGATCTTTCCTCATCTCTTTTTCTTACAGGACAATCACATTTTGCAATGTAATATTATTGTGGCAAATAGTCCATCTCTTCAAAGTAGCATACATCAATAGATATCATATGTTACAATTCCTAGTAGTGTGTGGGAAGTACCACTATCCGTACTACCATTCAACAAAATATCAACAGTCTCTCTCCCCGTCCTCGCCACACCAATATCACTAAACCTCAACTCAGGAGTCCCAGATTTAGGACTCTGAAAACATTGACAAGCGTTATCTCAGCCAATACAAATGATCCCTACACCAGGTTTTTTTTAAATATTCCTCTTCCTAAAAGGACATGACAATACCAATACCACAGAAGAAGCAAGTGTTCTTCTCAGGTTGAATAGTTACGGCAAGCCCTCTACTGTTTTTTCTTGTTCTTGTTGTTCGCCCTCAAGTTACATTTGATGTATAGTGGTTTGCCACTGCCTGTATCTACATCATGACCCTGGTATTCTTTGGAGGTCTCCCATTCAAATACCAGCCAGGCTCAACCCTGCTAAGCTTTTGAAATCAGACTAGCCTGGCCTATCCAGGGCGGGGCCTACAGTATACAGAAAGCCCTCCCCCCCCCCAAAAAAAGTACTTGCAACATTTGAAGGGAATTACAGTAAAGACTATTGTGTTCTGACCTCTCTTGAACAAAGGCCTGCAAATCAGCAAGTCAATGAGATGTTTGGGGCTCTTTTTATACAATCTGAAGAGAAACCAAGAGTGTAATGTTTCACTCGCATTCAAGTCAATGTTTCTGTCTCTCTCTTTCTCATTAATCTGAAATTCCAGTGTCAGGTTTGCAACTTGATTTTTTTTTTTTTTTGGTTAGCTACCTGACCTGCCACAATAAATCTATGTCATTTCCATGGTTTGTTGAACCTGATTTCTCTTTCAGTTTGATGACAGGTGGAAGATCAAAGAAAGGAAATGTTTATCAAGATAAACAGGGCAGGCTTATGCAGACTCCAGCATTCTCACTTCCTGACTGGGAGTTCTACCATTTGAGTTCCAGTTCAAATTATTTAACAGCTCGATTCACATAAGGCTTCCTTTCTAGATCACAGAATATCGCAAGTTCCTACATCTCCCTTTCCTGTTTTCCTGCCTTCTGGTGGGCTTGCTTTTCTGCCCCTCATTATTGGTCCCAGATATTTCTATGTTACATTTGCAATTTCCCTTGCAAATAGTGAAATCACAGCTACTTTTCCAACACAACTACCGTTCCTATTCTTGATGATCAGAGTTGATCTAACACTGGCTGATAGCTCACTGACAGCATAATGTGTTTTACATCTCAAATAACGCCTCAGTCTAAAAATGTTCTCATGATCCTTATCTACCCCTCTCCCTCAAAACTTTCTGGAACTGTACTGCAAATTAACTGCCCTCAGGGATGTGTACCTGAAAATTGTTTTAATACTTTTAAAATTAAGATTTGGGGGAGGACGTGAATACCAGTATTCTGGTTTATTCAGGGCTCCCCAATACCGTTTCAGTTTTTGGACTTTTGTGTGTGTGGGGGGGGGGGGGGATTCTGACATTTTTCAGGTGCATTATTCCCTATGAGGTATCTGTTGTCCTCAAGCAAATTGCACCGGTTCTTTTCCTTTCTATCCCCAAGTTTCAAGTGACTCGGATCATGGAGTTCAATTCTATGAACAAGGTTCCTCCATCCAGCCAACTTTTCTCCATGTTTTCCTATGAAAAGTCCATGCTTTCTCCAGGGCAGAGAAGCCAATAGCCAGACACACACCGGCAAACAATCACTGGTACAGTAGTACAGTAAACCTTTATTAGGCATAAATAATTCTGCATACAGTATGTTTGTATGATAAACAGCAATACAACGAGGAATCCAGTTCACCAAGTTAGGACAAATCATACACAAACTCTCCGGAGACACACCGCAACATCCATATGTTAATCAAAACTGATTTGAATTGACTTCCCATGTTCACCACATTAATGACCTTCGAGACCTCAGACATCAAATCAATGTAAATTTAGATGATTTGATTACATTGAGGGACACATTTTCAGTGTTCCGACTTTGGGATATTACTTCCGGGCTAGATATGTAAGCTTTAACCCTAAATGCGTTTGGTCTCAAGGAAGATGCATCACTAAGTAAATACTTCACTACATAAGCCGAAGGCAGATTTGTTTTAGCTTTAATAATCGGGATTATATAGTGACTACGTAGTGCAGAGTGTAGCTGACATTCTAGGAGGATATGCTGTATTGCTTATCCATCAGTACACAGAGACATGGGCATAGTCTGTCAGCGAATAAAACACCTTGAAATCTCCCGATTGTAACTTTAGAAGGAAAGCCGTTTACTCTGGCAAGCATAAATGCTCTGCGACGAGATGGACTGTCGAGACTATAGAAGTATTTTGCTATCTTCCCATGTAGGATGGGTAGGTTTAGAAAATCTGGGGAACATACTGCAGGTTGTACTGGGTGAAGGGAGACAATCACTGGCTAAAAGCCTCCCCGCACAAACTGAACCGACAAGCCCCAACAGAACCAATATCACACAGTCCTAGAAAAACCATAGGCCAATGCGGGAAGCCCAATGAAACTAATTTCAAACCACAGAATCCAGACCAAGCCAACATGGCCAAGTCCTGGCAACAAGACACTAGCAAAGACACACCATAAAATTGAAGAGAAACATTCCTGGGAGCCTTAAAATGATGACCACAAATATTTCCATATGTTCTTGAAATAATTTCTCAGGACCCATTTACTGGCATTCAAAAAAATCTCAAATACCATCCAGATACCAAAATATAACTGAAAACACTGATGTAGTGGTATTTTGCAGACATGTATTCAGACCAGAGAGATCCAAAAATACATCCCTATATACCAGCACTTCTTAAAATGCAGAGTTTTACATGTGCACCAGTCAGTGAATCAGGATCATACACAAGTGAAATGCATGATCACACATGAGTTTGATGGCTCAATGCACATTTGAATCCAGCCACAGTCTAGCCATGCCCCACACTGACTCTCAAAGAAATTACTTTCTCCTGTGACAAAGTGTGCATATTGGACTGGTTTCCGCCACACAATAGTGGAAGATAATTTTTACTCTTCGATTTAGAAAATGTATATATCGCCGCTTAGGAAACCTGCTTTTTATGCACATGAGTTCCTGCAAGATCAAGAGAAAATGTCTTCCTTTCTGACAAGTGTTGCTGTGTACAGGAGGAGGAGGAGGAGGGCTACTGGATGCAGTCATCTCAGTCTAATTTGGTGGGTCTATATGATTTGATTGGAGGTCATTATGGGGAGTGGAGATGCTAAAATATACCTCATGCCATGTCTTGCACAAGTGGAAACGCAAGATGGAATACAGTTAAGTTCACTTAGCACAAAGGCTACTTGCAATGACTTGGCATTTCTGCTTCTGCAAGTGATCCTGTGTGAGCATAAGTTTTCCATGGAACCAAACCCATTCTCTCTGGACTTCTTTGTCCCGTCCCAGGCTAACATGGAACAGCAGGACATTCCACCCAGGTGCTCTCCAAGAGCAAGAGACCCAATATAGAGCCAAGTGACCTCTTCTTTTCTTCATTTACAGAGTGGGAACAAAGACTAAGATATACAAGATCCTTTCCTAGTATTAAATCCCACTGAATAACAATGGACTTACTTCTGAGTAGACCTGCCTAAACTATTCCCTAAGTTTGCCCAGTGTTTTGATTTCAACAAGGCCGTAAACCATGAGCAACAATGGCATACTCTTGTGTTCTGAACACAGGCGGGCAGTTACATTCAGAAAAAGTTGCCCTATCCCAATGAAACAGTTAAACAGACATCATCACATATCGAATAAGGCAGGCAGTAACCTATGCTGCAACTTCAGCTGAAAAACAATTAGCTTCCAACTTCAACAGATCAGTTGAACAGAACAGAAAGCCTTTATTGGCATATTAAAAAACACAATAGCTACAAAACAAACCAATACAGCAAAACACATCCAAAGCAAACCCGCATGGCACATCGATCCAACAGATCAGTTTAAACTTGAGTTCTATAAGGACACTTCTCAGCCTACCTTCAAGTCTCCTCATTCTAATCCATAGTTTAAAAATACATTTTCAAAGTTCAGTTACTAAGGAGTGGCTTTCAGTGACGCCCCAGGTACAACATGACCGGAATGGGGGAGGCAAAAAAAAAAAAACTTACTGCAAAAATTACCCCTTTCCTCCAGTTCACTCAGATAAGAGACATGTGTACAAATAGTGTAAACATAGCTTTGCATTTTACTCACCTCCAAAAAAGGACCCAATGAAACGTTATGCATAATTATGCCAAGCAGGAAAGATTCTCCCATGCTTTGGATATGTACTTCCACTTCGACATCCACTTCTACATCCAAGGTCCACCAGGGGTCTGCAACCTGCAGCTCTCCAGATGTTCATGGACTACAAATCCCATCAGCCCTTGCCCATGCTGGCAGGGGCTGATGGGAATTGTAGTCCATGAACATCTGGAGAGCCACAGTTTGCAGACCCCTGGCAGAAGTACCAAACTGACAGTACAAATTCACTGTCCTCTTCTTTTTTAAAAAAGCCACAAGTCCCAGAGTAAGGATTGAGCATGCAATTTTGGCTCACCAACCAGCTCAGTGACCTCTACCTTTTCTCCACATTGGTTTTATAGTGCTGTCAAAAGATCCTGCACTCATTCTTTGATTATTAGCATACTCATAAACAGGGTCTAATTGCCAATGCAAACCAGTTTTACTGCTATGGCAGAAAATAGCTATGAACATCATCGGATCAGAATCTGCAATAAAAAGTATTAAACATCTGAGGCCACTTTGGCACAGTGATTTTTTTTCCCTACCAGCTAAAGATATTTCCACCTTAGTTTGAACTACCAGCATACTCCCACACACACTCTCAGGGGGGGTTAAATCATTGATTTTAACACATTGTGTAATATTCTGGAAAATGATAATGGAAACCAACATACTTCTTGTTCTCTATTGTATGCCTAGATATTATTGCAGGGGAAAAAATGAATTTATACATATAGCAAACCTTCACATGATTATAATTAAAGGGAACACGTGCACACAATGCAATTCCCATTACGAACAGCATCAAATGAAGTAATTATCTCCGGAAGCCTCTCTGTTGACTCACACTGGAAGTGGTAATTGACATGTGGCAGCCGTACACTTCTTTCCCTCAACACCATAGAGAGAAGCTATGGGCGACGCGGGCGAGATGATCCAGGAAAGATTTTTGAAATGATTTGCTCCTTCTGAGGGATTTTTTAACAGTTAACTGGACGAAAAATGGAATTTAAATGGTTATGTCAGAAGCAGATACACTAAGGATACCCGGCATTATTATGAAACAGTAACCCAACAATTTAAGCAATTAAACTGATTAGGGATAATTAAGCATTAAACAGTAGCTGATGATTGAAATCCTGTGGTATTCACTAGCAGAAAGGAGTCTATTGTGACCTCCTACACCTTGTTCTTAAGAGAGCGCCTCTCTTATCCTGCCCACTGTAAAGGGTGTGTGCTTCAGACTCTATTACCACTACCTATGGAAAATGGGGGTCACTTTTTGCTCAACATAACCAAGTGTCTAAAATAAGCATGGAATGGAATAAACAATCCCAGATTTTCTCTTTCTTTTAAGAACTAAATACTGGAATCACTTTGGTTTGGGGGTTTTCCAGTGTGGTATGGGGTTTTCCAGTGTGGTATAGGGTTTTCCAGTTATGGGGTTTTCCAGTGTAGTAATTTGGCTAGAATATTCCCCAAGCAGTGCTCATGGGCAGAAACAGTTTGTGGTGGACCCAACAAACCTTTACAAGTAGCTAATCCCATGGATTTCACTAGAAGCCATAATCATCAAACAAGGCTATACCGATAGTTAGGACTCTGGCTTTAAAAAACAAACAAACCTGGATTCAACTGCAGGATTCCTACCTTTGTTTTCAGAGAATCTGGAAACACAGCATGGCCTCTATCTCTTCTTCGCTAGACATACAGCCAGCTGGAGTTTGCATATGCAAGCATGTTATTGAAGAACAATGTTCTTCCAGTTTGTTCTCTCTACTCCTACACCACAAATACAGAAAAGAATGAATGGAAGCTGTAAAGGGCTAAAATGTTATTAAAATTAACCCCTAAATGGTCTGTAAACATTTTGCTAGAAACATTTGCTTGTTGACTTGCTTATTTCAAGAAAATTCAGTTTCTAATAAATGAGGACTGCAGAATCAAAGCAGTTATCTGCACCCTACAGTGTCATCAAATCCAAGGAATATTTCTCAGTTCCTTGGCAAACACAAAACAGTAGCAGAGCATCCACCCTGGAGTAGTTTGCCATGCAGATGCTATGACAAGCATCACAACAAAAGATCTTCAAGGAAACATGAAGGGGGAGGGGTGTAGCAAAAAGAACCAGATTTGTGTAATTAAAGTGATCGCACAAATGGCTTGTCTTCCTGCTTCTGGTCATGTGAACTGGGTCTCAGTACCATGAAGTCAAGAGACAGGCTGCCATCCTGCCATCCTGGAGCAATGTTTTCCCAGAATTCCACAGGTCCGTAAAACGTAAGTGGATGAATGTTACACATTCACAGAACAGACGGCATAGCTTATATATAAGTTAGAAAACCTATTTTATATGGAGTACCATACAGGAAAAACTCACAATCGACCAGGGGAAGGTGAAACCTATCCTAACAGCATTTGTGAAAATAAGAGATCCATAACCTGACAGGTCGTTGTACGTTTGTTAATATGGCACAAATACATCTCCGGCAAGAACAAATCTTTCCAGTTTGAAGCGTTCCAGAATCGACACACTTAAATATCCACAAATCTCTCAGGTCCATTCACAACCACCATGGTTCTGAAGAGCCATACGAGAAGTGCTCACTGGTTTTTTGCTTTTACTAGGTGGTGCAGGCAGTTTACTCACTCTAACAAGTGTTCATGAGAGTGATGAAGTAGAAGAAGAGAGTCACAGAAGATGCAATATTTCTAAATCACAGATCTTGTGATTTTTCGGAACACGTAAGCAGGAACCTAACGTTTCCGGAATTCCTTCCTCCAATGTTGTAATGCTCACAAGAGCAGCCTACTCACATGAGCTGTTACGTTTTGGTAGCGAAGTCAGAAGCAGTAATAACTGTTATCAGTTCATACAGAGTTATTTTCATGAAGATGCAGAAATAAGGAAGACCAAAACCTTTAGATGGTATAAAGGACCAACTATATTTATTTTAGATCAGTCAAAAGATCTGCAAAGGTGGCAAGTAAAACCCCATTCCATATCTATCCGTAGTATGGGTGACCAGTGGGTTACAGAACAATGATGTTTTCATTGTCTAGGCATCCCTGAGTTTACAGGCAAGGCCATCCTGGCTCCAAGCAATGGACCATGAACTGATCAAAGGAGGGCCGCCATCTCTTTCCCCCTAGCTGTCAGGTGTGCCTGTTAAAGATAAGGGCGTCCCTCATGAGATTATTCTCCCAGCTTCATGAAGGCACTAACACACCAAGCTTCTGGTCTGAGGCTTGGTTCTTCACCCTACAAAGTGATACCTCTGGGTGCTCACCTAGGCTTTGCCATATACCAGACCACCCAAGTCAAAGTTGGGCAGGGCGGAGGGTGAGTCTTTAAATGCCTTTCTCTGATACACACAATATACATCACATCAGACTGTCCAGCTCCCTCCTTCCACTAGCTCTATCAAAGCCTACCCTCACCCTGTACACACCTCACCTTCACATTTGAATGGCCTTGCAAAGACCATTTGAAACAGCCTCCCTATAACAGCAATTTCTCACAGCTAAGGTTCTATGCACTGGCCCATAATGCAGTATGAACTGCTCCTGAGGAGGCTTCTCAGTCTCCACCCCCCCAGGAAGGAAACTTATTGCCACCATAACAAAAGAGAACAATGCCACTGTACAGAGAAGATGCCTTCTGCCTCTACTGTATTACACGCCCATCTTGTTTTGATCATCGTTACCAGTTAGACCAAGGAAAAAGGAGACACAGCCCATCTTTTTGTGTTGGGAGGGTCAAGTTCCAGTTGACTTATGGCAACCCTGTAGGGTTTAAGTGATGTAGCAAAGGGGAGGGGGGCTGGAGACCTGGCCACCACTTCCAACAGGCAGACTGTAGGGCAGCACCCCCCTCATAACTGTGCCCCACTCCTCAACTCTATATGGAGATAGGGGTGGGGGAAGCCTGGCTGGCCCCACACCTGATCTCCACATGGAGAATGGGGGCAGGTGAGCCCTTCTCGCTGGCGCTCAACTGCAGCCCTACCTGAAATTTGGGGCTTGGGCGCAGCTTGGAGGGCACAGCACTCAGGTTAAGCCCCAGATGTCATTTTATCAAGTTACACCCCTGTTGGGTTTTCAAGGCAAAAGATGCTCAGAAGTGGTTTGCCATTTCCTGCCTTCGTGTCACAAGTCTGGTGTTCTTTGAAGATTGCCCATCCAAACACTAACCACTGCTGACCGTGCTTAACTTCTGAGGAGACCAGGATAGTCTAGGAGAGGGGTGGTCAACCTATGGCACTCCAGATGTTCATGGACTACAATTCCCATCAGTCCCTGCCAGCATGGCCAACTGGCAGAGGCTGATGGGAATTGTAGTCCATGAACATCTGGAGCACCATAGGTTGGCCACCCCTGGTCTAGGACTACCCAGGTCTGTGTCTTACTTGCAGATCTTGAAGAAAAACTTTAATGAATGCTTTCTGACTCCTGCATTCAGAATAGAGAGCTTCTGCAAAGTAAAAATAACTTCTAAAAAGAGGGAAAGCTCAGATGCATTGAAGGAGTCAGGCACCATTCCACTCTATTGCTAAACCACCTACATTTATACCTTGCATGCACGTGGGATGACAAACTAGGGATTGGCATTGTGGGAAGAACCGTGGAAACCCTTGGGTTGGTGTGCTCACCATGGCTCAGAATTTAGTCACTTCTGCATTTGCAACAAGCCGTAGTTTCACCCCAATCACCATTTCTGAGTCACATGCGTAGGGAGGAAGGGGGGGGGGGAGTGACCACAGCACAAAGACTGTTTGTGTAGTAAAAACTAACAAAAGTCCAGTGGCATCTTAAAAATGAAGACTGTTTATTTCAGCATGAGCTTCCATGAGCCAGAGCTCACCTCTTCAGATGTCGTGAAGCTTGTCACTGCATCTAGAGCAGTGGTGGCGAACCTATGGCACTCCAGATGTTCATGGACTACAACTCCCATCAGCCCCTGCCAGCATGGCCAATTGATCCCAATTGGCCATGCTGGCAGGGGCTGATTGGAACTGTAGTCCATGAACATCTGGAGTGTCACAGGTTCGCCACCACAGATCTAGAGTAATCCATAAAGTCAGGCTAATGCGCTGGAGAATTGCCCTCTTTAAACTATGATTTCAGGGATCACTCCAGTTGCAGAGCAGAGGTGGAAAGTGCTGCCAAATAATAGCTGACATGGTGACCCCATAGATTTTCAAGGCAAGAGACGAACAGAGTTGGTTAGCCGTAGCCTTCCTCTGTGTAGCAGACCCTGGATTTCCTTCATGGTCTCCCATCCAACTACTACCCAGTGCCAACACTATTTATCTTCTGAGATTTGATGCGATCAAGTTACCGTGGGGCATCCAGGACAGAGCAACAATCTTCCCACTACTGGTATACGAGGATGTGCTTTAGTTATAAGGCAGCTGACATTTCTGAGCTAAAAACATTGACTTCTGAAATTTCACTTCTGTTCCAGTAAGACACAGTTTGTTACACTGAAGCTCTGTTCCTCTATATGAGCACATGTGACCTGTTCTAAATAAAAGATATTTTCCACTTCTTGCACAATTGGAACAGATATAAACAGTAGCCTGCACAAACAGCAGTGCAGATGAAACAAGAGTTTACAACGTTTGAAAAACCTTTCCTTGGGGGGAAAAAATTCACAATAATTTGGAAAATACTACGGCATTTACTGCAAGCAGATGAATAGACTACTGAGAACCCCAATGCAATTAAAATAAATCACATTAAGTTAGTCTTAATTATTAGCGTGGTGAAGTGCTTCAAAAATAGTCCAGTTTTAGAGCTAGTATCTCCTGCAAAACATGCTTTTCTTTTAGAGATATAACCCCATCTATCCACAGCCATCTAGACCATGAACTGTTTCCAACATTACTTTTTAAGGGCAGAGACTGTAATCATTATGACCATATACAATAGGGTTAAAAAAACAGGCCAACCTATCAGCTTTGCTGAAGCCACTGGTGATGTAATGGAATCTTTACAAGCATTCTAACTGCTGCGGTAAAACTGTCGGCAACTCATCACTGATAAGGAGCTTCTGGGAGAGCAGAGAAAGTCAGATTTTAGACTAGGCAGGACCTCAGCTATATAAGAGTGCGGCAAACAATCTCTGGAGCATTCAATAATGAGCACAGGGGTTTCAACACCTTAGTGGGACTACGCAACTGGACAGGTACAAGTTAGCTGGTGCTCTCGAACAAAGGACCATTCACCAGAAGCTATGCCAGTGCTAACTGTCTGTCCTCCAATTCTGGCTACAGACAGAAACAAGTATCTTTTCATCAGAATTGCTCTTCTACTATGAGGATTTTCTTGCTTACTGAGAAAGCTGGCAGGTTCAAGAATAAAACAGCTGAGGAATGGACGATTCAAAGACACTCCTATGGCCAATGACGGCTAGAGAGTGGGAGCCAGGATGGGGGAGTTTGAGACTGTGTATAATGTATTTGTGTTCCAAGGAACCAAAGAAAATGAAATACATGCATTCCAAGGTGACTATCAACTAAACCAGAGACATACTGTGGTATATTTAGGAACATCCCAATGACCACAATGAGTCTATTACTTCCCTTCTCAGTACTTAGAGGTCTTTCCCATGTTATCCTCTGGACATTTTCAACATAATTTCCACTAGATTTAGTACAGAGAAAGGTCCTGCTTCATAATGATGCCATGCAATCTCTGAACAGGTCGTGAACTCTCTGCCTCATTCATGATTAGAAAACCCTCCCTGCTATTACCCTCACCTGATAGCTCCTCCTTCACCATTACCTGAAGCTGTCCCACCAACGCTAAATTTCATCTGTTGTTCACAAGAACCATGGTACCCAGCAGCACTGGGAGAGTTGTGCAAGCAATGAACTATTCATCAATCGTTCTGACAAAAGGACACATCTCGCTACTGACAAAAAAGTTCTTGTTCCAGAGATTGTCCACCACTAGCCACACAAGGAGACTAAAACTGCCACTAACTTCAGTGAGTCTAGAAGGAGGTAACTGCTTAGAACGAGACTGTACAATACAAATGTAAAGAAGGAGGAGCAGCAGTGATGTAGGAGGTTAAGAGCTTGTGTATCTAATCTGGAGGAACCGGGTTTGATTCTCCGCTCTGCCGCCTGAACTGTGGAGGCTTATCTGGGGAATTCAGATTAGCCTGTGCACTCCCACACATGCCAGCTGGGTGACCTTGGGCTAGTCACAGCTTCTCGGAGCTCTCTCAGCCCCACCCATCTCACAGGGTGTTTGTTGTGAGGGGGGAAGGGCAAGGAGA